>NC_081415.1:446343051-446990968 GCF_030272615.1 Cryptomeria japonica | reverse complement strand
ATTAGCAAGGAACCATTCTTCCAATTTTGGTCCTTTAAAAGTTGATTGACTTGCTTCGATATACCCCAATATTTTCCACATTGTTTTAAATTTACTAATAGATCTTTCTACCTAACCATAGTAGCTAAATCATTTAGTTTTCTAGCTTCCTACTTCATGAAGTAGCCCACTTCTTCCTACATTTGTTGCATTATTGATTTCTTTTCATGTTTCATCATCTTGTCATTCTTCTTTTTATCCTATTTAATAATATCATTTCTTATTTTTCCCCATCTTTTAGGAAATAATATTCCTCAAATCCATCTTCTACTAGTGATTTCTTCTTACTTCTTCCAGTATCGATGCCTTGTATGGTCACCACATTGGCTTTCTTCTTACCTACATTTTTAAACTTCATTTTTAGTGTTATCAATTCTTCTTTAGAGTAGTCCTCTCATGATGTATCTAAGGTCTACAGATCCATCCTATGGAAACCTCTTACTCCCTACTATGGAATTCTGTAGATTACTCTAGATCCTCTTTGTGGATCATCACTCTGAGATGGATGATTATTGTCCTTATTAGTGTAGAAACTCCTAGTCTTTTCATAGGGAAACATTGTATGATTCTCTTCTCCACAAAGAAAAAAAAATTCTCTTCTTGGCCAAGAATTATAATGAATAGTGGCCAATATTAACACAATGAAACATGTAGCATTGTTCCTTCTCCTATTTCCTTGATCTCCTCTATAGTTTGAATTAAGGTTTTTATCTTGATAGTAATGGTTATCCTACATGGCACGGGCATTTAGGATTTTCTACCAACGTGTAATGCCCCTCCATGTTTTTCTTCATATACATGTTACTTTTGTTGGCAACAATGCAAAAAACTGAGAGGGGGGGTGAATCAGTTTGTACAAAAACTCTACACAATTCAAACTTAAATTTGGATCTGATAATTAACAGTTAAAGAAAAAATTAATACCACATCAATAACACACATAAAACCAAGAATTTTGACGTGGATAACCCAGTTAAGGGAAAACCCACTGTGGGAACCTACCCACTATGAGATAATACCCTATTAGGAGTAAGTGAAATATTACAATGGGGAATGCACATGCATTCAGGCTCACTGCCTAGAGCTCCCTACTTAAATACAATAAGGGCTACAAACCTAGGGAAGACTCACTATCTTACAAAAGATTCAAACAACAATCTGGATTACATGAACTGATAAAAAAGCATCTCCTAATGCCTGATTACAGTTCTAGTTAAGCATATATACTCAAACTCTACCCTTACACTTCTGCACACTCTTTCGCAACTCTTCACTCTTCTCTCTCTTCTACTACTAAGTGATCAATACAATATTTGCACATGTAGGTACACCTCTCAAATGAATATTACATGAATTTATACAAATCATCAACCTATATTTCAAGGTTGGCTAAACCCTCAATACAAATTACAAAATAATAACCTCACACACTACAACAACACATGCAAACCAAAACAATGTCGGCTAAGACATAGTTTGGACCCAAATCAACACTGCAATTATGAAACACCTCCAAGAATTATGCCTCAATCACCAACAACATGCTACAAATCCATGTCGCATAACACGAAGAACACCACCAGATCAAGAAAATGATCAATACACACCGATCAATATGGACCAACAACAATGAAAGAACATGATCTAGAAACATTCACAAGCAACGTGAATTGCACCACAACAACCACAACAACATGGATTACTAGAATCATCATCATCTCTCTATTGGATCTCAAGAACACCAACATAATTGACTGCCAACCTTAAATATTCGCTTGTGGATTTCCAAATCATGAACCAATAGAATTGAGGACACACCTGAATGTCTAAAATACTCTGCCAAATCTACACACAAAGATATTACAATTTCGGAGCAATGCAAAGCACAAAGCAAAATACCAAATAACATGATCAACTAAATAATAACCATAGTATCATACCTCATAAATCAATCAAATTATCATGCGGACCATTGAAACTTATGTTGAATCAACTAGAGATACTTATCTCAAAACCTATTAACCCGCAACAGCTCAGCTTCAACACACTAACCAAACCAACTCATATAATATGACTACAACACTGGAACACATAGAAGAATATGTTGACATCAATGACAAAACATCATTCCAGCAAACTTCTCAACAATACCCAACAACTTTGATTTATTATACTATGTTTGATTATTTTTTGTGGTTCATTTCACTAATCTATGTGAATGATAACATTCACGTGACCTTTTTGTTAGACTATGTTATGTTGCTTATGTATTTCAATACATGATTATTTCTATACTTCATTGAGTTGGATATTGATGTTATATTTAGATACTTATGGCATGGATTCTATTTTGATGATTTATTACGATGCATTATATGATGTTAATCTGTGTTCTGATGATATCATTTTGATTATTGTTGATGTGAGATTCTATGCATGGTTTGCTTGGTGTTTAGGGTGGTAGGAATGATTTTTGTGTACTCAATCATGAGCTCCATATGACATCACGATTTCCTATCACTAGTCCAGATTAGAGATTTGTATGTATATATGTATGTTTGTATACAACACATTTTTGGTGCGGGATTGCAGGTACTATACATCGACTTGACCAGGTACCACAGGTCTGCGTGTGTCTTTATAATTCCCAATGGTGGTAAAAGGAGATATTGCAAGGCCCAAAATATACCTAACCCTAGCCATTGTCCTAATTTAGGGACAATTATCTAATTTTCATGTATTCCTTCAAATTTGTCATGTGGACAAAATTTGATTACCCTATTGTCAATGGTGAGTCTTGTTTAGATGTTGGCACTATATTATAATTTGTTTGAGTGTATTAATATTAGTCTCATTTTATGGATAATTATATTATTAATTATTTATTTACTTTTATTTTTTTGGTTTTTGAGTTAAATTTTTATAGAAGATTCCCTGTTAATGGGGCTCATAGGGTTCATCCTATTGATAAGAGAAGACAAAGAACTAAATGGAACCCACCTGATTCACAGTGGATAAAAATCAATTTTGACAAAGCAACCAGGGGTAATCCAGGTAGATCAAGGGTAGGTTGTATTTCTAGAGACCATAAGGGAACCATTCTTCAATTGCAGTAGTGGATTGGGAACCTCAACCAGTAATTTGGTGGAAGCCAACATAACCCTCCTAGCTATACTTTTAGCTAAGAGACTCAGAATCAATAAGTGTCATCTAGAAGGAGATTCAAAGATTATCACTCGGGCCATTTTGAAAGTAGGTGCTATGCATTGGCATATTGATAAAATAATTAAGGAGATTAGGAAGATTCTTAGCAAATTTCCCCAATTCAAAGTATCTCATATACTTCATGAGGGAAACTCAAAGGCAAATAAATTAGCCAAGGATGAGGTCATCCTAGATCAAGGCGTGACGTGATGGACAATGATGACTTAAATGACAATGTTTAAATTCTTCTTGTGCTTGCTAAAATGAATCAACGAGAGTACAATCTACAAAGGATTATAAATGCATGGCAAAGACATAGGTTGGGTACGTTGGAGGTGGTAGGATGTACAATGCTAGGTGGGAATAAAGACAGATATGTAGAAAGGTAGAGTAAGTGGATATTTTGAATGGCATGATGATAACTTTATTAATGCCCAACTTGGGAAATCTTGCAATCGAGATTTTGCCTAGTCTCAAGGTGCATATCGCATTGAATTCCTGACCTCATTTAAAAGGAGAATTAATTGATTTTCTTAACTTTAGCTTCTATATGAAGAGAGATAGAATGTTTGGTCAATTTATATTCAGTGTGCTCAGGAAGATTGGTGTGATTGTAAGAGAAAAGTATGGAGGCCAACTTTACACTTTAGTCGAGCAAAACATAGGTGGTATTCTGGGGAGGAATTATGGATGATAGGTTGATGAACCTATTCATATATTAAGAAATTTCTTTCATCTCCCATGTGAATTTTTTTCTTAGAATTGAGTATTTTGAAGGTGGATGGAGATACAGAAAAAACTCAAACATAGCAACTTTGTTTACGGCTTGGTGTCTAGAGCTCCTTCTTGGCGCCAAAGCCTGAGAAATCAAAACATATGTGTGAAGAAGGAATGGTTGGGGGGAATGGAGGATCTTCTAGCCTTGGTGAGTGACATGGAGGGTTTTTTTATTCGGGATGAAACTTGTCTCCATATGATAAAATTCATTCCTCCCCTGTGTCCATTCCTGCTATGGAGTGCAACTTGCAACAAATAGGCGAGAAGAGCAACTGCATAGATAGGTATTCAAGGTATTTTGCAATACCTTAACTTGGCTGATGCTTGGAAAGCCTGAGCGGAAGAGGAAAAATGGGGACCCTGGGGTGAATACAAAGCACTTAGGGAATGCATGGTCCATGTGTGCAAAAAATGTGGTCATCCAGAAGGAGGAGGAAGAATGAAGAAGGTTCATGTATTACAATTGGGGGAAGGCTAAAGTAGAGACATGGATGCGGAAGAAATAATGAACCAAGAGGTGAGGGAATTAGCAAATGATGACATGAACATGGTATTGTGATGATGGAGTAGTCTGTTGTGGGTACCTTTTTGTTACAGAAGATGGTGAGCACAAAGATGAAATGGGTGGGATTTTTGCTTTGGAGACAACGAGCATGATGATGACTATATTATATTTAATAGATGTATTAGTGTTTGTAATATTTTTGGACATGTTATGTATATGGTCTAATTAATCTACTACTTCATTAGAGGATACTCAATGTACATAGTTTCAAAATTAATAAAATATAGCTTCACCAATCAAAAAAAAATTATACAAGATTTGTAATTGGAGGTTTATTGTTTAATTGTTTTAATGGGAATTATTATTATTTAGTATTTATCTATTATTTGATGTTTGTTTATTGTTTATTTATTTAATATTTTTTAGGTTTAGGGCTTTTTCTTTGTGCGCTTTATTTAGGAAATTTCATTTTGTTTATTAGAATTGTTTTGAGAGGTGATTATGATTATTTTATTTTTAAAGTATTGTGAGAATATTTGAGGATAGGAATTTGCAATTATAGATTTACTTTGAAGCGTGATTGGAATTTATTGAGCTTGATTGTTTTGAAGACTTGGTTGTTGGTTTGAGAAGACCTTGTGTTTCAGAATTCATCATCAACATTCACTTATCTCTCTTTTTCTTTCATAGGTTTTCAACTAGGTATTCGTTTTAGTCTTGATTTATGTAATTTGATTTTAAATGGTATTTAGGGGGAATTAGGGTTTGATTGATTTATATTTATCATATTTTTGAGTTTGCATGAAAGTCCTAATGTAGCTTTGTAAATTGAGCTCGATTATGTGTCTATGTTGGTCTTCACAAAAGGAATGTACAGTTCTACATGAGTTGTTGAATGGGGGTCGGGGTCTAGAGACACTACCAGGATAACCCATTTTGAGGCTATGTGATGACACTCTTCCCTTTTATGTGTCCTAGTTTCCTATTGTGTCAATCTTATGTGAAACCCTCTAGGAGTTTCTTTAGATTCCTTTGATGGTCTTGTGTTATGGCATTTGCTACCTTTCGGAAGTATGCATGTTATGTTTATTTTCCCTAGCATGTTTATTTGTGTTTGGGGCCTTGTGTCTATCTCCTAGCTCGGGGGTTCCACATGGTTAGGTGGTGAATATTTTTCCACCCATTGTGAATACATCAGAGGACTTGCATGTGAGCAACTAAGTGGACCTATTCCTTATTTTTTAAAGTCTTCACATCTTGGTTATGAGATGGTCTACACTTATGAAGTAATTTGTAATGTATCTTCCTAAATGTTGTAAGAGACATGTAATTTCCATAATTGTATTTGTATTCAAGAGTTGTTGATATTATTCCAAAAGGAAAATATTGTAGAAATATATGTAACAATGGATGTTTGCATGTGTTCTTACTAGTGATATATGCTTATCAGAGAAATCTTTCTTTAGTGTTTTAAAATGAACATAAAATAGATATCTGCGCGTTGAGTTAGAAATTTTAAAAAATATTATTTGCTATGTAAATTGCATTAGTAGTTGTTTATTTTCTGAGCTCCTAGGTAGGGTGTTACACAGCATGGGATCTAATAGCCTACTTCATTTATCTCCACCTTACTGCAATTATGATGTGAACAACATTGATTGCCTCCATTCTAGATGGGAGGTTTATTCTTAAGACAATCCTCAACCAAATGTAAATCCCATTCTTTGCAAGAATCTCAATACATAGAATTTGGTTTCATTGTCCTTGTTGCCAATGTCTATATTTCTCTATCCTTCAAATAGTCATTTTCAATGTGTCCTTCCTAGCTACAGTATGTGCACCATATATGTTCTCATTGTTTAGGCTCGGTGGCCATTATCTCCTATTGTATTACTGTTGGCAATTTTTGTGCCAACCCTTGCTGATATCATATCTAGGAATTCAGTGTGACTAACACATTGTGTTAGTCATATTCAACAAAGGTAGTTTCCTCCTTATCAGAAAATGCATAACACAGAGGTTATGTGAGGGTCAATAAAATGAAGGTTAGTGATCCATTTTGGATCCAGATTGGTCGCGTCCATCTTTTGGGCCCCAAAAAATCTATTTTAAGGTCGACCGCCCTAGCCAGTTAAATCACTTAAAACTTACCGATTGGAGGGTCCATTCTTCATGGCGGGAACAACCCTTTTCACCTGGTATCGGTTGGTGGTTCTACTTTTTTGCTAGAGTTCAACAGTCAGAGGGAGGCTTTTCAGTCGTACCGAAAGTCTCAGTTACACCAAAAAGCATCGTGCAGGATAAGGCCTGAAGGGCCATAATGGGGTTCTCTTCTTATCCCATGACCGAGTGAAAGTTCAAAGTGACATCATGTGAGGTAAGAAAATAAAGAAAGAGGGGCTTCTCCCATTGTCCCTTGGTAGGTTAAGAACAAAGCAAAAGGTCTTGTGGGATAAGATCAATAGGCTATTTGCTTATCCTGTGGTAGGTTAATAACAAAATGGATGATCATGCAAAATAACAAAAGCAAGCAAAGGGTTGCCCCCCTTATCCTGCAAGGTAGAAAGGTAAAAATAACAGTCATGCGGGATAAGAAAATAACAAGAAAGATGGTTTCTTCTTGTCCCACACTGATCAAAAGCATAGACAAAGGGTTTTACAAGATAAGAAATTACAACGTGAATGGTCTTTTTCTTATCTTGTAAGGCGAATAAAAGCAAGGAAGGAGGCCTGTAGGATAAGAAGAAAGGGTAGGTGGGTAGTCTCCCCACTATCTTGCATCGATTAAAGGCATCAAAGGATGGTCACGTGGGGTAAGATACAGCATCAACATATACAAGTGAGCCCATCCTGCCATGTGGCATACGTACGACCATGGATTTTCACTTAAGAGATTGATCAAAGGGCCATGTTTTAAAGTTCTTTTGAGCCCTTTGGAGGGATATGTGGGGAGATCTCACATGTCCATCTTCACATGAATCTCTTAGATCAACGGCCATTTTTTAAACCTTTAGTAAACATTAACATTCAAATCCTCTGTGCAGGGTGGTTGTCGACCCGATGGTCAAGATAATCTTTTTTAATCGGTCGGCGCCTGATCCCTGATCTAGTTTTCATCTTAATTCTTTTCTCATAATTCCATACATGACCCTGCAAGTATATTTCAGATGCCACACATTCCTCTTCAATGTAGATTGAAGACTTTTGTGCCTGCAGATGCCATCCAGTGCATCTATGCAAATTTTTCTCCCTGTTTTGTAGGATTTTGCTTCTTCCCAAGTGGGGAAGATATTTTCAGAGTTGTACTCGCATGCCATCAGATCATTCGATTTGATTTCCCTCATCTCTAATATTTTGTAACCTAACCCTAGCTAGGGTTAGGGTTTCATAACTATAACCATCTAAGTTATATCTGAACTATAAAGGCAAATCTGTAACATTTGTACAGGATCTTGTCTTCTCTTCTTCTAGAGAAAACTTATGTTTTTCTCTACATTTGTAAAGTTTTTCCTTGCCCTCCATTAATGAAATTAGTCTTCTTTCCTTTATTAAGTTTTAGCAGTTTGTGTAGTGTTACCTTCTTGCTTGAATGTGTTCTTATTTGTTTTCTTTATTTGCAAGTGATTGTGTTGATCCCTCTATGGATGTTGACTATGAACTATCTCAGTTCCTCTCTTCATCTTATAGAATCCTAACCTTCACCCTTCTTTAGGACACTAATTAGGATAGAATATAGTGCATACCTAGAGTAGTTTTATTAATTTTTTGTGCAGATATAGATAGGGAGATCACAGTTTCAATCTGGGTGCAAACCTCTTTCCCCTTCTTTCCAGTATCCCTTTCCTCTTTCTCTCTTTTCCTTGTTAGATTGGTAGATTAGACTTTCATGTGTTGGGTTGGTCCAACACTTTGCATCGGATTGAAAGGAAGTCAGCCTTCTTTGGAGATTCAACCTCACAACAGCGCAAGGTCCCACACTTGAGAGGTTGATTCCATGTTTCACAAGGTTGATGACCAAGGTTTCTTGGGTCATCAAGGATGAAAATTTTTGTGACAATAGTTTTTAGCATGCCTGGTGGGACTAGTTTAAAGCATTCAAGAAAATATTCAGCCTCATCTCAAGCCATCGGCCATACCATAGTTTTTGGCATGCCCAGTGGGACACACTTTCAACATCTTGTTAAGAATCCAGTGTTGTTCTTAGTAACCTTGCCTTTGGAGGTAGTCACATTCAACTCTTGGCGACTCTGAGGATCAAATACAGGTTCTTGTTCAAAGACTAGCTGCCATTTCACACCACGAATCCAGAATAGGAGTGCCTTTTTAGAGGTATTTGTCTTTAATGTTATGAAATTTTAGACTCTAGAAGAAGAGGTTGTTGTTATTTTTCATGGCAGCCCCTAGAATGCATTCCTTTGTCACCTTTAACGATGGCAACCCCCTAGCTCTAACCAAAAAGAATGATTTCCCAGTTGTAGCCTTAAAGGCTATCCCATTTTCACTGGGGAAACTTTTGTTACTCCCAATGAGCACATCAAAGATGTTGCAGGCATTTGCTCTATTTTTTACTTCACAAAGGATAATGTTGCAGTGAGGCTTCTTGCCTCTTTTTTCAAGGGAAAATCCCTACATCGGTATAGGGTCTACCTTCTTGTTCAATCCATAATTGGGATGAATTAGGGGAAAGATTATGAAATTTTTTTGAAGATAATAGTGACCCTTTGTCACTGTTTGAACATCTAACAACCATCAAGAGAGCCCCCTATGAATTCATGGAAAACTTTAACTACATGTCTCAAAAGACTTGGGACAGAATCCCTACTTTAGTCAAACCATCTACCAATTGTGCCTTCTTATATTTCCTAAGGGCTCTGAACTGTGATATAGCTGTAATGATATAATCAATGGGCAGGGATAACCTTCCAAGAGCTTATGACACTACTATCAAGGTAAAAAGGTGTTTAATTTAGGCTGGAAAGTTAGCTCCAAGGCCTCCAATGCCCTTGTTCCCAGAGGCTCCTACACAATAGCCTACTTTGGCACCCATACCAATAGCATCTACATGCCAGCTACCTGCATCTTCCACTATATATAGAGAGATTTAAGGCTATTAGCAGTACAGACCCAATTTTCAAGGGGAAAACCAATGGACAAGCCCTAGGCCATCAGATAGCCTAAACCCTGCAACTGCAAATACCTTAGGGGCACTTGTCCCTATTAAATCTAATCATGCTACTTACGCGGTTTGTAAAAATGAGGATGCCTCTCAAGCCTTAGTGGCGCAGAGATTTTGTTTTTTCAAACTGGCACAAGGCATATTTTGTGATGTTAACTAGTCAGACAGCTCCCATGTTGCTAGCAAAAAAGATAATAGTAAGGAGGATGTTGTTTTCTCATTATGGGATGAGTTTCCTTCCTTTTTTCAGACAGAGAATGGGCCTAAAATTGATTTGTAGCATGAAACCGAGCTAAGGGTGGATGAGTTAAAGGATTATTCCTTTTGAGCTGAGCTTGAGGGTTTTTGCTCAAGTTTTGACACTGAACTGACATCTTCTAGTTAGTAGAATCAAGAGGAGTAGGAGAAGGACCTTACATTTCCAACAGAGGCAATAAATTTTGAAGAGCAGGGGCATATCTTAGAGGTGCATGTATTGTCATCAAATTAACAAAGCAAAGGGCGGGCCAGCAATGATGGCCTAAATCTATCTCCTTCAAGGGGATGCCCTATCAGACATTTGGCTCAACCATGCAATTCACACCTTGTCATGCTTATTTCTAAGCATGAGGTTGAGAATCATGAAAGAGAGAAATTATTTTTCAGCCATCCACCTCAAGAGGATAAAATAAAAGCATGGGTGATTTTATTTGCTCTCAGATTTTGGGAAGCAATCCAACAGTCTATTGGATGCTTGTTAATTTTCTTTTCCTGGCTGGTCTTTAGCAAACATGAAGAGTATCAAAATCTAGTCAAGAAGGGCAATTATTTTGACAAGCCAATCAATGGCTTTGTTTAACTCTTTCATTATGAATAATGTACATAGTTAGTTTAGGTTTTTGTTTCAATTTGTTTCTTTCCAAGAAGTGCATGTGCACACTCTGCTCTTTTGTGGAATAGCAAAAAAAATTGTTTCCAAGTTGCAGGCACAAAGATTATTTATTGTTCAAGCCTTGACTCTATGCCCAGTGAAGATCTAAGTCTTCTAGTCTTTCCCTAAGCAAGCTTAGGGCCCCCTCTCAATCACCATAAATGTTGGAAATTTTTGTGCCAACCCTTGCTGATATCCAATCCAAGAATTCAGTATGACTAACATGTCATGTTAGTCATGTTCAGTAGAGTTAGCTACCTCCTTATCATAAAATGCTTAGCATGGAGGTTATGTGAGGTTCAATAACATGAAGGTTAGTGATCTATTTTGGAGCCAATTGACTATGTTCATCTTTTGGGCCCCAAAAGAATCTATTTTAATGTTGACCGCCCTAGCCAGTTAAATCACTTAAATCTCACCGATTGGAGGGTCCCTTCTTCATGGTGGGACTGACCCTTTTCACCTGGTACCAACTGGTGGGTCCCCTTTTCGGACAAAGTTCGACGGTCAAAGGGAGGCTTTTCGTTCTTATCAAAAGCCTCGATTACATCAAAAAGTGTCATGCAGGATAAGGCCTGAAGGGCTAGTTTGGGGTTCTCTTCTCATCCTACGATTGAGTGAAAGTTCAAAATGACATCATGCCAGGTAGGGAAATAAAGCAAGAGGGGCTTCTCTGGTCATCCCGTGGCAGGTTAGGTGCAAAGGAAAAGGTCCTGTGGGATAAGATCAATAGATCATTTTCTTATCCCGCAATAGGTTAATAACAAAATGAATGATCATGCGGGATTAAAAAAGTAAGAAAAGGGTTCCCCCCCCTTATCCCACAAGGTAGAAAGGTAAAAATAGCAGTTACGCGGGATAAGAAAATAACAAGGAAGATGGTTTCTTCTTATCATGCGCTGAGAAAAAGCATAGACAAAGAGTCTTGCAGGATAAGAAATGACAATGTGAATGGTCTTCTTATCCCGCAAGGTGAATAGAAGTAAGAAAGGCCTGCGAGATAAGAAGAAAGGGTAGGTGGATGGTCATGCAGGGTAAGATACATCAGCGACATATAAAAGTGAGTCTGACCTGCCACGTGGCATATGTGCGATCGTGGATTTTCACTTCAGAGGCCAATCAAAGGGCAATGTCTTAAATTAATTTTGAGCCCTTTGGAGGTCTATGTGGTGAGATATCATGCGTCCATCTTCGTGTGAATCTCTTAGATCAATGGCCATTTTATAAACCCGTAGTAAACAATAGCATTCAAATCCTTGTACAAGGTGGTTGGCGACCCGATGGTCGAGACAATCTTTTTTGCTCACTCGACGCCTAATCCTTGATCTAATTTTCATCCAGATTCTTTCACCATAACTCTAGACATGACTCTATAGGTACATTTCAGATGCCACCCATGCCTCTTCAATGCATATTGAAGACTTTTGTGCCTGCAAAAGCCATCCAATGCATCTATGCAAAGTTTTCTCCCTATTTTGCAGGATTTTGCTTCTTCCCATGTGGGGAAGATATTTTCATAGTTGTACTCGCATGCCATCAGATCGTTCGATCTGATTTCCCTCTTCTTTGATATTTTGTAACCTAACCCTGGCTATGGTTAGGGTTTCTTAACTATAACCATCTAAGTTATGCCTGAACTATAAAGGAAAATCTATAACATTTGTATAGGATATTCTCTTTTTTTCTTCTGTAGAAAACTTATGTTTTTCTCTGCATTTGTAAAGTTTTGCCTTGCCCTCCATTAATGAAATTATTCTTCTTACCTCTATTTAGTTTTAGCAATTTGTGTAGTGTTACCTTCTTGCTTGAATGTGTTCTTATTTGTTTTCTTTAGTTGCTGGTGATTTTTTTGATCCCTCTATGGATGTTGATTGTGAACTATCTTAGTTCCTCTCTTCGTCCTATAGAATTCCAACCTTCACCCTTCTTTAGAGACTAATTAGGATAGAATATTGTGCATACCTAGAGTAGTTTTATTATTTTTTTGTGCAGACATAGGTAGGGAGATCACATTTTTTTATTTGGGTGCAAACACCTTTCCCCTTCTTTCCAATATCCCTTTCCTCTTTCTCCCTTTTCCTTGTCATATCAGTAGATTAGACTTTCATGTGTTGGGTTGGTCTAAGACTTTGCATCAGATTGAAAGAAAGTTGGCCTTCTCCGAAGATTCAACCTCACAACAGCACAAGGTCCCACACTTGAGAGGTTGATTGCATGTTTCACAAGGTTGATGACCAAGGGTTCTTGGGTCATCAAGGGTGCAAGCTTTTGTGACAACAATTACCAATATTTGAACTTTTTCTTGCAAATCTTCAAGTATTTTTGTATTCCATTCCTTTTCTGGTATTTTCCAAGATTGGGCCTCTATCTAATAGTCCATAGTAATTAGATCTGCATATTTCTAAAATTCCCTTCCATCTAATCTGGCTCTAATATCTTTGTTCAATATGAAAATGAACCATTCAATCTTTCACCTCTTTGTTAATGGTTCTTGCAACCTTTTGCACACCTCCCTAAAGTTTCAATCATATTCTTTGATTGATGTGCTTCCTTGTGTCAAACTCCTCATATTAGTCACACTTTCTATAGGGACCATCAGTATCCCAAAGTTTATCAAAAATTATGTTTTTATCATGTCACGTGTGGTTTTGTGGTTAGGGTACTGCTTTACATACCATTCTAACATGTACTTCCTCAAGGAACCCACAAAGTCCAATATTATCTCTTTATCCACAAATTTCCCTATCTTCTCCCATATTGATTCCAAAATAAAGCATTATTGTACTGATTCAGTGGTGTCAATGCCAAATACCAAAATTTTGATGATTGTGCCCATTACTTGAGAGTTTATTCTAGGATTATTCATTGTTGTACATGTGGTTACCAATTTGTTTTTCATTTTATTTGTTATTAGTTTATTCTCATTTCTACTATTATTCCAAGGCTTATCTTCCCTAACCTTGTCTCTTGCTAATTTTATATCAAAATAATCTTCCCCTAGTATCTCACTCCAAGGGATTTCTTGTTCAATGTTTTATTTTTCCTACACTTGGTTCTCTCCTCTCTCTTCTGCTCTTTTATCTTTTCTCTTTGATTATGATCTTTCTGTCACTATTTTCCAAATTTTAGACTTGGTAGGGGAGGTGTTGGCATTGTGTTGTCATTGATGTCAACCGGTATAGAAGGACAACCAATATGGGAGTATAGTTCATGTGCAGTCATTGATGTCAACTAATGTTGCAGATCACCAGTAAGGAAGAGAATGTCATTTAGATGAATGATCACTAGAGTCACCGGTACACAAGTTAGTGTTTGACTTGTGTGGATGAAATGGATAGGTTACCGGTACAAGCAAGATGAGAAAGGTTCTTGAGCTTTTGTTTGTGATGAAGAGGCAGAATGTTACCTAAATCACATCAAAATAAGAAGAGAAGGATGTACAGGACACCGGTATACTGTGTGGATGCAAAACAGTGGTACTCCCACCAGATAAAGATGCAATCACCAAGTGAAAAGATGACTGATAGTGTATGTGCACCCACACCAGATCACATGTGCCTGTTTGAAGATATTTTGCACAAATACAGAAGCCACATGAGTGCATTACAAGATGCAGATGACAAGGATCCACTATCACTGGCATGTGGACCTTATCTCCTATTATGCAAAGTGTGCATCATAGTTCTGTGAGATAAGATAGAAGAGTTAAAGGCAGGTGTTTGAAGCCTCACACTATTGGCAATATGGATGAATTGATTATATGTTGCATTGATGTCAACACTATTTGTTTTGGCTGGTTATCGGTAGATAGGTTTTGGTTACCGGTAGAAGATCTTGTGTTACTGGTATGGGTTTAAGGTTTAACCGGTAGAGATTTCACTCAGAAACCTTGGCAGAATGCTAAGTAGTATTGGTGCAGCTTCTAGATGGAATTCAGGATGCAGAAGGTGATCCTTGATCATGCCTCAACTGATTGAAGATATTTCTTTGGCGTGGTGGACCCAGATTAGGTCTGGTACCTATCTAGGTTATGGACCAGTATCATGTTAACATGTTCTCTACATGTTATCGAGATGTTTTATAGATTGGTTATTGTTGTTTTGGTCTTAATCCGACATGGCATATCATTGTAATATGGTTGTATGTAATGATCTTATTGTAATATCTTTTAGGTGGCCAACCTAATTGGTTTAGACCTTAGGGTTTGTATAAATTGATGTAAGATCTCATTGTAAATCATGGTATGGTATGGGAATAAAGTATCGTGGTCATGGAATGTAATATCATATGCGAAGGAGATTTGGTCAATCATAGGTGATCGAATTGGGTTTAAGTAAGAGGTCAAAGACCTCTGGTATTGAGCTTAACCGAGATTGTAATCAGGCCTGGTAGATGATATCTCTGGCAGTTCATTCTTCTGGATTGTTGTCCAATTATCTTGAGGTGGTTATAACCTCTTTGTAGTCAGTGAGACTCTTTTGTAATGAGACGTACACTCTAGGTAGTGTGCCTTCCAACATGTGCAGTCCCCTTATTGTATCACATACTTTCTGCAAAATTATCACATGTGCTCTAGCATACTTGATAAATCTAATGATGTGCTTGATTTGATTTACACTTACTTATGTGGTCTAACAAGGACTAGAAGCTTCTAAGGTGATAGGTATTTCATGTTGATAATTGATGACTATTCTAGAATGATGTGGGTGACTTTTCTTAGGGAGAAGTCTGAAGCCTTTGAGAAATTCAAGATCTTTAAAGCAAAGGTGGAAATAGAAACTGGATTGAAAATTAAATGTCTAAGATCAGATCAAGGCGGTGAGCTCACTTCTCATGAATTAAACAATTATTGTGAGACAAATGGAACTAGGAGATAGTTATCTACACCTCAAACTCCTAGGAGGAATGGAGTAGTGGAAAGAAAGAATAGAACCATTTTGTATGCAGCAAGAACTATGATGATGGAAGCCAAATTGCCTCACATCTACTGGAGAGAAGCAATGAGTACAGCAGTCTACAAATTCAATAGAGTTCACATCAAAGGTGAAACCGGTAAGACCTCTTATGAATTATGGTTTGGACATTCACCTATTTTAAATATTTCAAAAAATTTGGAAGTAAATGCTATATCAAAAGGGATGATTCAATTGGGAAGTTTGATCCTAGATGTGATGAAGGGATATTTCTTGTATATTCAATTCAAAGAAAAGCATATAGATGTTATAAAAAAAGATTGTAGAAAATTATGGAGAGAGCAAATGTGAAAATGGATGAGAAATACATAAATCAATCTATATCATATGACAGGGAATCGGCAGTGGAAATGATAATAACTAAACCAGTAATGCCTCAACCGATACAAGAAACTGAGATAGTTACACCAACACAATCAGAAAATTCAATTATGACTGATGATCATAACAGTGAACCTGAAGTTCAAAAGACACCAAGGTATGTAAGGTTAAATCATTCTGAAGATCAAATCGTTGGAGATAGGAACAAGGGAGTTATGACAAGAAGAAGACTGGCAAATGAAGAGGTATGTCTTATTTCTCAAATTGAACTAGCATCTGTTATTGAAGCTTGTAAAGATAAAAATTGGTTAAAGGCTATGGAAGATGAATTAGATCAGATAGAGAAGAATGAGACTTGGACTTTAGTTCCCCAGCCTAAAAAAAAGAATTTTATTGGAACTAAATGGGTTTTTAGGAATAAACTGAATGAGGATGGTCAAGTTGTAAGAAACAAGGCTAGATTGGTTTGTAAAGGATATTTTCAAATGGAAGGAATTGATTATGGTGAGACATTTGCACCTGCAGCTAGAATTGAAGTTGTTAGACTATTTCTTGCCTATGCAGCTTATAAGAACTATAAGGTCTATCAAATGAATGTTAAATGTGCATTTTTTAATGGTGAACTTGAGGAAGAGGTATACACTGAGTAGCCTAATGGATTTTCGCTAACAGGTGATAAAGATATGGTTTGCAGATTAAGGAAAGCTTTATATAGATTGAAACAAGCTCCTAGAGCTTGGTATGCAAGGTTGGATAAATATCTTTTGAAACTTGGTTTTACTAAAGGTAGTGCTGACAGTAGTTTATATTATAAGATCACTGATGATGATATTCTGATTATTGAAGTATTTGTTGATGATATCATTTTTGGAGGTGAAGACAAATTGTGCATGGAATTCTCTAATAATATGAAGAATGAATTTGAAATGTCCATGATTGGTGAGATGAGATTTTTCTTAGGTTTGCAGATTACTTAAACTGACAAAGGCATTTTTATTTGTCAAACTAAGTATCTGAGGGAATTGTTGAAGAAGTTTGGTATGGATAATTCCAAACCAGTAAGTACTCCTATGGTGATAAGTGAGAAATTATCTATCAAAGATACATCTGCACCAGTAAACCTGACAAGGTATAAGTCTATGATTGGTGGCTTGTTATATCTAACTCAAACTAGACCAGATATTATGAATGTAGTAAGTATTGTTTCAAGATATCAAAGTAATTCTAAAGAATATCATGAATGTGCAATAAAGAGGATATTTTGATATTTGCAAGGAACAATAGAATATGGCTTTTGTTATTCTAGAGATGATGACTTCACTTTATGTGCATATACAAATTCAGACTGGGCAGGAGATACTAATGATAGGAAGAGAACTTCTAGTGGAGCTTTCTTTCTTGGAAATAAATTGGTTTTATGGATCAGCAAAAAATAGTCATGCATTTCTTTATCTACTGCAAAAGTTGAATATGTTGCAGCAGTGACTAATTGCACTCAAGTCTTGTGGATGAAGAAAATGTTGAAGGATATCAAGGTAAATTATAGTGAACCACTAGTTATCTATTGTGATAACTCTACAGCTATTGACATGTCTAAGAATCTGATATTTCACTCCAAGACTAAACACATATCAATAAAATATAACTTTCTAAAGGGCAAGGTGAAAGAAAAGGAAGTCAAAGGAATCATTTGAGTATTTGAGAGACAAGTTAGGGGTTTCTGTCCCTCTGGTAGAGACTTAATTGATGTGGTTTGGCATCAGTTTGGCATGCATTATCAGATACACTATTCATTTCAGCACTAATGAGTGGTACTACTGCTCAAAGGGAGTAGTTAGCTTTGAGATTCAAAGACTTATATTCTTGCTTTGATATTTTTTTGTCATATTTTTGGCATTGATGTCAAAGGGGGAGAGATAGTGATGTGAAAAATAATTTCGAAACTTTACAAAGATATTATTCACAGGGGGAGAGTTATAGATATTCAGGAGATTGTTGGTTGTCTTCCACAAGGGGAGACTTGTTTTGCATTTCTTGGTACTTAGATATTTTTCACATCTAGTGTTGACATCAATGCCAAAGGGGGAGATTGTTGGAAATATGGATAAATTGATTATATGTTGCATTGATGTCAACACAATCTATTTTGGTTGGTTCCAGACATACGGGTTTTGGTTACCGGTAGAAGATCTTGTGTTACCAGTATGGGTTTAAGGTTTAACCGGTAGAGTTTTCACTGAGAAACCTTGGCAGAATGCTAAGTGGTGTTGGTGCGGCTTCTAGATGGAATTCAAGATGTAGAAGGTGATCCTTGATCATGCCTCAACTGATTGAAGACATTTCTTTGGCATGGTGGACCCAGATTAGGTCGGGTACCTATCTAGGTTATGGACCTGTATCATGTTAATGTGTTCTCTACACGTTACTGGGATGTTTTATAGATTGGTTATTGTTGTTTTGGTCTTAAGCGGACATGGCATATCATTGTAATATGGATTTATGTAATGATCTTATTGTAATATCTTCTAGGTGGCCGACCTAATTGGTTTAGGCCTTAGGGTTTGTATAAATTGATGTAAGATCTCATTGTAGATCATGGTATGGTATGGGAATAAAGTATCATGGTCATGTAATGTAATATCATATGCGAAGGAGATTTGGTCGATCATAGGTGATCGAATTGGGTTTAAGTAAGAGGTCAAAGGCCTCCAACATTGAGCTTAACTGGGATTGTAATCAGGCATGGTAGATGCTATCTCTAGCAGTTCATTCTTCTGGATTGTTGTCCAATTATCTTGAGGTGGTGATAACCTCTCTGTAGTCAATGAGACTCTTTTGTAATGAGAAGTATGCTCTAGGCAGTGTGCCTTCCTACATGTGCAGGCCCCTTATTGTATCACACACTTTCTGCAGAAGTATCATCTGACTATGGGTAGGCTTCCCACCATGGTTTTTCCCTTTACCGGGTTTTCCATGTACAAATCATGGTGTTATGTGTTATAATTGCATTGTGTTAATTCTCTATTTCATTCTTAAGTTTTATTGCTTACCGGTATCTATTTCTACTATTTTGGTATTCAATGTTTATGTGCTTTGGTTAAAGGTTATAAAGTGGTTTGATTAATATAATCTGTTTACAACTAATTCACCCCCCCCCCCTCTCAGTTGTTCACTGGTTATCCTAACACACATCGGATCTATCAGTGAATCACAAAGATGCCTCAAAGTGCATGAAATCAGGGATATGCACTGGACCGACAGAGAAGGCATGATGAGTTTCCAGGATAGATGAAGAGTGATGGGTTTGTCACTTTGAAAAATTAGTTGAGATATGGTCTGGGATGATGAGGAAGAAGGCAAGGCTGAGCAGCTGCAAACAAAGGACAATGGTTGGATTCAAGATGGAGTTAGTTGAAGTTTGATGACATGGTGTCATCAAGGGTGTTTACTAGTATGTATGTCCACCAATAATATGGACAAAGGGAAGATGCAGAAGACTCCCATTTGATGAATATGTGCAAAAGGTAAGTTAACAAGAGTGTTGACTATTTAAGTGCAAGGTTGAAAGAAGACCGGTTAAGGGTTTAACTGGCAGGGTTAGTAAGTCGGTATATAAACCCAGTAATGGAGTTGGCTGGTAATCCTATCCATACTGACACACTTGATCCTACAAAGGTGGATGTCGACATAGAGGCCACATGGAGGTGAAGTGGCATGCACACATTGGCATGTTGGGTCGATGAATGTGTTTTCGACGAGGTAGATGGTGACAGGTCGATATTTGAGTCGATAGCGTGTTTCACGGGTCAAGGTGCAGAAGAGTGCGGCTCGAGACTTATCAAATGATAGAGATTTGATTGGATGACATCGTGACCAAGGCCAAGTGTCCAAGTGTTGATCAAGGAAGGTGAAGCTATCTGCTTGGTCGCTTCATAGGTGGCTGACAAGTGTAGACCAAAGAAGGAGTCGTGTTTGCTAAATTTAGAAAACATGCATTGGAAGTTGCGCATTTAGTGGAATTGATTGATCCATTGCATGAGGTCAATCCTTGGAAGGAGATTTGATTGGATTTGGTTTGCCTCAAGGTCAATGAAGAAACCCTAACCGCCTGAAGTTTGAATTGGTTCTTGGCGGGAAAACTAGTCTATAAATATGCAAGCCAAAATTGATAAGGGTTGTTGTTGGATGAGAGAGTATTGTTGCATGTGAGTGAAATAAGTCAAGTACTCACCAAGAAGAAGAAGAAGAGACTGAATGTGAAGAAGAACAGGGTTGAAGTGTTCAACCGACAACAGTGAGAAAACTGGTAGTGACCATACCGGCAGAAGAGAGTTGCAGAAGACTGCAGAGAAGGAAGGCATAGAACCAGCAGAGTGTAGTACCAGTGGAAAGCAGTAGTGTAGCAGAGAGAAGAGAGAATCGGTAGAGTGTGGAACCGGTAGAGAAGGAGAAGAGGCTGAACCGACAAGGGTGCAACAGAGAGCGAGGTGCAGCAGAGAGTGAGTTGTAGTAGGAGACAAGGTTGTTGTAGAGAAAAGGTGAACATAGAACCGACAGAGATCTCTAGAGAGGAGAACTGGTGGAGAGACATACTTGAGAGTTACAAAGTTCTTTTGTAACAAGAAGATAACTTTAATATAAAAACATGATTTTATAATCACTAAGTTGGAGCTCGGTGCAGGGGTTGTAGCTCCTTGGGTTGGTGCCCTAAAATTAGGGGTTGGTGCTCCTTGGGTTGGTGTCCTAAATCAGCGGTTGATGCTCCTTGGGTTGGTGCCCTAAACATTGTAATTAGAGATTCATTGTGAGGTTGGTTTGGAGTAATAGACTCTAGTAGCATTTCTCGCCAAGTTTTTTCCCATCTTTGGTTTTCCTCGTATATGTTGGTGTTATGTGATGTCTCCTTTATGTTTGAGTGCTTTTGACTTAGTCTCCCCTCTAACCAGTACGTTGGGTTTCAGTTAGATCTGATAACTGGTATACACACATAGGGTAGTTAAAGGGAAAAGTTTGAGAACCATTGATTCACCCCCTTCAGTGGTGCATTGCAATTTGTGTCTAACAATTGGTATCAAAGCATAGGCTCCCAGTTGATAAGATTTCTCTATCTTGGGTAGATTCTTGCTTAAGGACACAATGGCCTATTTAGTGTCAATCCATGCTCTGGTTTTTTATAGATCAAACTATTCCATTTGGAGTTGAAGAATGGAAGTCTACTTGTCCTCCCTAGGATTTGAAGTGTGGATGTCTGTTGTAAATGGCCGCCCTAGTAAAGTCAGTCCTCCCACCGATTCAAATGTAGAAAGAAGAAACTGGTGCAATGAAGTAGCAATGAAGGCTATACTCTATGGGTTATTAGATGATATCTCCTCCTAGGTGGATAGATGCAGATTGGCAAAAAGCATATGGGACAGATTGAAGAAGCTCTATGGAAATGAGCCTACCACTAAAGAACCAGTTTGTGAAGATAGGATGAGAAATGCATCTCATGTATCTGCAAATGATTACAAAAAATCTGTTAGAAACCGCAGCAATGATAAAGCAGGAACCCACCTCTTCATGGCTCAAGAATCAAAAGATGAGAGGCACACATCCGAGAATGATTATGCAGACCACTCCTACTAGAAAGATGTGTTTGGCAGTAATAGTGAAGGAGAAGAAGAAGATGAAGCAGAAGTTGATCTTGAAGGTGAACTTGTAAATGCTCTTGAAGAACTTAGTTGAGTGAGAAACAAATACAAGTTATTCAAGAATTCTGCTATAGTGGAGCAAAACTGGTTGATCAAATGCCTTGAAGAATCTGAGAAATTTATCTCATAGTTGAAGACTCAAGAAGAAGACACCAAGGAGTGTCGATGTAAAGATATAGCATATGAGCTAGAAGTAAAAGATAAAGATTATTAGCAACTTCTTAGAGAAATGGAGATTCTCCAAAATGAACTTGAGAAATGTCAGGATGAGCTCAAGGTAAGAATCCGGTTTGATGGCAACAGTGATGACTTGGACAAAATGTTGAAAAAGAAAAAGCATGCCAAGGAAACTGAAGGATTAGGAAGTGGTGTCGATGAATGCTCCACCAGCAAGAATGTGTTAGACACAAGGCACCATTGAGAGGGGGAGGGGGTGAATCAGTTGTTCTCAAATCTCTTTCACTTTTGCAATCCTATGTGAGCATACCGGTTGATAGATTTAACTCAATGCAGACTTACCGGTTATGGAGGAGACTAACTTAAGTACAAACAAACTCACAAGGGGACATCACATAACACTAGCATATATGAGGAAAACCCAAGATGGGAAAAGCATCGGTGAGCAATGTTGTTGGAGTCTACTGCTCCAATCCAACCTCACAATAAAACACAGTTATAAAGTTTAGGACACCAACCCAAGGAGCACCAACCCCTACCTAATTTATGGGCTACAACCCAAAGGAGCACCAACCCCTGACTTTAGGGAACCAACCCAAGGAGATACAACCCCTACACTGAGCTACAACTCAGTGTTCACAATGTAAACATCAAATATATAAGTAGTTATCTTGTTACAAGTGAATCTTGCAACCATTATACATATCTTACTTTGTTAGTGAGATACCTTTTCTGCATCACCGACTCACTTCTCTGCTTCTCTTCACCTGCTGCTTCTCTGTTGGTAAGCCCTACCAGTTTATCTCTCTTCTGAATTTCTCTCACTGTATCTCCTCCTCACTACTCTACTCTTCACCAATTCAACTCTCTATCGGTTCTCTATCTATCTTCTCTGCAGTCTCCTTCACCTCTGTTCTGCCATTATGAACACTACCGATTCTTCTTTCCAACCAATTGAAAGCTTCAACCAATTTCTCTCTCACTCCCTCTCTCTTCACGGATGTTTGTTGAGCACTTGGCTAATTTGTTCTTACTTGCAGAATTTTTTCACTTCGCAATAGAACAATATTCTTCTATTCAGCAGTAGCAAACATTCTCTTCGTCCCCCACACTTATATCCAAGTTTTCCCTCCAAAAACCAATTCAAAATCCAGGTGGTTAGGGTTTCCTCACCATCCTTGAGGCAAACCAAATCCAATTAGATCTTGCATGATCTAATCTTTCTGGCATCCAATTGCACAACTCCACCATTTTTGCATCTCCTATATCACGCCTTTCATCTCTGGCGACTTGCTTTTTACCCTAATAGTTGATCCCCTGGTCAATCACAAAAGAATTGTCATGTTGTTTTCCCCATCACCTCGATCTTCTCAATCACTCTTAGCTGACTCATAGTTGTCTTCCAGACCTTGAGCCTTAAACCCCTGCAATAGCTCTGCAACATGTCCCGTGATTTGAGTGACTTCTCATTAAAGTTGACCAACCCTACAACAACCATGTCGATGTACATTCCATCTTTATCCACACGCATGTTCACCACGTTGACTCCTTGTGGCATCCATATCAACTAATTGCCAGCTTGGCACTTCATGTTGGTCCAAATAGAATCACTGACCAGCCACTCAACCGGTTCCTCTTTCCTGTCAATTCGTTAACCTCGTCGATATAATACATTGTACCAGTAACCTTATCATATCTACATTCTCCACCTTGCTCATATTACCGATGAGATTTACATACCAGTTATCACTCTTGATGATACCAGTCATCATCCTTCACTAGACTCCTTCATCGGTCAGACCATTCTCCTCTGACTGTATCTGCTCAGCCAGTTTGTCTGAATGAAAAACACATCACTCTTCTATTGTATCAACATCTCAGCATGCCTTCTTTGTCAGTCCAATGTATAACCCTGATCTCATGCACTTAAGGCATTCCCTCAATTTACCAGTGGATCTAGAGTGATCCTTCAAGTTCTTGCCTTTACCTATTTACTCTTATCCCACCAAACTATAATGCACTTAATGCATATAGGAGATAAGCTCCACTTACATGGTGGAGGAACACCTTATCATCTGCTCATGTGAGTTCCCTATTTGTGCATCATATCTTCAAACATGCATATGTGAACTAGTATAAGCACATACACTTTTAGTCATTGCTTCTCATGATGGTTGCATCTTCATCTGGTGGGAGTCATGTTGTTCTACAACCTTACAGTATACCAGTCACCTATTCAATCTTCTCTTCTGATGTGGATGTGATTCAGATAACATTCTGCCTCTTCATCATAAACAACCACTCAAACACCTCTCTATCTCATCACACAATTTAGGCATTAACTTGTGTGTAGGTGACTCCTAAGGTCATCTTCCTTACCTTACTAGTGTTCTGCAACACAAGATGATATCCAAGATATCACATCCTATACTCTTTCATAGAAGTGTTGCACATACATCTCATCTACCAATGGTCATCCCATTTTGGTTGACATCAATGACAACACAATGCCAAGAGGAATGTCCCCTATAATGACATTTTGTTTGTCTCCTCAAATGGAGAGAACAAGGGATGGACCTTCATAGTTAGAAACGCTCCTCGAAAGAAGGTTGATCTAAGCACAACCAATGAAGATATGCAGACAAGGATAAGGACCGGTGCTGCAAGATGGACAAACACTACAGATCCCAAAGGAAAAGGGAAGATGGGAGAAGACAGCTTCACCGGAAGCAGGAACATGAGAAGACAACAGAGAAGACCTCCTATCGGTAGAGGACAAGGAAATGCTACCACCCACAGGACAAAGCAAGTGTAGGAGAAGAAGAGATCAGATGGAAGAGCTATCGAGAATGGACAACCTAGGATCCATCCCCGAAGAAAGAGAAATGGACATGGAAAACTGGTAAGAACTCCACATGCATTGTAGAATAAATTTGTAAGTCATATGCCATCCTTTATTGGTTATTGCTTTGCATGTAATGGCTATGGCCATAGGGCAAAAGAATGTAGAAAGGGATCTAGAAGGATTAATCTAGGATCTCATAGATTTCATGCAAAAGTGAAAAATGTATCAAGGAGTAGGTACATGCATATCCCTTCTCTCGGTTATGAAAATAGTATTTGTTATAACTGCAATAGATTAGGCCATAGAAGTCGTGAATGCAGGAAGGACTTGCAGTCATATGGAAGCTAGTATAGTAGCTATTCTCAACATAGAAATGAATACAGAGCATATGGAAGTCAAAGATCTGTATGGAACCAAAGGAGAAATATCCCTGCAGGATCAAGAGGCTGACCAGCTTCGGTAGCCGGTTACAGTCACATGACCAGAAGAAGTTGGTCAAACCAGTATGTTAGAAGGTTTCCCAATCATGAGGTTGGGATGGATGTTATGTGCCACTATAGCATTGCTTCCGATAATATGGTAGAATCTGGAAATGCAAGGTCCCATTAGAAAAAGAAGGTAAGACCTACTCACAAGACTAAAAAATGGGAAGAAGAATGTGACCAAGCAGGTATGGAGGAAGAAGCATGAAGATGCAACCATGGACTGGCACTGTGCATTCAATGCATAGGTGATATCTCCTAAGGCTTAAAGGAGATGCAAGACCTTAGGGGGAGTAGTTAACTGAACATATCATTCATTCCCTCAATCAAGAAGGAGATTAACAATTGGAATCAGATGCAAAGTGAAACAAAAATATCAGGAGTTACAGGAAGATGCCCAGGTAGTGATGATGGACCAGTATGTACAGGATGTTACCAGTATGAATGCTGATAGGTATTTGCAGGTTATGTAAGACAATGAGCTTGGAGATCATTGCATTATCCCTGGTAGCATGGAATGTGGAATTTATATCTCAGATGGTATTAGAAAAGACCTGAATGACATATGTGGCTTAGTTGTTGATCACGCAGACATGCATATTTTTTTGGGGCTAACCATTTTGATTTATGGCATGATGATGAAATTGTATGGCATTCTATACATCCAAGATCATGGCATAGGCTATGGTAGATATATTGGAGATGAAAGATCATCAAATGATAACATATGCACAGCTCAACTGGTATATGGAGTTGATTGGAGCCCTGATGTTGGACTTGAAAATCACTGGTGGACATGAGTTGTATGACTCAAGGGGAGTTCAAGTGCTTATGAAGAAGAACTGGTTTGCTTGAACCTGTGAATGTACTGACTGGTTAATACTGCAGATGATGGAAATTGTTGTAGGAATACCCAAGAAAATTTCATGGTTAAGGGTATCTACGTTTCATTTGGTTGTTTGTATTCATATTACAATCACACTTGATTCTAAAGAAATTTTAAGTCAAATGGGAAGTGATGCAGTCTGATCGGCAGATGAGCAGTATTCACTGACACATACTTATGTAAATTGAGTGCTTTAATAATTTGTATCATATTTGCATGCTCAATTGGTGTCAGTTAATGGTTGATTCCTCCATCTCAAGTGATGTAACTTGAGAAATTGTACCAATTGGTATCAAAAGAGGAGATGCATCCAGTAAAGAAAAAGAGGAGAAATTTTTTTGTCAATTCCCGGTAGATACAAGGAGGAGTGATATCCTGACAGTGCCCTTTTCCATTGTTGTCAAAGGGGGAGAAAGATTATGTAGTATACAGCATACTACATGTGTGAGAATTCATGGATTATACAAAGTGGGTAAATTGGATCACACAAAGGGGGGGAGATACTATGGAGTATGCCAGATACTACATGTGTTGACATCAATGCAAAAGGGGAAGATTTTTGGCATTGTGTTGTCATTGATGTCAACCAGTATAGAAGGACAATCGGCATGGGAGTATGGTTGATGTGAAGTCATTGATGTCCACTAATGTTCTAGGTCACCGCTAAGGAAGAGAATGCCATTCAGATGAATGATCACTGGAGTCACCGATACACAAGTTAGTGTTTGACTTGTGTGGATGAAATGGACAGGCTATCGGTACAAGTAGGATGAGCAAGGTGCTTGAGCTGTTGTTTGTGATCAAGAGGCAGAATGTTACCTAAATCACACCAACATGGGAGGAGAAGGATGTATAGGTCACCTGTATATTGTGTGGATGCAAAAAAGTAGGACTCCCACTGGATAACGATGTAGTCACCATATGAAAAGATGATTGACAGTGTATGTGCTCACATTGGATCACATGTGCTTGTTTGAAGATATGTTGGACAAACAGGAAAGACACATGAGTGCATTGCAGGATGTAGATGAAAAGGATCCACTATCACCAGCATATGGAGCTTATCTTCTATTATGTAAAGTGTGCATCATAGTTCTGTGACATAAGATAGAAGAGTTAAAGACGGGTGTTTGAAGGCTCACACCAGATATACTAGTGAATCACAAAGATGCCTCAAAGTGCATGAAATCAGGGATATGCACTGGACCGACAGAGAAGACATGATGAGTTGCCGGTACAGATGAAGAGTGATGGGTTTATCACTTTGACAAACCACTTGAGATAAGGTTTGGGCTGATGAGGAAGAAGGCAAAGCTGAGCAACTGTAGACAGAGGATAGTGGCAGGATTGAAGATGGAGTCAGTTGAAGGTTGATGACATGGTGTCATCAAGAGTGTTTACCGGTATGTATGTCCACTGGTAATATGGACAAATTGCAGATGCAAAAGACTCCCATCTAATGAAGATGTGCATAAGGTAGGTTAACAAGAGTGATGACCGGTTGAGTGTTCCACGAGAAGAGAAACAGAGTGCAAGGTTGAAAGAAGACTGGTTAAGGGTTTAACTAGCAGGGTTAGTGAGTCGGTAGATAAACCCGGTAATGGAGTTGGTTGGTGATCCTATCCATACCAACACAGTTGATCCTGTAAAGGTGGACGTTGTGAGGCCCTACACCGACTCATCCTAGCATTTCAGTGTTTTTTCATGTTGAGACTATTATGGATGCTTTATTTTTATACATTATGGATTTAGAACATATGATTCCATGATTTGGATAACATTGATATATATGGATGCTTTATTTCTATGCATTATAGATATAGAACTCTATATGATTCTAGAATAGGATAAATTTGAGATGATGTATGCCATTATTGGATTTGCAGGACTTTACTATGATGATAGAAATAGGATGCATGTTTTATGTATGGATCAAAATTATGAGAATTATGATAATTGCTTATGTGGATTTATTTGGATATAAGATATATCGATTTGTTTAAATGTAAATTGTATGCAGAGTGTTTGATGTGTATTCTTATTCATGTGTTTAATATTATATGAGGTTATTTGGAATTACTAATGTGTAATTGAGATGCGCAGGAAAATTATCCATGTGACCATGGAAACATTATGGAGAACCAAACATAAATCTATGTACATTCGTAAAACCAAGGGTTGTCTATTTGGAAAGACAACACCCCGTATGTATCATATTTTATTTGTGAAATTAAATGTTGCATATGTGTTAAATTAAATTTATTAATTTATGTAAATCCAACAAGAGACAAATTTCATGTGTAATTTTGTAATGTATTTTATTGTGTCACTTGACACGTGTTGATTTATGTCTTGATTTTTGACTTGTCTCTTGGAGGGAGTTGTTTCAACCATAGTCTTTTCAAACATTTGAATGTGGTCCCAAATTTTCCTTGGGTAGAGAGTCTTTGGAGTGGTCAACTTAGGTTTGACCCGAAAGTTAACTTCAGATGGGTTTCTAAGGGGTCAAATGGACTCCTAGGGGTGGTTTAGAGGTGTTTTCTAGAGTCCATAAGGTATACCTATGGGTTAGGAGTATTTTTAGATATGTGACTACTCTCATGTGACTGTTTAGTCACCTCAAAAAGTGGGTTTCCTAAGGTGAGAGAAAATTGAATTTAGAAGGTGCCATCTAGGTTAGATAACCTTCCCTTTTGATGTGAGATCCTTTTTCCCACTTTCTCTTATTTTTTCCTTTTTCAATTTTAGAAACCAGTGAGAACTCTCACTGAGGTCTTTTTAGGCAAGAATGAGAGACTTTGTGGGTAATCACCCACTCTCCATTTTTTGGAGATCATGCAATTTTGAAAAGAATAGTTTTGGGATAGAATTTTGGCTAAGTGTAGAAGGAAGAATTGTGGAATTGGGTTGCTCATCCTCAAACTAGTTCTAGCAAACCTTTGGGCAGATTGAAGGTTAGTTCATCTTCTCCTTTTGTTTCGTTTTACGTTGCATGTTTATGTTGAAAAGATTGCTTGTATGTAAAAGTTGGTTTCTTGTATTTTCCTTTGTGAAAATTATTATGTGACCTATATGTTACTTTTTTTATGCATTTTCTTGTGATTTGGGAGTAACCAAGGCCTTCTACTCTTGGGAGAGTAGGATAGTCTTGTGGGTGGTAGAAGTTTGACAGCCCTCAAGTGAGAGACTCTCATTATGAGAGTGAACTCAAGGGGTGTATATGTGACCCTTGTTGCATGGCCTGGTTTATGCATTTGGGGGTCATAAGGAGAGAAAGTATGGCATGAATGCCTTGAGGGGCATAAGGATGTTGGGTTAATGAACTTATGATATATCCTTGTTTTCCATGAGGTGGCTTTGTGATCTACCATTCTTACAGTCTCCTCAAGGTATTTGGTCCACTACCACCCATGTAAAAACATCACATTTTGTGATGAAGTGTAGTCTTGGTTGGAAAGGTGTTTGTTGTATGTTTGTCTCTTGCTTGTTGTGTTTGCCTGAGTGTAACCTATTTAGGGCTTGGTTCTCCAAGCTCGGGGGTGGCTTCTAGTAAGCCTAGGCTGGGAGGTGAACTCTCCATGGTCATAGCCTCATAATTTATTTGCAGGTTACTTGGAAAGAAAAAAAAAAAAATAAGTTGGAAGTTGTTGGTTTTACTTGATTTGCAGAAAAAGATTTGGGAATGGGATATTATATTTTAGTTGCAGCAATGTAAAAAAGAAAGCTATATGTTGTATTTATTTTTAAAAAAATGTATTCATTTTGTTTAAAGTTCTCATTTAATAGAAATGAGAGGCTACATGGGTATCTCACCCATTTGTAATGTTGACCATATTGTATTTTAAATATGCTTTAAAGAAATGCATTATTTTTTTTAAGCTATTACTGCTAAAATGAAATGTTTATTTTTGGATTAAGTTCCTATAGTTATGGAAATAACATTTGTTGTATGCATGTTATTTCTGAAAATAAAAGTTCAGTTTATTTCCTTATGCATATTGAAATAATAGAAATAAGTAAAGTAGTAAGCTTGCATTTTAGTAAGAGAAAATTAAGCATTTAGTCCTAATCATTTATTCTCAAATACAAATCATGGTTTAATAGATTTAACATGCCTATCTCTAAGGTTAATTTAAATAATTCTAAACTAATGTAGTTGCTGAATATTGTTTATTAAATTCTGTCATTTTCCATTTTATTTATCGCAGAAAATAAATCTAAAATTAGCAGTCTATCTCTAAAGTTAGCATCTGGATTGTCAATAGAAAAAGAAATGCTTTATTTAAATCTGTTAGTTTTGAAAACCTGCTTTAAGAGATTTTTTTAAAAAGAAATATAAACAGATTGTTTAAAGTAAATAAAAAAAATTTGCCCTATTATCATGCTGTCAATATTTTATTAATTTCTACATGATTTAAAAAGGTTAAAATATATATATATATAAGACTACATATTTTATTTAAAAATATTCTCAACCTGTGAAACTATTTTTTTTAAATGTTATAACCACAGAAAAAAAAAAAAAAAATATATATATATATATATATATATATGTTTAAAAAAAAAAGAGGTTTAAATTATATCTTTAAAAAAAAAAAGATTAAACAAAAAAAAAGAGCCTCGGCCCCCCCGCGCTGTGGGCGACGACCCCCAACGGCGGCCGCAGCCGCCACTGTGGGCCGGAACCCACAGTGGGGGTGGTATCGCCCCCCCCCCTGTGGGCGGCACCCCACCGCGGCGGCGGCAGTCGGGCTGCGGGCCGCATCCCACAGCGGGGGCCAAGACCACCTCTGTGGGTCGTGACCCGTAGGCTCAGCTGTGACCGTCCTTACGGGGAGCCCCCAAGGCTTTCTCCCCCACCGCCGCACCTCCATTAAACCCTACGGCCGCTCTAAAACTCCTCTGCCTAGTCTCCCACTTCGGCCCTACACAAAAACGTAAAACCCTAACTCAGTTCGGGTTAGGGTAGTTTTAAAGTGGTAAAAAAAAATATAGATTGCAAGGGTATTTAATAACATTTTCAATTAGGTTACATGGATTCTTTTATAATAAAGATTGATTAGGAAAATAAATATCCACATGTACAAATATATATGTGATTAATAAATAAATAAATATATAAATATATATATAGTTAAAAATATGAATGTATAAATTCAACTTTAATTTAATTAGTTTATTTAAACATTCATATTTTATAAACGATGAATATGATGTTTTAAATTTTAATTATTTTGGAGTTTAATCTTTTAAGAAATTTATAATGACTTTGTAAGTTATTTTGGCCATAGGGGATGTTTTTTTTTTAGTTCACCTAAATTTAGGCTTGTCGAGATTAAACTTTATAGGGCAAATTTTATTATGGATTTATTTAGCCCTTTAGTCGAATTTTAAACACTTTATATTTATCACATCATTAAATGTTAAGTTGTAAATAGTCAGAAAGAAAAAAAATAGATTTGATATAACTAATGCTTAAAAAGAATAATTGAGATTAATAATATCCCTTGTCAATTAATTTAGGGGTTTTTGCTTAAATGAATTTATCATTTATTAATTGATGAGATAATTATAAATTCTTTTGGAGAGTTAATATTCCGCATTTAATTTAAATTATTTTCGCTTACTTGAGTTAGTGGTTAGAGTTAACTCAAAACATAGTTAAGACAAAACTTGTTAGTGCGTTTCATATTAGCAAATTTAATGTTATTAGGTTGTTATTTTTTAAAAAAAATTATTCCGTTCATGCCCAAAAGTTTGGGCATGACATTTTGGTATCAGAGCAAGGTTTCCAACACTAGGAACCTTTCTCCATTACGTTTTGCTTTAATTATTTAATTAATTATATTATATTAATTTTCTATGATATTTAATTTTAATTAATTAAATATTTCTCCAAAAAATTATTTATTTTATTCATTTTATTTTATTTAGCTCATAAGGATGCCTCCGACTATGCGACAAGCTCGCAAGTGCGGAAGGGGTCCTACGCGTGTATGCATGGCACACGAAGAGGTCGATAGGGAGGAATCGGTTCTGGAAAGGAACCCAGAGGCTCCTCCCGGACAGCCGGTTGACCCAAATCGAGACATCTTATTAGCACTCCAAAACCTGATTGGTATAGTCCAGGATAGACTTCCAATAGGGGATCATCATGTTGAAAACCAGAACTCAGGGAGCCATAGATCGGCAGATAGGGAACGGAGTAGGAGTCCACCTCCTAATCCCGTAGAGAGTCAGATTGGGCATGAGCTCGAGTCTGTTCACCTATCAAGACCACCTCTAGTAGCAGAGCCAGTGTATCATGAGAGATCACATCGGGGTCTAGGGGATCTAATCAGAGAAGTTATGTGCCTCCAGCCACCATCTTTTGGGGGATCTACCAACAGGGTAGAAGCTGAGGCTTGGCTTTTGAACCTAGATAGGTGCTTTGCATTGCGCTCCTACAAGTGCAATCTAAAGGCATGTATAGCATTCCACCTATTGAGAGGAACGGCCTCCACATGGTGGAGACAGGAGGAATAAAAGTGTGGTTTAGTTGCAGATACCCTCACATGGGAGATTTTTACAGAGAGGTTCAGGGAGAGGTATTTGTCAGAGCATTACAGACAGCATAGGATAGATGAGTTCCATGACCTCTAGTAGAAGGGTCTCTCAGTGACCCAGTACGAGAGTAAGTTCTTCGAGCTCTTGCCATACGTGGACTACCTGAAAGACGAGAAGCTTCTCGTCAACCATTTTATCAGAGGACTGAATGTCGGCATAGCAGGACCAGTGAGGATGTCCACTCCAGGGAGCCTTTGGGTTGCCGTGGAGAAGGCCTTGATAGCAGAGGAGATTCAGGTTAGGCCACAGGATACAAGGGATCGGTTCCAGAACTGAAACCCTATACCCCAGACTTATGGGTTTCAGAAACCCCATTGGAAGGGTAATAAAAGACACACACCAGGGTTCTCCAAATCCCCTCCTCCACAACAGTCACAGCAGAACCAGAGGCAGAGGCCTCCGCAGAGTCAGTAGGGCACAAAGCCCAAGCAGTGGCAGTCTCAGGGTCAAAGGCGAGATCAGTGATCCCAGGTTCCTTACACACCTCCAGTGAGGACTCAGCAGTCCTCCAAGGGTGGGTACAGTGGTTCTAGCAGAACAGGGGGACGACCTTTCTCTAGGCCTCAGGGCATCCAGTTTTAGGCACGCGGTGTTTGTTTCACGTGTGGAGCCATGGGGCACATGGTGAGAGAGTGTCCTTAGGGTCAGATGGTAGGGAATCAGAGGATGGCAGCATCAGAGCCTACAGTTGGAGATATGGGCAGGTCCCATAGATTCTTCGCAACGATTGACAACCACCAGGCAGAGCACCAGGCCACAGTCATTGAGGTTGCAGGTATGATCAGAGATAGCAGTGTATCTATATTATTTGATTCAGGAGCTACTGACTCCTTTATATCTCCATTGGTTATGGAGTGTTGTGGGCTAGTGGCAACTAGACAAGGTGTCAGTTGGGAAGTGGATTTAGCTTCAGAGGCTAGAGTGTCAATGGAATCAAAGGTTAGGGCATGTCAACTTCAGATTGGCAATACCACCACCTTAGTAGACCTTAGAGTTACACCACTTGGATCTTATGGTATCGTACTTGGCATGAATTGGCTTTATGCCCACAGAGCCAAGATGGATTGCCGTTGGAAAGAGATCGAGTGTGAGGATGATCAGGGTTCGCCCATAGTAATCACTGGGATTCAGAGACCCATGTCTCTTCATATGATCTCCGCAATGCAGCTTAAGCGAAGCATGTGAAAGGGATGTCAGTTATTTGCCATCACCATCAGTGATAGAGAGGAAGAGGATGAAAAGGAAACATTGATTGATGACCATCCTATCCTTAAGGGATATTCAGACGTGTTTCCTTCAGAGCTACGTGGAATGCCACCCCATAGAGAGATTGACTTTCATATAGACCTTGTATCAGGAGCTTAGCCGGTTTCAAGAGCACCTTATAGGATGACCACAAATGAGCTTAATAAGCTCAAGATGCAGCTTGAGGAACTCCTAGAGAAGGGCCACATTCGTCCTAGTGTATCCCCTTGGGGTGCACCAGTCATCTTCATGAAGAAGAAGGATAGATCTCTTCGGTTATGCATGGATTATCGTCAGTTGAACAAAGTAACCATCAAGAATCGATATCCCTTGCCCAGGATCGATGATTTATTCGACCAACTTCAAGGTGCCAAAGTATTTTCCAAAATTGATCTGAAGTCGAGATACCATCAGTTGAGAATAGTGGAAAGCGATATCCACAAGACCGCATTTCACACTAGATATGGCCACTATGAGTTCACTGTGGTTCCATTCGGTCTTACGAATGCTCCAGCTATTTTCATGAGCCTCATGAATGGGGTATTCTGCACATTTTTTGACTTTTTTGTGATTGTGTTCCTCGATGACATATTGATATATTCTCGGAATGAGAAGGAGCATGAGGAGCACCTGAGGTGGGTTTTGCAGTGTTTGAGGGACAATCAATTGTTTAGCAATTTATCGAAGTGTGCCTTCTTTCGTTCAGAGGTCAAGTACCTTGGGCACATTATCTCCAGTGATGGGATCTTAGTTGACCCATCAAAGATCAGAGCTATTATGAATTGGCCAGTGCCAACCAGTGTGACAGAGGTCAGGAGCTTCATGGGCTTAGTAGGTTATTACTGACGCTTTGTTGAGGGATTCTCTAGAGTCACACATCCTATTACTTCTCTTCAGTGTAAAGGGAAGAAATTTGAGTGGATAGAGAAGTGCGAGAGGGCCTTTCAGGAACTCAAAAAGGCACTTACTAGTGCACCTATCCTTGTAGTGTCAGATCCCTTAGCTGACTTCATGGTTTGCACAGATTCTTCCCTAGAGGGTTTAGGAGCAGTCCTTATGCAGGATGATAGGGCTATAGCTTTTGAGTCTAGGAAACTTAAGACTCATGATCTTAACTACCCTACTCATGACATTGAGCTTGCAACAGTAGTGCATGCACTTGTGAGGTGGAGACACTTCCTTTTGGGTCATCATTTTGAGCTTCATTAAGACCATCAGAGTCCTCAGTACATATTCACTCAGTTGAACCTTAATGCATGTCAGAGGAGATGGATGGAGTTCTTGTGCAAGTATGATTTTGATGTTCACTACATCAAAGGGAAAGAAAACGTAGTTGCGGATGCTTTGAGTAGGAGATGTCACGAGGTATACACCATATCTATAGGCACGGATTTGAGAGATCGTATATTGCAGCTGCTGCTAGAGGATGGATGGTATTTAGAGGTTTGTCAGGTGATACAATCTCAGGAAACTCTAGAAGGGAAATATGTGGATTTTTCCTTAGAGTCCAATGGACTATTACGTCATAGAGGGTGCATCTATCTACCTTCTTCTGGGGGATTGCGAGAGTTCATTGTCACGGAGGCTCATAGAGCCCCTTATGCAGCACATCCCGGAGTTAAGAAGATGCATGATGACTTGAGACAATTATATCATTGGCCAGGAATGCGGCAGCTCATTGCTGAGTTAGTATCCTGATGCCTCGAGTGTCAGAGAGTCAAGGCGGAGCACCGCCATCCAGGTGGGTTGCTCCAGTATCATGCTATACTAGAGTGGAAGTGGGATACTATATCCATGGATTTCATCATTGGTCTCCCTATGTCATCTTGTCGCCATGATGCCATCTTGTTGACAGTTGACAAGTTGACCAAAGTGGCCCACTTTTCACCAGTTCGGACTACCTTCATAGCACCAGTAGTAGCACGGGTGTTCTTGCGAGACATTGTCAGACTTCATGGCATTCCATGCAAGATTATTTCTGATAGGGATTCCCTCTTCACTTCTTCCTTTTGGAAGGCATTACAGGAAGCTATGGGCACCAAGCTCAATTTCAGTACAGCCTATCATCCAGAAATGGATGGTCAGACAGAGAGGGTTAACCAGGTGTTAGAGGATATGCTTCGCATGTACGTCATGGATCATCAGACTAGATGGGAAGAGTACCTTCCCTTAGTGGAGTTTTCTTATAACAATGGGCAACACACTTTGTTGGGGATGCCACCCTATCAGGCATTATACGGCAGGCCTTGTAGGACATCGTTGAGTTAGGACCGCATAGAGGACAGAGTTGCTATTGGTCTTGAGATAGTTCGGGATATGGAGAAGTAGGTGGATTTGATTAGGCAGCGTCTTAGAGAGGCACGGGATAGACAGAAGAAGTATGCGGATGCGAAGAGGATAAATTGTAGCTACTTGGTTGGAGATAGAGTATTCTTGAGACTATGACCGCATAAGAGTCCAATCCATTACGGAAAGGGTTCTAAGCTCGCACCTCGCTTTGTAGGACTATTTGAGATCCTTGAGAGGATAGGACCAGTTGCCTATCATTTAGCATTGCCACCTAGCCTATCACGCATCCACGATGTGTTTCATGTATCATTTTTGAGGAAGTATATCTATGATGAGTCTCATATTTTAGATTGGGATGCCTTGCAAGTGGAGTCGGACGGATAGCTAGCTTTGGAGCCCATTCACATTTTGGCACACTGGACGCTGGCCCTTCGAGGTTGAGAGCTGGACCAAGCTAGGGTCCAGTGGGATTGCTATGATGAGGTTACGGCTTCATGGGAGGACGCAACACATATGAGATCACAGTACCCCCATATTTTTTATGAACTCTAGGAGGAAGTTCATGCCTAGAGGGGGAGGGTGTGAGGCCCTACCCCGACTCATCCTAGCATTTCAATATTTTTCATGTTGAGACTATTATGGATGCTTTATTTTTATGCATTATGAATTTAGAACTTATATGATTCCATGATTTGGATAACATTGATATATATGGATGTTTTATTTCTATGCATTATAGATATAGAACTCTATATGATTCTAGAATAGGATAAATTTGAGATGATGTATGTCACTATTAGATTTGCAGGACTTTACTATGATGATAGAAATAGGATGCATGTTTTATGTATGGATCAAAATTATGAGGATTATGATAATTGCTTATGTGGATTTATTTGGATATAAGATATATCGATTTGTTTAAATGTAAATTGTATGCAGAGTGTTTGATGTGTATTCTTATTCATATGTTTAATATAATATGAGGTTATTTGGAATTACTAATGTGTAATTGAGATGTGTAGGAAAATTATCCATGTGACCATGGAAACATTATGGAGAACCAAACCTAGACCTATGTATGTTCATAAAACCAGGGGTTGTCTATTTGGAAAGACAACACCCCGTATGTATCGTATTTTATTTGTGAAAGTAAATGTTGCGTGTGTGTTTAATTAAATGTATTAATTTGTGTAAATCCAAAAAGAGACAAATTTAATGTGTAATTTTGTAATGTATTTTATTGTGTCACTTGACACGTGTTGATTTATGTCTTGATTTTTGACTTGTCTCTTGGAGGGAGTTGTTTCAACCATAGCCTTTTCAAACATTTGAATGTGGTACCAAATTTTCTTTGGGTAGAGAGTCTTCAACTCAGGTTTGACCTGAAAGTTAACTTAAGATGGGTTTCTAAGGGATCAAATGGACTCCTAGGGGTAATTTAGAGTTGTTTCCTAAAGTCCATAAGGTATACCTATGGGTTAGGAGTATTTTTAGGCATGTGACTACTCCCATGTAACTGTTTAGTCACCTCAAAAAGTGGGTTTCCTAAGGTGAGAGAAAATTGAATTTAGAAGGTGTCATCTAGGTTAGATAACCTTCCCTTTTGATGTGAAATCCTTTTTCCCACTTTCTCTTACTTTGTCCTTTTTCAGTTTTAGAAACCGGTGAGAACTTTCACTGAGGTCTTTTTAGGCAAGAATGAGAGACTTTGTGGGTAATCAACCACTCTCCATTTTTTGGAGATCATGCAATTTTGAAAAAAATAGTTTTGGGATAGAATTTTGGCTAAGTGTAGAAGGAAGAAATGTGGAATTGGGTTGTTCATCCTCAAACTAGTTCTAGCAAACCTTTGGGCAGATTGAAGGTTGGTTCATCTTCTCCTTTTGTTTTTTTTTACGTTTCATGTTTATGTTGGAAAGATTGCTTGTATGTAAAAGTTGGTTTCTTGTATTTTCTTTTGTGAAAATTATTATGTGACCTATCTATTACTTCTTTTATGCATTTTCTTGTGATTTGGGAGTAACCAAGGCCTTCTACTCTTGGGAGAGTAGGATGGTCTTGTGGGTGGTAGAATTTTGACAGCCCTCGAGTGAGAGGCTCTCATTATGAGAGTGAACTCAAGGGGTGTATGTGTGACCTTTGCTACATGGCCTGGTTTATGCATTTGGGGGTCATAAGGAGAGAAAGTATGGCATGAATGCGTTGGGAGGTATAAGGATGTGGAGTTAATGAACTTATGATATATCCTTGTTTGCCATGAGGTGGCTTTGTGATCTACCATTCTTGCAGTTTCCTCAGGGTATTTGGTCCACTACCACCCATGTAAAAACATCACATTTTGTGATGAAGTGTAGCCTTGGTTGGGAAGGTGTTTGTTGTATGTTTGTCCCTTGCTTGTTGTGTTTGTTTGAGTGTAACCTGTTTAGGGCTTGGTTCTCCAAGCTCGAGGGTGGCTTCTAGTAAGCCTAGGCTGGGAGGTGAACTCTCCATGGTCATAGCCTCATGATTTATTTGCAGGTTGCTTGGAAAGAAAAAAAAAAAAAAAACAAGTTGGAAGTTATTGGTTTTACTTGATTTGCAGAAAAAGATTTGGGAATGGGATATTATATTTTAGTTGCAGCAATGTAAAAAGGAAAGCTATATGTTGTATTTATTTAAAAAAAATGTATCCATTTTGTTTAAAGTCCTCATTTAAGAGAAATGAGAGACTACATGGGTATCTCACCCATTTGTAATGTTGACTATATTGTATTTTAAATATGCTTTAAAGAAATGCATTGTTTTTATTAAGCTATTACTGCAAAAATGAAATGTTTATTTTTGGATTAAGTTCCTATAGTTATGGAAATAATATTTGTTGTAGGCATGTTATTTCTGAAAATAAGAGTTCAGTTTATTTCCTTATGCATATTGAAATAATGGAAATAAGTAAAGTAGTAAGCTTGCATGTTGGTAAGAGAAAATTAAGCATTTAGTCCTAATCATTTATTCCCAAATACAAATCATGGTTTAATAGATTTAAGATGCCTATCTCTAAGTTTAATTTAAATAATTCTAGATTAATGTAGTTGTTGAATATAGTTTATTAGTCATTTTCCCTTTTATTTATCGTAGAAAATAAATCTAAAATTAGCAATCTATCTCTAAAATTAGCATCTGGACTGTCAATAGAAAAAGAAATGATTTATTTAAATTTGTTAATTTTGAAAACCTGCTTTAAGAGATTTTTTTTAAAAAGAAATATAAACAGATTGTTTAAAAGTAAATAAAAGAAATTTTGCCCTATTATCATTCTGTCAATATTTTAATTATTTTATCCATGATTTAAAAAGGTTATATATATATATAAAACTTAAGTGTGTATATATATATAAGACTACATATTTTATTTAAAAATATTCTCAACCTGTGAAACTTTTTTTTTTTTTTATATGTTATAATCACAGAAAAAAAAAAAAAAAATATATATATATATATATATATATATATGTATGTATGTATGTATGTATGTATGTATGTGTATGTGTATGTGTATGTGTATAGATACATATACATATACATATACATATAAAGAGGTTTAAATTATATCTTTAAAAAAAAAAAAGATTAAACAAAAAAAAAGAGTCTCGTCCCCCCAGCGCTATAGGCGGCAACCCCCAGCGGTAGCCGTAGCCACCATGTGGGCTGCAACCCATAGTCGGGGTGGCTTCGGCCCCCCCTATGGGCGATGCACCACAGCGGTGGCGGTAGTCGGGCTGTGGGTCGTGACCCGCAGGCTCGTCTGCGGCCGTCCCTGCGAGGAGCCCCCAAGGCTTTCTCCCCCACCGCCACGCCTCTATTAAACCATACGGCCGCTCTAAAACTCCTCCGCCCAGTCTCCCACTTTGGCCCTGCACAAAAACGTAAAACCCTAACTTGGTTCAGGTTAGGGTAGTTTTGAAGTGGTAAAGAAAAAAATATAGATTGCAAGGGTATTTAATAACATTTTTAATTAGGTTACATGGATACTTTTATAATAAAGATTGGTTAGAAAAATAAATATCCACATGTACAAATATATATGTGATTAATAAAATATATATATATATATATAGTTAAAAATATGAATGTATAAATTCAACTTTAATTTAATTAGTTTATTTAAACATTCATATTTTATAAACGAATATATAAACGATGAATATGATGTTTTAAATTTTAATTATTTTGGAGTTTAATCTTTTAGGAAATTTATAATGACTTTGTAAGTTATTTTGGCCAAAGGGGATTTTTTTTTTTAGTTCACCTAAATTTAGGCTGTCGAGATTAAACTTTATAGGGCAAATTTTATTATGGATTTATTTAGCCCTTTAGTCGAATTTTAAACACTTTATATTTATCGCATCATTAAATGTTAAGTTGTAAATAGTCAAAAAGAAAAAAAATAGATTTGATATAACTAATGCTTAAAAAGAATAATTGAGATTAATAATATCCCTTGTCAATTAATTTAGGGGTTTTTGCTTAAATGAATTTATTATTTATTAATTGATGAGATAATAATAAATTCTTTTGGAAAGTTAATATTCCGCATTAAATTTAAATTATTTTCACTTACTTGAGTTAGTGGTTAGAGTTAACTCAAAACATAGTTAGGACAAAACTTGTTAGTGCGTTTCATATTAGCAAATTTAATGTTATTAGTTTGTTATTTAAAAAAAAAAATTATTTCGTTCGTGCCCAAAAGTTTGGGCATGACAGATGCTGACACAGAGGCCACATGGAGGTGAAGTGGCATGCATGCACAGGTTGGCATGTTGGGTTGGTGAATGTGTTGTTGGCGAGGTGGATGGTGACAGGGCGACATTTAAGTCGATAGCGTGTTTCACGGGTCAAGGTGCAGAAGAGTGTGGCTCAAGACTGATCAGATGACAAAGATTTGATTGGATGACTTCATGATCGAGGTCAAGTGTCCAGGTGTTGATCAGGGCAGGTGAAGATATCTACTTGATCGCTTCATAGGTGACTGGCAAGTGCAAACCAAAGAAGGAGTCATGTTTGCTAAACTTAGCAAACGTGTATTGGAAGTTGCACTTTTAGTGGAGTTGATTGATCCATTGCAGGAGGTTGATCTCTGGAAGAAGATCTGATTGGATTTGGTTTGCCTCGAGGAAGAGGAAGAAGAAGGAGGAGGAGGAGGAGGAGGAGGAGGAGGAGGAGGAGGAGGAGGAGGAAGTGTTCAACCGGCAGTAGTGAGAAAACCGACAGTGACCATACCGGCAGAGGAGAGTTGCAGAAGACTGTAGAGAAGGTAGACATAGAATCAGTAGGAAGTGCAACAGAGAGCGATGTGCAATAGAGAGTGAGTTGTAGCAGGAGACAAGGTTGTTGCAGAGAAAAGGTGAACAAAGAACCGGAATATATTTGTAGACAGGAGAACCGGTGGAGAGACATACTTGCTCGAGTTACAAAGTTATTTTGTAACAAGAAAATAACTTTGGTATAAAAACATGATTTTGTAATCATTGAGTTGGAGTTTGGTGCAAGGGTTGTAGCTCCTTGGATTGGTGCCCTAAAATCAGGGGTTGGTGTAAGTAATTATTCATGTTGGATATTATTACACTATACTTAAGTTTACTTAGGAAATGCATTTCATAGTAGTTTGGGTATGAGACACTTGGGTGTTTGTGCCACATTGGGATAATGTGTGTAAGAGAATTTTCACCTTTTATGGTGTGATCTTGTTACTACTCTATCATATCCACTTATTATGGGATGATAATTTCACCTTCGGTGGGTGATCCACCTCATGTGGAATATTGTATTGTTTCTCCTACCTACCACATCTATTTCCTATGTACCCTTGTTTCTTATTGAGCCACATGTCATGTTTGTGTGCTCACATATCCATATAGCCTTGCCTATATAAGAAGACTCATATTCATTGTAATTAACGATTGATGATCCAGTTTATCAGTATTTTCATCTTGATAGAATACAGTTTATTCCTATCATCTATTTTGTCCTCTCTTATTTGTGCTTTCCATTGCCTTTAGATCTTGGCAAAATATCACATGGTATCAAAGCCATTAGAGTGCCATTGGTTTGTCAATTGAGAGAAATTTGGGGTTTGCATTTTGGAGCTTTCTATTGCAAGTTATTATTGGAGCTTGTTGGGTCAGATCTGAGGTCACCATTGGATTGAAAAGGTTCGAGCAATTAAGAATCGTCTTTTATTTCGTCCAAATCCGACATCTGAGGCCAAATCTAGAGCCGTTTGAAGGTGGAGGGTGGTGACTTGTCCTGACACCGATCTACAATTTTGGAGCATTTTTTGTCAAATCTGTCATCACCATTACGCTCAGAAGGCCCAAAAACCCCAAGATCAATTGTCATTCATCAAAATCTGTCTCTGTCACCCCGAGTTGAAAAAATCTCCCCTCCTAGCCCGTCGTACGGACTTATAGGTACAGGTCTGAGAAAAAAAAAATTATGTTTATTCTTTCAGATTTTTTAATAAATAAATAAATAAAATTAATTTTTAATTGGGGGGGGGGGGGGCATTTTTTGGTTTTTGGTTTTATTTTTTTTAGGAAATCGAAATTTGTGGGGGGTTTCATTGCCCCTCCCCATGTGGGGGGGGTACCAATTTTATTTTTTTTATTTTTTTATTTTTTTAATAAATAAAAAAATTGTTTTTATCATTTTTTTTAAATATGTTTTTTAATAAAAAAAAAAAAAAGTTTTTTTAATCTTTAATAAATTTTTATTAAAGGTTTTTTTTTAATTTTAAAAAAAAAAAAATGACTATCGCCTTTTTAAATTTTTTTCTTTATTTTCTAATAAAGTTTTTTTGGGGGCATAATAATTGGTTTTTAATGGGTTTTTCAAATCTTTTAAAAACACAAATATCATTTAATAAGTCAAATTGGGAACACAATTTTTTCTTGTCACTTCATATTTGTTTTGCAGTGCTTCTAACCAGCAGTCAAGGGGGGGGGTTGATTCACTCCTTTATATCTCTTGTCCACATCCCAATCAGAGGCGTCTTTTTCTGCAGTATTCTATAGGGCTTCTTTAGTGGCATCATTTTCATGTTTCCAAATTTGCACTATCATGTTGTATACTCTTGCATGAGCAATGTTGTACTCGCACTATCATAAAGTGTCACACCTCTTTGTATCTTGTCATCGTTGACATATTTGATGTAATCCTCTTGTACACGTAGATTAGGAATATCTTGTGAGACTTGGTGCATGGCTCCAGTTGAGACTTAGATTGTACACATTTGTGCATGGCTCTCATGAGACTTGGATTGTACCAGTATTTCTGCCATTTACAAGTATCCAGATGATGCTCAAAGAAGGTTGTCTCCATGCCTGATCTTTATCATGTTGCAACGAATGATTCATCGTCATCTACTTGGTACCTGGTTTTGTCACACTTTTGACATTTTTTGGTGCAACATAGGCTCTCTTTCTTCCTTATGGGGAGGTATTTTGGGCATCATCATTGGACCATCTTTGCAGGAGATTCGACATTGGGGGAGGGGGGTTTCTTGATTGAGTAATTTGGGGGGTGTCTTATGTGATTGTGTCTCTCTCTATCTTGTGTTTTTTCCTTTTTGCTACTATGGGTTCTCCTAAGTTTCCTCTCTTAACTCCTCATTATTATGCTACTTGGAAAATTGATGCATGGAGTAAACTTATGGAAAAATAACTAACTCATTATATTGATGGAACTATTGTTGCTCCCGCTGATCCTAAGGCTAATCCTATTGGTCACTTGGATTGGCTCACTAAAAATATCATGGCAATTGGTACCTTAAGAAAGTATGTATCAAAGGATCTCATTTTTCATATTGATAAATGTACTCTAATCAAGGATGTTTGGCAAAAGTTTCAAGACTTGTATGGTCAATTTGATGAGATTAGGGGATATCATATTGATAGTGATCTCACCATGTTAGATCCCAAGAACTTTGATACTATACAAGATTATGTCACTAAGGAAAAAGAGTTGAGGGCACAACTCAAGGATTGTGGCATTGATAAGAAGGATACTCAATTGATCTTCAACTTGATGGGAAAGCTTCCACAAGAATATGCAACATTTATTTCTAGTTTACAAACCCATAGGATGACAATGGGTTCAAGCTACACAATGCCTACATTTGATGCTTTCGTTGAAATGTTGATGATGGAACAAACTAAGTTGATAAGCATGGGCATTCTTAAGACTTCTAAGTCTCAAGCATTAGTGTCAAATCAAGGGAACAAAGGAAATCAAGGAAAGGACAACTCCAACAAGAAGAAATGGCAATCAAAGCCTAAGGACAAAGAATCACCTTCTCCACAACAAGGAGATTCATCCTCTTCCAAGAGGGAGAATTCACCAAAGAGGGAGAGACCTACTTGTGCCTATTGTAAAAAGTTTGGTCATGAGGAGCATCATTTCCATTCTAAGAAGATTGATGAGCTCACACACATCCTCAAAAAGCATAACATTGATTTGCCTAATGTCTACAAGAAGGATGATTCATCAACTTACACTTCCACACATTCAAAAGGGAAAGGGCAAGCATTCATGTCTTCTACAAGTGGGAAGACTCACTCTTTTGGGACAAGAAAAGGAAAAGTTATTTGTGCTACTACAAGTCATGATTCAGGGAGATTGCTTCTAGATTCAGGGGCTTCTCATCATATGGCATCTTCACAGTCTATGTTTTCTTCATTTGAGCCTTGCACCATGTCGCAGATTTTGATGGGCAATCATACATGCATGTATGTGATTGGGAAAGGAACTATTTTCATTGGGGATAACTCCTTCAATGATGTGTTGTGTGTACCCCACTTGACAAACAATCTCCTTTCCATCTATCAAATCACACATGGCGCAACTAAAAGAATTGTGGAGTTCACACCTGAGTCAATTTTCATTAGAGACTTGGAGACTAGAGATATCATTGCGACTGGGGTGGTTGATCATGCATCTCGGTTATACTCCTTTTCAGATTTTGTTGATGATGATGGTTTCACATATTATGATTCTTCACATGATGATCACACTTCTTGTGATGATTCAGATTTTGAGGAGAGCTTTGGGTACTTGAACTTGGGGATTCTCACATGTGACCCCATTCTTGAGCCTTGCATTTCATCTCATCCTATTGATATCACATCACCTATTGCACCTAATGATGCAGCTAGTGCGACAGTTTTGCCTTCTTGTGATTTAGTGCAGCGGGATATATCTTGTCTTCCAGCTTCAGTTTCATGGGATGAGTACTTGAGAGACATTGCAGGTTTGTTTGTGGAATCCTACATTGTAGATTTTGGAGACATCATTGATGATATTCTTCTCTTTTATGAAGATCATCCTTCTTCGATTGTTGAGAGGGAACACTCTGACCCTCTTGTTCATTCTCTACATGATCATTCTTTCGAGGTTGACATGATTGTGGATTATTATGTACAACAGTTGGAGGAGGTCTCTTTATCCTTAGAGGAGACATGTGAGTCTTTGGGACATGTTCTACATCCATATCCACTAGATCTTGGCGTGCCTTTTTCAGCAGTGTGGGGCAATTTACCACCTTTGGAAGGGGTATCTTTCAGCATCGACATGGGGACACTTGAGAAGTTTTTAGAGATTCCATTCATCATGACTTTTTTTCCTACATCTTTCCTTCATGATTGGGGAGACTTCATGGATACACCTTTGGTTTTGTTTCTTCCTAAGGGGAGGAATGTTGTTCGACATTCATGAAGTAGTTTCTTCATTCTTCATCGAGTTTCTATCATTGGTGCAGATTCTACATTGAGGGGGGGCTTCCTAACTTCTCTTCTTCTTTCATATGGGAGGGGGACTTTTTCCTCACATGGGGTTTTGTTCCTCACATACTTCTATGAGAGTTCTCTTGTATAGCTTTCATCTCTCTTTTGGGGGAGGGTTTTTTCCCATTGGGTTTTTCTCTCTTTCCCTGCTTTGTGAGAGATTTCATTGCATTGGTTTGTATGCATTTGCATTTGTACATGGGTACCTAACATGGCCTTGTAGCTGAGACCCATCTTGCATTGCTTAGTTGCATTGTAGACTTAAGTACATTCCCCTAAGTTGCACTTAAGGGGGGGTGTTGGTGTAAATAATTATTCATGTTGGATATCATTACACTATACTTAAATTTACTTAGGAAATGCATTTCATAGTAGTTTGGGTATGAGACACTTGGGTGTTTGTGCCACATTGGGATAGTGTGTGTGGGAGAATTTCCACCTTTTATGGTGTGATCTTGTTACTACTCTATCATATCCTCTTATTGTGGGATGATAATTCCACCTTCGGTGGGTGATCCACCTCATGTGGAATATTATATTGTTTTTCCTACCTACCACACCTATTTCCTACCTACCCTTGTTTCTTATTGAGCCACATGTCATGTTTGTGTGCTCACATATCCATATAGCCTACCTATATAAGTAGGCTCATATTCATTGTAATTAATGATTGATGATACAGTTGATCAGTATTTTCATCTTGATAGAATATAGTTTATTCCTATCATATATTTTGTTCTCTCTTATTTGAGCTTTCCATTGCCTCTAGATCTTGGCAAAATCTCACACCTTAAATCAGGGGTTGGTGCTTCTTGGGTTGGTGCCCTAAACATTGTAATCAGAGATTCATTGTGCGGCTAGTTTGGAGCAGTAGACTCCAGCAGCATTTCTCACCGAGGTTTTTCCCATCTTGGGTTTTCCTCGTATATGTTGGTGTTATGTGATGTCTCTTTTATGTGTGAGTGCTTTTGAGTTAGTCTCCCCTCTAACTAGTAAGTCTGCTTTCAGTTAGATCTGATAACTAGTATACGCATATAGGGTAAAGGGAAAAGTTTGAGAACCACTGATTCACCCCCCTCTCAGTGGTGCATTGTGTCTAATAGAAGGATCCTAGTTTTAAGTTGTATCTCTCCAAAAATCCTTTTCATCCTTTGGTTTGTAAATGATATGTCACTTGGTTGAACCTTTGTTCTCAACTATTGATTAGTTTCTTCTCTTCTATTTTCTTCTTCCCTTAATATACTTATACTCATATTAACTAATTGCTCTAGATATACATCACTTATGGATTTGATTCTTTCTGGAGTTTTCAAGAACTCCTTAAATCTGTAATTGAATCTATTGTAATATTACTAAAGTCTTTCCTAGGAAGTTGTAGTATGATAGGAGCCACATTGCTACTACATTTCCCTAATAGGAATCTCCTCTTCCTTTCATATTCATCCATAGTTGTTTGTATATTTCTTACTAACCCTTTCACTTTATCAAATTGTGAACTTGTGCTTTTTGGGATGTTCTACTCTCCAATTTTTCTTATTTTCTCTCTTCTTCCAGAAGCACCCACTATGACATGCTCAATCCTTATTTTATGTCTTTCTTCCGTCTTAATTGTTTGTCTTAGTCTCCATTCAACTCCATTAGGGTTCTCCATTGTCCCTTTCTTCTCTATCTCAATCTGCTCCTTGATCTCTCTTGAGTTATTGTTATTATCTTTTTCAATGGATTTTTAGGATTTGGTATTATATTACTCCTATATTGTGTCCCATGGTGGTTATACATTTTCTTGTGCTAATGGTCACATCTTTTCATGTCTTTCGAGACTTTTCACCTATTCCATTTCTCATCCCCTTGGTACAACATTGTAAGACATGTGTAATGATATGGGAGGCGAGTGGCCAAGATGACCACGATTATTGGTTGAAGGCATTCCCCACCATCCTTCAGGGAATTGCCATTGACTAGTACACAGACCCGGATGCTAAGGACAAGGTTGGGTGGAGTGAATTGAAGAAGTCATTCAAAGAGGAGTTCAAACTCCTAAGGGATGACAACGAGATCATGACCGAAATCAATAATACTAAGCAAGGGAAAAATGAGTGTACGTGTTTACAACCGTAGGCTCAAAGAGTTGTTAAACGAGATGGAACACCAGTCGGCTGATGGGTTGAAGACAAGGTGGTTGACTAAGGGATTGATCCCTTTACTGCACAAGAAGATGAAAGTAGTGCCTCCGTCCTCATATGACGATGCTTACAATTGGGCGATGGACATCGAGAGTGAAAAAAAACATCCTCCCGAGGGAAGAGGAAGATCGATTATGAGAGCACCGAAGGTAGCAGTGATGAAGAATCCAAAACTGTACAGGCCCTTTGACGGGATATGTTGAGAATGATGAAAGAATTGAAGGTCAAAAAAGGAACCAATAAATAAAGTAATGAACTATGGTGTACTTAGTACAAAATTAAGGGGCACATGAAAGATAATTGTCCTAAACATATTTTTTGTGAGATTTGCCAAGTGATGGGTCATACAATAAAGGAGTGTCCATATAATTTGAAGACTAGAAGTACGCAAGTACTCTTTACACATGGAGAGTTTATCCCATAAAAACCATAAAATGTATTGCTTGGCGGCAATGGAAATGAACAAGGGTGAAACCAAATACAAAATGACTCCAGAGGACATCCTATCATGCAGTGTTGACAATGTAGTAAATGGGGACACTTTGCAAGAGATTGCCTAAATAAGAAAGACAACATACAACTATTATGCAAATGGTGTGGACCCAGGAAACGTGAAGACACCAATTGCTCGAAGCAAAAGGGTATTAATATGTTGGATGTAGAGGAACAAGACAAGGTAGTTTTGGCAATCACGAGAGCACAGATGAAGAAGGCGATGTGCTTAGACGCTTCTATAGAAAAGGAATGACTCTGAGAAGCTAGAGCCAAAGTAGAACAAGTGTTAGTGAAGGAACGGGTAACCTCCAATGGAACTGCAAGTACGTCATTGCAAGAGTCAAAGAAGAACATAGTTCGATAGGTGCTACAGATAATCATAACCATCAATATGGCATACCTTCTTCAAACTATGCCAAAAATGAGAATGAAAATCGCCAACACAGTCAATGACGACACAGCCATCTAGAAATAATGTAAGCCACAAGAGGAGGAACTAACAGGAAAACCACCACCTAAAGGGAATGAGGCCAGTGATCCAATATTGTTGATGGTGAGCATCGGGAGGAAGTCAGTTGTTGTGGAGATGGAAATAATGGGCCAAAAGTTGGCTAATACCATCATCAATGGGGGCTTAGGATTTAATGTGTTGTCGGAGGAAACTTGGAAATGTCTCAAGAAGTCGATACTTTGGCCACCAAACTTCCACTTGGTAGGTGTCGACCAGCACGACATCGAGCTGTTGGGAACATTGATGGCACAAAAAGTAATGATTGGGACACAAAATTATTTCTTGGACTTCATAGTCATCCCATTGCAAAAGAAGGTGTACGATGCACTCCTTGGGAGGGGTTGGTTGATTAGAGCCAAGGAAAATCATAATTGGAATTGGAACACACTCAATCGAGAGTGATGGGAGAAAGTACATCATCAATTTCAGGAACCAGGGGGTGAGTGAAGAACTGGCATCCTCTGACTCAAAGTTCGAGTGTGGAGAGTTAGGTATGGACGAAGGGAGGAAAAGAATGGAATCCAATGATGAAGGGGTGATCAAACTAGAAGATTGTTATAAAGATGAGACGAGTTTCTTGAATGGACTATTCCACTGGCAAATGGAGGACTATGAGGTATTTTCATCAACATGTAATTTTCTTTAAGCTACAACTCCTGGTGAACAACAACCGATGAAAGCATGTAAAGTTATGAATGATACATCTGGTAGTATGGAGATGGAAAGTGGAAGGGAAAAGCCCATGAACAAAGAATAGAGGTCGTACAAACAAGGGAGCTTGCACGAAAGGAAATCATACTTGTACGGAGTCAAATTGTACAGTGTACTATTAAAAACATGAAATTGAAAGAAAAAGTAAAACAAAAGGAACTGTATAGGCAAAGACAAGAACACATCGCAAGAATTCCATACACCATACAGAGAGCACAAAGATTGACCATGAGGCTATTTTTGTGCACTGTAGAGAAGGTAAGAAGGGGTCATGCAAGGAGTAGGTCATTTACCATACAGGCACAACAACCAGACAGAATCATAGACAATTGGAGAGTGCTTCATTTGTATGGAATTGTAGATAGATGAAGAAGTCTTCATTCGTATGTCATAAGGGAAGGGAAGTCCGTATGAGTTCAACCATATGAGGAGTTTTCATTACATCTAAAAAATTTGATACGGTGGCTACAAGAAACAAATCCGTACAAGGGGTCTGTATGGCGATTGAAGAGGCACATACGGTGTCTAAAGGAAACAAATTCGTACAAGGGATCCGCACGACGATTGAAGAGGCACATACGGTGTCCGAATGAGATAGATCTATACAAAGTGAATTCGTATGACACATGCATCAAGTTGAACATGTCATATAAGGAAGAATAGGTGTCGTACATGGAGAAGAAATAGGTACCGCACAGGGAGGTATCATAAGACCCGCACATGCTAGGAGGTACGCTACACAAACAAAAGAAATGAAGACTGTATGCCTCAATGAAGAAGCCATACACATAAGTCAAGCCATACGTAGAGGTTAGGCCATACACAAAGGAATCCATATCGCATAGAGGAAGAACTGGTACATTGTACAGGGTTGCAATAAAAGAGTTGTATGTGAACACCATCAACCTATACATGAATAACATAGTCGTATGGACATTGGCACAGGTGGAAGGTTGTATGTACATCAAAGGGATCAAGCTGTATGGAACTGTACATGAGGAGCATCAAACCTGACGAAGAGTGCATCCAGATTTGGTTGTACATAAGGACAAGCTTAGGTCACACAGGTCAGTCATTGAACCGTACAGGCACATAGGTGTGCGGTCCATACGTGCCGAAGAGCAGACCGTATGTAATTTGTATCAGATTGTATGTGATGCATATGATCTGTCGTACTTGTGGTGAGGGGAGTCATACGTGGTCAAAAGCATGTGGTATATGCGAAATCTCTATTTTATGGCTTCATCAACATTGTTTTTGGCATCTTAAAAAATCATGAAAATCATGTGTTGCCCTCGGACCTCCATTGGGGGTATTGCCCCCAAACACCCATTTGATTTGGCAGGTACACTACAAGTTGGGATTGTCCAATCCAAGTCATTGTCTATCATTAGTTTTCCCGAATATTACTTGATGTTTACTTGTCGTCTGGAAGACGACTTTTTCTTTTGGGGGGATGTTGTAGTTGGCATAAAATGCCTATGGTTATATTTGATAATATTTGTTATCTGCCAATGTATAAATTGTTTGTATTAAGTGGGTTGTCACTCTCAGGTAGTTAATGTATCAATTGGTTGACGGTTGTGTTCCTCTTGGCAACTGTCAAGTCCTTTAAATATGTTGTGTACTACCAAGGAAGATATATTTTACTATCATGTCCGGTATGCATTATCATTTGTATTATTATTTCTTGTACTTAATTTATCAGATATAACAGCAAACAATCATTTGTACGAGAAGCTTGATAAATCTATCTTGATTACTCTACATTTTCATTAATTTATTTTGAGTAAGATATGTTATTTTCCTTTTTGTTAGAGATCTCGAGAATCCTCACATGATTTAGGACATGCATAAAAAATGAAGAAATTCAATTTCTCTCGCATCAAAAATTTGTATACGTTGCATATTAGCAAGATCAATGCTTTGATACCCCTATAATAAAGCACATAAATTTTTAATATCTTATCACTTTTTGATAATTAAGATCCTATTAAGGTGAGGTGAGAGCATACAAGAAATGATTTTTTTATTTATTCATTGATTTGCTCACAAAAAATATGACAAAAGGATGGACAATATTTGCACACATAAGTTGAAACTTCACAAAAAATTTGGAGCTGATTTATATTAATAAAGTGTACAACAAACTATTAGAATAAATTAACAATTATAATAATTATGAAATCTTAAACAAACTCCATATGTTCGAGCTCCCTTCTACACAATTCTGCAACAATTGAAACAATTGGCAATCCTTCAGCATATATGCAAACTCTAGATGAAATTGTCTTTAGAAAGCCAAAGTGTTTCATGCTCCAATCACAAAATCGAAAGAGGTGTTTTTCTTCCTCGTGTTCCATAGATGAACATAGGTGCTCAAACTAGAAGCAACCCCACTTGAATCTTGGCTATTTTTAGTGAATCAAAATGCCTCACAAACATTACAAAAATGGTTATACAATATTATAATGGAGATGCTCTTACCAAATTTAATTTTTGCAACTCCCTCATTGTTTGTTAGCTCATTACATGTCCCTATTTGCCAAAATGATTAATTGTAACTCCTTATTTATAAGTTGTCATAAAAAAAATGTTATAGATATGTCAAAGTATTTTAGGAGTTACAACTGCTCCTTAGAGGAAATCAATGCCCTATTTGAGGATTTAAATAATATTTTAATATTTATTTTATCCATTTCAACAATTTTGAAAAAAAAAAAAAAAATTGAGTCCATGTATTAAATTTACTTAGAAATTGTTTCCCTGGCGATTCTCCCTTTGAATCCTCGAGAAATATTAGAATTGACATTTAGTTTACAAAATTAAATTTTAATTGAAGGACATTACACCAAGTTCCTCAAATAGGATTCATTCCTACACCATGGCGAGCTAGAGTATTCTTTGGCCATCTTTACCTTAAGAGATTCACCACTAAATCAATAATTTATCTTTTGCATGCATATTGAGGATTTTTAAATAACCAAAAGTAGCCCCCTTTGTATTATTAAAAAGAAAGGGATAAGTAAGTATTGTAGGTTAGGAAGCATGTGTACAAGGTAGTAAAGTGTTTATAAAAAATGTATACAATGATAATCAATACTAGTTTTAAGCCTAATGTAAGTGTGGGCAGCACCACAAGTTAGTAGGTAGAAACAAGGAAATGTCAAAAAAAAATCTTTAAAAAACAGATAGGAAATTTATTTTAAAGAAAAAAATATTTTAATTATACTAGTATTTGTAAAAGTGTTTATGATTACCCTATAAATGCATATACTATGTCATTGGTTTATTAAGTAAATCCTCTAGGTTCTTTCAATCAAGTCTCATCCTTTCAAACAATCATTAGATTTCAAATCATTGGAGTAACATATTCTTGAGAAAGGGTTGGTCCACTTTTTTTTTCTTTTTGTAGACTCTTCTTTCTCTTTTTAGTTTTAATAGTATTTATTCTTCTTTGTCAACTCTTCTTGCAATTTCTTACACTTATCTTGCAACTCTTCTATTCAAATGATGCATTTTTTTCTAAAGATCTCTATTTTTTTCCCAAAACTAAATCGTGGCTTTCTTAAGTCTTCCATATTTTTCTTTTGATTTTTTCATGATTGCTCCTTTACAACATGCACACCTTGAGATGAGTTTAAGCACCGATTATAACACAATTGTTTAGCTAGGAAACCCCTTATAAGCGGTGAAAACCCAATTGATGAGAGCAACTACTCTTATCAAAAATTATACTCCAAAACAAGATATTGAAATCCTCTTGTTCACCTTCAATCTACTTTAGCTTCTACTTCTTAAGGTACAACCTCTGTTTGTCCTCTCATTTGTTTGAGCTTCAATAATGTTCATAAAATTCTATAAGACTTCCTCTTATGAGCTCCAAGGTACAACCTCTAATTGTCAGCACATCCCCTAAAATTTGACCCCCCCTTTCATTTATAATCTGCATATTTTTCTACCTAGGACAAATTCACCTCTTCTAACAAAAGTCGATTGCAAAACCATCCTATCAACTATGGTTTTGCCAATGTTGATCATAAACCAACCATTTATCACAAAACAAGCCTTGCAATTTTGCATTCACCAAAGTTGATTACAAAGCCACCACTGTTAATAATTCTAAGCTCTGCTTTTTTTTTGGAGTCCATATCTTTTGCAAGCAAATTTAATATGAAAATATCAAATTTTTTAATTTGCATAGAATCTCTAGAATATTATGAACATATTGTTTTCAACATTTGGTGCCTACAAGACAAATCATAAAAGGTGGATATGCCACTCTTTCCCAGACGTAATATAACAATTATGATTTAAAATTAAAATCGGAATTCATGTCAAGCACTTGCATATGAATGGCATTCATGTGACTAAGTTCTAATCTGATATTTCATGAGTGGTTTTCACATCAAGCACGAACCCATCTCCATAATGACTCTGAATATGCCTTCTTGACAGCATGTGCATAGTTAACTTGGTATTCATTGCATAGTTTTCAGAACAAAAGTTAAAAATCTTGTTATAATGTGTGATCGAAATAGCAATCACAGATGTAGAAAGCTCATGTTTTCAAGGTTCCACTTATAGCATTTTCTCATTCGTTGACATTCAAATTACTAAACAAAATGCTTAAGATTATTGTTCTTACCAATTTTTTGTAGTGTTACTTCTGTTTATAATTTTTTGAAAAATATGTATGTCAGGCATGCATATGACTTCTGCAGAGTGAACTAACAAAAAGTATACAACCAAAATGCTAAATCAATGACAAAATAATCACAAAATGAAATCAAAACTATATAAATCCCCAAGCATCCTTTGGTAGTCACAAAGGATCTTATCCTCCAAAAACTCAAATAAAATAAACTTTGAAACAAAACAAAGTATTTAGCATTTTACAACACATATCCTAGACACAAAAGGAAGAAAGTGAATACCCCTCTTCCATGGTGGAATTCACTATTCATATGTTTGAGTGCTCAGAAACTTACCCTTCTTGCTAGTAGTAGAACTGTACAATCACGTAGTCATTTGAAATAAGTTTGACTCGCGGATCAACCATATTATTTTTTAAAACAAAACAAAAACACTAATTTATTTTGTATATAATTTTCAAAACTGGTCTAATAACAAAGTCTGGACTACTTGAAATGGTTCATGGTGTTAGATTCATTTCCTACACCGAGCATTTGCAAAGCTACCAAAAGAACATTTGGCCTATCACATAAACGGTAGACCTTGTTCAGGAGTATCACACAAGCCTTTGAAAGGAGGCATAAAACAGCACCTGAAGTGTCAAACAAATATTTAGTAAGTGAGAAAAAAACATGTAAAGAATCAAACCAAAAAATGAATAACCAAAAACAAGATTAAAACCAAAACAATACCAATCAGCAGATAAATTTTCTGCATTGAAATTTGGATCATATATTCGCCATCTATTACATTGAACTAATTTGTGGTCAGGTGTGTAGCTTTTGCTATTGTCCCTCTGCATTTGAGCACAAAAGGTGTGAGCGTACACAAAGTTTAATGCACTATGTAACAAATGAGTAAAGAAAAGAAAAAATCACTCATTACACTAAGTGCAAAAAGAAACCACATTTTAGTATGCTTGTGATGAATTCAAGATATCATTGTCCGCATTTGTTAAGGATATGATCCTTCAATTGACTTTGATGGAAAACACATATACAAAAGACATGACATGGAAAGAAATGGTTAAGGAAGATAGTCAGCCTTTAAGCATCATAAGTGGAGGAAGATATTCAGCCTTTAAAATAGGATAAGCATCAAAAGTAGTTAAATGAATAGCTTCTAGAATCAATAAGTTAAATAAAATTTTAATAATCTTGGCATCAAAATCATTCTCATTATGTAGGTTCTAGCACATTTGTGGCATCCCATTCTTGGAAAGCAAAAGACATTATCTTTTGAAGGACATGGCCAAGAAATGGTAGAGCCAATCAAGTATTAACTTTCTTGGCTACTGATTACCATGTCGATTGGCATTCCCATACGGAGAAAAGCTTTGCAACTAGTACATCTATAGTATGGAATCAATGGTGCGGAAAGGGAGGACTACCATATAAATATAGGTATCAATAAGTTACATACAATTTTAATCTTCCTTGCATCAAAATCATTCTCATGATGTAGGTTCTAGCACATTTGTGGCATCCCATTCTTTGAACGCAAAAGTCATTATCTGAAGGACATGGCCAAGAAATGGTAGAGGAGCCAATCAAGGATTAACTTTCTTGGCTTCTGATTACCAGGCCGATAGGCATTCCCATATGGAGAAAAGCTTTGCAACCAGTACATCTATAGTGTGGAATCAATGGTGCAGAAAGGGAGGACTACCATATAAATAATCTGTACCAAGCATGTCTTTTAACACTTTTTTAATGTACTGTACAATGCATCTGACACTGACCAATGACCATCAAATATCCAATCAGCGAATTCTGAGGAAGACAACAATTGCACAGCAGGATGCGGAGAGAAAGTGAGTCAAACAGTGAGACATTCTTTCATTCATCACATTGTTTTGGAGACTCCGGGCCAAATCACAGGCTTTTTGCACCCTTTTCACACATCAAATGAATCACTACACATCTAACATACCAGACCTATAGAAACAATATGTTTGCTATGGATTTTTACTACATTTTTCCTCTCTATTTCATTACAAGGTGGTTAAAGCCAGATCTGATAATAGAAATCTGTGCTTTCAAAGGTCACTCTACATGGGTGTTGAAGCAAGCCATGTCCAACAAGCCTATAATACCAGTTACCCCTTGCCATCCATTTGAAGGAATATATGTGCTGATCCAAATTGCAGATATTATTCAAGGAAACAGCTTATTGATTTTGTTAGTATTCAACGGAAATTCATAATGGAGGAATATGAAATTTCAGACCAGAGCGAGGCAGTTGTTTTCTTTGATGATCGGAATGAACTTAGAAGGTGAGGCCTTGGATTCTTTTCAATAAAGAACTATTCAAAAATCATTTGTTAGTTTAGTTGTTTTCTATTTTCTTGTACAAGTGGACTGTCCCCAATGAGAATGACCGCTCGCTATGGTTTGTGCCCACAAGCTATCTTGCACTGTTTCAACTTTCAAGTGCTGGTTATGGGATGTGACATGACAATGATCTCTTCTCTTTTCAATTGATTAGGTTGATGTAAGGTCCGAGGCAGGATTTAGGCACTTGATATTTGAGAACTATGATACTGCCATTACACTCTTCATCAAATATGTGATCAGTTTCACATTGAACATCCACCATGAGATGATAATTCTGATTTACATTCCTTCACATCAACAATTTATGAAAAAACTTTGCAAGCTATATACTTAGTCAATTTAAAAATGTATCTGGTAATAATTCTGTATCAGGTCTATATTGCAAGTGTTCTTGTTGACTATGGATAGATTATCCCACCTTGCTTCATGTTACTCAATCACAACGAACTCCTTTGAAGAGGCTGTCAATTAGTAAAAGTTTTAGAAGTCCTCAGCAGAATCAGAAATCAATAAAGCTTCTCAGACGGATTGAACTTTCACAAAGAAGTCTAATTTATAGGGGGCACAAACCCTTCTGTAATTTTTTTGGCTTAAATTAACTGATCATAAATAATTAACAAATATAGAGAAATGCATTCATCCTCTACAATTATGTATGCATTGCTCAGTTGGGTTCTGTGTAAATTTTTGACCATGATTGAACTCTTCAACATCATTGTTGTCATTTTATGACACCCTTGGTCCATCAGTGAGAACCGATCAGAGATATGTTCCATGGAACAGCGCTGCCCCAGTTGATCAAGGAGAAAAGCAATCATGGTTTGAAGTGTTGCCTTGTCGGAAGTTCCTAGGCCCCCTTTTTTCTTCCCCGGAACTCCAGAACCCCGAGGTTCCGAAGTTCTTTGCCTTAGCCGCTTTCTTTCCTTCTCTGAAACTCTGGAACCCCGAGGTTCAGAAGTTCTTTCCCTAGCTTAGCCCCTCCTCTCCTTAGCCTTTCTCTCTTTTCCCCCAGAACTCCAGAACCCCGAGGTTCCGAAGTTCCCTTCCTCTCCATAGCCTTTCTTCTATCCTTGCACGGAACTCCAGAACCCCAAGGTTCCGAAGTTCCCCTTCTCTCTTTAGCCCTTTCCCTCTCTATCCCGGAACTCCGGAACCCCGAGGTTCCGCAGTTCCTTTGAGCAATTCCCCAGAACTCCGGAACCCCGAAGTTCCGAAGTTCTTTCCCCTTTCGCCTTCTCTCCTTAGTTCCTCCAGAACCCCAAGGTTCCGAAGTTCCTTTCCTTTAGCTCCTTCCCTTGTCTACCTCACTTCAGGAGTCCGAGCTTCTGAAGTCTCCGAGCTTCCTTCCGACTGGCGACACTTCCGGATGGCGTGATCGACACGCAAGGCTTTAAATGCTCCGACAGTTTTGATGACTTGTGCACTTTCTTTTGTGGAGCCACAAGGGTGCATTAAATGTTTTTGGCAATATTTCCATCAAGGGAGGTATGGGGCCATGCTTGGTGACTTTTGTCATGACTGACTTTGGAAGGTTAGTCAATCCACCTTCCTCAGAATTGCCTTTTGAGGTATGGCTAGGTTGCTTGCATGTACAAACCAAGTGCATGCACTTCCCTGCACTTCCAGACTGACATGTAGGGGTCATGATCACTATTGTAACCCATTTTTCTATATAAAGGTTGTTAAGCCTCATTGTAAAGGGTTCTCTCCCTGCTGGCTTGAGCTTTCTTATGCTCTTCTCTTCTCTTAAAGACTGGTAATTATTTTTGCATTTTTGCAACTGTAAGATTGGCTTTTGGCCTTATGATTAATTGAAAATCACCATTCTTGCCTCCTTCTAACCTATGTATGTTATGTATTATTTTCTTACCTTCATTATAGGTGTGAGTCTTGTGGCTTTTCTCTCCATATATGTTGTGTTAACATGTCAACTGAGTGTAACTTGTGGGAATCCTTCTCCCCTCTTGACACTTGGCAAATTCTAACCTCCATACATGTGTTTTGGTCACTTATGCAATTGAAGTTGTGCATCTCTTGGGTTTTTTTTAGTAGGTTCCTTGTGCCATCTCGATAGGGAGAGAAACAATCTCTTCTTGGTGCATCACCTCCTTTTATTTCAAGCAATTCTCTCTTCCCTTTACCTCTGCAAGTTGTTAGGATAGGCTTAGGAGTTAGTTTTTAAGTGTTGAGTTGGTTCAACACCTGCACCTATTTGAAGAAGAAAGCCGGCCTTCTTCAGAGATTCAACCCCTTGCGCAAGGTCCCACACTTCGGGGTTGTTTCCATGTTTCACAAGGTTGCTGAGTTGATAGCTTAGCAAGGGTGCAAGCTTTTGTGATAACAATTTTTGGCACGTCCGGTGGGACTTTATTCAATTCACATGCTAAGGATTTAGTGCTAATTCTTAGTGTTTTAGCCTTTAGGGGCAGACATCTTCAAGCACTTGGCGACTTTGCTCAAGGACTAGTTCTTGTTCACACAGAGTTCGCAGCTCTACTTACCCCGGAAGTTCAAAACCCCCAAGTTCCGAGGTTAGTAAAGCCATTTCACTCCGTAAGTACGGAACCCCCAGGTTCCGAGGTGCTTAGGCCCGAACACCCAAAACCTCCAGGTTCCGATCTCCCGAACTTCCTCACTCCGGACCTCCGAGCTCCCGAGGTGCTGAAGTGGTCATACTCCGCAACTTCGGACCTCCGAACTTCCGAGGTCGGTTGCAAATTGCATGCCCAAAATTCATACAAGGGCGCCTTCTAGAGGCAGTTTCCAATTCGTAGAGCTCCCATCTGCAAGCTCTAGAAGGCGGAGAGGCAGGCCTTCATTGTCACCAGTCAGGGGTGTCAAGGTTGTAAACACTCCATCTCCCAGGTCTCATTCTACTCCATTTGCAAGGCCTTTGCTATCAAGGGCTCCCACCACTCATATCAATAGACCATTGTTTCACATGGCAAGAAATCAAGTCTTTGTTACCTTCAATGGGGGGAGTCCCCTTATCTTGACTCAATGGAATGACATACCAGTGGCTGCATTGAAGAGTATACCATACTTCACTGGTGAAACAGCTACTACGCCCATTGAGCATATTCAAGACATTGCAAACATCTGCTCCATCCATAATATCACTCAGGATGATGTTGCTGTCAGACTATTAGCCACATCTTTGAAAGGCAAAGCCTTGCAGTGGTATAGAGGGTTGCCATCTAGCTCCATTCACAATTGGGACGAATTGGGGGAGAGGTTGTGCAACCATTTCGAAGACAAAAGTGATCACCTATCACTTGTAGAGCAGTTGACTACAATCAAGAGGGCACCCCATGAGTTCATGGGAGACTTCAATTTCAAATTCCATAAACCATGGAATAGAATTCCTTCTCTAGTGAAGCCATCCCCAAATCATGCCTTCTTGTATTATCTTAGAGCTCTCAACAGCGATATAGCTGTACGATCCAATCAATGGATGGAGCCTCTCTACCAGGTGCATATGACATAGCCATAAGAGCAGAAAATTGTTTGATCAGGCTAGGAAGATAGCTCCAAGGCCTCCAATGCCTCTCTTCCCAAAGGCTCCTACTCAACAACCCACCTTGGCTCCTATTCCCATGGCACTTGCAAGTCAACCATCCACACCCTCTACATGCTCCAATGAGCTCCATGAGGTCAAGGCTCTATTGCAAAGCTTTAGCAATGAGTTGGTGACACTAAAGAGGTAGCAAACTCAGTGTAGCAGACCTTACCAAGCACAAGGTCAGAATTATCAGCAGAATAGGCCAGCCTTTCAAGGGCAACACCAATGGAGCAATGCCAGGCCATTGAATAGTGTGAACCCCACAACAACAAGCAACTCAAAGGCGATAGTCCCAATGGAAAATAACCTCACCCAAGAGCAAGATTGGTGTCAACCATGTAATCAGCCACACAACAAAGGCGCATGCCAAAATGGAGGGTTTGTCCAAACCTTCGTAGTGCAGGATGAGCCGACCACTCCTGGCCAACATTATGACCCAAATCAGCCTAGTGTTGGCACTCAAGCTCACTTACAAGGAGACTCTACCTTCGTCAATTGGCAGGAGGCAGAATTTTGTGGTTTGAACCAAACAAATGGTGAGTTCATGCTGCAGTATGCAAGGTCAAAGAAGAGAGCCATGGAGGCTGCCTCACCTTCAACATCAACCCAAGCTCTAACACCCAATGTAGTTGTCCATGATACAAGCCAGAATACCATACAAGGGAGCAAGAGGTAGGAGGAGGCCCAAGTCGTCGAAAGAGCAAAGGCAAACCTTGTAGCCTCAAAGGAGCCTCTAAAGTCAGCCGGTGCTCCTTTCAACATAGTTGATCAAATGAAGAAGGCCAACCTCAACGTCACTATGTGGGAGGCCCTTTCAATCCCATCTCAAAGGGATTTTCTTAAGGAGGCACTGAAGGATGCAAATCAGTCAGGTGATGAGGCAGCAGTCAGAGAAAGGGCAGCCTCCACCAGTTTGGTGCAACCCAAGGAGGAGGAAGATTCAAGCAAGATCAGCAAGTGTCCCCCCTTCTATCTCTCCTTAATCATAGGAAATAACTTGGTTCACAACTGCATGATAGATTCAGGGGCCAATAGCTTAGTCATGCCTAAGAAGGTAGCTGATCTTCTTGGCATAGAATATGAACCCGTGACCAAAGGGGTGGTCCAATTAGATGGCACTTCTATTAAGACAGTAGGGGTGGTAAAAAAATTGAAGTTAACCTTGCATGCATGCCCTGGTTTCACTGTCTTGCAAGACGTATCGATCATCAACCTCCCTACCTTCTTTGCCATCTGCCTGTCTAGAGACTTCACAGCCAAGATAGGTGGGTACCTGTCTTTTGACTGGTCCCATATGCTATTTTGAACAAGGTATGGTACCAAGGTAACCATAAGGGCAGAACCCATTGCCCAAAACCACATAGAGCCCTACACCCCCAGCCCTATAAACATGAATTGCACTTGCATGAAGAGGGGGAGAAATGTGCTGTCCGTGAGCCTGCTACTCTTTTGTAGGAGGTCCCTGATTGCTTGCTGGACGAATGGGCCAATGCTTTTTAGTTTGATCCATTAGCTGAGACTGAAGAGACTGGGCTTGGCACCTATTGTATTCATGAAGAGGATACTCCTATCCCTAACCTCGTCAAGACACAAGGAGACTCAGAGGGGTTATGGAACATGTTTTTTGATGGTTCAAGAAACAAGAATGGTGCAAGTGCCGGGATAATGATTGTGTCTCCTAAGCAGGAGAAATACTTCTTCTCTTTTAGGCTTCAATTTGGTTGCACTAACAATGTCGCCGAGTATGAAGCCTTGATCCAAGGTCTCCAACTTGCACAAAGCAGAAAGATCAGATCTTTGCAAGTATTTGGAGATAGTGAGTTGGTTGTTAAACACATCCGAGCCCAAAGTATAGCAAAGAACAACCTGCTCAAATCATACAAACACAGGGTTTGGGATTTGATTGAAGGATTTGAGGCCTTCAATATCCAGAGCATTCCTAGGGGTCAGAACAAGCATACTAATAGGCTTGCAGCAGTTGGTGCTCAGTTCGACATACCAGCGCATATTGCAAGTGAGAAGGAGCAACACATCAGGCTTGTTGTGAGGCCTATTGTCCCAGACAATCAAGTGAATTGGCAAGTGTTCGAAAGCGATCAGCAGATCGTCAACTTCTTGCAAAATAAAGCAGAGTTTTCTGTTAAAAATCAGTCTAAGCTGCAAGACTGGTATGGAGATCAAATCATGCAACTCAACTCCAATAAGTTGCCTAAAGGTGTAGTTACCTTGGAAGGCATTTTCAACTCGGATGATCAGTTGAAGAAGAAAATGAACTTGGCTGCAAAGAGGGGTGATTACAAGCCAGTTGTTGTTGCTAAGGGTAGGTCCTTGAACTTGGGCAAGGTGTGTTCCTCAACCGAGCAAGAGGCCTTTGTTGAGCTTTGCCAACAATATGATGACATAGTTGCTTGGACCTATGAAGACTTGAAGGGTTTTGACCCTAGCTTAGCCCAACATACTATAGAGATAAACCAAGATGCAAAGCCAGTTAGACAAAAGCAAAGGCCAACAAACCCCAAGATTGAGCTACTAATGAGGAAGGAGTTGACCAAGCTCATAGAAGCCAATATCATCTTCCCTATCAAGCACTCCTCTTGGGTGGCCAACCTTGTCCCTGTAAGAAAGAAGAATGGGGAAATCAGGCTGTGTAGACTTTAGGGATCTCAATAGAGCCTCCCTCAAGGATCACTATCCCCTTCCCTCTATGGAGTAGATTCTCCAAAATGTCAATGGCTCAGAAAGATTTTCATTCTTGGATGGGTATTCAGGCTAAAATCAGATCTTGGTCCAAGAATCAGACCAATACAAGACTGCATTTACTACTAAGTGGGCTACCTACGCTTATTGTAAAATGCCCTTTGGGCTAACCAATGTCGGTACCACATTCCAAAGAGCAATGGACATGGCCTTCAAGGGTGTATTAACAAAGTTTGTGCTTGTATACCTTGATGACATAAATGTTTATTTGAAGCATGCAGCTGACCATCTTGGTCAACTTGAGCAGGTTTTCATGAAATGCAGGGAGTATGGTGTGTCCTTGAACCCTAGCAAGTGTGCATTTGCTACTGATCAAGGAAGATTGCTAGGACACATCGTATCCAAGGAGGGTTTGACCATTGATCTAGAGCGAGTGGAGGCTATTCTTTCTCTTCCACTCCCCAATCACAAGAAAGGATTGCAAAGTTTCCTTGGTAGGATCAACTTTGTGAGGAGATTCATTCCCAACCTTGCCACCATGATAAAACCCCTCACTTCCATGTTGAAGAAAAACTTGGCTTTCAGTTGGACCAAGGAGGGAAGGGCCAGTTTTGAAGAGATCAAACAAGCAATTGTTCAGGCCCCTACCCTTGTCAATCCTAATTATGAAAGGGATTTTATCCTCTATACCTTCGGAGGAGAATCCAGTATCTCAGCTAAACGACAACAAGTTGGAGCAACCTATCGCTTTCTTTAGTGAAGGGCTAAAGGACTATGAGCTTAAGTATAGCTATGTAGAAAAGCAAGTCCTCACTGTTGTAAGGGCATTAAAAAAGTTCGGACACATGTTGTCCAGCAACAAGATCCAGCTCTTAGTTCCGCATGCAAGTGTCAAGGATTTCCTTCTAAACAAGGACATCAGTGAGAAGAGGGCTCGGTGGATAACCAAGGTCATGGAGTATGACATCAATATCAAGATCACAAAGCTTGTAAGAGATAGGGGCCTATGTGAACAACTTGTCTCATCTTCTGAGACTACTTCAGAGGTCGCCCTTGTATTACAAGAGGATCAACCTACTGGAAACAACACTCAATTCAGTTGGGTAGGTGACATGACCATCTTCTTAATGGAAGGTAGATACCCCCAAAGTCTGGGCAGGACCAAAAGAAGGCATTTCAGGTTGCAATCCATTCCCTATGTCTTAGTGAATGGCACTCTTTTCTGAAAAGACTAATGGAATCTTACTAAGATGCATTGAGCAAAACCAAGTCAATAGATTGTTAGAGGAATTCCATGACGGCTCTTCAGGGGGCCACTTCTCTGCAAGGACTACGGCTATCAAAATAATGAGGGCTGGTTATTACTGGCCATCCTTATCCAGTGACTCGCATAAATGGGTGAAGAATTGCAAGATATGTGCTCTCTTCTCTGCGAAGCAAGACTAGCTGCCCTACCTCTTCATCCCATCCAAGCAGATCAACTATTCACCCAATGGGATTTGGACTTCATTGGGATGATAAACCCACCTTCTAGTGCTAGCCATAAGTGGATCTTGGCCACAACAGATTACTTCACTAGGTGGATACAGGCAGTTGCATTGAGGGATGCCACTGAGGCCTCAGTGTTGGAATTCCTTGAGGGAATTGTGACAAGATTCGGTATCCCCTCCACCATAATATCAAACAATGCCAGGGCATTTGTTGGAACCCAAATCAGTTCTTGGGCAGTTAAGCATGGTGTATACTTGAAGACATCATCCAACTATTACCCTCAGGGTAACGGCTTAGCTGAATCTTCCAACAAGAACCTCATCAGGATAGTTAAAAGGACAATTGAAGACAATCAGAGGGCATGGCATATTAAGTTGAAGACAGCCTTATGGGCTGACAGGATCACACCTAAGAGGACGATTGGTAACTCCCCTTTCATGCTAGTATATGGGAAGGAAGAAAGACTCCCAACTTCCCTAGAGCTACCCTCTCTTGAACTAGCACATCAACTAGAATTAATAGCGAATGATGCCATGACAGTAAGGCTAGCTGAGCTGATGGAGCTGGAGGAGGTTAGAAGTAAGGCTATGCATACACTTGAGACTCATCAAGGGCAGGTCAAGAAAGTTTTTGACAGAAAGGCGACTAATAGGGTCTTCAAAGAGGGAGATCTAGTTCTCAAGTGGGTTGCAAACAGAGCCAAAGCTGGGCAACACTCCAAGTTTGATGCTATCTGGAGTGGCCCATATGTCATCACTACTTGCAAGGAGACCAATGCATTTCATCTCTCCAGGCTTGATGGCGAAGCTCTTCCAATCCCAGTGAATGGGATTCATCTCAAGCCTTGCTTCTGAAGAGGGTGTTGATAACCTTGTAAATATTAGACTAAAAGTTGTTTTGCTTTCATAAGTGCTTATGCACATGCCGCATTCTCCTTAAGAGGGTGTGCGCTCTAGTTTCTAGCTTTCCTCCAAGTGATGGCACACACATGTTTTGGGTCTTTTCAATGACTCAGTGCCCAATGGATGCTCAAGGCTTCTGGACTTCACGCTTAGCAAGCAAGCATCCCACAGAAATCGCCAAAAATGTTGTCATTTTATGACACCCTTAGTCCATCAGTGAGAACCGATCAGAGATATGTTCCATGGACCAGCACTACCCTAGTTGATCAAGGAGAAAAGCAATCATGGTTTGAAATGTTGCCTTGTCGGAAGTTCCTAGGCCCCCTTTTTTCTTCCCCGGAACCCCGAGGTTCCAAAGTTCTTTGCCTTAGCCGCTTTCTTTCCTTCTCCGGAATTTCGGAACACCGAGGTTCCAAAGTTCCTTGTCTCTTTTCTCCTTCCCTCTTCAGAACTCCGGAACCCCGAGGTTCCTAAGTTCCTAGCCTTCCTCTCCTTCGCCTCCTCTTAAGCTTCTCCTTTGCCCGGAACTCCAGAACCCCGAGGTTCCGCAGTTCCCTTCCTCTCCATAGCCTTTCTTCTATCCTTGCCGGGAACTCCGGAACCCCGAGGTTCCGAAGTTCCCCTTCTCTCTTTAGCCCTTTCCCTCTCTATCCCGGAACTCCAGAACCCCGAGGTTCCGAAGTTCCTTTGAGCAGTCCCCTTTTGCCTTCTCTCCCTAGTTCCTTTCCTTCTCTTCCTCTCTCTATCTCGGAACTCCGGAACCCCGAGGTTCTGAAGTTCCTTGCTCCTTCCCTTGTCTTCCTCACTTTGGTAGTCCGAGCTTCCAAAGTCTCCGGGCTTCCTTCCGACTGGCGACACTTTCGTATGGCGTGATCGACACTCAAGGCTTTAAATGCTCCGACAGTTTTGGTGACTTGTGCACTTTCTTTTGTGGAACCACAAGGGTGCATTAAATGTTTTTGGCAGGATTTCCATCAAGGGAGGTACGGGGCCATGCTTGGTGACTTTTGTCATGACTGACTTTGGAAGGTTAGTCAATCCACCTTTCTCAGAATTGCCTTTTGAAGTATGGCTAGGTTGATTGCATGTACAAGCCAAGTGCATGCACTTCCCTGCACTTCCAGACTGACATGCAGGGGTCATGATCACCATTGTAACCCATTTTTCTATATAAAGGTTGTTAAGTCTCATTGTAAAGGGTTCTCTCCCTGCTGACTTGAGCTTTCTTATGCTCTTCTCTTCTCTTAAAGACTTGTAATTATTTTTGCATTTCTGCAACTGTAAGATTGGCTTTTGGCCTTATGATTAATTGAAAATCACCATTCTTGCCTCCTTCTAACCTATGTATGTTGTGTATGCTTTTCTTACCTTCATTATAGGTGTATGTCTTGTGGCTTTTCTCTCCATATATGTTGTGTTAACTTGTTTTCTGAGTGTGACTTGTGGGAATCCTTCTCCCCTCAACACTTAGCAAATTCTAACCTCCATACATGCATTTTGGTCACTTATGCAATTGAAGTTGTGCATCTCTTGGTTTTTTTTTAGTTGGTTCCTTGTGCCATCTCGGTAGGGAGAGAAACAATCTCTTCTTGGTGCATCACCTCTTTTTATTTCAAGCAATTGTCTCTTCCCTTTACCTCTGCAAGTTGTTAGGATAGGCTTAGGAGTTAGTTTTTAAGTGTTGAGTTGGTTCAACACCTGCACCTATTTGAAGAAGGAAGCCGGCCTTCTTCGGAGATTCAACCCCTTGCGCAAGGTCCCACACTTCGGGGTTGTTTCCATGTTTCACAAGGTTACTGAGTTGATAGCTTAGCAAGGGTGCAAGCTTTTGTGATAACAATCTTATTTCACTATACAATTTTAGGTGGTGGCCATTGCGGATATTAAACTAGTGATGAAACCAAGATGAGAGACATAACAAGGTCTTACACATCAAAGAGCTATGTGGCTCAGGCATTGCCTAGTGGAGTGTCAGAGTATACACCAGAGACAACTTCAATTGTAACTTTGAGAATAGCAAGTTTGTTAAATCTGTGCAGGACCTATACTGGGAGCTTCCGCCTATTGCTGGCACATCCCTTACCAAACATAATACAACCCTGCTCATTCCTATAAACCTATTGTTCCAGCTGATCAAAGATACTTGTTTACAGAATTTGGACTGAGCAATCTGAACAAAAATGTGTATAATGGATACCCATAGAATCAAAGATGGCTTGTGTTCAAATATCAGAATAATCCAAGCAGCAAAGAAGTAAAATAAAGTCCATATTTTTTTGTCTGCCATGATGGTTATGCTAGATATAATTTTTACCAATAACTTGGGAAATCCGAATTAGCTGTACTGTTAGCAGTTCAAGAAAATGAATACTTGAGTTTATATATTACCCCTGTTTTGAGAAACCTTTAACACAAAGGGCATTATACTGTAAACAAGTCACCAAAGCAGAAATCCAAGCTCTGAAAATTCTGTAGACATTACTAAAGCTTTTGCTGAAGCATAAGAAGTAACGGTTCAGAATTTGAAATAAAAAGTAGAAGCTATTATCCTCTCAAGGCTGATTATTTCTTTATTTGTTGTTAAAGGATCTTTGATGCATGGAAAACGTTACCAGCATCCATTATTTTTTTATTTGTGACCAAAGAATCTTTGATACATGTCATTGTTTTTTGGCTAAGTTGCCGGTTCGGGTTCGGGTTCAGTTCAGGTTCGAAGAACCCGGTACGCCGGTACGGCAAAATTTTGAAAAGGGGTTTGGGTTCGTTAGTACAAAAACATGTAAATTTTATATATATATATATTTTGATATTTGTGAAGCCTATAAGCATGAATTAAAATATGCATGTCACATAGCATCATATGAACAACAAAACAAACATAAACTTGTAATCATAGCATCATGATCATACCATAATTGATAATAGCATCATATACATCAAGTTTAATATCAAAATGACAAAATATTCAAGTATCATTGTTTCAACTTTCAACAATATAAACTTAAAGTTTAATCATCAAATGGATCATCTAATTCTTCATCCTCCTCCTCCTCCTCCTCCTCCTCATTGACATTGACATTACATGAGCCAATGCCACTTGCACTTGCACTATAAGTTGGCTCAATTTCCGAGTCATCAAGTGTCAATGCAAGAATTTGAGAAGCAGGAGCATCCAAATCAGTATGCTCTGGCTCTATATCCCACATCTTTGTTTCCCCTTGTGTGTAGTCATGTTGTTTGTGTGAAAGAAGACGTAGGTTGGAATGCACATATACTAAATTCTCCGCTCTTTTTGATAGTAGCCTATTGCGCTTTACTGAGTGGATGAATGAGTATGTGCTCCAATTTCTTTCTGAAGCAGATGAACTAGCAACCTATGAAGACAAAATAAACAATTAAAGTTATACATTGATAAAAATAAAATTACTAGCAACCTATGAAGACAAAGTAAACTATAAATAAACTAAAACTTGTAAATTTAAAATTTTAATTAATTAAACTTACTTGTGATAAAACTTTTATAGCGAGGGGTTGTAGGTGTTGGAAGCATGTGCCATGGAAGTACCACCAGCTATGAGCATCTTTCTTGGATCTATGACGAAGTGCATCAACACTTAGACCATTCCCATTTGCGAATTCTATGAACTCATTTGTAACAACATCTCGCAAATCATCATCGGGATATAGTCTAAGAAATGCTGCCTTATACCCATCAGATACTTCTAGATCTCTCCATGGTGGAATCCTTCCTGGTTTATCAAGAAACTGATTGCTATAGTACTTAGGTGTCAAGGCATAGGCAAGAAGGTGCAAAGGAGTGGTCATCTTATTCCACCTCTCTACAATAATTACTTCCAGTTCTTTGAAGAATTTCTCCTGAGGATCATTCTCTTTTTCATTTATAGTGAACTTTATTTTTTCAAGCATTGAATCAATGCCATCATAAATCTCACCTATGCAAGGCCTATCCATGTTTGTATAGCAAATCATGCTCATGATGGGCTCAGTGATACTTAGGAGATATGTAACAAGATCCCACCATTTCTCATTCAATATTCTATCCCTAATTTTTTCTGCCCTCTCAATGCTACTTTGCTTCCATACAATCCAATTGGTGTTGATCACCATATTGCATAGTGCCACTCTAACTTTCACAAGTCGTCTTAAGACTATTGTGTTTGATGCAAAACGGGTCTCAACAACCTATAACACAAATTAATGCCAAATGATTAAAAAATAAAGCCAAACTTTAAAGAAGAATACACAATATAGCTTACACAATGATATTATTAACATTGAAAATTCAAAAAAATCAGAAAATGTAAAATTAAATTACTATTTCACTTACCTTCAATAGCTCCAAATTCGAATAGGTTCTAAAAATCCCTTGAGACATGTGGTGGTTTGTGATGAACATCTGGATGTCCTCAGCCTCTGCATATACATCTCTGATCCATTTTATTTTTTGCCCAATCCTTTGTAGCATAAGATTGAGTGAATGTACCGCACAAGGTGTCCAAAAGATGTGATCATAGCGTTGCTCAACCAACAAACCAGCAGCTCTACAATTTTTTGCATTGTCCGTTATGACTTGGATAACATTGAGGGGTCCCACAGACTCAATGGCAGAGATGAGAATTTCTGCAATAAATTGGCCATCTTTTATTTGGCCCTCACAATCCACAACTCTCAAAAACATTGCCCCTTTAGGGGACACCGCTATGACATTGATCAAGGGACGGTTTTTAGCATCTTTCCACCCATCTGAAACAATTGTTACACCTGTCTCAACCTATGAATCCCTTATGGGTTTCAATGCATCTTCAACCCTCTTCACCTCTTTCTCCAATAATGTTCCACGTACCTTCTCATAACCGGGGCCCTTATACCCTCTTGGTGCCTCATTAACACTTTTTATCATTTGCTTCCAATATGGGGAGCGAACAACATTGAATGACAACCCATTTGCATAAATGCACCTTACTATATCTTGATCAGCATTGTCTCTACTCTCATTTTGGAATGCGGTTTCTAAAGGCCCCTTTGTTCTTTTACGTGTCAAGGGTGGTTCACTTTGAGGTTCATTTGTGGCAAAGAAGGGGTGGTCTTCTACTACAATACTGGGATTAGAAGGGCCTTGCATTCCCCTTGTTTTCTTTGATACGGTTTGGTTCAATCTGCGGGCTTCCCTCTCTTCTGCCGCCTCATGCTCCCTAATATATTTCATCACTATCTCATCTGGTATAGGTTTACCATTTTTTCCAGGGCATTTTTTGATGCCTCTTCCTTTTATTCCACACAAATGGCCTACCACTCGATAATATGAACTATTACATTCAATATCACATCCATGGCATTTCCAACGGAATCCCCCACCTCACGGAAGTTGTTTTATAATGTCCACATATTTCCATAAGGGAGAATTTGGATCATTTCTTTGTTTTGCAATTATTTGTTCATTGCCAATGGAGGAAGATGTAGATGCCATTCTAGTTCCTATGGCAAGAAATAAAATAAACATATTCAAAAACAAAAACTAAATAATGAAAAAAAATTCAAGTTTCATATTTGACAATTTGTGAAACAAAAATAGTTGGAAAAAAATGTTTAAAAACCTACCTCTTGCAGCCAATGGAAGCTTGAAAATGTATGGAAATGATGCTGCAACACTTGTTGAAGCTTCTAAAATCAGTCTTCAACTCCTCCTCTTTGATCTTGGAAGCCAAATTTTGTTCAACCTTTCTTCAACCTGCTCTCATAAAAAATTTGTTTGCAACACAAATGAGGTGAAATGTGTCAATAAAATGTTTTAGAAGTCTTTTTTAGGTTATAATTTTCACTTTTTAAAAGGCGGAATTGAAAAAAAATTAAAATTTGCTTTGTTTTTTAACTTTATGGGCCGCCCAGCCGCCCGGGTTCGACTGGGTCCGCCCAGGTTCGACTGGGTTCAACCAAGGTCGAACCCACCCTGGGTTTTTCAAACCCAGGTCGAACCGGACCCGTACCACAGACCCGGTCAAACCCGGACCCGTACCAGGGCGTCCCAGGGGCGAACCCGGTAACTCAGTTCATATTCATCAAGCATGCTTCATTATGTCTTTATAAACAGAAATGTATCAACATAGAGACAATTGTCTCAATACAGATCGTTTGTGAAATGGGAAGTACCAAATCCAAATATTATAATATATTTTCATAAACCAAAATATGACAATTAATTGTAGCTAGTACAATTACTTACCAATTCGAGGGTATCAAAATTTTCATCCCAATATTCATCAACCTTGTGTCCTAACCATTGCTCCAGTTTATCAAAAGCGTCACAGTCCTGGAACCGTTGCTTGGTTTCTGCAACCAAAACTTCATCATTATCATTCTGCATCATCCAATGGCCATAAATGTGTTCCTTAGTTCATGCCATGCCATCCGTTGATGAGATATATAAGCTAAGCTCCAATAGTTTATTTCTGTTCTAAACTTCTAATAAACATCAAACATAACTACTAAAGGAGGCTTAATTTACTCTACATTAATTGTCAGTATAACTTCAATTACAGAATGAAAACCCATACAAAACTGTAAGAAAAAGAATTTGTGCAGCTATCTATGAGCATATAATTTAATTCTTAGAAACTCACCATGATATTAGTGACATCCATAACACCAATAATTCCACAACCCATATCTGCAATTCGAACCATCGCTCCTACTCTTTTGTATGCCTATATACAGGCAAACAAAAATACTCATAAACAAATATTTTCCTATCAGAAGATAAAAAAGGACAAGATAATCTCAAAATAATCTCAAAAAGTTATCCTACTCTCAAGAAATGCACTGACCTAATATCCAAATTCTTTCTTTCTTTCTGAAAAGCATTATGGATTAACGTAATCTTAATGCAAGATTGCATAAACATAAAAAAATTACAAAAAAATAAAATTAAATCACAGTTCATCATTTAACCAGATCTTAAATAAAAATATTACCTCAATAAGTCGTCCACACCAATATAAAAATATCCCATAGTTACCTCTCTCCTTTTCCACTTGACTTCGCCCTAAAGTTAGCTCAACATTTTTACCCATGAGTACATCCCTTACAACCTTGGTCTTATTGAGCGACTTAGCAACTGGACGCATTCTGACCTGTGATATTTCATAACATTAATATAGATAAACACATGCTATGTAAATTGAGAACTTGGTAGCATATTTTTAAGCTGAAATGACCCTGCTCTCCAAAGAAAAAGCAAGAGCTGTAGAGAATACCATTGTCCCTTGTACATATATTCTCACTCGAGGATTAAGGAACATAACTTCTAAGTAGGCATGGAGAGAATAATCAAGAGGTACCTGTAGCATTTTTTAACAAAAAAATACAATACACATATAAGAAATAAGAGTAAATAAATTTAGAGGTGGTTAAAAAATATTAGAAAGACTAAAAGCACCAGATCAAAGAACAAAGATTTAGAGTTGTATGCCAATATGAAAGTGGCATTCATGCAATGCAAAAATGTACACAAAGCAAAGTGCTTATCTCTTTTGTATACAAAAACCAACTTCAATTTGTCAATTGAAAATTTCATAACAACACACAGATTTTGTAGTTTTCCAGAGCAAAAGATAAAATAGCAGTGCCCCACCACCTGTTAAAAAGGAGTACATTATAGCCCAGTCTTCTGGTGAGCAATGTACCTATTTGTCCTTTTAATATGCATTAAAATGGCATCTCATTTCAAATCCAATAAATTTTTTCAAAGAAAAAATCCAAGATGATCCATATAATCAATTTTTTATCAAGATTACACTTCTGTAATTTCTTGCCACACATAGATGCATATCTACAATATGTGTAAGCATACATACAACCTAGTAACTTAAAATTGAATACATAATTCTTCAACAATCTTTCTACCTTATTGTAATATAGAGTTCTAGGATTTGCTAAGTCTTGGCGAGTCCCAAGCCGAGTGACTTGTTGATGTCTGTTTTATCATCTACCAAACATTAGAATAAGATACCCGAAGGTATTCTATCCTATCCTGAAAAATCACTATTGATTCCAAGGTCTATATGTGCAAACAAGCGAGTTTAGTGGGATAGCTACTCGGGTAGTGTTTGCTGAAAATTTCAAGGGGGACTTATGTTAACAAATGTATTTTAAGCTTCTGGACTTTAGATAGATTTATTGATTTTAGGCTCTCTTTTTTTTTTTTGGATTTTCCGGGATTTGGACTTTCAAAAGAAAGGGGAAAAGGGGATAGGGTTAAGAAGGTTGATCTAAATCTAGGAATTCTGGAGACGGTATCAATTGGGTGCTCTCGGGAAACCACACTTTGCTTCGCCACACTGAGGACAACTACACATCAACGGGTTGTGCTTATGATTGAAATGTTGGTAGGCACAGAGGATAGGCTCAGACTAACTTTGCACAGTGAAATGGAAATCATCCATTCACCAAACGTATGAGCAGAGATACACCGTTAATTAACACTTATCAAATCCTTCATTCAATTCTAACAACATGAAAGCAAATCTATAATAATTTTAACTAAAGTGTTGAGGAAATTGAAACCATGCTAATCATTCAAACAACAGAGATTACAACGCCTTAAGAGAAAGCGCACATGCAATATATTATTTGGAAATGACCTTCACGCAACAATATGTCAAAAACCTCACACTCTCCAAATGAGAGGAGGTAGCCTTATATAGTTTTTCAAGAATCAATGAACGGTCGAGATCAAACAGTGATCAAGGGCCCAGATTGAAAGCTACAAACCCTAATTAGGGTTTCCCAAAACTCTATTAGTTTGAAAGAATAAGAAAGTGACAAGTGGCACAGCTGCTATGGTCATTGAGGTGAGTGTCCAGTTTCCCCTTTTGCAGATTCGATGTATCTGGACATGATGAGCCTGACCTCCTTCATAGTGACACTTGGCAAGTTGCTAATCTGGAAGTCGATGATGTCCACATCATTAGTACATGTGGCGAGGATGCCTTCCCACTCAACTGCTTGGGCAAGAAAGTTCTCGCCAATGAAGAGAAAACTTGCAATCCTTGAAAGATCGCCCTTATCAATCATCCCCGAGTCTTTGAAAAAGCTCGACTAAATTCTGGCTCTCAACTTCTTTGCCTGCAAGTGTTTTTCTCGTATACTCTCTTTCTTCCAGATCTCTGATGCTACACGAAACACCTTACTCAAAATTTCCCTGACACTTTCCTCTCTCTCAAAGCACTTAGTCTCGGATTTCTTCAGGACTTCAATCCTGGTGACCAAAGCATAATACCAGGTGTTAAAGTCATATCTATCTCCAACCTATATGACACCTGCATCCACCAAACTTCGCTTTGATAGACCTCGTATAACCTTCAATTGCAGAAGTATTTCATCTTGAATTTCTTCAACATCTTCCCAATTTGCAACTAGGTCCTGAATTCGGCTAACCAATGAAGAGGCCGACTCATGTGCTGATACTAAATTTTCTACAAGTATGTCAACGTGTGTCGAAGCATCTAAAATCCATTCCTTGGTCTGTGTGAATGTGCCCTTCATGTCCTCGTAATCTTTCATTAACTCTTGTTGAAGGGGCTGCGGAGGGGTGACTGGTATCTCATGGTCGAGTGGCCTGGTTAGATGGAGAACATATTTCCTCCACTGGTGGTTCTCTTCCTCAACCTTCTTTCTTTTCTCCTTCTCCTGGGCTAGACTCGCCTTGAGGGCGTTGCAAGAGTCGTCAAAGTACTGGACTTCTTGGTCCTAAGTAGGCTTACCCAACTCTATAGTGGTAATCTTATAATCCTCCGGGGCAATAATGTCCCTAGTTTTTCCTTCCTTTGGCACAGCTATCTGAACTGTCCTAAACCCTGCACGATCCCTCTGAATCAAAGAGAATTTTCTGGCTGGCTTAGGTGGCTTGACTATGACAAGTTCGTTCACCTTTGCTATAAATGTTGTTGTATTCTCTTCAGAATGGGTTTCCTTAGGAACCTTAGCCCTTATCCTTTCCCTCAACCAATCAGGAATGGTTGACTGCTCCACAGTATTTTGATCAAATCCATCATCTGTCCTTCCTGGTCCAGTAACTATACCATCGAGGAAAACTACTAGGGGCTCAGGCTTTTCAACTTCTGTGGCTACATTTAAAACTTGTTCCCTGTCCGGACTTTGGACAGCTTCTTTCATTATTTCCTCAATTGAAGGAGAAGGCACTCTCACTTCATTATTTACCATATATGTGTCCATCTCTTACTCTTCAATTGCATTTTGATCAGGCACAGCAGATGCGGCACTCAGAATGGAATGACCTTCGTTAGACTCACGTCTCTCCTCGACAATTTTCTTTCCCCTGGCCTTTCCAGAGCTTCCAACTAATTCCTTCCTTTTCCGAGACCCAACACTCTCTGGATTCCGAGCATTGCCAACAGAGATACAAGGGTTGGAGGACAAAGAGTCATCAACTCCCATTAAATCATAGGTCAGGGCCACACCTTTAGACTTCAATTGTTTCGTCCTCTCAGATGCCCGCCACTTAGAGTATTCGACCACCGACCTCATGAGGTCTGCTAGATCTGACTTCTCTCCCTCTGACCAATCGACCAAGGCTAGTGGTTCATTCCTCATCTTCTTAAAGCCTGGCTATTGAAACTCAAGATTGTCTTCTACTTGATCAGCAACTCTAAATACTTTCGTTGCTCTTACCATGCTCAAGGGAATCCTTGACCAAAATCTCCTCCTAATTTCGAAACTATCGGTTGCGTTAGCCCAATAAACTTCCAAATCAACTCTGTGTTCAAATGTCATCCCTTCGACCCTTTTCATCCTATGTAATGGATCGAAATTCTTTCTTGCTTTGTACTGGTAAAAAGGGTACCAAGCCAGCTCTTTCTCAGCAGTGGCAGCGGCTTGTGATGACCAGCACGTTTCTAGTCCATTTCCAATTGTGAGAGAGGAGGTTCCTGCCTTCTTCTGCTTATCTCTTTGAACTGTCATATATCCCTCCAATTGCCTCACAACCTCTAGTAGCACAACTCGATTGGTAGGGTAAGCTGGGAGCTTATAGGGAGATCCGGAAAACCCCTGAATTTTGATGTAAGTGAACTTTGGGTATTGAATATACCAATATCCAAATCTACTTATGAAGTCCATAGACTCTTGAGAGAGTCTCTGATGTAGTCCACCTTGCAGCGTCCATGTGATGTACATGAGAAATGTATCATTCACCCTCTTGAAATAGAATTTTTCTTCCATGTGAAGCTGGGGATAACAGTCATATACGGGAGACTGATTTTCTTTGTTTCCCACTTCCCCTCTGCAAGTGAGGCCTCTGTATCTATAGGTTCTAGCCAAGGAATAGAACAAGTACGAGCTCATGAAGAAGGTCCAAGCTATCACTTATCATTCGAGCCCAGTCTATCATCTTAACTCCGTTCATTATTTCGTTTATGAAATAATACATCCAGGGCTCAAATGGAGCGCCTTGAGGATTCCCCATTCTCCTATTCAATAGGATAGTCATATCTCCAATGTCTTCTTTGAAGTACACCCTCACCAACCTCTTCCTCTGTAGTTTGGAGGCACCTTTCCTTGGCTTGTCCAGCCAGGAATGATTGACGATGGCATCATACTCCTCCAAATGATCCTGATACATGCGATCAGCTTCATCCTTGGTTACATACACAACATTATGATATTCTAGAATTCTGAAGGCTTCCCTGATGGCCTCATCGCTGATGTTTGCCAACACTCTTCCATCTGGTGCGACAATATCCCTACTGACAGGGTTGTAGTGCCTAGCGCACTCAACTACCAACTCAGTGCACTGCATGGTAGGGAGAAAACCGGCAACATGCACGATGCCACTCTTCATCATCTTTCGCGCGGTCATGGTAGGCAAGAGGTTATCTAAAAAGAACATCCGCTTCTTGAACTCCCTCAGATTGATATGCCCAAGGTTAGTGTCGCTGGTATTCTTCCATTTTGAGGTCATCCTTGATTCAGGAGGAGCATCCTTGTCTACTTGGAACTTCATCATGCCTAAAATCTGTGAATAAACATGAAGCTTAAGTTAGAAATCAAATCTTAGATTAAAGAAAATCGAGGCTACGAATGGCTAAGTGCTTGGAGTTTTTATTCAATTTTAATACTTAGCCATGAGAATGGAATTTTCACATGTAAACTCTCCAACCTAAGGACATTTATGATTGCAATCCAAAAAAAAAAAAACAAGTTTTATAACTTCAAAACTCTCACTCCATTTAGTCAACAAAATGATTTTTCTTTCACTAAAAATTTGAATAAGTCCACAAAAATTACTTCCGATGAATCTGGAAAAACTCAGACAATGCAATAGATTTGCATTTTAAAACCAACTTCACCTTCAAATGAATGAGAATAAGGCTAGAAGATAGAAGGAATATTAAGAAAACTCAGAAAAATTGACGAATCTGCCTTCTACCAGCTAGTTCCACTCCAAAAATCTGCGGATACTTGACAAGAATGAAGCTAATAAATCAAAATTCCTCAAGAAGCTCGCCCAAACTGCAAGAGATATCCTTGCAACACCAAAATTTTCTTCCAAATGACCTTCAATCTGCGAAATAATTCTTAATGTTTTCCTTAGCTTGCTCAAAAAGTTCGAACTTCTTGTGTGAGAATGAAGAAATGAAGAATTTATTTGTAATGAAGTTGGTTTTTACAATTAGAAACATGCAAATGTTTCTAAAATTGACTTCAACCTTGAGAAAGTTTCCAGTTCGATTTCGAGTTGTGCTGTCATCTCTTTGAGTTCGAAAATCTTATTCTTGTGCAAGTTTCTAAATTGTTTTCCCACTTCATATTCGAACTAGGCCTATAGATTGGCATCTTCCCAAAAGGTTTCTAATTTGGAACTCAGTCTTAAAATCACCTCAATCTGCAAATATCCTCTTTCTAATTTTGATTCATGGTTCAAACTCGAGTTTCCATTTTGATTTCCCAGCTCATTTTCGAACTCGATCTTCAAATATCTCTTTCTTTAAAACTTTCTAAATCAGTTAGCAGTTCGAACTCTACGGAATTTTGGGTGACATCACTTGTATCCTAACTCAATTTTGAACTTGTTGTTGACTTTGTTTGACTTCCAAGAGTAGGGCGGAGTTTTGAGCTTCCAACTTGATGCTTGGGCGGAGTTTTTAGGCTTCTCCAAGGGTGGCGGACTTTCTTTGCCTCAATTTCCAAGACAAGGGCGGACTTTTCCTCTACCTCCATCATAGCTTGGGCGGAGTTTTGGAGGTTTAGCCACTTCATGTTTGAGTATGGCGGACTTTGAAGGCTTCCCACTTTATGGCAGACTTTGAGGCATCATCATATAGGGCGGAGTTTTGAGACTTCACCATGGGCGGACTTTCTCAACATGACCTTGCTTGGAGGGTGGAGTTTGAAGGCCTCTCAAGCAAGCGGACTTTCTTCACTTCACCATGAGGGCGGACTTTTGGATGACCTCTTCAAGGGCGGAGTTTTTTGAATGACCTCTTCAAGCATGGCGGACTTTCGTGCTCCCTCCAAGGCGGACTTTTGGAGGCTCTAGGCAAGGCGGATTTTTGAGCCTTCACCAAGGGGCTGAAGCTATTCTGGCTCCAAAACAGACCTTTCGTACAGCATGTTAGCGACAGGTTAGTCAATCACAGCCGTTAATTGCAAAATCGACGGTGTAAAACGCGCGACTAACACACGTGTTAGTCAATCCGTACTGTCTTTTTGGAGCCAGAATAGACGCGTCCTCACCAAGGATGGCGGAGTTTTAGGCTTCCACCAAGGCGGACTTTGGAAGCAATGACCACCAAGGCAAACTTTGAGCATCTCTCCATCATTAGCTCCTTGGGCAGAGTTTTCATCACCTGCCATAACACTCAACATTATTCATTACCTTGACTTAGAAAAATATTTGGAAAATTTCACAATTTTGTCAATTTTAACCAGATTAACTTGAAATTTGAAATCCATACTCAAGCAAACCATCTGAAGCATCATGACCCCTAAAATGTAGGAACTTAGCTTTTCAGGTCAAAACTTGGAAATTCTTTATCGTGATCAAAGCAAGTCAGTGGTATCAGTGCAAACCCTAGGTCCCCACTCCGAAAAAGAAAAAAGCAGGCATCCCTAAAAAAATAGGGAAAACTTTCTAAAAATAGCCATACCGGGGATTGGGCTAAAAATGCCAAAAACGAATCTTCCTAAAAAATAGGAAAAAGCAAAAAAGCAAACTTTCTAAAAATAGAAAGTTGTTCAAATTCGTCCAAATCAATTGTGATCTTTGTCCTTTGGCCTTTCTAGGCACTTTGACAGTATCTGGACTTTGCTATCACTCAGCTTGCAAAAACTAACTTTCAATCTCTAGGACTCGAACCGTTCAAAACTGAGCAAGGCTTGGCAAAACTGAAGCGGAAGGCCACAGGCACTAACAAAAACCCTAGAAAGCAAGAAAAAGGGAGGGTCACCATTTGCAATGGGGCGATGTGTGAAAAAGGTCACAACATCTGGTGACTCCACGAGGGGAATGTTCCTGAATATTCCTAGGATGAAACCCATTTCAAACTTAGAATCAAAAATTAATTATAGCTAACTTACCCGCCGGCTCAGAAGGGCATTAAAAAAGGAAAGAGGAATCCTAAATTGTATCAAGATCCTTCATCCTTCAATTATAAGTGTGTGCAAATGCATTCATTCCCATCTCAAAAGACCATTATGACTCTTTGGTTCCATCATGGCCAGTCAAAAGCATCCTTGGATAGAGCCTCGTTGCCAGCGAGCGTCCATAGCCCCGACGAGGTTATCTCTATAATCTCATGGAGATTTCTCTACTTCCGGCGATTTATATTTTGATTTGAGGGGTACACCTATAGAGATTTCTGCACACCCAAAAGCCAAGTATTTTGATTTTCCTCTTTTTCTTTCTTTTATTCTTTCTTGATATTCTTTTCTTTTCCTTTCACATATTTCCACACTTTGGCTTGTAAGCAATGAAGCTTACCATGGGCTTGAGCATTATAGTGGCGTTGAAGTAAGACTTTCGACGAATTTCTTCATGTTTTCTTGCCACAACTTCACTTCGGGAGACCAAAATGACTCACAAGATTCTTTAAGTGTATAAGATATAATGACTAAAAGACTCAATGTCGAGATACAATTGACGATTCCCTTTCTAGTCAAATGCTCATCCTAGCTTTAAGATACTATAGAAACAATTAATCTAAAATCCAAAAGTTCTCCACAAATATTTACCAAAGGAATACCCAGAACATAACTTAGTAGGGTCAAACCAAAGTGCACGTGCTTAAGCAACATCACCTTTTGCTAATGGGAATCCTCCTTTATTACTGAACTAAAGCACGCGGAAGCAGGCGAAAGCAAAAACAACTAAGCTAACGAAAGAAAACTAAACTAAGGAAACAAAGACAACTAAACTAAGCACGCAAAATGAAAGAAACCTACTCTAACTATGTACAAACGAATTCCATCATGGAACTCAAGGCATGAAGTAGTGTTTCAGAAATTGCTCATTAACAGGCTGAGGAATGTCATCACCTGTCAGGGTCTTCAATTTGAAATCGTTCTCTCCTAGTATCTTAGCAATCTGGTATGGTCCTTTCCAAAAACAATCAAACTTATCGTGATCTCCTTTTCGTTCGTGGGCTTTATCCCAATAAAGGACCAAATCTGAGATTCTAAATGCTTTCGTGGTAGCTCGTCTATCAAACCATCGTTTGACTGTCCCTTGATACTTGGCAAATTTCTCCAGGGCTTGATCTCTTTGCTCCTCTCATAACAGCAGTTGAGAGAGGCGAATTTGGACTCTCTCTTTTGGATCCAAAAATTCTTGCATGAACTTCAAAGTCGGGATCCTTAGTTGGATAGGGAAAACTGGATCCTGTCCGTAGACCAGATGATATGGGGAAGTGCCCAAGGATTTCTTGGCTCTTGTTTTGTCTGCCCATAGAGAAAATCTCAATTGAGTGTGCCAATCTTTCGAGTTTTTCTCAAGTAGCTTCTTGATTACACTGAGTAAACTTTTGTTGGTTGATTCTGCCAATCCATTGCCCTGGGGGTAATAGTTTGAGGAGAACTTTAAAGTGATGCCATAATCGAATGCCCAGTTAGAAAACTTTAGGGAAGTGAAGGCGGAACCATTATCACATACTAGGGCATGAGGGCATCCAAATCTTGTGATAATGTGCTCTTCAAGGAACTTAATTACTGCATCTGTTGTACACTTCTTTAATGCTTGAGCTTCAGACCATCTGGTGCAATAATCGGTTGCTGTCAGAATGTATGTGTTGTGCTGACGATAGTGGGTTTATTGCTCCAATAAAATCCAGTCCCTGCATAGTAAATGGTTTTTTTGCCGAGTTCTGCCGAGTCCCCACTCTCTAGGACTCGCTCTAGGCAAAAATCACTAGAAATTGGTTTTTTTGCCGAGTTCTGCCAAGTTTTTGCCAAGTCCTATCGATTTTTTGCCGAGTTTTTGCCGAGTCCTGTCGATTTTTTGCCGAGTCCTGAGTCGGGTCAGCCTTGACAAGTCCGCGCCGAGTCCGAGATTAAATATACTCATATAGAACCTTTAACAATTAAAATTGCTAAGCATTGAAAGTAAAACCTCTTTGTGTAATGTTATACATTTACGGACATGATATTAACTTAAACTTGAATACATAATTCTTCAAGAAGCTTTTCGCCTTAAAATTCCAATAGCTTTAAATCATATAGACTGTAATATTCTCATTTAGAGCCTTTAATAATTAAAATTGCTAAGCATTGAAAGTGAAACTTTTGTGTAATATTATACATTTAAGGACATGATATTACAATGCATCAAGTTTATAGAGTAGCCAATTTGTGGTGGGCATAATTATTGATTCAATAAATTGGGCGCAAGGGGTAATTTGTAAATAACATATATTTGGTTTTCCATGTGCCTGATGTCTGAAGGGTAACTATAATTGTAAATCATAGATCATAGAACATGGGTAAGTTTTATTTAGGAAGAATGTTTGGCTCTCATAACCGGAGATATCTTATAGGGATTCCTTAAAATATTTATTTTAAGGTGTAACCCTACCCTATCTATTTCTATTTTCAAGTATATTGAAGATTCAAGCATACTAGGGTGTCAGAAATCTCTTCTGCATGAATTATGTTGATCTTTTTCAAATTTTGTTTGTATGATGAATATTTATTTCTAGCATCCTACAACATCATATTTACAGCTCATTACTTTAGATATTACAACTGCCAACAAAAAATCTTTGTATTCCTTGCAAGTTACTAGCACTGCCCTTTTGCAGCTTGTAAATTTCATAAAGCTTGCAGCACAGTAATGTGTGTATCATCATGTCGACTTCCATGTGCTAAACAAGAAAACATTGGGACACTTAAAAATCACACATCTCACCAATTAGCCAATAAAATGATCAACACATCAACAGTTCCCGGAATTAAATCACCTTCTAGCTAATTTGAGAATCTATAACTCCCATCCTCTCAATTCCTATTGAGACATGATGGAACATGGTTGAACTTGTCATCTAACAGACTTCACTATTCTACATAGCATATTCACTAACACCACTTTGTATCTATATTTGTACCACAATCATATAAGACTTTCGCTTTTAAGTCCAGCCTCTACACCCATATACAATATCATGTTCATGATGCGTAACAGAGCTAATTCTGATATGCTTTGTTCTCTTTGAATATGTAATGGTCCTTCTACATTTGTATTTCAAACTTCCATTACATGATCAACACAACTCACATGTTAACCATATTAATATGGTTGTTAACCATCCCCACTCAAAATCCTAGTCTCAGCATATATCATTATTTTTGTTTAATTTACATAGCCTAAAATGTCATTCAATGTGCTAGAATTCGTAGGTCTAATTATTTGGTGAACCTGCAAGAAATCTTTGAATCGCCCCATCCATAGGTGCAAGACCTCCTTTAAAGTTGTACCTGCCACAAGGTCTTTCAAGAGTGGGAGGGGCTGATAAAGTAAGAATAAAATCTTTTTATACCTGAATATTGGTCCTTAATCAAAAGGTTAATACAGTGATTTGAATATAAGCAAAGCTAGATTGGTAGTTTTGTAACCGTCTAAGCTAAAGATAAAAACACTGCATTTTTTCTCCCGTGGATATGGGTTTTAACCAAAACATCAATCTAGGATTCTTTAACAATTTTCCAGCTCACATTATGTAAAACTTTAAACTTGAGTATGATTTTAGGTCATATATAGGTACCTAGATACATTTACTAGCAAAATTTATTTCTTCGATGATAGAGAGGGGCCTAAAGAGAGATACATCCTCTTGCATCAAGAAATAAGCTACCCTCCATCTGCAAGATCCTCCCTTCATGCACAAGACATCAAATTAAGACAAGCATGGAAGATGCAATGTTTTAACATTCAGACATATTGGCATTAAACAAGCCATAAGCATTAAAACAAAACATGCATCATGAAGAATAGAGCCTATCCTATACTTGAATGACCAATTCACATGGAGGTGGATGGTCCGAACAAAGGTTTTAAATTTATAGCCTATCTAAATCCTTAAAAAGCTCAATGACATCTTGGTTTTAGAAAGTTTTAGAAGTACCCAAGAGGATTTTGCTACAGATCTTTTCTGAGAATCAGTTAACTGTCAATGAGAAATACATGGCAACCTCAAAGAATCCAAAAGTGCAAATTTATTTACTATTTAACTGTAAAGGAAAAATTCAAACACAATGTTGAGAGTTTTCAGATTTAAAGGTTTGAAAACAGGGTGAATAAGAAGACACCCCTTTCCAATCTACACAAAATTCCAATTTGCTGAACATGCCAAAGAATTAACAAAAAAATAAGGTTCTGGACTCTTAGAGCATCAAACACCTCCAGCAATACTTGAAAATCAGGAAAACTTAAAAGTGAGAAAAACAGTTAGAGCGCAAGAGAGAGAATGAAGAAGGCTAAGCATTTTAAAACATTTAAAACATTTTTCAGAAGGAAAAGTCAAAATGATGAAGCAATGCAGCTAAGAAGCTCATTAACAGACCTCTCGACTAATTTGACCCTGCCGTTTCCTCACCCACCTTGATCTTATCCATATATCTCGTTTCTTTTTTAAATCTGTTTCATCGTCACATTTTTCATCCCAGGCTAAACGATACTCTGAACCCCATTTAGCTAGATTGTAGATATAAATGTGTGTCCCAGTGCCATTCTCTCCAAATCTTGCAAACTTGCTTCTAATGGTATATTCATTGAATGGCAAGTACTCCATAATGGATTTCAAACGTTCCTCTGCTTCAGATTCGCTATGTACCTCAAGGTCAAAATCCCTCCATCCTCCATCCTTTCGATAGGTTATAATTGGAATATCTATCTCCTGAGAACACTCAGATTTTAAACATGAGAACTAAAACAAGCAGAGCAAAAACATAAAATGACAAAATGCAAGGGCATGGTGCATATTAAATCATTACGCAACAATGCAAAGGGAGAAATCTCACTTTGTTATTTTCATTGTATGAATGTGACACAAATTCTATTGACCGAGATTCTTTACTTTGAGTAAGAACAACTACATCCTTTCCAAGTTGCATGGATCCTGTCTGCACACGTTATAGTAGAAAAGTGTCAAAAAATCATACAGAATATAAAAATGTATGCTTAAACATTTTATGAACACCATACATCCCAGATGCACATTCCCTAAAAAGGGACTCTACAAATGCCCTAGATTTAAACATTAAAGAATTCAATGGTTAAGCAACCTAATATGCCTATTGAAAGTTTCAAATCCTATAGTTTTCACTCATTAACTGTAATAATTAGTGATTCTCTGAGTTTGTAAGACAAGGACAGACCGTTTTGGGAAAGCAAGCCCATAAGGCCAGGTCAGAAACCGTAATAATTAGTGTTTCTCTGAGTTTGTGAGACAAGGACAGACCGTTTGGGACAGCGAGACCATAAGGCCAGGTCAGAAAATGTTGTGAATAACATATATCTTGTTATCCATAATGATAGACATCTAATGTTTTAGATTAAGGCAAAAACAGGTTTTGAAGGGGCTCTGAAACCCTTTACAAAGAAGATTCTAAAAGGTTTAGATTCAAAACATCAAAACAAAACAGGCTGCAGAAGATAGACATCTAATGTTATTATTATACAAAGACAATTGATTTCATGTATTTAAATTTAAAAGTAATCAATGAAGGTCACGATGTCAAACAGCAGCTAATGATTACCAGAAATCCAAATCTATGTATTCCAATACGATCCATATGGTGTTCAGTGGGGCATGCAGATCCAATTCCAACCATCCCTGTAACATCCAAATGTGACATGCCCCGTCCATCATCAATCACAGAAAGGACCGGTATATTTTGTTGTGCCCTTTCGTAAAACTCCATCTGAATTGATATATGCAATCTGTTAAAAACAGCCAGCTCAAAATCTTAATTTATAATCTCATAAAAAATACAAAATAGGAACTTTATTTAACAATCAATTCGGCTTAAAGTTTTAAAGCTTACTTTGATGCATTAGCATCACTGGCATTATCAATCAGCTCTGCAAGAGCACCAAAAGTCCATCCCTTGTGAAGTAAATGATGTGTATACAAGAATCTAGGCCCACAGTGTACCACAACATTCTTTGCAACTTCACCATAAATGGGTAACTCCTTAAAACGATAAGCAACAGCAACACGATCCCAATTTGCTGGGTCTTGTCCAGCAGGAGGTGTTATCACGAACTCACAATTTTCATGTTGGTAAATTGCAACCTATAGTAAATACCATAAGCATAATTTCAGATCATCTTTTCAAAATTGGTGGACCTATTTGGTTACACTGGTTAATGTGCAAACATGGGTTATACATCATGCAACTGTGAACACATCTTTACAGAGAGAAAGTTTTGACTGCAAACCTAAGTGAGGATAGTTAACTCAGCCACTTTTTACTTAGGAAGCGGCAAAACTTTTAATATGAATATTACTACCAGCAAAACAAAGTAAATCCCATCCTATGGCAGCAGCAACCAAAATTAAATAACTCTACTTTTTCTCGCTGGCTATTTTATATCATAGGAAGCATAATGACTTTATATAATGAAAATGAAATATTGGCATGCTTTATAAACAGCTAAGTACGGAAGCAAATTAGATCTTCACCTCGTCCTTATCAAAGAGATAAGTAAGAAAATTTTGCCACTCATAATTTTGATGGTAAGCTGCATGAAAGTAAACTTTTGGCAAACTTTCGAATGGATAGAAAGCTGCAGGAGCAAATTCCCTGACGTGCAAGGATTCAAGGCTGTAAACGTATTCAAATATAAGTCACTTAGTATGAACAAACCCTTAAAACATAAAAGTAAGAATGGGCAAAATACAACATGCCATCTGAAAAAATTGTTCACATATATAACTTCAATCAGATAATGAGCAAGTACATGCAAGCTGGAGTGGCAAGCATCTTACAATATACACCACATTTTACAGCTGTTGAGGCAAGTTAATTCTGGCAATTTGAGAACCGAATTTACATAAATAAAGGTTATTTCTGCCATTTCCCCTAAAGGGAAGTTTTATCATCAAAGATAGAATTAAAATGTATTTCTAATGCACCAAACTTATCAAACAACTCATATAGTCCAGCCATCAAAGCTACCTTATAAACATATTATGTCAATATAATCTTACGTTTTCACTGGAGAATTAGAACATGAAACTTGGCCCATTTGCTGCCATCTTTCAAAAGCATGATAAGGATTGATGATTGATCTGGTCTCCCATAAAAATGCAAGAGTGACATGTCAAAAAAATCCAATATAAACAATGCATTATCACACTCATAATATTCATTATATGAAAAGAGCTCAACATGATAAATTCTAGCACTCAAATATACTTTTCCTCTTATTCTTAAAAACAGTAATGAGAATACCTGCTTCGAGGAACTTTATCAAAATCAAGATTGGATATGCATTACATATACATAATTTATACAATGCAACAACTTTCTATAAGAAGCTTATTAAATATCAAAATATTATATACATCATATGACCTTATTCTGAATATTATTTTGTTTGAGAAAAAAAAGCTTAAACTAAATAAAAAATGGATTTAGAATTACAAATCTATATCTTCTTTTGATGAAATCCAAATAAGTATAAAATAAGTGATGCAACTACCTTCTTCATGATGCTTATTCAAATCCAGCGCCATGTTCATCAACTACAAGAAAGATAACAAAAGCTTAGAAATGAATCAAGACAAACTACTCCAATGCCATATGCAAATTAACAAAAAGGCATCACAAACAAGATGCAGTCCGATGTCTTCCAATAGCTTGGAGAGTCTATTTAAAATTTGAAAGCTTTGTTGAAAAATAAAAAAATTGGAACACACTTGAAAGCAAAAACTTACAATATAAAATTAAAAGAAATGGTTGAGTAATTGGCTAGAAATGATCCTTCCAACAAAAATGCCCATCATTTACTTTTACAAGTAGTAAAGCAAATAAAAACAAATGGTTTTATTAATAGTGTTGTCAACATTATTTATATAATACAATGATTTTTCTTGCTGAAAGGGGCAGCAAGCAAAAGTAATAATCATGGCTGAGTGCACATTTATTGAGGCTCTGTCAAAATAAATTGTTAGTATACTTATTTGAAATAAAGGCCAAAGGCAATAAAATATTAGACCACTTCAAGAGGTGACCTCCAAAAAAACTAAATATGATAAAATGAGTTAATATTACAACTCATGCGGGGTTTAAATTTTATGGCGTCGTGCGTGAGGGAGTCTGCAGGGTTTCAAGCTAGGGCACCGATGCCCTAGCTCGTGGGCGGTCGTTGCCTGCTAGTGCATCGGGGGGAGGGCGGTGGAGGCTAGTACAGGGAGGGGAGGAGATGCGTTAGGGGTGGCGGGTGTTGCTGGTTGAGCGGTGGTCTGCGGGAGGGAGGTTGTGTTGCGCGCAGCTGGGGCTCAGGGTTCCCTGCGGGCTCATGGATAGCCAGTGGGGCAAGGGGCTGCGGTCTGCTCTGCCATTCGATGGTGCTGGGAGGGGTGGATTTTTTGTTGCCGTGATTCCTTGCTTGTCCCCTTTGGGGTGTGGGTTTTATGTGAGGTTCAATGTCGAGTATTGGTGGAGAGGCCTCAAAGGCACCTCCCGTCATGGATTTTCGTGTTGCGGTGGGTTCAAAATCCCCATCCCAAAGTATCAAGACTTTTGATAATAATCTTTTTACCTCAGATTCGGGGTCTGGTAGTGCTGGTGGCTCTCGGATTATGAAGATTAATGGTTGTCTGGAGAGATGTAGTGAGATGCCGTTGGTTATTCCTTCGGAGATGATAGCTGAAGATGTTGAATACTTTTCAAAACACTCGCTATATTGCAAGTTTTGGGGGATGAGGGTTTCTCTGCAGTTTTTGGAAAACTGGGCGTAGAGGACTTGGGCATCGGAAGGGGAAATGGAGATTATGCTGCTAGCAAACAACTACTTCATGGTTACATTCAACTGCATGGAGGATCGCAATAGGGTTTTTGAAGGAGGCCCGTATTTTTACAACCAGGTGGGGTTGTTCATCAAACCTTGGCATGCAGGGTTTAACCCTTCGGAGGAGCTCCCGAATAGGGTCCTAGTGTGGGTTCGATTATCGCGTTTTCCGATGGAATGCTGCTGAGAGGATGTGTTGCGGATGCTCGCCTCATTGCTTGGGAAGCCACTAGGATCTTCAACGCAAACCTTGGGGAGAAAGGTAATGACTTTCGCTCGTATCTGTGTTGAAATTGGTCTTAGTAAACCTTTGCCAGATGCTATAGATATGTGTGCGGGCTCTTATTCTTGGGTTCAACAGTTGGATTATGAGACTTTACCATTTTGGTGTCGTCTATGTCATGAGTATGGTCATTTACAGTGCAAGTGTCCTAGGTATAAACTGGTGGTGTGCCAACCTCAACATCCGACCCATAACCTAGATGGGGCTGATAAAGGAAAAGTTGCCATGTCAAACGAGGTGGTGGGTGTTGATGGTTTTGTCTTAGTTAAGGCAAAGAACAAGAATCGAGGACAAAAGAGGTCCTTGCAGGAGAGACGAGGGGAGGATACCTTTAACAGATTTGAAGCCTTGGATGACCTTAGCCAACAGGAAGTGAACCCGGGGTTATTTCCTTTGGATCAAGGTGCATCAGGGTTGGTTCCGGAAAGGGTGATCTGGGACTCTACCCAGGCCCTGCAAGTGGTTGGAAGTCAGCAAATGGAGACGGATCAACCAATAGTGGCCTAGTTGGGAACCACTTCTGGTGCGGCAGTGAATTTGGCTGGGGGGGAGGGTTCTCCTGCAGCTCAGAAATTGGAACCTGCTAGGGTCAAAAGTAATAAGACCTCCTTACACTTGGGTCTTCATCAGAAAAACATTAAGAAAGGAGCATCGGAGAAGAATTTGAAGGTTGGCAGAAAGAAGGATTTGGATAAGATCAAATTGATGGGGGAGAATTTCGTTGAGTCAGGGTCAGTAAGGACTCTGGATTCTCACTTTTCCAATCCTCCGAAATGATTGTGCTATCATGGAATGTGAGGGGCTTGAACAGTGGCCCTAGACAAAAAGTTGTTCAGGAGTTGATTAGGAGTCATTCACCTGATGTCCTGTTCTTGCAGGAAACTAAACTTTCTGTGGAAAGTATGATGGGTGTGGTGCCGAAGCTTTGGGGGAGAGGCGAGTGTCAGTGTATTGGGGCAGTTGGCTCCTCTGGTGGGGTGGCCTGTCTTTGGAACCCTTTGAGGATTCGTCCTATTTGGTGGGTTGCTTCTAGATCTTCTTTATCCGGGGATGCCTCTAGTCTTGAGACTGGGGAATATATCTTGTTTACTAACATTTATGCCCCCGCTAATCTTTAGGGTAAGCAGAATTTATGGTCTCACATTTCTTTTATGCGAGGGTTGTTCCCCTTTCATCCTTGGATTTTGGCGGGAGATTTCAATGCCATTTTAAAGTTGTGTGAGAAGAAGGGTGGTGTTATGCATTTGGAACCTTCTTCTTTCCTTCTCCGGCATAGTATATCTTCATTGCATCTTGTTGACATTAAGCCTGGTAATGGTCTGTTCGCTTGAAACAACGAGAGGGTTGGGGAGTATTGGATTGCAGAGAGGTTGGATCGCTTTCTGGTTTCTAGTTTTTGGGTTGGTGGGGGGATGGTCCACATGTTCGGAGATTCTAGACTGGAGAGGGTCGGACCACTGGCCCATAAAGTTGGTGTCTTTTTCTGCTCGGGTCGCTTGCGCTCCTTCATTCAAATTCCAGCTTATGTGGTTGCGGGATCCTTCTTTGCAGGATTATGTTGCGGAGTGGTGGAGGAAAGGGAGGCTAGCCTTTGGCACTGCTATGTACACTTTTGCCAAGCAACTGTAATTTGTTAAGGTTCAGCTTAAACGGTGGAATCGCCAATGTTTCGGGAATATTTTTCATGCTAAGAAAGCCACTCAAATAGTGTTGAATGGCATTACCAGGGAAATAAGAGAGCATGGTTTGTCTGAAGCCTTGCTTAGGGAGGAAGACAGGGCAATCAAGGCTTTAGAGGAATGGGAGCTTAGGGAGGAAATCTATTGGAAACAGAGAGCTCGTATTGATTGGCTTCAAGCGGGGGACAAGAATACTGCGTTCTTCTTCAATTTAGTGAAAGCAACAAGACACGGCAATTCTATTCTTGTTCTGGTCAAAGATAGAGGTGAGCAATGTTTATCCTTGCAGGAAATCTCTAGGGAGTCTTTACAGTATTTTCGGTCCCTCTTTAGCGAGGATACTCAGGGGGGATCAGAAGAGGAGAATCAGGTTCTTGCTTGTATTCCTTCTCTAGTTACTACGGAGATGAATGAACAGCTTGTGGGTCCCGTTTTGCTGGAAGAACTTGAGAGGATTTTTTTTCACATGAGGAAAGGAAAAGCCTCTGGTCCAGATGGGTTCCTGGTTGAGTTCTTTCAAGATTTCTTGGATTTTATCAAATTGGACTTATTGGAGGTGGTCCAAGAGTCTCAGAGGAATAAGCAGATGCTTCGTGCTTTGAATGCGACTTTCATTGCACTAATCCCCAAGTGTGATGGGGCTGACCGGTTAGGCCAGTTCTGCCCTATCTCTCTCTATAATGTGATCTATAAGATTATTTCTAAGTTGATAACAGAGAGGTTGAAGAACTGGCTTGGGGATGTCATCTTAGAGGAGAAAAGTGGGTTCGTGGAAGGTCACCAAATCCTGGATGGTGTGGTCATTGCTACTGAGACCATTCATTCTATGGCGACTTCCAAGGAAAAAGCTATGTTTATTAAGCTGGATATAGCTAAGGCTATTGATAGAGTCTGGTGGTCCTTTCTCCAGAACATCCTTAGGGCCTTTGACTTTGCTGATGAATGGATTCAATGGGTAATGAGTTGTGTTACGTCTACCTCCTTTGTGCTAATCGATGGAGATCATACTGAGTTGTTTGGTGCTTCTAGGGGTCTTCACCAGGGGGACCCCCTCTCCCTGTACTTATTCATTCTTCTGGCTGAGGGTCTGGGGAGGTTGATTAAGCATAATGTGGGTTTGGGTATTATTCAAGGTAGGAGTTGGGGAAATGACCTGCATCCTCAGTCCCATTTGCAGTTTGTTGATGACACGGCCCTGATGGGATTAGCTCGGATTAGAGAAGCTTTGAATCTGCATAAAGTTTTGGATGTTTATCTTGTCGCTTCGAGCCAGTTGATCAATGAGGATACATCTTCCATTCTCTTCTTCAACACACCTAGAACTATTCAGAGGAGGATTGCTCATATCCTGAGATTCCAGGTTGGTTCTCTTCCCTTGACTTACCTGGGTATTCCTATCTCTACTGGTAATCCTCCCAAGGATTCGTGGCAGGGTATCTTGGACAAATTTCGCATGAAGGTTGAACATTGGACACACAAATGGTTATCCTTTGCTAGGAGGGTTCAACTGATCCAGTCGGTGGTTCAGGCTCTTCTGATTTATCAATGTATGCTCCAAGTGGCCCCTAAGTGGTTCTTGAAGGGATAGGATTCTCTGGCAAGGCAATTCTTATGGGCAGGCAACATGTCCTCCTACAAATGGTATCTTGTCAATTGGTACTTGGTGTGTAGCCCGAGGCAGTCGGGTGGGCTTGGCTTAAGGCAGTCTGTTTTATTTGGGGAGGCTTTGGAGGCTAAATTGTACTGGAGGTGGTGTGTTGAACAAGATTGAGGTTGGGCTAGGATTTTGGCCTGCAAATATATGCAAAGGATCCCGAAGGAGGAAATCCCAAGATATCCACTTGAGGATAAAAGGTTCATCGATTTGGAGTACTCTCAAGAAAGGGGCTTCTCTTATAAAGGAAGGACTTTTTTGGATATGTAAGAGGGGGGAAGAGGTGCTTTTCTGGTTCAACTCTTGGGATGGATGTCCCCCCATCCTTGATCAGTTTCCCAACCTTGGGAATCTTTGCTAGAGGTTCCTGGAGGCTGGGTGGTCTAGGGTGAGCGACTTTAAGGTTGTTTATAGGTGTGGGCGTTTGGAGTTGGAGTTGTGGAAGGCTCCAAATGAATGGCCAATTGCTGGTATGGATGAAGAGTGTGTTGAGCTGTATGGCATTTTGGCAAGTAGACACTGTAGCTCCCTTAAGGGTAGGGATAGACTTTCTTGGTCCCCGAATCCTAAGGGCGTTTTTACTGTGGCTAGTGGGTACCAGGAGCTGTTGTCCCGAAGATTGGAGAGGAGGGAGGTGCTTTGGTTGAAACATGTGTGGAATATTTTTTCTTGGCCGAAGTGTAACTGTTTCGCTTGGACTTTGGCTTTGAATAGATGTCTAACTTGGGACAATATTCGCAAGCGGGGATTCCTTGGGCCTTCCATCTGTGTTTTGAGTGGTAATGGGGAGGAGGATTCCTCACACCTGTTCTTCAAATGCCCTTTCTCGCTGCTAATTTGGCATTACTGGTGGGGGGTGTGGAAGCATCCTTGTGTTCACGTGGATTCTTTGGTGGAGTTTTGGAGCAATTTGGGCAGGTCTCCTATTCTGTCCTCTTTTCTCCAGACTATCTGGCATATTGGGCCCATTTTCATACTGTGGCAGATTTGGCTGGAGAGGAATAGGAGGATCTTTAGGGAGGTCAAATTGTTAGTTCAGCAAGTGTGGAATAGAATCATTGATACAATTCGGGAGACGGTGGAAGCTAAATGTGCGGTGAATTTTCCTCTCGATAGAGGCGACGCTGATATTATGAGTAAGTTGGGTCTGCAGGAGATGTCTCCCGCCTCAGCGTGTGTCAGGAGAGGTAGACGTGCTATGAAGAAGGTTCAAATGGTGGGAAGGTGGATGCCCCCTCAGGATGAGTCCATCAAGATTAACACCGATGGCTCCTCTAGGGGTAATCCGGGCCCTGCTGGGATTGGCGGTGTTGGTAGGGATTGTAGGGGGGAGGTGGTTTTCTTCTTCTCGATGCATAAAGGGCGGCAGTCTAATAACTTTATGGAGGGATTAGCAATTTTCTATTCCCTGGAGTGTACCTTGGAGTTGGGGTGGCGGAAGGTTATCTGCGAATCGGATTCGCAAATTATTGTTAACTTTTTGATTGAGCAGAAGGTGAATGGGGTTCATTGGCAACTGGCAGGGATCATTCACCAGATTCTTGAAATTAGTTCTATGATGGAGAAGGTGTCTTTCATCCACATTCCTCGTGAATGGAATAGAGCAACTGATTGTTTGGTTAAGTGGGCCTCGAAACATGATGATGATTGGAAAGTTGAAGGTTGGGAGCAAATCTCCCCGGATTACTGTTAGGACCTGCATAAGATATTTGCTGAGGATATGGATAGTTACAAAGCCGGCTGATCTTGGGTTGGGCTTGTGGTTCCCTCCCGGGGCTTTGAGACTCTAGTTCTCTCTTGGGTTGGGCTTGTGGTTCCCTCATGGGGTTTTGAGACTCTGGTTCTCTTTTGTAATTCTTGATTCTGATTTTCAATTAAGTTTTTACCCATTTATTCAAAACAAACAAAGAAAATAAAATAAAATATTACAACTCATGCTGGTCTAGAAAAGGCCTTCTCTTTCTTATTTAGACGTAATTAGGTATGGACACACCCCTTCATCTTAATCAGGCTGGCATAAAGAAATAACTAGAATTAATAAAAGAAAATATTCAGGTTAGGCATGTCATGAGTGCTTAACCTTATTACACTTAAGAAAATAAAATATTATGGACATAACATACCCATCCCCTTCAAAATGGGTTGCCCTAAACACTTAGCAACTGTAGATTTTCTATATGAATAGATCATCTTCCCATGTTGCATTTTCAATTGGTAAAATCTTCCACTTGATTAGGAATTCATAAATGCCTAGATTTTGCAATTTCTTCACTCGTTTCTATTTGATTGCCTAAAGTTCCAAAATAGACTTCCCTTCATCATCTAATTCAAACAATCGTAACTAGATTGGAAGTTTGTTATGGATTACTTTCTCAGGGAAAAGAAATGAAATGAAGGATGAGTTCTAGAAGAGGCTGGAAGTTCCAAATTATAAGCTTCATTGTCGATTCGGTGGAGAACCTTACAAAGACCATAGAATTTGGGTGCAAGCTTCATGTTCTTATGTTGCTTAAATGAGATTTGCTTGTAGGGTTGCAATCGAAAGAAATCCCAATCTCCCTCCTCAAAATGCCTCTCACTACAATCTTGAGGGTATTAAGATTGAAGTGTAATATGATTTTTTTTTAAAGTAGATGGAAAATAATTGTTTTAATGTATGAAAAAAAAGATAAAAAGCTAAATTTGGTAAATAGTATTTAGAAAATAGAATCAAAACACATTTAATGTTAATTTTTTTAAACTTCAAAATAATAATTTAGAATTGGGAAGAAAAGACCTAAGATACAAAAGAGAAAGGGCCAATACTAAAAAAATATGAATGGCTGACGAGCATTTTGGTTCTCAAAGAGATTTTACATATATTAACAATCAATATGATGTTTAAAGTTCTAGCTTTAAAATATAAACGGTTGAAGAAATTTAGAAGAAAATTTGAGATCACATAAATATTAAAAAAATTACACATTTGTTACACATCTTTTTGATAAAATATTTTATTGTTATAGAACATCATTACACATATATATGAACGTCATATTTTGTAATAAAAACAGTAATACTGATTTTTCTAAATAATTTTATATTTGATTAAATCAATTTTTATTATAATTCAAATTTAAAGTGAAATCTCAGATTTGCATGTTTGAACAATACTCTGGCCCATATGATTATTTCAATAAAATTTGACACGCTCATTAGTAACTGAAAGCACTTTTCTTTTTTAGTTAAGTGCAGGAGACTGAAAAGGAATAACATATACGAGAAGCCAATCACTTTATAAAAAGACTGGAAGATAGCAAGGAGAAAAAGCTTTCTCGGCTTCTGTTATAATCCCAAATGCCAAGCATGCGAGAAGTTCCAGGAAGGAATCGCATCTAAAAACTGGACATGACAAACACAGGGATCGTCAAATTAAGTCAGGATGGCATCCCCCACCTTGGATGCAAACATTAATAAGGTGACGACTTGAGGGAGCATGAACGGAAGGTAGGCACTCCATCAGAGGGCTTGGTGAACTCCATCAAAGGAGTTAGCTGTAGCCATTTGTGGCGATTTGAAATGTCGCTGCACTTTAGGTGAGAATATAGGCTTTGGGCGGTAGAAATAAATGGACTGACAACAAACATGGGGGGGTATGGGTGCCCTATAACTCAGTATGGGCTGCATAATTTGAGGGGGTCAAAGGAGGAGGGTTTTGGGGTTTTTCAGTAGACACATTCCTTTTAGGCAATCGATTAAGCAGTTCAAGGGGCTGGTCTATGCTTCCAGACCTTGCATATATGTCTATCTGAGCATTACCAACAGGAAGAGCGATTTTGATGATGATAAGGGCCAAAAATCTGCTTTCATCATCCTTTGACGAATGCCCATACCCTGTTCCAAAGCTCCAGAAAATATATGTATAATACTGTCATGAAACAGCATTAGCAGACAAAAAGGACTTTGTGAAAACATTTGAAGAACAAATATTCACCAAACAAAACAATAAGATAGGGGATTAATTAAAACCTGGAAAATAAGAAAAATGCTAGCAAGGCTTGAAATTCTTTCACCTTTGTCCTTAGAAAAACCTGTAAAATTAGGCGTCCCCAGCAAAATTTTCCCTGCTGTGTATACTTTCTTTGTTAGAATGCAAGATGAAGACCTGATGCAGAGATCTTGAATAATATAAGTCAAATGACAGTGGAGAGTTGAAGAAATTCTGCTATTGGAGCTAATAATTCTTAATAGGATTATGTTGAAGAGAAGAAAGATTATCTAGATTAGAGACGAAACATGACAGGGAAATTATAACAATTATACCGCAAGGAAGAGGAGCAAGCTATCTTGACAGGGAGCGAATTTCTTGCCAACAAACTTCGTCTGCCACAAAAAAAAAATCTGCTATCTATGCAATCTATGAAGAGTTGCACATGAAGCAGAATTTTATAGGATGCATTGCAGATTCTTTAATATTGAAACCTTTGCTGCAGAAAATTTTCACCAGGAGGCACGCATATATTTTCTGGCCTTTTACTATTTCACTAGACTTCAGGGCGATACCATTTGTAAAAGCAATAATTAATTATCAGTTTTGCATGTCCCTTTAGACAGCAACAATTTGTGAAACGGGGAATTGAATCCCTGCACTTCTATATTTTCTCAATCGGAAGAGATTATGGTATTCCTGATAATACGCTCGTGACAGCAGTGACGAGGGACGGATAATTAGTTAAAATTTTAAAAACTTGCATGGTAGAATAGTTGAATTCAGGATTTTGATATGTATTAAACATAATTCTAATTCTAATTTTAACATATAATTAATTATAATATTAAGATATATATATTTGATAGATTCAATACATAATACTATTGTAATGAGTTTTTTGTTTTTCCTTAACTAGTTATTAAAAAAATTAATTTGAATCAATCACAAAAAAAAATTAACTTTTAATTTTTTCAATCTTTTTATTGGTCAAAGTCTAATTGTACATTTTTTAACATTATAAATTACAAAAATTATTTTTCTGTACACTTATTGGCTAAATACAATTTAGCTGTTATAAGCGGATTTTTAGAAAATCCAAAATAAATTTTTTTTTTATATTTTAACTTGAGTTAATTGATTTTACAAGATTTCTATAACTCTAGCATGTTGTTTTTAATTAATTAATAATTAGATTATGTATTAGTATAAATAATTTAAATATATTTATTTAAAAATGTTAAGAGATATATCTTGGAGTTTAATATTTTTAAAATTATATATATTTAATATATCTTTTATCTATAATACTTAATTTTAAATTTAACTATTTGTTGATGCAAAGGCACACAATCAATAATCTCAATAAATTATTTATTTTATTTTATTTTTTATTAAGTGTACAAACATATTAATTTACCAAAATTTTATTAAAATAGGATTTTCAATAATTTAATATTATTTTAATTGTTGAAATACACCAACTTTTAAAAAAATATATTTTGTAATTATTTTAGTTAAAATTATATTTGATTGAAAAACTTTCATTTGCAGAACCCATGTTAAGAAAAAATTTATAATTCTATATTTCATTAAATTTATTGGATACAATATACAATAATAATATTTGTAGTCACATAAATCTGTCCAGTTTAATTAAATGAATATTTGCTATTTATTTAATTAAAAATCCACTAGCCATCAGTTAATTAAATTAATATTTGATTAATTCATCTTCAAACATTCTCCTATTAATTAAATAAATTATTCAATTTATTTTAATTAATTCACTATACCAAATTCACAATCAATTAAATGAATAAAATCTATTTATTTAATTAAATCCCCCTTTTCCTCTTTTAAATAAATTAACATTTATTTAAATCATTTAAAACCCCCACCACTTGCATTTTCCTACAAATGCAACTTGCACACATTTATTGAAATAAACTAATTTTATTTTAAATAAAAATCCTATTTTCCCTCATCCACCAAATCCAATTGCAAAATCTAATCCCCTTCTAAATTCTTCTAACCCCTTCCTAATTAGCCTAATGCATCCCCTAATTGTTGTCACATTCCTAAGCAAAATGGAGTCACTTCTCAAAGACTTCAAAAGTCTTTGAAAAGCATTTAATGATTAACAACTTAACCTCTAAAGTCTTCAAAGACCACTAATGGCTCTTACATGACCATTAATGGCTCTTACATAACCATTTATGGTTATTTCAAACTTGTCCCCCCAAGCATTTATTGCTTTGACCATATTTATCCCTCTTGCCTTTGCACAAGAATTTATCCATTGGATAAAAGTTTTATTCTTTGAATAAAAAATTTATTCATTCAATTAACCTTGACTTTAACTCCCAAAGTCATGTCAAGCATTTAATGCTTATTCCCTCTCCTCTCAACCTATCTCACATTGACACTTGTCATCTTGGGATTGGGTTGAAAGCCCTCACATGGATTTGAATCATTCAATCTTGACCCTTGTTGAGATTACTCAATCTCAACCATCCATTGCTCCATTTTTCTTATAAATAGAGCCCATTTCTTCATAATCCAGATCTTGAAAACTTGTATGCATTTAACCTATAGGCATTTTAGAGAGCATTTAGCATAGCAAACTAATATCTTTGTTATTTTAGTTAAAATCAATCATTTTAATAGCATCTAGTATTTTAGTTTTCCATTTCCCATTTGAAGCAAAATACTCAAATCTCAATCCTCCATAAGCATCCATAGTGCAAAAAGCTACTGAGAGCTACACTATTTTGGAACTTGGAGAGGAGAGAAACAAAGGAGAAGAAGCTAAGAGCAGGTTAGGAGGTATTTGGAGATGTCTCATCATATTTGCTTCTTTAGTTAAATATCCTTTCATGTTTTTAGTATCTCTTTTGATATGCCTATTTAGATTAGTTTTTGATTGATTAACACTAACAATTTCTTGTGTGTGTATTATTTATCTCAGGCTAACCTTGTCCATTTTGTAGAGCATCAATATTGTTTGCAATCAACATCTTTAAATTTATATTTAAAAAATCTAAAATCTCAAAACTTTTAAAAATAATTTTACTTTTCCTTAACATCTTAAAACAATTATTTTTCTTTAATTTATATTATTTTTTCTAGTAAAATTTCAATTATTATGAAATAATTATGTTTAATTTTTTTATCTTAATTATTATAATTTTTAAAATATAATCATTATTAAAATTAAATCATAATTATTATTAAAACTATACTAAAAACAAGGCAAGTACTAGCTACTATGTGGCACTTGTTAATATTACAAATAAATTTTAATTCTCACAACCATTTTTTCAATTCTATAATGTATATCATCAAGGAAACCTATTCATAATATAAATGTAACATAACTTTAACCCATCCATAACATTTACATCAGCCCTTGAAACATGTTACCAAAAATACACATGGAAGTTTGATGGAGAGGATTTGATCACCTTGATTAGCCACATGGAGATTTTTCTTTTGTATATCAAATTTTATTTGGTTAGGTCACAATGACATCATTATATTAAAACTTAAACAATTCATTTGGTATCAATGGCTATGTAGTCAAACAAAGACTTTCAATGTCACTTAACTAGCATATATATATTATTATATATATAAAGTAAGCCTAGAGATATCTAGGCTTTAATTTTTCTATTATTCTAATAACTTAATTTTATTATACTAAAAAATTAAAGCCTCAATATCTCTAGGCTGCTATATATATTATTATATATATAAAGTAAGCCTAGAGATATCGAGGCTTTAATTTTTCTATTATTCTAATAACTTAATTTTATTATACTCAAAAAATAAAGCCACAATATATATATATATATATATATATATATATATATATATATATATATATATATATGCTAGTAGCATCCAGAGGTGCATCACATAAGAAATTGAATAAATGATAGTGATATATATATATATATATATATATGCTAGTAGCATCCAGAGGTGCATCACATAAGAAATTGAATAAATGATAGTGATAATAATTTTATAACCAAGAGAAAATTATTTAAAATCAAATTAAATATAAAATAATTTTTTTTTAAACTGTTTATATATATGAATAAAAATAATAATATTCTAATTTGAATAAATGTTTATATGTTAAATAAATGAATACTAATAATAATAATTTTCTAATTTGAATAAACGTTTTCATATAAATTATTTAAATCAAATTTCATGGTAATTAATAATTTTTAAACTTAAATAATTTAATTTTAATAAGATTACTTCAACATTTAAAAAAATTAAGTTGACCCTTACTAAAGGCAAACCCAAATTAAAACTTACTTTATAAATCCATAATCTTGATTGAACCCTAAAAATAACCCTAATTCAATGGTTAATATATTTAATTAGGTTTAGGGTGAGGGTTCAATATGATTTAAGGTTATAGTTCACTTTGATTTAGTTTTAGGGTCAATGTTCAATGTGGTTTAGGAGTACCACTAAATTTAGGTTCACTGTTAATGGTAGGGTGAACAATTTATTTAAGGGTTAAGGTTAAATTTGATTTATGTTTAAGATTGGGTTTTAATTTTAGTTTAGTGTTAGGGTTTAATTTTGCTTATTTTTAGAGTCAAAATTAAATATCGATTCACAATTAGGGTTGGGATTACAACACTAACCCTAATTTAATAAGGGTTATAGTTGAATTCGGTTTAGTGTTAAGTTATGTTTAGGGTTAGGGTTTGATTTGGTTTAGTGTTCAATTATGTTTAAGGTTAGGTTTGAATTTGGTTTAGTGTTCAATTATGTTTAAGGTTAGGGTTCAATTTGATTTAATGTTCAACTATTTCATTAACATTATTCGTCCATTTCAATGGTACTTTCTATTTTTATTTTTATTTAAAATTTCATTAAAAAATATTTTTATTTTAATTTAAAATTTCATTTGAAAATTCTTATCTATCTCAAACCGTTTATGATGTTAATAAAGAAAAAGTGAAGATTTTAATTTTCTTTAAAAAAACGATCAAACAGCTTATCATCTACAATTCAAGAAACCATCTTAAGCACATATGTGATAGAGTAAGAGATTGCCCAATTCTTGAACATAATTGATTGTTATATTATATTATATAATAATCAATGTTTTTGATTAAGGAAAATCAGGTTTTAAGGGACCCGAAACCCACTTACATAACGAGAAGATAAGCATGAAAGAAACTAGAGAGAACAGAACTTAGAAAGAAAAGCTGCAAAAGACCAGCAGAGAAAACAACAGCTAAGGAAAAGGACAGTAAAAAGCTAATGAGAGACTAGCAACCAAAGACCAGTATTACATTTCAAATAAAAACTTTATACTCTTTCGCGTCCTTAACCAGCATCATCATAGCCTTAGCAGCTTCTCTCAGGTCTTTGTTCTCCTGCTTCTGATGGGTGTCTTTAGTCTTCATCTCCAGATCGCTGGTAGTCTGCCTTGTTCTTCATCTAGAGGATTGAGGAGCAGAGCTGGAGGTCGGCACATTGTCAATGATCACCATCTCTTTGTTTTGTTGGTTCTTCTCCAGACAATCAACCAAGGCGTTCATATTTTGAGACGAGACCTTCAAAACCTCAAGGCTGTGATTCATAAAATTCTTCAAGGCCTTCTCGGTTTTAGTAATCCGGTTGATAATAATTTCATTATCAACCTCAACCTTATCTTTGACGATTATAATCACATCTTCAAGATGCTTCAAGTCTCCCTTAAACATTTCTTTTTTCAGCCAGTCCTGCATTTCAATTTCATCATCTACCTCACTAGTGTCCACCTCCGCATCCTCTTTCCCAGTATTGGTATCCTTAATCAAATTCTGAATCTTATAATCCAAATCTCTCTATTTGTTCTGAATAGTGGAGATATTTTCAATTACCCATTTCTGGAAATTGAAAAAGTTCAAAGTGCTATTTCTGACAGCGTTTAAAATGGAATCTGTCGTTTCCCTACCTTGTACAAAGCTCACAGACCTAGGGTTAACTTCCTCTGTGGTATGTTGAGCTTCATTCCTGCTATCCGAGACAATAGGGTTTGAATCAGACTCTTCAACATACTCTTTTCTCTGCACCTTCTCCTCCTCTCTCGCAGCCTCTTTCTTCTCACTCTCTACTTCATCATCAGTCGCCTTCCCTCGTTCCTCCTCTGAACCAGCATTCACATCCGTGTCCTCTTTATCTCCATCACCAACCTTCCCTTTCTTATGAAGAGGAATGTTAGACGAATCATTATCAAACTCAGAACCATCATGACCATCTGAAATGTGGGCATTTGCCACCAAAGGATCTTCCTTATTAACCCTAGCTTTTTTCTTCAAATGCTCATAAATAAGCAGAATGAGACCTTGGTGAGCTATGGGATAGGATTTGGGTTTTTTTGCATGGTCGGCCAAGCTTTCATTCAGGGAAGAAGGTAAATAGAAAGGCAAAGAGATCTTAAAACCATGGCGGAAATGGTTTAGAATAGCAAAATGATAATTATAAACCTTCGTAAACCTACCATCAATTGTTAAGAATTCCATCAAAAACCCTTAACATCTTCTGCCAGAAGGATTTTACCTGATGAGGGAGGTAGTAAGAAACATTGTCCTTCTTGGCGAGCTGAACCCTCTCTTCATCACTTTTAGGGAAGTTCTTGATGGCTTTCACCGCAAACTTTTGATCTCTGTAAAACTTGGTACCTTCCTTTTGTAAGCCAGTAACTTCCGCCACCAAATCCTCATCTAGCTTCCAAGTCTCCTTGAACAGAGTGACTTTGTTATTGGTCCATCCCTTGGTGAAACCTTGAGACACCGACTTTTTACTACCATGCAATTTTTCCATGTAGTCTGTGAAACCATGTCTGTGCAGCCTCCGCCAAAATTTCTATTCACTTTTCCAATTATCACAGCCAGAGGGCTCATTCTGATTAAGATTGTCTCCCATGTTGTAATTCAGGTCGAGGCCTTCAATAGAGCACAAGTTACTCAAAAATTGAAAACCAGGACTTAAGCGCAGACTCTTGAACAGAATGTTGAGCTCGAAAAAAAGGGTAATTTCCTTGATTTTGAAAAGGTCTTTAATAACAGTCATAATGAACCAACACTTATTATGATTAGCCCCATCACACCAATGATCATAATCACACTGCCTAAAAATGATCATCAGCAGACACTTCACATAACTCCAATCTCTGTCTTTGATATCTAGACCCAGAAAAGTAATGATAAACTTAACTTGAACCATGGACATGATCAAATAATAATTGCGCTCGGACATCCTTCTTACAAGAGGATTCTTCGATATATTTAATGTCCTCCTCTAAATAAACCCCCTCATTAGCTAATAGGTCAGCAACCTTGTTACCTTCCCTTAGAGTATGGGAAATGAAAACACTATCGTAGGCATCTAATAATTTTTTAGCACTTTCAATGATATTGTAAATGTTCCAAGAGGGAGAACTAGTGCCTTTGATAGCCTGAATAATATTGAGAGAGTCCCCTTCTATCCATATTTTTTTAAAGTTAAAACCCTAAGCAAGCTGGAGGCATTTTAAAATTGTCTGAGCTTCAACAACATGATTGTTTTGAACTCCAAAGGGAGAGGCAATAGCAGCAACATAAACACCATGAGTATTTCTGATGACTCCTCCCCCTCCTGACTTCCCAGGATTGCCTTTGGCTGCCCCATCAAAATTCACCTTAACCCAATCATGAAAGGGAAATCTCCAAACAACATTTTCTCTCCTACTCTTAATGTCAAATTTGCAAATCTTGTGAATCAGATTCCATTCGGTGAGGATACATTTCTCATTATCATTCATATTAAGATAACTCCACTGCTTGTTATTTCTGTGAAGAGTGTTTATGTTTTCTTTAATTGCCCTGCAAATCTTTTCAAAAACCACCTAAGACGTACACTTGACCTCCCTAAAAATTTTGTTATTTCTCTCCTTCTAGATATACCAACAGGTCATAAGAAGGACAAAGGACCAAAGGGTCTTGATGAGAGGAAATTTGGTGGGAAAGATCCATTGCCAAATGACTTCCCTGAGACTGTTATGCATTACCCATTCAACTTTCCATTGCATCCAAAATTTACTCTAGATTTCCCAAGTAAAGGAGCAATGGATAAACAAATGATCCATAGATTCTGCCTCTTTCTGACATAACTCACACCTGTTAGGAAACATGAAACCTCTATGAGCCAAGTTATCAATGGTGAGAATCTTGTTGTGAGCTACAAGCCAAAAAAACATGTTAACTTTAGGAATGAGGAATCTATTCCAGATTTTAGTCCATATTGGGTTGTTGATCTGAGTAATAGTTTTTTTATAAGCAGATGCAATAGTGAAGTTACCCCTGGGATTGCTCTTCCAAAGAAACACATCATCAAAGTCTTTACTAATAGAAAAGGACATCAGATCCTGCTGAAGCAGCGAAAAACTAGCATAAATAGCATCAAGCCTCACCCATTTATTCTCCTTCCAGTAATTACAAACCATAGACCCAAACCTTCTTTTGCATTCATCAATGAATTGGTTGCAATCTTGATTAAAGAGAGGTTCATCTTTAATCCAAACATCCTCCCAGAACCTGATTTTGTCACCTTTGCCAAGGACTCATCCACCTCCAGCTTTAGCAACTTTTATCGACTTGATTATACTATTCCATATGAAAGACCCAATAGGGATATCTTCAGAGTAGAGAAGAGAATGAAGTGGCTGGTTATGAATATATTTATCAAACCACACCCAACTCCAATCTTTCTTAATGCCATAAGCCCTCCATGTCTATTTAGCAAGCAAAGCTTTGTTAAAAGTTTTAAGAACTTTAATACCTAAACCCCCCTTGCAATGAGGATTACACACTTTGTCCCAAGAAACCAAGGCTATCCTTTTCTTGTCTTCTACCCTTGACCAAAGAAATATTTTCTGAATCCTCTAAAGCTTCAACAAATTTAGTCGGTATACTAAACAAGCTAAGAGCATAGATAGGAAGATTCTGAAGAGTGGCTTGAAGAAGTTGAAGCTTACCAGCTTGAGATAGCATAGATCCTTTCCAACCTGCCAATTTCTTGTTGAGTTTATCAATTAACAAGTTCCAGAAAGAGTTTGGGGGAACCAAACCTAGAGGGAGACCCAAATAAGTGGAGGGGAGCATCTCCACCTTACAACCAATGATGTTAGCAATTCTTTGTTGCCTCATAATAGGGGTATTTATGAAATAAATAGCAGACTTCTCCCAATTAACTTTTTGACTAGTAGCCAAAGAATAAGAGCTAAGAGCACCTTTGAAGGCAGCAACCTCACCAACAGAAGAATATCCCATTAAAATTGTGTCATCAACAAACTGTTGGTGAGTACAAAACACATTAGCAGAGGAGGGTTGTAATCCTTTGATGGTTTTATTCACTTTCAGTTTTTGAATCAGTTTGCTCATACTCTCCGCCAAGATTGTAAAAAGAATAGGAGAAATAGGGTCTCCTTGCCTGAGTCCCTTAGAAGATTTAAAAAATCTAGACGGAGACCCATTAATAAGAATAGAAAAATTTGGGGCAGATATTAGTTCTCTTGTAACTTTAATTACCTTCTCATCAAATACAAAGGCCTCCATAATCCTGAAAAGAACCTGCCATTCCACTCTATCATAAGCTTTTGCCAGATCTAATTTTATTAGGAACCCTTCTTTGTTAGCAGCATTAAGAGAATGGATATTCTCATGCACAAGAATAATAGAATCCAAAATCTGCCTACCAGGGACAAATCCTTTTTGCTCCTCAGAGATGACAAAGGGGAGAATAACCAAAAGTCTGGAAGTCGTGACTTTAGAAATAATATTATAAAAGGAATTACAAAGACTTATTGGCCTAAACTTTCCCATAGAGTCATCCCCAACCACCTTAGGAATTAGAGAAATAAAAGTAGAATTGATTTCCTTATGGGTTCTTCTGGACCCAAAGAATTCTTTGACAGCGTTGACCGTATCTTTCCCAACAATATGCCAATATTCCTGAAAGAAGAACATGGGAAAACCATCCAGGCTCGGAGCCTTATCCCCTTGAAAATAAAAAACAACTTTTTTAATTTCATCAGCAGTAGGGATAGCAGATAAAGTCTTATTCTGGTGAGGTTCAATAATCTTGGGAATGTTATCAACCAGGTCTTGTTTCTTAGTGTAGCGTCCTAAAATTGCGACACTTGCAATTTCGACTGCATTTCGGTCTTCACGATGGCGACGCAACACGCAACCTGAATGGAGACCCTGAAACTTGCTCACGACACTGAAAACTGCATTTTTCAAGCACCTTGGCCTGAACCTCCTTGCACCCTGCTGTCCCGGGAGGTGGGACCAGAGCGCCCAGCGCCCTGGTCCTTCAGGACCAGGGCGCCCAGCGCCCTGGTCCCTAGGTCCTATTTTGGGCCCGGTCTCCTAAGGGGTCTCCGGTCTTTTTGTTTGCAAATTGGAAATTAACTTTCCTGGTCGGCCTAAGGTCGAGAAAATCAGTCTATCAGCCCTAAATGACAAGTATATAAACTACATTTTTCTCTCTCATTTGGGGGATAACAGATACATGATGAAAAAGGCGTGGAAACTATACTCAAGCATTCAAGCATTCAAGCATTCCTTCTAAGTCTCCATTCAAGGCTAAGTGTTGCATTCAAGACAAGGATTCAACCATTGAAGAGGAGATCACATACTACATGTTACATACAACATACTACTACAACATACAACATACAACATCTAAACCTTCGCACATAAGGATACAAACATCCTTAGAACAAGGTATTAGTACTTGTTTTACAGTCATTTACATTTACAGCTCTTGCTCATTTCTTGGTTAATTCCAAAACCGGGGTTTGATCTAAAGGCAAACCCCTAATCCCTAACCCCCCAATCGTCTTCACTTTTCTGTGTGTAGGTTGCAGGTACGCGGCTGAAATTGAAGATCTGGAATCCTTGTGCAGAGACGAACAGATCCCCCTTCGTTTCGCGGATTTTTCGGAGGACTGTGGCGCCGGGCGCCATCATCCCGACGACTTTTGCTCAAATTTGCAGGACAGCACCGTATCGACATTTTACTGCTAATTCCAGGTCCGCAGCTTCATACTGTATTCCTATCTCAGTTTATAAGCGAATCTTTATCACTGTCTATGCATGCTTAGCTTAATTCTCCTATCAACATTCTTTACAAAAGAGGGTAGCCTTGCTGTCTTAACCCTTGAAACACATTTAGCATCCAATCTTGCATTGCGTGGGATTGGATCTTGTGGGTTTCAACCCCTCTTTTGAATGTAAAGTCTCTCCCCTAAGTGAAAACCATCGAATCCTAGCGAACCTCCCTTCTCTCTCCTCGGAGTTGGAAGAGGGGAGTGCAAATAGGGTTCGATCGCGATTTTCCGCTTTACATTTTGGTGAACCCGACGTGAACATCCTTTCTGATTTTTCATGCTTAGATCTGAAAAAAAAAATTGATTACATTTCCATGTTTGATCTTTTGCAAAATTTTAGAGGTGATTGCATAAAAACCCTAAATTTTCTTTTTGGTAATTGAACCTGCGAAATGTCTAAATGTTAATGCCTGTTTCAGATCTGCCCTGCTATTACAAATTTTCAATTCATATTTGTGCTTTAATTCTGAAAATTAAGTGGTTAAATGTCAAAACCCTAATTTTTGAAACTCTCTTGATTCAACCTTTGTCCGACAATTTCACTGATCAAAACATCTCCAAATCAGCTGTAACTTTGGATTCCACAATAAAATCACAATATCTTTCATCCCTGAAAATTTGGAAAAAAGTTGCGAGGACCGTGGCGCCGAGCGCCATCGTCCCCGACATTTTTTCCGAAATTTCGGGAGCGAGATCTTACTGTATTTTCCTGCTAAAATCCAGAATTTTGACTGATTTTATCAATTTTAACACCTTCAAAATAACAGTCAAAGTTGGTCTTGTGATTGCTTGGATTAAGGCTTCTAAACATTCAAAAATCATTGAAATTGAAATTTTGTGTCAAAATTGTGTTCTTACTGTCCTAAATCTGAAAAGTGTGTTTGCATTCATTAAAAATTTCAGTGCTTTATTCAAATTCTTGCATTTTGTGACTTTTGAAATTAAGTGCTTAATTACAACAACTTTGATTTCCGCTTTCAAAATTGAATTTTGCGTGAAATTGAGTCAATTTTTGAATTCCAAAATTTGCATTGCTCTGGATATTCCCTTTAAAATCATAACATTCAAAATTTCAGTTTCCCTCTCTTTTTTTCAAATTTTGCATTTTTCGACAATCTTGATAAGGTTCAATTTTGAGATTGCAACTTTAATTTGGCCTATCTACAGATCGTAAAATCACTCAATTTTTTCAGATTAGCTCTAAAATCATCATACCTTTCATCCCTGCAAATTTCGAAAAAAGTTGCAAGGACCGTGTTGCACTCCGAGCGCCACGGTCCCGGGCATTTTTTCCGAAATTTCGGGAGACTGTTGTGATTGCATTTAACAGCTTAAATCCAGAAGATTGGCTAATTTTACTGAAAATTGCTACCTCTAAATTCAAAATCTTCTCTCTCTTTCTGGTGCATGAGTTTTACAACAATAAGCCCTACTTACACTATTCCTGTTAGACGAAGCCGTAGAATTAAGTCTTTCCGAGGTTTAACTACTGAGGAGATGGAACCTAATTTGAATAGCCTTTTTAACGAGGACATGGGTAATTCCTCTAATCCTCCTAATGATGAAGAAGCTCTCCATGAGGTTTTTGAAGAACAACTTTCGAAATTGGATAACCAATTTGACGATTTTCGACAATGGATGTCTCAAGAATACCCTGATAGTCAAGCTCTTCCTTTAATTGAGGGTCTAAAACGTATGCTTCAAAGTGATAAGAATGGAATTGATATTTTGCATGGTATTGCACACATTGTGGATTCGAATGTGATGCCTATGAAAAGTTGTGCCGAAACCTTAGGTTATACACAACCTCCTACTCAAGTCAATCATTCTATTCCTTTGACAACTCTTATTGCTAGTATACCTACCTTTACATCAAACATCATGGCTACTTCTATACAAGACATTCCCCCCGTGATTACTAGTCATGGGGGCAACCCTTCTTCTTCAATTAACCCTCTTCCTTCATTCAATCCGACTTCTTCATTCATTCCTTCAATGAGTGTCCCTATTATATCACCACAAATGAACATGACGCAAGGGGGCAATTCATTTAACCATTCTATTCCTCCTTGTAGTGTTCCTCCTGTCCAATCATCTCCTATGACTAATTATCATAGAGTCCCACCACCTTACTCTTTACCTTCTTTCAATAACATAACACCTCCATCTCAATCTAACACATCTAATATGAATTCTTCGACTGAAGCGACCATTAACAATCTTGCACAAACTGTCTCTTCTTTACAGCAACAAATTGCCTCTATGAATCAATCTAAGTTTAGTGTGCCCACATTTGATGTTGCGAGCCCACTTTCTCTTGACATTGTTCGAGCTATCCCTCCTAAACATGTTGAAATCCCGCATTTGGAACTTTATAATGGTAAAGGAGATCCTCTAACACATGTTAAGACTTTTCAAACAATATGTACCGATTTTGCTTATGACCAAAGGTTGCTTGCAAAACTATTCACGAGAACATTAAGAGACAAAGCCCTACAATGGTATTGCTCGTTGCCTTCTTATTCTATTACTTCTTTCGAACAACTTGCAAATGCTTTCATTCAACAATTTCAAAACAATATAAGTCCTAAAGTTACTTTGATTGATTTAATGCATTGTAAACAAGGTGTTAAAGAAAAAGTGACTGATTTCATTGGTAGATATAAGCATTTGTATGCTCAAATTTCTTTTCCAGTACCTGACAATGATATTCAAAGAATCTTTATTTCTAATTTACAAAAAGATATTCGAGACAAACTTCTGTTTTCTGAGTTTACTTCTTTCCAACAGTTGTGCGCCACTCTTCACAATTATCAACTGACTGTGAGTCAAATGGAACAATCACATCCTATGGCTCCGAGTGATAAGGGTGATAGCAGTCAACAACCATTTGGGAAGTTTAAACTGAACAGAGATTCCATCAAATTCAATGAAAACATCATCAACAACAATGTGAATGTAGCATCAGGTGTGCCTCCTATTTCTAAATTTTTCAAGAAAGAAAGAAAGTATACTCCTTTGAATGAATCATTGCATAGTATTATGAATAAGTTATTGGAACAAAATGTGCTTACTCTTCCTCCTATAAGACAAATTGATCCTGCAAAGATTACTTCACCTTATTTTGATAACAAAGCCTTTTGTCAATTTCACCATCAGCCTGGGCATGATACTGAAAAATGTTTTTCTTTAAAGGGTAAAATTCAAGATTTGATTGATAACAATACTATCTCTGTTTCTGGAGTGAATGATAAAGGCAACACATCTGTAGCTCCTCCTAACCAAAATCTTCAGATTTTCACTGATCCATTGCCTTCTCATACCTCTAATGCAATTGAGGCTAATGATTCCTCTCTCTCATCTGATGGTCTTGTGTCTATGACTCCGAATGTGATTAACTTTGTAGAGCAGCAAGAAAACCCTAAAGAACCTTCCATCACATTTGATTCCAGTGAAACTATTAGGGCACCTGATGGTCCTTTATACATAGTTGCAAAAGTTAAGAATACACCTTGTCGTGGAGTGCTTATTGATCCTTCGTGCATGGTTAATGTTATTACTGAAGAATTTCTTTTTACTTTGCAATTGAATCAAGTGATGTATGACAAAACAGATGTGATTGTGAAATTATTTGATGCATTTTCTTCTCCTGCAATTGGTTCTATTACATTGCCTATTGAGGTCCATAACAAATCTCTTGATGTGAACTTTTCTATTATTCCATCTTCCGAACAATTTCGTGTGAAGCTTGGCTATCCTTGGCTATCTTCCATGAAAGCTATTGCTTCTCCTATTCATAAGTGTTTGAAATTTCCCCATAATGGTGAAGTTGTTACTGTCAATCATAGTCTCTTTAAACCAGCTGAAAGAACTTCTAGCGTTCCTCTTGATTACTTTTGGCCTAAACAATTCCAATCTCTTCCTCCGCGAAGTGATCATCTTTTCAAATCTTATCAAAAGTGGAAAACAGATATGATCCTATCTCTAAGTGAACCTAGAGCACCTAAACTTGATATTCCTATCATTCTTGAGAAGGAAGTTCTTCCTTTGAAAGATAAAACTAATGTCTTTCCTCAAGAAGATTCTCAACCCATCCCTATGGATGTGACTATGTCTATGCCTAATAAACTTCCTAAGAGTAGACCTATACCTCCTCGTCATGATGGACTTGGTCTTCTCCCTAAACCAAATATTCCTCCTTTATATGGAGCAGTTCCTCCTCCTTCTTTTTATAGAGAGAAGAGACCTTCTTCTTCTCCTATTATCCAGCCTAAGAGACCACAACCTAAACACCCAAGTGCTAAGGATGAGAACATTCCTCCTCCTCAGTCTTCTTCACTTCCTACTAAGACTAGACAAAATCGTTCTGCACGTGAACGTCGACGAAAGCGTCGTCTTAGAGCTCAAACTTTGAAGTCTCCAAAAACACCTTCAACAAGCATTATTCCATTTTCTCCTCAGCCGGACATTGAGCCTAAATCTCCTAAACATAAGATGCATGATGGTCTTGATCCTGTGCGAGTTAAAGATCCTATTTTTATAAATCTTGATGATGATATAGATGAAAATGTTACTCCTCTTGCTTCTGATAGTGAATATGAACTTGTTGATGTTGATAACCATTTATCTAATGAATTTTCTAAAGCACTTATCCTAGCTCCTAGACAAGAACAATGTGGCTCGGAACATGAACATAGCCCTTGTTTGGATCTTGTGATAGCTCCATCTGCTGTGTTGGATGTTCCTCCTCTAGCGTGTTCCCTGCCTTCCCGAAACATTGATCAGCAAGATTGGGGGGTAGATGACATGCTAGACTAGTTACATTAGCATAGCAGATTCTCTTCTCCTCTCTTGTGTTACTTCTTCTATATGTTATTCTCATTCTTCTATTTGTTGTCCTTAGTGTTGTCTACTTGAGGACGATGCAAAGTATTGAGATCTCTCGATCTCTCTCATGTTGACTCAAAAGACACATGTGTTCCCTTCTTCTAGGTGACCTTCCTTGATTGGGGAATGAAGAACAATTATGCATACATACATATGATATATATACATGAATTATCATACAGCATACTGACCCCGAGGAAAGCGAAGTCATCTCGTGCTTTGTGTTTTGTGTCTATTATCCTTGGGTTTATCTCACACTTGGGGGCTAAATCCTTGCGATAACGTGCTCCTTTCCTTTCTCATTTCTTATGTGTATCACTACGTTAAAACAATCACCCCCGGTGAGGCGTGTGCGATCACTTTAACGTAGGGGGGCATACATCCCGTTCATATCTTTTCAAGATACTTGAAAATTTCTTGGCAAATTTAGCCTTGCCTTGAAAATTTTTGATATCTTTCTTGCATGACTCATAGTGAGGGAGCCTTACTACTGACAGTCATGGTTCTCCCTCGTGATCTTCCCTTTTACTTTGTCAATCGAAGTCGTAAGATCCTTAGTCCACTGGGGGCTTGGTGTATCTTGCCTCCTTGACGTGGTGAAAGTCTTTCAATATTGTTTCCTTGTACTTTACCGGAAGTATGAGCATACATACTCCCGCTAAAGTGGGGGCTAAATGTAGCGTCCTAAAATTGCGACACTTGCAATTTCGACTGCATTTCGGTCTTCACGATGGCGACGCAACACGCAACCTGAATGGAGACCCTGAAACTTTCTCACGACACTGAAAACTGCATTTTTCAAGCACCTTGGCCTGAACCTCCTTGCACCCTGCTGTCCCGGGAGGTGGGACCAGAGCGCCCAGTGCCCTGGTCCTTCAGGACCAGGGCGCCCAGCGCCCTGGTCCCTGGGTCCTATTTTGGGCCCGGTCTCCTAAGGGGTCTCAGGTCTTTTTGTTTGCAAATTGGAAATTAACTTTCCTGGTCGGCCTAAGGTCAGGAAAATCAGTCTATCAGCCCTAAATGACAAGTATATAAACTACATTTTTCTCTCTCATTTGGGGGATAACAGATACATGATGAAAAAGGCGTGGAAACTATACTCAAGCATTCAAGCATTCAAGAATTCCTTCTAAGTCTCCATTCAAGGCTAAGTGTTGCATTCAAGACAAGGATTCAACCATTGAAGAGGAGATCACATACTACATGTTACATACAACATACAACATCTAAACCTTCGCACATAAGGATACAAACATCCTTAGAACAAGGTATTAGTACTTGTTTTACAGTCATTTACATTTACAGCTCTTGCTCATTTCTTGGTTAATTCCAAAACCGGGGTTTGACCTAAAGGCAAACCCCTAATCCCTAACCCCCCAATCGTCTTCACTTTTCTGTGTGTAGGTTGCAGGTACGCGGCTGAAATTGAAGATCTGGAATCCTTGTGTAGAGACGAACAGATCCCCCTTCGTTTCGCGGATTTTTCGGAGGACCATGGCGCCAGGCGCCATCATCCCGACGACTTTTGCTCAAATTTGCAGGACAGCGCCGTATCGACATTTTACTGCTAATTCCAGGTCCGCAGCTTCATACTGTATTCCTATCTCAGTTTATAAGCGAATCTTTATCACTGTCTATGCATGCTTAGCTTAATTCTCCTATCAACATTCTTTACAAAAGAGGGTAGCCTTGCTGTCTTAACCCTTGAAACACATTTAGCATCCAATCTTGCATTGCGTGGGATTGGATCTTGTGGGTTTCAACCCCTCTTTTGAATGTAAAGTCTCTCCCCTAAGTGAAAACCATCGAATCCTAGCGAACCTCCCTTCTCTCTCCTCGGAGTTGGAAGAGGGGAGTGCAAATAGGGTTCGATCGCGATTTTCCGCTTTACACTTAGCAATGTCAATATCCTTACTACGAGTGAGGAGATTAGAGAAGAAACTAACAGCTTCATCCCTAATGTCATCATCTTTAAGAAGGATTTTTTCATCAACAATTAATCTAGATATTTTGTTGCCAGCTTTATGTTTCATGGAAGTCATGTGAAAGAATTTAGTGTTTCTATCCCTAGCTTCCAACCAAATAGCCCTAAATCTCTGTCTCAAGTATATTTCTTCCCTGGATATAGTGTTGTGAAGTTTGGCTAGAATACCATCCTCCTTAGCCTTGGGATACTTAGTATAAACATCTTTCTAAATAGAGTTTTGGATCTGTTCTAATTCCTCCTTCAGCTTTTTTTTGGATTCAAAAATATTTCCAAAAACCTTCTTATTCCAGATCTTGATGTTATCTTTGATATTTCTTAGTTTTTTAGCAACTTTGTACATGGCAGATCCATCCACATTAATATTCCACCAATTGGCAATAGATTTTTCCAAAGAGGGTTGTGATATCCACATTTTCTCAAACCGGAAAGGAAAACAACGTTTGCTCTTAACAAACTCAGCAACAAAAGAAATGGGATAATGATCCGAGCCAATTCTATTAATGACAGACAAAGAACATCTATGTGTAAGGATCTAGTCATGAGTGATAAGGGATCTATCAAGCCTTACCTGAATGAGGTCTCCTTCATCCCTTCAATTAGACCAAGTGTAGGAAGCTCCAGTAAGATCAACATCAATCAAGGCATTGGCATTGATGAAGTCCATCAGGTCATTCCTGCTATCCAGTTGAGCTTGAGTTCCTCCAAATTTGTCAATTCCTTGCAATGAGGTATTGAAATCTCCCATCAACAGCCAACTATCCTAAGAAAAAAACCTTCTTTTCTATTGGATTTTGTCCCAAAATCTACTCCTAGCAGCTTTAGAATTTGGGGCATAAATATTGGTAACCACCCATTCCTTTCCTTCAGTAATACTTTTTACTTTCATAGAGATAATATTACCATCTTCATCTATCAGATCTCCATCAATAGTTTTCTTGTTCCAGAATATAGCCACCCCACCTGACGCCCCATTTGAGCTACTACCACAAACTCCTCCCTGTTTGAAGAATTTTAAATTTTCAATTTTTTTCTTACTCATTTTGGTTTCCTGAACCAAGATGATATTCGGCTTTTGATCTCTAATAAGATTCCGTAAAACATCATGTTTATGGAGACCATTTAGGCCTCGAATGTTCTAGGAAATTACCTTCATTTGGAAACTTGGGAGTAGGATTCCTGAATGGTTTGCTGCCTTCCATCAGCTATGTTTTGTTTTCTCTTTTGGTCCCTGTGCCACTTCATGGTTTTACGTCCCTGCGGGGATTTGGAAAGACCAATATCCACCTTAGATCTGGTCCTAGTTTTAACCCCATTAGAGCATCCCGTCTTCTTATTTTTCTTTTTTCCCACCCCTATTATCTCTTCATCATCTTCATCTTTATGAGAAGATTGCTTATTATTCCACGGTTCTCCAACTTTCTGAGAGGAGGTGGGCGACCCAGTTCCAGCACTCTGAAATAGAGAATTTAGGTTAACCTGAGACGATCCGAACTTGTTCTTTTTTTCAACAATAACTTCTGGTCCTTCAAAGTCATTTGGACAAGCTTTATTACTTTTCGTTACTGAAACTTGAAGGGCCTCATATTGGGATTCATTAATGTCGTCAATCTCACCCTCTTCAAGAATTTCTTCTATGGTTACATTCTCTTCGTCCCGAGTTTGTAAAACTTCAAATACATTGATTGTTTTGATCTCAAATCCATTATATTCATTCTTTTTATCTTCCTTTTGAAGAGTAACCTTGAAAGGACTAGCTTTCCTATCATCCTTTGTTATATCTTTTAGGTTACTAGGAAGTCCACTTCCTCCTTTCCCTCTACTATCCTCCTTTTTGTTAGTCTTCTCTTTCCATATCTGTTTAACAAGATTGTTAGGCTTCTGGGCCTTTTGGGGGTTACTTGGGAAAGCCTTAGCCCAATGTCCAACTTTCTTACAAGAGAAACACACAAAGGGGAGGGACTCAAACTCTATGATTTGTTCCCACATCCCAAGTTTGGAGTTTATTTCAATAGAACTGGGAAGATCCATATTTTGAGAAATATATTGACACAAATCCTCACATACACCAGTCTCTTTCATGCTGTTGTCATAGGATCTATAGCTACAAGCTCCCCAAAGGAGTTAGCAATACCTAAGAAATCATCCTCCAACTAGAATTCAAGTGGAAAACTAGGCAGCCTCACCCAGACCGGAGCAGATTCAAAAAAAGAGTCATTGAGTTCCATATTTGGAGACCATTTCCTTAAGGATAATGAAGATTTACCAAACATCCATGGTCCACCTTTCAAGGTCATTTCTAGATCTTCCCCACAAGAGAAGGAGAAAACAAAAAAACCCCTTGATAGGGCAAAAACATCAACCTGACCTTTCAGCCTCCATTTTCTCTTAACAAAAGACCTAACATCCTCAATATTGGGTCATGGTCCAACAAATTTTCCCACTAGAGAGAAAGCCATTAGAGATATACTATGATCAATAACCACATCTGGTACTGCAATAGAAAATTTGCGTATTTTTCTATCAGAAATATCTTCCACATAGGGGAAGGACGATTTACCAGTGGGTTTGTTTGCAAAAAGACGGTTCCAGAGTTTTAGAGCCTTCACCTCTATCGTCTTTTCCAAGTCAACGTTAATGATCTTGGAACCCGATTTTGAAGAATATTCATTATTTTTATGGTCAAGAGGAGGGTTCCGATGTCATGGGTCCCCATCCTGTCTCCCATCCTCATCATCCACTGTAGATCCCACAGATTGTCCTTGAGTTGCAAAGGCAGCAGAACTAGAGGAACCAACCGCGTTGTTCCCTCCATTCAAAGAATTCAAATTTCCCTCTAGCTGCACTGTTCCCTCCATTCACAGAAATCCGTAATGGAATTATATAATAATCAATGTTTCACTTTCAAAATACAGTAAATTTCTTATTATATGATACAATAATGAAGACCTGCTAATTCTTCTTATGATGCAATAATAGAGACATTTCACCCTATTTCGATTAATAACATTCCACTCTCAAGGTAAAATCATAGATTCGTTTGTGCTTGTAAATGCATATTTAATACAAATTTTGATTTTATACATTCAGATAGTCAATAATTATTTCATCAAAGTTTGAAAAAAAACATATTTGAAATATGTAAATTAAATCTTACAAGATATTATAAAGATCCTTATTTGTAGATGCAGAAAAAACATTCAAAATGTTAAAGCACATATTTTCTTGCCTTCAAAAACACATGTTCGTTATGCTACCTTTCCAATCTTCACAATGAATTCTACTTCGTAGAATGAAACTAACAATCCAAAATCGAAGCCATTATGTTTATATCGATATTAAATAAACGATTGAAAAAACCGTTAGAGTAATATAGTTGCAATAAACGTGTCAGGAGCTATAAATGTGTTTTTCAGAGTGTTAAATTTATTGGCCTATAAAATTACTATTGGCCATGATTTTGAATTAGCAAACCCATTCTTCAATTAATCACTTATATTACCATGTTTAATATTTGACTATTTCGTATATATTGATTGGCACAAAAAGCGGCTTTATTTGCACCCCACTAAAAGAGGGCACTATATGGAATCAAAATAAAAATATTACAATTACCAAACAAATAATAATTTGACTATTCTAATTTAACTACCACTTGCACCGAAAGGAGGTGCATTATTTTGAGAAAAATAGAATGAAAGTAATAACTCAATAAATTAAACTTAGAGTAAATATAATGGAGTGTAGAATAATTTCAACACATAAAATAAAATAACAAGATATGTAGAATTGTTTTTCTATTTTAAGAATGTAACATATAATTTAGAATTGGTGGATGAAAATTTAAGTGAAGAGTATTATTTTCACAAAAAATAATTCAGATTTGTTTTTATAACCATTTTTCTTTGTGGAGGAAATAAAAATAGAAAAATATGAAATGTCCATAGATCAAAAGTTGGTAGACTAAATGTTCATAAATAAACTATTTTACAAATCAATACAATTTAAAATTATTAAAGATGTTTCCACAATACTAATTACATCTTTACAAACACAACAAGTGCCACATAGTGGCGAGTACTTGCCTCTTGGTTTGTAGTTGAAATAGTAATTTTTGTTATAGTTATTGATTTTTTTATTAATTATATAACTAATATAGTGTTGGACTATGATAAATTACAATTTTTTTGGTAGATAACCTTCTTTCTATGCAAGGATCAAATATTTGGTTGTTCAATGTCATTTTGTTAGGGACTAGGTATATATTAGTGATTATTTTACAAATCGTAGAAGTCTTATAGCATTTAAATGGTGCAAGCATCCAATAGTTTTACTATTATATGCATGAGTTGTATTTTTTATGTCTATTATAAACTCTATCATAGTACATGCAAAGTTTGGGCCACTTTAGATCATTGTTTGTGTGACATGAGGGCTTCTCTTAGTGCAACATTAATGTAGCTATAATTATATTTGGTGAATAGCACATTAACAACTATATTTGAATTGTGCTATGTGGAGTTTGTACACTATAGTGTATAGATGAAGACTTTATGATCTTTGGTGTCCAAATGTCGTATACTAATTAACATTTCAGCAAATGCAAACAACAAAGTGACTTATATTTGTTTATATATATATATATATATATATATATATATATATATATATATATATATATATATATATATATATATATATATATATATATATATATATATATGTATATATATTGTAAATATCATATTCGGCTATTAATAATTTAATTCCTATAGGAATCTAACTGAAACTAATTCCTCATAAGTCTGCTGCAGAGATATGATACCAAGTAATGGTAGGAGGGACAATCAAACTAAAGCATTTGATCCTCGTCCTCTTAGACAAATTATGAAGTAAGGGAACCTTGATTATAGGATCATTGGTTCAATGGGTGAAAAGCCTTGAACGGAGCACAAAATACCCTATTTTATTTGTTGTTTAGGTCTACAGTAAAAATACTCTTACGAGCTTGGTCAAGAGAAAAGTGGAAGTTAAAGATTATGTTACATCTAACCCTTGGTTTCTACAGTGTACTGGGTTAATCCTTAGAAAATTGAAAGTTAGATATAATGAAAAGATCGAGAACATTCATGTGATCAATACAACATGGGTATGAAAAATAACTACTTACTTATCATTGAAAAAATAAGACAAGCTAATTATAATGTAAATGGAAAGTGGACGAGAAAAGGATAAACAAGATATGAATAGGGAAGGAGTTAGACATTAGGACAAGATAATTGAGGGAGTTTTAAAAATCTATATTGCTACTAATCTATTTTGGATTTTATTATCATAGATAGTAGACATATAAATAAAAGAGGTTATAATACTAGTATGAAGATATTAATCAAAAGGAAGTATATATAGGTTGGGATGAAGGAGAAATTAAATGTTTTAATGGCAATGTTGTGGGTTGTTGAGAAAGATTGTTTAATATCATATTAAATTTGATAAATTATTATGTTTAAATTAAACAAGAACTACAAATTAAAAATAATTATTTATTTTTATGTAATTAAATAATGAAAAGCTATAGATGAAAAAATATTAATACTATTAAATTTGATTTAAAATATTATTTTAAAAAAAAAAATTGTTAGAAAGGTCCATAATATTTATCCTTCTTCTATTTGTTTACTTTCATATTAAATTTAATAAATTATTATGTTTAAATTAAATAAAAGATTAAATTAATAAGGATATTTATCTTTTTTGCCAAAAAAATATTATTGAAATTTAGTTTATTTTGATTATAAATTAATGAACATTTTAATTATAATACATATTATATATATATATATATATATATATATATATATCTTGTTCATAGGTTAACTTAAAAGAACTACCTATTACAACAAATAATGAAGTTAAAATTTAAGCACTTATTTACCTTCTTTAATTTAAGTTTTTCAGAAACTCAAATTAAAGAAGGTAAATAATTTTAAAATGTGTGGTGATTTGGAAAAACCTGAGATTATGGGTTGTTCCGAGAAACCCGCCTATAAGAGGCAAAATGATATTAGCCAATCGTTTGCAACAAAAATAATTTTTGTAAATTATAATGTTAACAAATGTGCATCTATATTATAAAATAAATTTTCATTACAATAATATTGCCTTATTTTTAGTATAGTTTTAATAATAATTATGATTTAATTTTAATAATGATTATATTTTAAAAATTATAATAATTAAGATAAAAAAATTAAACATACTTATTTCATAATAATTAAAATTTTGCTAGAAAAAATAATATAAATTAAAGAAATCCCAATAAATTTTTAATTTCACAAAATAAAGTTAAATAATTGAAATAGTTTTAGATTTGAATCTACTTTAAAAACTAAAATATAATAAACAAAAATGTGTAAACAAAACTATATAAAAAATTAAATATTAAGAAAAATTAAAATTAATAATAAATAATAATAGTCTTGATAATAATTTTATTAAGTCAAATTAATTAAATAAAAAAAGTAATATTTTTTTAAATTCATTGTCAATATAATAAAATATGTATAAAAGTATAATTAGTTTTAAACATATTAATTCAATGAAAAAGAATAAGTAATAATATTGATTAAATTTTAGTAAAGACTCGTGAAATGAAATGTCATTTGTTAAAATGAATAAAGAATGTCCATTAAATTTACATATATTTTTGGCTATATAGTTGCCACTAAAACTAATTATTTTGGATTTCCTAAAAATCCGCTTATAAGAGCTAAATTGTATTTAGCCAATAAGTGTACAGAAAAATAATTTTGGTAATTTATAATGTTAAAAATTGTGCAATTAGACTTTGGTAAATAAAAAGATTGAAAAAATTAAAAGTTAAAATTTGTTTGTGATTGGTTCAAATTATTTTTTTTAATAACTAGTTAACTCGAAAAACAAACATAGTTAAAAAGAGATAATAAAAAATAAGCACATTAAAAGATAATGTTTGTATATAATATATAAATGTTTAAATTCTATTATAGATTTAATGAATGTTTTTATATATAAAAAAATTAATAATCTTAAATTTATTATTTCTATAAATATCCACTTATTTTTTATAATTTTATCATTATCCATTTTTTAAATTTTAATAATATTTTAAAACTATATAACTATATGTTTAAAAAGCCATTTTCTCAAAAAAATAAAATAATAATAAATTTAATTTAATTTTTTTTAAACTCTTTAAATTTATATTAAACAAAATAAATAAAATGAATCATAAATCAAATAAATATATAAAATTGTAAAAATGAATAAATGAATGAGTAATTTTATTCAATTATTATAAAAGGAAAAAAAAGGTGAAGAGGGAAAAATATTGGGCAAAATAAGGGAGTGAATAAATGCAAGAAGCTAGAAGTTGGGGAATGAAATGGTTAGTGGGAAAATAAATTATTAAATCTTTATCAATGTTTTTGGAGCTGCGAAAACCTTATATCAAAATGGTTTCCAGTGTCTAACAAGGAGTTTTCAAGCTGAGACAACAAAACTGGGAAGATGTAGTGGAGCAAGTCCACTTATAACAAAAGTATATAATATTCATAAATAATAATAAAAAGAATTTCACTATTAAAGTTTTATTTTGGGGAAAGCAAAGTTGATGATGGGCTTTTGAATTGTTCACCAGACAAAATCCTATAAGGTTTTTTGGCCACCTAAATTAAGGAAGAGCAATTTTGGATCTTTCAATGAGTTTTTGCTACACAATTGTTAGATTTTCTATTTTTGTTTTTAAAACAAAAAAACACTAACTTCATAAAATGTAATAGAATTTCTATTTTTTTTATTTTTAAAATAAATAAAAATATTGCTTTTATCAAATTAATAACAAAAATAACATCTATTTTGTTTTAGTTTTTCTTTTGTTATTTAAAAACATTGTCTTCATAAAATGTAATAGAAATTCTATTAATTTATTCTTAAAATAAAAAACATTGCTTTTATCAAATTAATAATGTGTTTGTGTATTCTATTCTAGTTTTGCTTTTTGTTTTTATTGACGAAGGTTTTTTCATGCATCTGTGACTATAATACACCTCTCGGTGTAATAATAAAAAATAATATTCCTATTGATCTATATATATATATATATATATATATTCCATTAATTTAAATAGTATACAATTCTTTTCTAGTTGTATAAAGAAATATATGAACTCAAAATAAAAATATTAAAATTACCAAACAAATAATAATTTGACAATTCTTTTGACCTTTGGAAGTATGAAATTAGAGAAGGTTTGGTATGAATTTGATTATATAATCTGCTCATTGAATGTTGGGAAGAAGACACGCTTGCTGAGATTGGAAGAAGTTTGGGCTCCTACATATCAACAAACAAAAAATTAGAAGATAGATGCTAGGGGATATATATCAGAATCTGTTTAGGGTTGACCCCATAACAAATTTTGCTCCAGGAAATTGAGATACACACAAAGGGGGGCTTTGGACTCAAAGAGTGGAAAGGGAAGATAAAATGAAATATGCCCTAAATGTAAATCCAAATACCATGGACAATTGGAATGCAACACTATTGTAAAGTTCAATAGAGCCAATGAGTCTGAACAGACACCAATCAGAGAAGGAGGTGCTAAAAAAAATTATGAACATGAGATAGCTATCTCAGCAAAAGAGCAAGAATTGATGGACCCAATAACAACCACAAAGGTGATGGATTATCAAGCAAGGGGGGATGAGAACATAGAAAAGGAGGAAATGGATCCAAAATGCAACCTTATTGCAGTAGAGATGTGTGGTGGAGAGTGGGATTGAGCCCAAATGAAACAGATCCTACCCAATACAAAAGAAGAAAAAGACCTAGAGAATCCACATGAAATTATGGGGAATGAGGGAGAGGCAGGAGCTAAAGACAAGGGAATGACAATCAATATGAAAGAAACAATAGAGTACATAGATGAAAAGGAGGCGAAGGAGAAATCCAATGAACCAAACAAAGATTAGATCCAAATAGGGGATGGGGAGATTGAAATAGAGCTAGAATCAAAGGATGAAGAAGGGGGGGAGAAGAAATAGAAGAAGAGCTACTGAAGGAAAGGATGCTAGAACAAACTCGGTCAAAGTTGAAGAAACCAAAAATTAAAAGGAAGGGAAAGCGAGGATCGAAAACGAACAAAGAAAAGCTAGAAATTGCCACCAATGCAATAAGGCAAATAAAACTAAGATCAAGGAAGGATGTCATCCTTCCTCAGGGGCAAGGAAGATCATTACATGGAATGTTAGGGACATAAACACCCATAACAAGTGGTGTATGGTCAAGCACCAAATTGACCAAGAAAATGGTGATATTCTGTTGATGCAAGAAACAAAACCGAGTAGGGAAGAAAGTGATAGAAGATTGAATTGTTGGAGGCAGTGGAAGGGCCACTTTATTGAATCAAATGCAACATATAGAGGATTAGGTTTAATATGAAATCCCCTAACAATTGAAGGGGAATTATTGGAAGAGGGGAGGAACTGGATTATCATTAGATGCAGAATTGTGCAAAGAAATGAGCAATTCATTCTAATATATGTATATGGGTCGATTGCCACAACAAGTAAAAGAGAGTTATGGCACCAAATTTCCAATAGAATTGAGAAGCTCGGGGGATAGAGAGGCATTATTGCAAGGGGTTTCAATGCAACATTAAGTAATGAGTAAAAAAGGAGAAGTTTATTAAGGTTCACTAATGTCTAGTGAGACTTCTCAGACTTTGTAGATGTCGACTAGCTGAAGGACCTGCAGACTAAGAACTAGGTTTTCACTTGGATAAATAAAAGAAGGGGATTTACGAGCATTTTTTAATGAGTAGATATATTTCTACTATTTAGGGAGTGGAATGAGCAAGCAGTCACCCACAAAGCCTCAATTTTTCCTTTCACGAGATCATATCACTACCCTATGCAGCTATTGACCAAACCTGATGACCCCCCAAAAGGCAACCCTTTAAAAATTAAGAATGTGGCTAAGGGATGATAAAATCAAAGATCTAGTAATTGGTTGGTGGAATGAAGTTGGGATTGAGAACCACTCCAATCTATTCAAGGTGAGCAAGAAGTTAAGCTATGTCAAGGCCATGTTGAAGGATCGGAACACAACTTAGTTCAAGAATATTTTCATAGAAAAGGAAAGAGTAGAGAAAGAGTCGTTAACACTAAATGATATAATCATCAAAAATGGGATGTTGGAGGAAGAGTATGAGGCAAAAAAAACCCTAAAAGAAGAATTTTCTAAGATATTGAAAAAAAATAATGTTTTTGGAGGCAAAAATCCAAGGAGGCATGGTTGAGGGAAGGGGATAGGAACACCAAATACTTTCATCAAATGATGTGGCTAATCGAAGTAGCAATAGGATCACAAAGATTAGGAGAGAGGATGGCATGATGAATCAATCCTTAGAAGAGGTCAATATTGAAGTTGTTGTATTTTTGAGTCAATTTTGAACAAGGAAGTACATGAGCATACAAAAGAGAGGGAAAGAATATTGAATTCCATTCTATGTTAATTAATGCAGAACAAAACTGTAGACACATAAAATTCAATTCAATTAATATTTAATTAATTATCCCTTGAACCACATGATTAATTTAACAAATCATATTAACCTATTATTACCTTTATATTTAATTAATAACCCCTTTCCATTTCTCCCAGAGTTTGATTTATTTCAATATATATCAAATTGTGCCTTAAGGAATATTCTAATTTTATCCCTAATCCTAATTAGCTAAATTAATTCATAATTAAGTAGGCTAATTATGTAATTCCTACAAACCTATCTTCTAATCCCCCATTAACCTATGCCTAATCCTTGTTAGTATTTATTCAATTTTTAAATACTACACATCTACCCAAAACCCACATGTGAGTCCACATGTGACTCCCTCTTAAAGAAATTGCATGCACAAGTCACTTCAACATCTCCACATCACCTTTGACCAAGGGGTTCTCACACATGTGTGAGTATGTTCTTCCTCATAGAGCCACCCTACACTTTCATCTTTTAGCCTGTATGTCATAAGCTCTCTTCCACTATCCCTTACACCCTTCCACAAGTGTTTCCACTTTTCAACCTCTTGGACTTCCCAAGATTTTCTCACACATGTGTGAGCACATCTTCCCCTTTTCCCTATGACAATTGTTCTTCCCAAGATGTGCTCACACATGTGTGAGAACACCTTTCTCTCTCCTTCAATTTGAGCCCTTGATCAAATTTTGATCTTGACCATTCATTTCCAAGCCTCAAACTCTATAAATTGAGCCCTTATCTCTTATCAAATTATCCACTTTTCATACATCCTCATGCTGCCTTTTATCCACTCATCATAGCACAATCATAATTCCCATTCACTCATCCATCTTCGTGTTGTTATGATAATTTGAGAGCATTCCACACTCACCCAATCTCTCTCTCCCACTCTCCATTAGTCAACTTTAGAGCACTTGAGGTTCATGGAGATGAGGAGTACAAGAAAGAGATGTATGACAATGGAAGCTTCATGAGTATACTTTATTTTATGTAATTTGTCTCTTATTATGCTCTCATTTAAATCTTTCTTGATATCTCATTTTGAATGGTTTCAGTTTATAATGATTGCTAACCCTACTAACCATTATTAATGATGAAAAAAACAATGCCTTATATTGGAAGATAGCAAAAGAAGAAGTCAAGAATGTCACATTTCAACTAAACCCATACAAATCTCTTGGACTAGATGGCTTTTTGGCCAACTTCTTCTAAAAATTTTGAGACATCATGGGAGAGGATTTGAATATGGTGGTAGAAGAATAAAGAAGAAAAATATTTATGGTGGGAACTCTGAACCATACCTTTTCAGCTCTCATTCCTAAGAAGAAGACCCCACAGTCAATGAGTGACTTTAGGCCAATCTCTCTCTGCAACACAGTGTATAAGATAATCACCAAGATCATTGCAAATAGGCTCAAGAATGTCCTTAAATAAGTCATATTAGAGGAACAAAATGGTTTTGCACCTAGGAGATCAATTGTAAAAGGCATCATTATAGCACATGAAACCAATCATTTGGCAAGGAAGACTAGGGAAGCTCGCATGATCCTTAAATTAGATATATTTAAGGCCTATGATCTAGTGGATAGGAAATGGCTACTGACAGTTCTTGGGAAATTTGGTTTCAGTGATAGTCGGATCAACTGGGTCAGAAGTTGCATCACTACCCCAAAAATTCTCAATTTTGATGAATGGAGTTGTGCATGGTTTCTTCTCCATGTTTAGAGGCATCATATGGGGAGATCCATTATCCCCTCTTCTATTCTTCATTATGGTTGAAGCACTTAGCAAGAGCATAAACACTTTAAGGAGGGAAGGTAAATGGTAGGGTGTATCTATGGCTAACGGTTTGGACCTTGTAACACATCAATAATTCATTGATGATACTATCATATTTGGCATGACATGCAAAATAGAAGCCAAGACCATCAAGAATTTCCTTAATGAATATTGTAGGGCATTATGATAGAGTATTAACTAGAGGAAATCTAAGGTTTTCTTCCTCAATACACAACCTAGCTTGTAGAGAGACTTGTCAAGAATTTTGAACTTGAAATTGGCCAACTTCTTAGGTCGCTTTTTGGGGATGCCATTGTTTGTTGGTATTAATAAGAAATGTTACTAGGAGAATCTAATCAATAGTTACAAGAGTAAGATGGAAACTTGGAAAGGAAAATGGCTAACCTCGATAAGAAGACTTCTTGTGATTAAGGTTGTGTTGATTCCCAAATCAATAGATCCCCAAACACTAAAGACTTAGAAACATTCCTATCAACAAGTTCAATATTGGATTTGGCCAATGAACAAGATTCAGTTGCACAACTGAAATCTTCTACATTTTTGCTTATGCAAGACCAAAGTGTGTAGACCTTAACAATGCCTCAAAATAATGAATCTACACATGGACTGCCATTGTTATATTAAGAAGATGTCTCAATGAAAATATACCAAGGAAAGATGGATAAATCCTTGGTTCTGGTTACAACCTTAGTTTATATCCTTTATGCTTTCATTGAGAGTAGTTTTCTAAACTAACAACTACTACTATAGAAATATTAAAGGTGAAATAAGAAAGCAAAAGATAAAATAAGAATATAAAAGGTGAAATAAGAATGATTCTTAAAATACAAAACTAATCAATTCCTATCTAGGGTAAATAGAGTCCAATCTTCAGACAATCAACATTTATTGTGACATGCATTCAACAACCACTTAGAGCATTTTATGGCTTGCATAACCTGCTCAGAAAACCACAACAAGAAGAATAACATTATATGATACACGCATTGTAGTAATTTTGAAAACATAATTTAACTCCATTAAAAGAGACCCATATTCAAAATCACACATTCCTAATTGAAGAAAACAAATTTACATGTCATTAACACATAGATTCATACAACATGTGGACATTAATGATAAACAACCTAGTAAATGATCTTCTTTCATTAATATTCAGAAATGTGTACATACATCATAACAATGGACATTTGCAGAAAGTAAATGCTCACTCTATTCCTTTTACAGGCCCCTAATACATACTACTTAAATTTTCCAGAATCCTATCACAATTGCCCTAAATTCCCTTTTATAACAGCAAGGGAGCAAAACAAGCTTCAGGCCGAATGTGACACATGTCAAAATGTCATTGATTACATTTTTTGAAATACTACAAGGTAGCTCAAAAAAAATCTTGCATACACATCGTCATAGTTCATTAATTACAAATATTTGCAAGGATTGATCTTGGAGGTCAAGCTGCATATCCATTGGACCTTGCTGGGTGGTCCCTCCTGTACTTGTACTTGCTACGTTGAAGATCTAGACTCTGGAGCTGGAGCAGGTGCGCTGGGACAGGTACAAGGTGGTCGAAAATTCCAATCATTTCGTCCAAAATGATAACCTACATAATAAAATGAAAATACAGAAATGGATGCAAATTTAACTACTCATCCTCGAGCTAGTCTTCTTCCAAGGAGTCATACCTTTTATGTTAGACCTCAATTTCATTGATTGGTCAAATGAAAGATCATAAGCCCTGCGGTTTACTCATTGCTTCTCTTGTCCTATAAGCCGGTGCAATGATAATATCTAATGTAAACTTATGATATAGAGAATCTACATTAATGATTTTATCAATGATCAAGTGATAAGTAGTCTCCTGATTGCGTGCATTGGTCAATGTGTTTAAGACTACATTAACTATTGATTTGAAGTCTTCCTTCCATTTGACAGAATCTTTCACTTGTCCATCCTCTATCAAAATTGTGGGGATATCCCACTTCTACAGGCCCTTGAATGACCCTATCTTTTCTGTCAGTGTCTTCTTTTCCTCCTCCATGTGGGGGAGTTCTTTAATTAACAAATTTTAGTTCTTCCACGTAACCCCCACATTTTGGGGTGCCTTAGGGTCATTCTTGACTGCCAAAATAATTTCTTTTAGTTTTTGCACTTTTGGGAACCAAGCAGTCCTAATGGGTTGAAAAAAATGAAATAATATCATTTAATTGGTCACGTAATTGTGACACCAAAGAATAGGAGGGATGGAACTCATCCAATCTATCCAAAACCCTATTTCAAAATTTCAAAATTGTTGACTTTCTTATTTCAAAATAATTCCCCTCTGCCTCCTCCTTCACCTTTTGTGATTCCTCTTTCATTTTTTTCAATTCTCCTAGCCTAAGACCCACTGAAGACATTGATCTCTTTTGCCAAGTCATCTTTTAGCTTTTCATTTTCAATGAAAAGCCGACTATGGTCAGAATTGAGGGCCACGTGTATGAATTTGAGTCTTTCATGTTGTTTCCCCTGCTCCTCTGCAGCCAGCTTAGCAAAATGGACTGCATTCATTGATATGGCAGCAACCTGTGATGCAGTTGTGTCTACCAAAGTTCTAATGACTGCATCACCCACCTTATGTTCTACCCCTCGCAACACCATGGGATTATTTGTATTTGGATCCTTGGACCATAAAGAAAAAGCTTGTATGCTCGGATTGACCCCAGATCCATGTTCTCCAAATTCCTGTGCATACATGGGGTCCTCTTGCCTCATTACCTGGTCCAAAACAAAAATCTTTTCGAGGTCCCATATTGGCACCAAAGTATGCCACTCTTTTTTACAAGCTCCCTAGATTCTTGAGGAGTACATTTAATATCATTCTTATCAAAATTTTGCATTTCTTCTTCAGTTATATCCTTTAATTTTTCTCGTAGCCAAAAAGATTTAAATTCATATGTGTTGATGAAATTATCATCTGACATGAATTGTTTAGAGGCAATTACCCTTTCATCTGTGACTTCATCTTCTGGGACGACACTAGGGATAATTTCCCTATCCAAATTCATCAACACATCTACAACCTCATCTTCTTTGAAAGCATAGTGGGGAGGGGAAGGTGGTGGCACACTAGAATCCATTTCTTCTTCAATGATATCAGCAAAATAAAAAATTCTAGCCTTTCCTTTTTCAATCTTCCTTATTATTCCGACACTTGGCTGCTTTGTTCTTTGGGAGACTTATTGGGGAGCTTCTTGCAAATATTCCCTTGTCAAAACTACCTTCCCTTTATAGATCACAAAGGGATTGTATGCAGGCCTCTCCTCTAGTGCTCTGACAGGCTGCTTAGCCTGCCTTCAGGCTAGCTCACTTGCAATCAATTCAACAAAAGTTTTGACTTTGCATGAAATTCTAGCAAAGTAATTATGAATGTTTTCCAAAAATCTCTGGAATTCAAGGTCTTCTTCTCTTCTTTCCATTTCCAATTTATTCAAACAATCCCACTTTTTCCTTCTTTGCAGGGCCTTAAATGGGTTGTCATTTCTAATTAAATCTTCTCTTTTATCAAAGTGATGAGTAAAACCTTCAATTTATTTACCCTTACATCATTTATATAGCCCTCTGGATCAAAACACCTTACTTGGCTGACCTTGAGTCTATAATTATTCACAAGAAAATCTTGCACCTTATCAAGGGTATCACACCCATAGTGAATTCATTGAACTTTGTTACCAGAGGAAGGTGTTGCCCTTTCTTTTATGTTCTTACCTGCTCCTTCTTCAACCATAGTAGCTTCCATATAAACTCTATGAATGCAAGCCTGGGAGAAACTATGATGGGTAGCACGTGAGGTTCTTGATTACACCCATACACTCTGATCAATGTACAATTGGAATAGAAGAAGAAGTCCCCAAAATTGTGGGTGAATTCCCCCTCAGGATACATAGTGTTATCTACTTTAGCACTTCTGATTCTCAAGGTTTTTATTATGTCCTTTGGGAGCCTAGGCAATGTAATCCCCATCATCATTAGGACCCTCACAACAAAACAATAAAAAAATGCTTTATAATCAAAATACTTAGATCCCTTGTCCCATACTTGGGTCCATCTCTGCACCGGCCATACCGGCCATCCTGCAAATTAGTCCTTGGATCAAAAATATTTACCTTTAAAGATTCTTCCCATTTGATTCTATTTGGGAAAAGAATTAAATGGCATAGCAAAGAATAATGTTTAAAATTTAATCCCTAATTGGGGTTCCTTGCTTTCATTATCCCCTCATGTAATTTGTCTTGAATTATTGTGGTGAATTCATATAGCTCATTAGTGTCTAAATGCTAGATCTTTATGGCCATCATCATGAATTCCATATGCATCCTTATCAATCCATAATATTAACCCAAAATTTGACACAAAGCATAAATATGTTTTTGTAAAATAATCCTCAAAGAGGCTCAAATCGAAAGGTTCCTTCTCTAACTCTAATAGGTAACTCTTCCCTCCTTTATATAACTTCTTCAAGAAAAGAGGTAATATCTTCTTCCTATAAAAGTCCTTCTTGGCATAATATTCTCTTATCAACCTAAGTAAAAGCATGGATTTGTGTTGCACCTAAAGCTAATCCGTATGATTCGGCCATAAGGGTTCCGACCAGACCAATGTGGTAGTTGATGAGCTGAGATATTAGCTCCTTTTATTCTTAAAGCTCATAAGTTTGTACCATGTTTTAATTTGTATAATGGGATAGTAATGATGTATTAGAGTTTGACTATATGCATTACGGATGTTAACTGAACTCATTAAATCATGTTTTGCCATGCCAATTATTCTTGTTGCCATGTGAATTATTCATGTTGCCATGTGGATTATCATAGGTAATATCATGTGTGAAATGTATAAGTATTTTGATTAATTAAAATAGATATATGTGTATGCTTGTATGTTCTATCTTTTTAATTACAAAAATAAATAAGATGTTGCAGTGGCGGTTTTTGTGTCACATCATGAAGGAAGTTAGAGATATTCAAAGGGTGGTTAAATGTTCAAAATGACAAAGAGAATAATGGGCGTAAGGAGCAGAAAATGAATAGCAGGGAACACAAGACTCATTTATGTCTATCTTTAGTAAACATTAAATCTTGTAATACCGCCATGCTATATTCTTGGCTGCGGTTTAGTAGTGATCCACGTTTTCAATGGCTTAACTTCGTTTGTTCTCTGTCATAAATATTCTCCTCCTTGTTTCATCGACGTGACCTAGATTGTAGGGAGTTGTTGTAGTTTTCTTTTAAATAAGAGTATGTGCCTCTTCTCCGAGGTTAGAAAAAGAGAAGGGGAAGAAAGACAGAAGATTTAGAAATAAATTTGCAGAGTATTTTTATCTTTCTTTCATTTTGTATGTTGTATCGACCTTTGAAAGACAATGAATAAAGTGATGATATTCTTAGTATTTAGAGTTATCTTTGGAAGCCTAGATACACTCATCCAAGGGGGCCCACTTGGTGAGTATTCTTGTGCATTTGTTAACTTAGTTTCCCTTTCTGTTGCAGTAGTCATTCTGGCAATTGACCGTTCCTGCAGCCACTGGAAACAGATCTTGTGACTATTCCTGCAGTCAAAGCAAACAGAGTAATTCCTATTTTAGGTTTGGACTTAGTTAACAAGTTCTTTAATTGGGTTTTATGTTAATGTAGAGTTTTCTTGTAGCCATTCAGTTGTTACAATTCTTGCTTACTTATTTCAAATAGGTTTAGTTGTTGCAGTAATGCAAAATAGCTTTTGCAGGAATTTAGTGCATATATAGTGTAGACCCATTTCAAGTAATACGTCTCTGGGTTGATAAACAAATGAAATTCAGTTATGGAGATAATAACTTCACAGAGTGAATGTCCAAACTTTGGGTTGAGACTTTAGCTATAGTTATTGTTCCTATTAGTGAAGCAAACAATAGTCACATGGCGTCGATGTGGCAAAAAGGTTCTAGTCAGAACCCTTTCGGTCGGAAGTGTTTCGGCTGGAACCCCTTCCCCTATATAAGCTATGAAAAATCCTTTTCCCCTCATTTTGCACTGACCAACTTAGAGTTCAATGGCTGAGGAGAATGGGGGCAAACGAGTTCGGCTGAAAATGTTTCCCAAGTAGGTTTTTTTTAATTTGTTTTTGTTTTTTTAATGTTTTTCAAAAAACAATAGTATTAATATATTAATTATTTAGCTTTTTTTCATAATTTTGTATAGTTTTTTAGTTTTTTAATTATTAATAATATATTAGTTTTTTTAAAAATTAATGTTTAATAATATATTAGTTTAAAACATTTTAATGGTTAATTATTTATAAATGTGACATACACATATATAACTTTAGATATTAAAATGTTATCCTACAACCCCTGAGCACATACTAGGACCTCTTAAGACACCTAGGTCCCCTTAAGACATTGAGGATCCCTTAAGATAGGACGACTTAGTGCATCTTTTGATCTCTTAAGACACTTAGGAGAACTTAGTTTATCATAGGACCCTTTAAGACATCATACAACCCCTTACTACATCCTAGAATCTATTAAGACATGAACAACCCCTTAATACATCCTAAGACATCTTTTAAACCCTTTTAGCATCCTTACATGTATAACATAAGATCCCATATGACACCATAAAACCCTTTAAGACCCCTTATGACTGTAATGACCCATAATACCTTTTGAACCATAATAATACCTTAAGAGAACAATACCTTATGACCCAGAATGACCCCTATTGACCCAATATGACACCATAAGATCATATAGTGTCATAAGGGGTCATATGGAGTCGTTAGGGGTCATATGGGGTCCTAAGGGGCCACCTATGTATTCTAACACATGTGTGGCCCCTTAGGACCCCATATGACCCCTAACGACACCATATGACCCCTTAGGACCCCATATGACCCCTTTTAACATCCTAGTAGGTACAACATACTCCTAAGGACCCAATATGACCACATAAGATCACATAGTGTCCTAAGGGGTCATATGGAGTCCTAAGGGGTCACACATGTGTTTTAATACATGTGTGACCCCTTAGAACCCCATATGACCCCTTTTAACATCCTAGTAGGTACAACATACCCCTTAGGACCCAATATGATCACATAGGATTACATAGTGACCTAAGGGGTCATATGGGTCCTAAGGGGACACACATGTGTTAGGACACATGCGCACAACCCCTTTATGACCCCATATGCCCCCTTTTAACATCCTAGTATATACAACATACCCCTTAGGATCCAATATGACCACATAGGATCACATAGTGTCCTAAGGGGTCATATGGCCCATCCTAAGGGGTCACACATTTGACCCCTTAGGACCCCATATGACCCCTTTTAACATCATAGTAGGTACAACATACCCCTTAGGACCCAATATGACCACATAGGATCACATAGTGTCCTAAGAGGTCATATGGGGTTATAAGGGGTCACACGTGTTAGGATACATGTGCACGACCCCTTAGGACCCCATATGACCCCTTTTAACATCCTAGTAGGTACAACTGTTACCTAATTTTGCTAGAAAGCTCAACCAGGTAGAGATTTTGTGTGTTATAAACAAAGGTGCATTTTTATTCTGTTGTATTACATTCATGAACATTTAAAAGGAAGCGACAAAACATTGCTATCCATTGAACATAATGTAGATGCATAAGAGAGAGAGTACTATTTTTTTTGAAAAAATAATCTTTATTGATATAAATGTACAATGTCTCACATAAGCCATGAGACTAACTGGTATGGTGCAGATAAGGAAAACACTATATACTTGCAAGTGCAAAACAAATGTAAAATGCAGAATAGGGAAGGGTGACTCATCATTGCCTAAATGATGAGCCCTTTGTGTGTTGTTTTGTGCCATCTATAGTCTTTCACCCATCCCACATCCAGTTGTGTTTCCTCATTGCCCCTGAGTACTTGCATTTGAGGAAATAATGTGTTAGAGTAATGAGAGTCATCATTAAATGTCTACATATGCACCTACAAACATATAATCTATCTCTCATGTGCATCATAACAACTAGTATCTCATTGTCTTTGGACATGTAGTGTCACGGTTAAAACACTTCATTGGTGAAGTGACCACCAAGGTTCAAACCCCTGCTAGGCCATTGTGCTCACAGGCCTTGTGTCTTCACTGGGTCGTTGTGCTCGCAGGTTTGAACAAGTGAAGTGTGGGGATGAGGTCCCCCGATTGTGGCCTCACCGGTTCATAGCTCTAGGTAAAAAGTGTTTCATGTGGAGCCAGAGGGCATGTCATGCTAGCATCGCCGGTCACGTTAAAAAGTTTACCAGACATTATTCGAAAAAAAAAAAAAACTAGTATCTCATTAGGTCCAAGAAACAACTATCAAATCAAATCATCAAGAGTAAATCAGATATGCATTGTTTTTGTCTAACTTGTTTATTTCATGTGCAGATAAAGGAAAATTAACATGGTTGTTCATAAATCATAGCATGTGGGGTAAAATATGGCTCCCACAAGGGTTGAGCCTAGCATACTGCTAGCATATGATAGCAGACCTAAAATCAGTCATAAAACCATCAAGATAGTGCATGTAAAGTAGGGAAATCAAGATATCAAAGAGCATATCCAAGGTACATGCACAAAGCTACATAAGTATTGATTGATAAAGAAAGATATAGATCTATGAAGAGAATTCTATAGTATTCTAAGTTAATCACCGTGTTAGGATAGCCATTGATGCAAAAGAAAAGTGACAAATATGAAAGTGCAGTCACCAAATAAGGGTGTTATCAAAGTATCTTTGTTTCTATGTAGTCTTTGAGGTCAACAATATGAATAACACCTTATCACCATTTATCATTTACCATTGATACAACACAAGAGGGTAACAAAGGGTATATAAACAAAACAATACCATCTCAGACCTAAAATGGCATAGTGCAAGACAGTATTTGCAAATAAAATAAGTGCAAAATCAAAGATCATGGTGAAATGACCAAAGAACAGTCCAAGCATACCATTCATAGTGATAGTAGTAATACTAGTTGCAGTCATTAATCAAGATGATAATATATTCTTTCACTCAAAGACAGTCAAAGGATACCATAGCATCTTTAGGGCAGCCCACATAGTGAGGTCGCTATCTATACAAATAGTGAATGAAAGAAGAATGATAGTAATATAGTTGTAATACCCTAAAAATGGTCATCTAAACCATAGGCCCCCTAGTCTTGACAACGTCACCAAGGTCCTAACCAAAGGCAATTAAAATTAATCTTGAGCACACAATTAATTTCTAAAATCATCAAATGTCACATGGAAAATAAATCAACCAATATTAATTAAATATTTATTTAATTAATTGATCATTCCAAGTAAATCATTTTAAACAATTATCCTATTTATTTTATTGAATATCCTAGCATATTTAATTGAATAAATCAATTTGCCATTAAATTATCAAAAAAGGAATTAATTGACCAAAAAAGAATTAAAATTTGAGAAAATAAATCAATTGGAGATAATCTTGAAGAACAAATTAAAAAATTGATATCAGAGAAAACAATTAAAACATTTAAATATTAAAATTGAATAAAATAGAGAATAAATCAATTTTTTTCTGATTTTATCTTAATTTTAGTTCAATTTCCTTTAAAACTGAGAAAAGAAACCAATCACATCAATTCACCTGGATTGTGCTTCCTCTTGGAAAATCTTGACCACTCATCATCATTTGATCTCAGCCGTTGGTTTCTTTCTAAATTTTTTATAAATTCAGGCTCTCATCTCTCATTCAAGGATCTTGGAGAATATATTGTTATTATGTTGTTTTTGCTCTAGGTTCACTAAGTTCATATTGAGATATTGCATATTAACTATTGCATGTTTGTTAAATCATTTAGCTTAAATCTTGCAAATCTTGCACTCGTCTAGCTTAAATCTTGCATATCTAGCTTAAATCTTCCATCCATCTAGCTTAAATTCATGCTCATATAGATTAAAAATCCTTCGTTTAGGTGTTGTCTAGTCACTGGATAGCTTAGCAATCTGAGAGCAATCTAAACTCGCATCTACTAGAAGGAAATAGGTCGATTTGTGATGGTTTATTATTTATTGTTGATTGATTTACTAACCATGCATCTAATGACTTAATTGTAGTGTTGTGTATCACAGATACAAATACAGGATACCAGCCGGAGGGAGACAATGGTAGAGAGGGGAGGGTGGATCGTTAGGAGCCATTAGGGTTGAGATTAGCAGTGCCAGGGTGGAGAAGGGTTGAGGGGAGGAGGAGAGAATAGCTCCTCGGCAGGTGAGAAAGCAGAGGGATGAGTAGGGAGGTGGAGAGGGAGGCATAGAGAAGGGGATACCAGATGCAACATGGTCCATGAGAGCCAAATTGGCAGGTTTGCAATCATAGTTGACAGTGGCATGAACATAACTTGCTGAGCGAGACCGACAACTTGCTGAGGTCAGAGCAGAGAGAGATTGACAACTGGCTGAGGTGAGAGCAGAGCAAGATGCTCTTCAAGGGGAGGTGTTGCATCAGACTAGTCGAGCATCCTATTACGTTATGACCTATAGCATTGCAGTTCCATTAGCGTAGCAAGTTGTCCCATATTCTTAGTATATGGCTTGATTTGAGGGAGCCAGGGCACCTAGACAGGATGTCAAGCAATAGGCAGCACCTCCTCCACCTGACGATGAGGGAGAGGCAGAGAGCTAGCTTGTTAGGTCTTTTAGTTTTTTTGTTATATACCCCATTTTTGTAGTCTTATTCGATTCTTGCTCCTACGAGACATTGTATACGATAGTTGATATCATTTGTACTCTACGACACTGAGATTATGATTATATATGAGTTCTTGATTTGATTTCATCGTACTTTTGTCAATTGATTATGAGATGTCTTTTTATATGCTTTATTCTATATGTATGCATATATTTTCTAGTATGGATGTATGCCATGGGTGTAATATGGATGTTTATTCTTATTTCTTTTCATGCAAATAAATGATGATGCAAATGAATGAGCAATTAGTAATGCTAATGTTTATTTTTTCTTATGCAATAATATGAATGCAAATAAGTGATAATGAAATGTATGGATCTATATAAGATGCTCGTGTATGCAGCTAACATCTCAATACACAAGTACTTGATCAGAGAAATGATGATGAAATAGAGACCACTTAGTGGAGAAATGATGATGCTTCAAACTCTAATTTAGAAGATAAAGAGATCATTGTTATTGTGTGGGGGAAAAGCGGGGGGATGAAACTTAAAATTCAAAAATGCGGTCTCAAAGAGGCTTGTTCACACACCCATGGGACTTCTTGGTGCAAGTTATGGAGTCATGAGGAATGACTCAACCTCCCAAGGTTGGTTTTATGGTTCTCTATCTCACAAGGTCCCTCAAGCCAATGCCTTTTCTCTCAGATCACTGAGCAAAGTGGCTTAGGGATGACGAATGCAAGAATGAGGGATGCTTATGATTGATCTAATTATGAAATGCATCCTATCTATGCATGATTCTACAAATGCAATAAAATAGATTATAAGATGACAAGATTAGTAGCAAAACTATCCTAACATGATATACTAGTTAATGATTTAAGCTAATGACAAAGGAAATAGTCTAAAATGCTTATTAGATTAATTCCTATTACAAAGAGAAGCTAGATGTATTGATAAATTTGAGCATAAATGAGATACTAAAAGCTTGCATGGATCCTTAAAATGGAGGAATGAGAGCTCTATTTATAGTGAAAATAGGGCAATGGATGGTCAAGATTGAAGGAGTTAATCAAGGGTCAGGATTGAAAGTTATCAATCCATGTTTACAATTTTCACCATTTAAATGGTGACAATTGTCAACATAAGACTGGTTGAGAGGAGATGAAAGAAGCATTAAATTCTTGAGAAGACCTTATGGTTACCTTACGAGGTAAGGGTTAAGGTTAGGTTAGGGTTATCCAATGGATAAAGCTTTTATCCAAGGGATAAACTCTTGTGCAAAGGTTAAAGGGATAACCATGGTCAAAGCAATGAATGCTTGATGAGACCCCTGGGTTAGAAGAGGGTTGAGTTAGTCAAAAAGTCTCTAAACATGCCACTAAGGGTTAGTTAACCATTAATGGTTTGAAGACTTTGGGGACAAATTTGTAAGAGTCATTCCAAATTTGGGGGTATTCAACAAGTTGAATGGATAAAGGCTTTAATGCTTTTAGAAGACTTTACTCCAAATTTGAGAAGTGACCTTCTCAAATTTAGGGAAAAGGGATAATGGATGGGTTTGGGCTAATTGATTAGGATTAGATGGATTCTAGAAGAAATTAGGAATAGGGTTTAGGATGCAAGTGGGAGATGTAGGAAAATGCAAGTGGGTGGGGAAAATAGAATTTAATTAAAATAAAATTAATTTATTTCAATTGGTTGCAATTTGGGAAATTGAATAAATTAGATTTATTCAATTTGGGATAAACTATTAATTAAATGTAAATTTAATTAAAAGTAAGAAGAAGGGATTTGATTAAATAAAATGATTTATTTAATTAATGATGCAAAGAGCTTTAGTGAATTTAACTAAATAAATTGAATAATTTATTTATTTAAATAGAAGAATGTGGGTGATTTGGTTAAATTTAACTAAATGGAGGAATGAGAATAAAATGAACATTAAATATTCATTTAGAAATACAGTCATTTTTATACGTCTACATTTTGCCCCTCTTTGAAGTGACGTGTGTGCACATGTTGATTCAAAGAAAATGATGTGTTGTCATGATTTAGTTATGATCAATTTTTATGTCGTGCCCTAGATTTGATAACCGATGCCCCAGATTTGATAAATGATGTTGATAATGCCCCCTTGGGATATGAATCAAAAATTTTGAAAATTTGATTTGATTTATAGATAAATTTGATAAATTTCATTGCATTGTAAAATTTTGTCTATGTTGAATGCGGTAATTTGATTCATCTCCCGATATTGCTATTTGGTAGGGTTGTATGAGACACCGCGAGCAATTTACGTGTCCCTCCATGTAACCCTAATTTCAATTTACCCTATAAAAGGGAAAAAGTGATCTCTTTTTGTCTCATTTGTGCTTGTTGACCTTGGAGAAAGTGATATTTGGAGAGAAGTCAACATGCCGGTTCCTTATGCTTCTCATCAATTCGAGCGCGTTCGGAGGTATCGGAGGCCTGTCGCGTATGGACCACCAGTAAGTCAACCTTTTTGACCCCTTTTGTATTTTTTATTTTGTCGTTTTTGATCATGTTTTCAATTTTGTCACGCGGATTTGTCGGTTTAGCGCGTCAGGGTCAAAGCGTAGCGCATACGATAGGTTTCATAGCGCATAGGTTTTAATAAAATAGGTAGCATCCAAAAAGTTTAGGGTAGCACAACGGTAAATTAGGGTAGCATGTAGGAGATACCTAGCACATAGGGTTTCTAGGGAGTCGCATTGGTAGGCCTAGGTAGCGCTTAGGTATACCCTAGCGCAACGGGGAAGGGTTATAGCGCAGGAGCTAAGTAGGATAGCATATAGGGTAGTTTTAGCACTTGGGGTAGGTTAGGTGACACATAAATAGGATAGGGTAGCGTGTAGATGCTGGCTAGCACATAGGATGGATTGGGTAGCGCTTTGCAAGGACAGGGTAGCGCATAGTAAGCAGTTTAGCGCGTAGACAAGATTGTTTAGCGCATAGGGAAATTTTTTGTTAGCGCATAGTAAGCAGTTTAGCACGTAGACAAAATTTGTGGATGAAGAAAATTGGTAGGTTGATGCCTGTTCTACTGAGATAGGTGCAAATAGTCAGTCTGCATGCGTGCTGTCATTGTTTTGATAAGTTTGTCCAATAGGAGTTTCGATATAACTTGATTTGATTTGCAATGTTTCAAGTTGATATTGATTTGATGTGGATTTGATATGATGTGGTTTTTGATAGGGATGGTGGATATGAACTTGATTTGATATGAATTGTTTCAAGTTGATATATATGTTGAACTTGAGTTGTTTTACAAGCTACAATGATTGTGGAACTTGAGTTGTTTTACAAGCTGCAATGATTGTGGAACTTGAGTTGTTTTACAAGCTGCAATGATTGTGGAACTTGAGTTGTTTTACAAGCTGATATGGGTGCGAAACTTGAGTTGTGTTACAAGTTGATATGAATGTGAAACTTGATTTGTGTTACAAGTTGATATGAATGTGAAACTTGAGTTGATTTTCAAAGTTTCAAGTTTTGATATGAATTTGATTTTGATATCTATGTTTTTGATGAGGAAACTGATATTGGACTTGTTTTGCTATGTGATAGGAGTGCATTGGAGTGGTTCAGTTGCGAGAGCAATTTCCGAGACCGTGGTCATTGATACCATGATTGACATAGGCTGATAGAGATATTATTGAGAGGTGTGGTATGTCCTCATTGTTAGAGATGCCTTGGTTTATTGTGAACCGGGGTTTATTGACAACATTAGTTGAGAGGTGGCACAGTGACACGAACACCTTTCGTTTGGCAATAGGTGAGATCACAGTCATGCCTGAGGATTGCTACCGGATTCTATGGATTCCTGTGGTAGGGGCATTATTACCCTATGAGCAGACTGAGGAGGGTGGTACAAAGGTACTTCGCTAGATTCTGCAAGATGACACAGTTTACAGATACGAGATCCCCTGGCAAGAGTTCTTAGATTTCGATTCCGCTTCCCCTACCATTAGTGCTGGCAGGTTTTATAGGTGGTTTCCTATGTCCCGATTGTAGGTCAAAGGGACTGGCAGTGGGATGGGGGTTAGTTTTGGAGGACAGGGTGACGTAGGGTCACTGCTTTGCATGGGGGTCGGCTATGCTAGCCCACTTATATAGGGATTTGCATCAAGTAATATACTTGGGTTATAGCAGTTTGTTAGCTAGAGTGACACTACTACATGTATGGGCATGGGAACATATTCCCATAGCTAGGCCACTAGTGGACATAGATAGGCCTGTTAGGTGTGCGTACACATACGAATATCGAGGGATAGTTGTCCAACGTAAGCTGGGAAAGCTAGAGAACTGGAGGAGAGTGTTGGATGATATTGATACGGTCGTCTGGCGACCATATACAGGTTGCAAGGTATGGGCAGAGGACGAGATGGAGATGCCCTATGTTTACATGTCTAGGTATCTGATAGGGTGGATGCCCTTTGTTATTGAGAGGTTTTTGCATAGCCGGGTGTTGCGACAGTATGGTTGACAGTAGGGGATTCCACAGGGAGCATGCCTATATGCTTGACGGAGACAAGACATTCTGGATTGGGGACCTATGATTGATAGCACGACGGTCGTGGAGGAGTTCTTTCATTTAGCTGACCAGATTTGGGATTATGCCCCTGAGATAGTGGATGTAGGGATGACTGATGAGTTTGCAACACTCTTTGCAGCACGTGCAGTGGCCAGGATATTGGATCCAGTGGACATGATTCCTGATTTTGATGATGATGAGGATGATCAACCTAAGAGACTAGGGAGACAGGGAGAGGTGGGTAAGGAGGTAGATGAGGGAGGTGGTGATGGAGGAGGAGACGATGGCGGAGATGGTGGAGGAGGTGGCCAAGGTCGGTGAGGGGATAGGGGGAGATTGGATTAGGAAAGGAGAGGAGATAGGGGTGGAGATGGTGGTGATAGAGGGATACAGGTGGAGAGAGTAGTGCGGAGGGCTATGATGGATAGAGGGAGAGGAGGTTTGGCTATCAGAGTTGGGGGTGAGGAGAGGGTTGGGGAGGTGATAGTGGCAGTGGGAGGGTATGATGATTTCAGACGACCAGCCCAGAGGAGGAGGTCATATGTTTTACCTCCACTAGCATCGAGGGTAGGCAGAGGGACAGGGGGTACCCCTTCATAGGTACCCCTCAGATGCAGATTTTGACGCATCTAGAGGATGCACAGATTAGATCTCTATAGTTGTCAGTGCAACAGTTGCAGACACAGTTGTTGGTGCATTAGCGTCAGATCATTCAGCTGACCACAGAGTGTGATACTGAGATAGAGCGTCGGGGTCAAGCAGAGGAGCTCACAACGAGTTTGCAGAGAGCGACAACAGGTGGCCCAATGAGAGACACCTTGAGAGAGCTGGCTTTGAGAGCCAAGGAGGTGGAGTACTACTGACGTCATTATGAGGATATGGTGCCTAGGGAGCGTCGAGTGCAGAGTTTCAAAACATCAAGATCTAGTCGAGCTCGAGAGATTGGGTCAAGGACAGAGAACAGAGGTGTGACAGGGCCTCCTAGACATGATCCACCTGGAGATCCAAGTGTTGGGACACTTGTAGCGAGACCGTCTCCCTCAAGAGATAGTCATACCTGAGAGACGTCGTCTCCATTGTATTTTGATCATTTTGTTGTATTGGCATAGTCATGACATATTTTATACATTGATCATATATATATATATATATATATATATATATATATATATATATATATATATATATATATATATATATATATATGACACCATTTTCTTTGATCCTCATGTGATGTGTTATGGATGATGCTTTCTATATGCTTGTGATAATGCATGATGTATCTTGAAAATGAGATGTATGATAATGATATGTTGTGAGAAGTATTTTGAAAATGAGATGTATGATAATGATATGCAACTAATTATTAAATGATATGCAACTAATTGTAAAATGATATGCAACTAATTGATTTGAGCATCCTTATTTTGCATTCATCATCCCTGTATAGCCACATGTTGTTTGCTTTCTTTGTAGGTATCATCATTGAGCATTGATTTGTTTTGGGATATGTTGAAAATTTATACAAGCATAATGGTTTAATTGAACCATAATGACCTGAGAAAAATGTACATGATTTTTGATTTTGCAAGAAAGCACAAGCGTCAAGGTATAATTGAACCAGAAAGACCCGAGTGTGGATTGCATATAAACAGACAAGATTAAACCATTTGTATGTGTAAAGTGGAATCATGTCTTCAGTGATATGCTGTAAATCACGTCTTGAGACAAGTATTTACATAGTACAAATGATCGCCTCACAGACAGAAAACTAAAAAAAAATATTGGAGTCCCCACAACTTTCTCTAGCGTGAAGCTTTTGTTGAGAACATGTAGAGGATCCAATAATTCAAAAAGTTAAGTGCAAAAATAGTCAAAACTTTATGCAAGATGCAACATTTGATACTTCAGAAAATCATCCATAATATTTTGTGAATCCTGTTAAGTGATCAATGTGTGGTGTTTTGTGATTGTTGAGTTTTGTTTGCTGGATATGATGTTCTAAGTTTGTGACAAGTTTTTGACGTCTTGAGTATGCTGCAAGCTCTAATTAATATTGCCCTGAGCTGAGTGTTCCTCTTAATGTGGATATGTATAGTGATTACCATGCCATGGTGAGATGCGACAAAAGGATATGACAATAAACCAGGATAGTGACTACGCTAAGTATGTCCTGGATGGATATTGTGATAAAAATGTCGGGCGATCGCCAATAGTGTTTTACTATGGATATAATGGTATGGATATAGATAGAGGAGCTGTCCTCTCACAATAGTGCCTATTTGCCAGGTTTTCACCAGTTGTTTTTATTGTACCTTTTTATTTGCTTTTTCTTGATTTTTGATATTTTTTTATTTTTTGACTTTTTCGTGCATTAGACTACTCAAGTGTAGTATTTCTTCAAATGGATGTTGTTAGTTGGTTTGTTGAGCACATCTCCTTCTGAAGTTGCTAGCTAATAGGCACCCGATCCATAGGATGATATGATGACATAGGGACCTAACCAGTTAGGTTCAAATTTCCCTTTCTTTTCCCGATCTTGCTGATTCTTAGGATTTTTCTTGAGTACTAGGTCACCAATTTTAAAAATTCTGGGAATGACCTTGTGGTTATAGCTCCTGCACATGCATTGCTAATATGCTTTGAGATGAGTGTAGGCACGTTGACATCTTTCATCTAGCAGTTCGAGCTCTTGTAGTCGGTTAACTCGATATTCTTCATCTGGAATTAGGCCTTTCAAAGAGACTCTGAGAGATGGAATTTCTACCTCCAATGGTAAAATTGCTTCTGATCCATATACCAATGAATATGGTGTAGCTCCCATTGGTGTGCGGGTGCTAGTTCTATATGCCCAAAGTGATGGATTGAGTTTTACATGCCAATCTTTGCCTGAATCATTCACTATTTTCTTTAGGATTTTCAATAATGTCTTGTTGGATGCTTTTGCTTGACCATTCCCCTGCGGGTAGTAAGGTGTAGAAAAATGATGTTGGATTTTGAATTTTTCACATAGTTCTTGTACATCTTGGTTCTTGAAAGGTTGTCCATTATCTATGATGATGGAGCTTGGAATACCATATCTATAGATCAGATAATTAAGGATGAAAGAGGCTATTTGTTTCCCAGTTACTGTGGTCATGGGGACCGCTTCAATCCACTTGGTAGAGTATTCTATTGCAGTTATAATGAACTTGTGTCCATTTGAAGATGAAGGATGAATTTTTACGACCAAGTCCAATCCCCACTGGCAAAAGGGCCAGGATGTTGTGAATGGTTGCAGTTCCTATGTTGGTGCATGTATAAGATTGCCATGGATTTGGCATTTAGGACACTTCTTGGCAAAGTGATAAGAGTCTTTTTCCATTGTCGGCCAGTAATGTCCCATTCTTAGAAGCTTTTTAGCAAGATTAGGACCAATTGAATGTGTTCCATAGATACCTTCATGAAGCTCTTGTAAAGCGAAGTCATATTCATTACAATCAAGGTAACGAAGAAGAGTACCATCTAGACCTCGACAGTACAAAGTATCAACAGCAAGAGTATACCGGGTGACTTGTCAGATAAAGTTGTATTTTTGGTTTTGGGATAGGTCAATGGGTAGGATATTACTCTTAAGATAGTCGTATATCAGTCCATATAATGGAGAGTCCAAACCGGTCAAGGCATAGATAACATGGGAATTAGAATGGTCATAGGCTGGGGAGAACAGTTTCTCTACTAGAAACTTGTAACGATTTTGTTTCTCTGGAATTTGTAGTAGTGAAGCGATAGTAGCCATTGCATCAGCTGCTCTATTATCCAACCTTGGTATTTGCTCGAAGGTGATGTGTACAAAATATTGTTTAAAATCATCCACCATTCACTTGAATGGTAACAACTTGTTGTCCTTTGTCTGATAGTCATTGTTGATTTGATTGATGACTAGTTGTGAATCTCCGTAGACTTTTAATTCTATGATTTTCCATTCTATGACCATTTTGATGCCTATAACCAATGCCTCATATTCAGCAACATTATTTGTGCATGGAAACATAAGCCTATATGATCTTGGTATGGTGTGCCCTTCAAGAGTGATGAACAAAATGCTAGCACCTGAGCCATGTTGAGTAAATGATCCATCAAAGTATAGGGTCCATTGTTTGGTAGAGATAGTAAGAATTTCTTTGTCTGGAAATCGATCTCCATAGGTTGTTTTCTAGGTAGTGGTGCTTCAGCCGGTTGATCTGCAATTGCTTGTCCTTTGATAGCTTGTCGTTCTATGTAGTGGATATCAAACTCGCTGAGAATCATGACCCATTTAGCCAATCTGCCTATAAGAGTTGCCTTGCTGAGTAAATATTTGAGAGGATCAATTTTTGCAACCAGTTTAATTGTGTTAGCTAGCATGTAGTGCTGGAACTTTTGAGAGGCAAATACCACTATTAGACAAGCCTTCTCAATGAATGTATAGTTGAGTTCATATCCGTTCAATGTCCTGCTAATGTAGTATATAGCTCGTTCATTTCCTTGTTGATCCTCTTGTGCTAACAATGCCCCCAATGATATGTTTGTTGTTGAAATGTAGAGAATAAGTGGCTTCCCTGCTATTGGTGGTACTAGAACTGGTGGGTTCATTAAATACTGCTTGATTTGATAAAATGGTTTGGCACATTTGGCTTCCCATCTGAACGGTACATTTTTATGTAGAAAATGATTGAACGAGAGACTTTTATCTGCTAATTGAGTGATGAATTGTCTAATTGATTGGAGTCATCCTTGTAGAGATCTGAGCTGACTGATGTTTTTTGGTGGTGGCATTTCCATAATGGCTTGTACTTTTGCTGGATCCACTTCAATACCCTTAGTTGAAACTATGTAGCCTAGTAATTTTCCTAATGTAACACCAAAGACACACTTCTTAGGGTTGAGCCTGACTTGGAATTTCTCCAAACTGTCAAAACTATTTTCTAAGATGCTTAAATGATCTATTCTGGTGAATGATTTAGCTAGTAAATCATCTACATAGTCTTCCATGAAGGTATGCATCATGTCATGAAAGATTGTTGTCATAGCTTGTTGATAAGTTGCTCCTGCATTCTTTAAGCCAAAAGGCATGACATTCCAATAGTATGTTCCCCAGAGACAGGTGAATGTTGTTTTATCTTGATCCTTCGAGGCTATCTTGATTTGATTATAGCCTGAAAAACCGTCCATTAGTGATAGCATTGCATGGCCTGCTATGAGGTCTACAATTATGTCGATACTGGGTAAAGGAAAGTCATCCTTGGGATAGGCTTTGTTGACATCTCTAAAATGAGTGCATATTCTAATACTGTCATCTAATTTTGATACTGGTACGATGTTGGAAATCCATTCAGCATAGTCAATAGGTCGAATGAACCCGACATCTAATAGTTTCTTTAGCTTAGCCTTAACCATGAGTGCCACATGTGGATTCATCTTTCATAGTTTTTGCTTGACTGGCTTAGCTCTTGGAGTAATGGATAGGTGATGCATGATCAATTGTGGATCAATCCCAGGCATATCTGCATATGACCAAGCAAAGTTGATTTGCTTTTCTTTAAAAAATTTGATAAACTCTAATCTTTCTTCCTCTGTCAAAGATTTTGCAAGGTGTATATTTTTGACTGCTTCTGTAGTACCAATGTGGATTGATTGAGTGGGTTCAATCAATATGGGTGATCGCTCGTGATAATGCTCAGGAAGAGTGTTAAGTCTCCCATCCTTAGGTGCCTTAAAAAGGTTTTCGCCCTCAGATGCATCCTTTATTTTTACTTTTTTGTGATCTATTGCTGCCATTGATTGGTTTTTAGCAGTAGACCCTTTATTTTTTTCATTCTTGAGACTGAGAGACTTGGCACTCCCCTGATTGCAGATGTCATTACTTTGTTCACTGGTAGAGTCTATCTTCGGGTTAATGGTACACAAGTAATGGATAATGGATTCGTTATTTGGGAAAATTGGTATATCATGAGTTTTAGGTTCATCCCAGTCTATGAGGTCAGGAAAGACAAGTGGTAAGGAGTTGTTTGGTGGATCAAGTTATGTTGCTTTAAGTGTCAGGACAGAGGTATCATCGTGATTGGCCTGGGTGTTAAAGAAGTTAAGGATTTTGTCGAGGTCTTCAATGGTATCATCTTCCATATAGACTTGCTCATAATGTCACTGCTCGTTTTCCTTGGCGTCATAGATATTTTGTGGACCAAATTCAAGTGGTCTAGATTCTGTGCCGTGTTCTTCTTGAGAGATGGGTGTATTACTATCATTTGCACAAATATCTTCAGTAATGTTAGAACTGCCCCATTCATATTCATTGGAATCAATCTCAGAGGTATTATCCTAGATTCTAGTAGTGTTATGAACTGGAATGTTGTAGGGTGAGAACAGGTGTTTGATGATTGATACAAGTTTGATAGTTTTCTCTGATTCTGTGTCAGATCCTGCTTCCACTCTTTGCATTTGTTCATATACCGTCTCTCCTCGGGGAGGAATGATGTAATCAGGAGGTGATTCTTCTTTGTTGGATATTGGTTCTTGAATATGCAGTAGATGCTTCTTTCTTTTGATTGATAAGCTGCCTTTGATATTGCTTTTGTTCTTGATGTTCACGTTCTTTACATATTGTCTCAGTTGACTTAAATAGTGCTTCCTGCCAAGAGTCTTCTTTGCTTTCCACTAAGGTTTTTGATATTTGCGTGGTGCCCTCTTTGGTAGTAGAGTGAGTTCAAAGCCCAATCCCTTTTTGTCTTTACTGAATTATGAAGGAGGATCCAATCGTTCTGTGATGCCTTCCTAACGTTTTCCAATAGGTCCTTTGCCATTGTATCCCATTTGTTGCATGATCAAGTAGCCTTTTCCATACAGGTGTGTTGGTATAGCTACCTCCATAATAGTCGCTCTGTCTTCTTCTTCATCTTTGTACAACCAACTAAGGATGTCCTTTTCCTCTGATTCATGTGCTAGAGTGCCTAGTTGGATAAATGTGCCATCAAACTTGGTGATGGGTTGGATTTCTTGATGCGTTGATGTTGTAGGTAATCCATGAGATTTAGGTGATGTTGGTAAGTTGGTCAAACACATGGGTTCCAAAGAGTACTCTCCCATGCCTTGCTCTTTGATTTTCATTTTCTGCTTGAAATCCATAGATAGTGATGTAGACTTTTCTTGCTAAAGATCTGGTGTTGAGTTACTTTGTTTTTATCTATTATGTGGAACCAAGCTGTCTTGGGTTGCCCCCACAACATTACAATGTTGAAATGGATTATGATCTACTGATATAGAAATCTCCTACCCATTGTAGGGGAACTTAACACACTGATGATAAGTAGAAGGTACTGCTTGCATTTCATGTATCCAGGGTCGACCCAATAAGATATTGTATGTGAGGTCTATGTCTAAGACTTGGCACATAGTGTCCTTTTGTATTGGTCCCACTTGAATTGGGAACATTACTATTCCTTTAGATGATCTTTCTTCATCATCATATGCTTTGATATTGATCTTTTTGTGTGGATCAATAGACTACTCAGAGAAGCCTAATGCACATATAAGTTTTAAGGTACAGATATTGAGTCCAACTCCTCCATCTATTAATACTCTTTTGACTCAATGCTTGTAGACCAAGACTTCAATGTGGAGTGGAGTATTGTGTGGATGGCTCAATGAGATATTATCATGCTTAGAAAAAGTGAGGTTATGAGGCCCTGTCATATGAGCCACCATGGCTTGGAATTTGTCAGCATCCAGATCTTGAGGTACATTTGTTTCTAGTAACACTTGTTCCAATATGTCTTTGTGTTTTGGTGAAAGTTTTAGCAACTCTAGTATAGATATTTGAGCAAGAGTCTTGCGCATTTGACTGACTAGACCATATTGAATTTTTGGTACGGTGTGTGTTGTTGACATATGCCCTTTCAAGACATATTTTTGAGCTCTGGTTGTTACGTTGACAGATTCATGTTCACGCTTATCTTTGATTGTGATGACATTTACTTGATTGTCTTCAGCTGATATATGATTGATGGTGTTATTGTATATGTGATTGATACGAGCTCCATGTGTATCATTCGAGTTTGAAGCTCCATCCTTGTTGTAGTTTGGAAGAGGATTTTTAAAGGCTCCATGGTCACCATTTGTCTTGAGACCATCAACTATTAAATCGCCTCTATTGATCATTTGTTGAACAATGTTTTTTAGTCTCATGCAATCATTTGTTTGATGACCTTTGTTGCGATGAAAATCACAAAAGTGTGAGTCATTCCACCATGGTGGTTTGATTTGTGGTTCAAATTTGTTGATTGCTGGTAAGGAGATAATTTTGTTTGCCAGGAGTTCTCTGAATGCTAACTCTAATGATTGCCCTAGTGGTGTGTAAATGCATTTTTGAAATTTGTTTGTGTTTCCTCATGAGTTTGGATTAGGTCCTCGATTGTTATTATTGTTTTGGGTAGTGTTTGTGTTGAGTTGATCTTGATTGGTATTCGGTGCATAAGTGTTAGTGTCTTGTTTAGCACCTTTGGGATTATTTGTAGCTTGAGGATTACCTGATAATGTGAGCATGAGCTGCTTTGATTTTGGATTATTTGATTCATTTCCTCCTTTATTTCCATTATTTTTGTTTCTAGTCCAGAATCTGGATTTGTCTAAGTTGTTGTTTTGGTTGTTGTAATTGGATGAATTTGTTCCTTCTTTGAAGAATTTCAATGTTCCTTTCTTGACACATGCCTCTTCTACTTGGATGCCATTCTCAATCAATTTAGCAAAAGATGGTATGCATTGGAGTTTGAGTCTGTAGCTCATCTCACTATTCAAGTTGTTGATGAAAATTTCCATCTTTTCCTTTTCAGGCACATCACGAGGATATCTCAAAACCATACAGTGCCAACGTTGAAGGAATACCATGAATGTTTCATTGTTTTTCTGCTTGGTATTACAAACATCTAGCATAGTGATAGCATGTTGAATGTTATAGGAATATTGAGTTATGAATTTGTTGACTAGTTCATTGAATGATCTGACGGGAGGTGTGATTTTGGATAACCATTCCATTGTTTGCCCTCCCAAGATTCTTGGGAATAACCTCATCAAATAGGTATCATCATGGGCAAATTCAAGACTCATTGTACAAAATTCTTGAACATGATCATAGGGATCACTTTCCCCATCATCTTTGTCAAATTTGGGAATGTTTGAGTTTGGGGGAAAAACTACCATGTTTAACCGTCTGTCAAAAGGATAAGGACAAATTTCAGTTAAGGAGTACCGTACTATTGTCCCTTGTTGCATGTCTTGCATTTGTCTTTGCAACATTTGCATTTGTTGAGTGAGAGCAACCAAAGGTGCATTATTTTGCCGAGGGAATATTTCTTCCCTTGCATTAGTTCTAGGCTAAAATGGTGTGTGGAATGGTATGTTTTGCTCCAGGATGTTTTGCTCAGGGATATTTTGCTCAGGGATATTTTGCTCAGGGATATCTTGCTCAAGGTCACGTGTTTCTTCCTCTCTTTGTCGTTCTTGATATTCATAATGTTGAGATCTTGTTCTAAAAATGTCCATGTCCAAATCTTCAGGAAGCTTAACTCCTTTGCTTGTGAGCATGAGCAAATATTTTTCTTTGTCATTTTCCATAAGCCTTTCCACAAGCTTTTGAAATGAAGCACTTTCTTGACACTCCTGAAGGAGTTCCTCAGTAATTTTAGTGTCCTCTAGATGCGGACCCTCGAAAGGATTTGATAATCTCTGATTCATGTTGGATTCTAGTTGTGTTTTGCTTTGTTTGTTTCGTTGAGAGCGAGTAACAACGGGCATCTAGTAGAAGCTTTCTGTGACAAAAGGAATGAACTCTTCTTCAATGTTTTTCTCAGGGGTTGGTGGTTCAAATCGGGGTATGTTATAAGTGATGCATTCTTCGGGAAAGAAGGTCGGATTAATCTTCCCTCCTTGATTTATGCATTGACTGAATGCTGATTTTTGACAGAATGCCCTACTCCTTAAGGGTTCCTTGTCAAATTCATTTGTTTTGTTTTGAAGATACAAGCGTATATGACGAAGGAATGTGCGATGAGATTTGAAGAGTTGGCAATTGATGTATAAAAATTTATTTCTTTTGGCAAGTTTCAAAGAACTCAGTTGCTGTTTCTTCAACTTAGTGTTATGATAAATATTCTTTCTTCTTAGAATATGAGGATTAGTCATGCACAAGCGATTAATGGTTTCCTTTGATTTGTTTTGGATTCAGTTTAGCTTGTTTTGGAAACTCAAGTTTTACTTTATCAAAATGAAGGTTTAGATGCCCCCTCATGACAAAGTGTGTCAAATGATATGGAATACGAGCTTTCCTGATATGGAAACTCGATTTGACAACTTGGAGTTTTAAAACAAGTGTGTTTTGGGATAGAAATCCGTTTGATTGAAGGACCTGTTTGATACTTGTGATGATGTTTCCTGATTTTGATAGGAGAGATATGTTTATCTTGCGACTAGCTTTAGATTTTGGACAACTTTGTTTGATGGAAATCTTTCTTTGGAAATAGTTTTTGATACTCTATTTTTGGTTTTCTGTTTGATGAAGTTCAGGTTGATGAAGGAAAGCTTTCAAAATTGTTTTCAAAATTTTCAAAATTGACCTCTGTTTTGCTCCTTGTTTTTCTGGTTTTGGCTATGCACTAAAACAGAGATGCAATGAGCTATAAAAATTTCTCAATGCACTAGCGAAAAGACTCTATGCACTACACTGCCCCTTGATACGTGCTAACTAGTTTATTTTGATTTTGCCTTGGTTCAAAAGGTTATGCGCCAATATGGGCCGCCTATGCGCTAACTGTTAAACCCTACGCGCTAAGGTTTGGTTTCCACGCACTAAGATGATGCTCCAACGTGCTAAACTGTTCTCAAAACGCGCTACTTGAAATTGCTAGTTTTGGTTTCTGCTGAAGCGCTAATATTTATACTTTATGCGCTAAGGTGAAGGTCTAATGTGCTAAAAGATGGCTTCTACATGCTAATAAGTTGCTCTTACACGCTAAACTACCCTGATATTTTGACTTGGTTATTTTTCTGTGTTTTTGGAATTTTGCTTTGAGTTTTTAGTGCTGATAGATGATTTTCTGAAGTAACAAATGAAAGAACGACACAAAATAGACAACCATTTTGCGTAATCTAAACAATAAGTGTATGTTCTATGAGGATGTGTTCAAATCCCCAATGTTTTGATAGGTTTAGATACAACATGCACTTCAGTCAGACTTTTTATTCAAGGGTCATAAGCAATATCATAGCCCACTAGTCTCGATACTCTGTCAACTCAAATAGCCGTGTCACCCCCTAGGGGGCGCCCATTTTTTTGCCTTTTGCCAGAAATTAAATCAAAGTGAATTGCTTCACAATTGAGTAGTTATCTTGGGAGATATATGGTGAGCGATCTTGGGGGTGGATTCTTCCCCACCCTTGCACTCTGATATTGCAAATGTCTGGATACTGACTTGGCTCAAAGTTTCTATGCTAAGGTTCATAATCAGGCTTCCCGTTCGATTGTCAGTGATAAACTCCCTTAGGAGGCTTCCCAACCTTTAGAACAAAGGATTTACATATCTCAAGGATACTAGGGGAAGGATAATCGCTACGCGCAACCGTTGAAAAGGACTTTCATCACTTTCCACTTTTGATTATAGTGGGTTGGAACACTTGGCTTCAAAGCCATTTCCCACTTAGGTCATTCCCTTCACACCGACCAAAAATGGCTTTAAGAGTTTTTCAACCTCTTGGGAAGGCAGACCTGCTAAAGGATTTATTGCTTGAAGTAAAGAAAGCTTTAAGAGTGGTTTAGTTTTTTGATCACCCAATTAAGGGGAGAGCATATACCTTCCACTTTTGAGACAAAGCACACAAGTTCTTTTTAGCCTTTTAAAGAAATTATTTGCTAACTCTATATGGAGATGTTGCTCCACAAAAACATGGCGTTCCTTTTAACCTTTCAAGGCAATGATTTTATGATCTATTAAAAAGGAACTTGGTCAACAAAATAAATACGATGTTTCGTCAACAAAATAAATAGATTTGAAAGGGGAAGATCTTCCCTCTTTAGTTGCAAATGACCTTTGGACTTTGTGTGATTCTTTACCTTGCAAAAACTTAAAAATAGATCCTTTTATGCACCAAAGGATGGTGAAGTTATTTTTAAGCCATTTGTTTGTAAAACTTGAAAAATTGATTTTTTCTTTTTAAGATCCAATTTGAAAATTTCTCTCCTAAAAAAACAAGGAAAAATTGTTTTGTTTTGTGGTTCTTTTTAAAGCCCAAACAAAGTGAGTCCAATTTTATCCAACAAGAATAAAAAAGATTTATATTTTAACTAACTTAACTAAGTTAGTAAAAATTTAAACTATTTAGGATCCTAGAAGTAAAATTAAGCTCCCATCTACAAGAAACTGTTAAAAACCCTGCAAGATACCAAGTAAAATTGTTAGAAAAAATATGTGGGTTTTATGGACTTCAATAAGTCTAATTTCACATTCAGTTAAAATTTTTAATTTTGCCTCTATCTGTGATGCGCTATAGAACAGACTGTATGTGCTACGAGATAATCAGGATGCGTTATCAGACAGATCAGATGCGTTGAACTATTTTACAAATGCGTTACTATGTTATTCTCTTGTGCCGAGACCTATAGGAAAATGTTAGTGAGGAAGATGCGCTAAGGTATGGTCTGTACGCACTGGGGAATGAGTCCCACGTGCCAAACAATGAGCCAGATGCGCTAAAAGATCAACCAGATGCGCTAAGGGATGTTCCCAACACGCTGATTCCTGTCTCCTGCATACCTGCAAAAGTGTTTATTTTTAAAAACCGATTTGATTAATGAGGTAGTGCCCCACAATGTGCACCAGAAATGTGTGTGGGAAAAGCGAGGCGATGAAACTTAAAATGCAAAAGTGCGGTCTCAAAGAGGCTTGTTCACACACCCATGGGACTTCTTGGTGTAAGTTATGGAGTCATGAGGAATGATTCAACTTCCCAAGGTTGGTTCCATGGTTCTCTATCTCACAAGGTCCCTCAAGCCAATGCCTTTTCTCTCAGATCACTGAGCAAAGTGGCTTGGGGATGACGAATGCAAGAATGAGGGATGCTTATGATTGATCTAATTATGAAATGCATCCTATCTATGCATGATTATACAAATGAAATAAACTAGATTATAAGATGACAAGATTAGTAGCAATACTATCCTAACATGATATACTAGTTAATGATTTAAGCTAATGATAAAGGAAATAGTCTAAAATGCTTATTAGATTAATTCCTATTATAAAGAGAAGCTAGATGTATTGATAAATTTGAGCATAAATGAGATACTAAAAGCTTGCATGGATCCTTAAAATGGAGGAATGAGAGCTTGCATGGATCCTTAAAATAGGGCAATGGATGGTCAAGATTGAAGGAGTTAATCAAGGGTCAGGATTGAAAGTTATCAATCCATGTTTACAATTTTCACCAATGAAATGGTGACAATAATAAACATAAGACTGGTTGAGAGGAGATGAAAGAAGCATTAAATTCTTGAGAAGACCTTATGGTTACCTTAGGAGGTAAGGGTTAAGGTTAGGTTAGGGTTATCCAATGGATAAAGCTTTTATCCAGGGGATATACTCTTGTGCAAAGGTTAAAGGGATAACCATGGTCAAAGCAATGAATGCTTGATGAGACCCCTAGGTTAAAAGAGGGTTGAGTTAGTCAAAAAGTCTCTAGCCATGCCACTAAGGGTTAGTTAACCATTAATGGTTTGAAGACTTTGGGGACAAATTTGTAAGAGTCCTTCCAAATTTGGGGGTATTCAACAAGTCTTTAATTCTTTTAGAAGACTTTACTCCAAATTTGAGAAGTGACATCAAATTTAGGGAAAAGGGATAATGGATGGGTTTGGGCTAATTGATTAGGATTAGATGGATTCTAGAAGAAATTAGGAATAGGGTTTAGTATGCAAGTGGGAGATGTAGGAAAATGCAAGTGGGTGGGGAAAATAGAATTTAATTAAAATAAAATTAATTTATTTCAATTGGTTGCAATTTGGGAAATTGAATAAATTAGATTTATTCAATTTGGGATAAACTATTAATTAAATGTAAATTTAATTAAAAATAAGAAGAAGGGATTTAATTAAATAAAATGATTTATTTAATTAAATGATGCAAAGGGCTTTAGTGAATTTAACTAAATAAATTGAATAATTTATTTATTTAAATAGAAGAATGTGGGTGATTTATTTAAATTAAATTTAACTAAATGGAGGAATGGGAATAAATTGAACATTAAATATTCATTTAGGAATACGGTTATTTTTATACGTCTACAGTTATCATGCTGAAATCACTTGAAATGCCTAATTTTTTTAGAATGAATGCAACCTAAACCTAGTCATTGGATTTGAAATGCTTAATTTTCATCACTGAGCGCTACAAACACAACAAGTAGAATAGAGTTCATTTCTTTGTATATGCAATATTAACTATCTTGTTCGCAATGACCCTTTGTTCGTTCATATCCTTGGATAAATTACGCATGCATTCAGATTGCACATTAAAGAAATTCCCTCAAACAGACAAAGAAATGACTCCAACCTCCCTGTAGCATACAATTAAGTGGAGTAGAGGTATGTGTGGCGATTTCACCTTGATGTGAAGACACTTATCACAGACACCCAACTGATTAGATGTTTCTAGATCATTGGATTCATTCCTACAAGCAGAAAACACAGAAAAGTATTATGCCCCCAATACTTGTTCCTCTTAGTCAAGATAGACTTCCTTGAGTTACTTAGAGGGAATAATAAGTGAAAGCCAATGTAAAAGACAAAACACAAAGAAAATTTCATGCATATCTCAAACAGTTTAGTGATTGTTTTCAGTAGTCTTGTTTTGCTTGTGTACTTAGTGATAAAACTCTTCAGTAGTTAGGAGACAGGTGACTGACTCAGAGTGGATGACCGGGTATCACTGACTGAAAGATGACTTGGGTGATATTGCTTAGGACATTTAAATTACTCAGTTGATTATCCTAATACTAGGACAGTGATCGATTTCAAGCCATGAGGGTTCCAAAAGAACCAGGATGTAAGGAAAGTGACTAAAAGATATGTACAAGTGAAAGCAAAGATGCGGGAAAGCGGGAATGAAAACGGGAATCACCAACATTGCATTGATAGATGGAGTGCTTGAGTACAAGAGGCGTCTGTTTACCAGGTTTTGACCTACTTGGCAAAGATCCTTTTTTTTTTTAGTTCAAGACTTTTTCTGATTTTTAGGATTTCTTGAGGACTTTTTAGCTGTAGAGGCTACTAGAGCAGAGAATATTTAGCTGAAGAATTTCTTCAAGTGGATGGTGTTGATTGGTTCATAGAGATATTCTCCTTTCGATGTTGAGAGTTGATAGGAACCAGAGCCAAAGACTACAGTAACAATGTAGGTACCCAGCCAATTGGGTTCAAATTTACCTTTGTTGTCTTGAAACTATTAATTCTTAGGATTTTATCTCAGAACAAGGTCATCAACCTGAAATTCTCATTGTCAAACCTTTTTGTTATAACCTCTAGACATTCTCTTTTGATATGCTCTTAGATTATCAAATGCTACTTGTCGACGTTCATCCAACAACTTGAGTTCCTGCAATCTAGACATTCTCTTTTGATAGGTAAGACTGCTTCAAACCCATACACCAAAGAAAAAGGTGTAGCCCCCAGTAGGTGTTCTAATACTTGTTCTATAAGCCCATAGGGAAAGATTGAGTTGCAGATGCCAATCCTTTACAGATTTATTTAGTGTTATGTGTAAGATAGTCAACAGATTCTTTCTAGATTCTTCGACTTGTTCATTACCTTAAGGGTAGTATATGGATGACCAATGCTGTTTTATTTTGAATTTTTCATAGAGTTCATCTAGATCTTTGTTCTTGAATTGTCCTCCATTGCCAGTTATAATGGATGAAGGTATACCATACCCACAGATGATATAATTAAGGATGAATAGAGCTACTTGTTTATTGGTTGCTTTGATGAGAAGAACCACTTCTACCCACTTAGTGAAGTACTCAGTGGAAGTTATAATAAACTTGTGTCTATTAGATGATGCAGGATATATTTGGCCAATGAGATCAAACACCCATTGTTGAAAGGGCCAATGTGTAACAAAGGGTATGAGATCCCTTGATGGAGCATGTATAAGGTTCCCATGTAGCTGACACTTCTCACAGGTTTTAGCAAATTTTATAGCCTCTTTCTCCATGTCTGGCCAGTATTAGCCAACCCTTAGTAGTTTCTGTGCTAAAGTTAGACCATTCGAATGGGATCCACAAACACCTTCATGAACCTCAGATAATGCACATTGGGACTCTTCCATTTCTAGACATCTAAGAAAAGTACTATCCAAACCTCGCCTAAATAGGTCGTTAGCAATGATGACGTACCGTGAAGCATTTCAGATTAGGTTCATTTTTTCATTATGGGAAAGATTAGCAAGGATAACTTGGTTATGTAGATAAGAGTAAATGTGGTTGTAGCAAGATGAGTCATGTCCAATAATAGAACAGATCATCTGGGACTTAGGAGAATCATAGACAAGATAATATAACTCTTCCACCAGGAATTCAAAGAAAAAATTAGATTCTTGTAGCTGTGGTATAGATGCCAAGGTGGCCATTGCATCCACTGCTCTATTTGCTAATCTGGGGATCTGTTGAAATGATACAAAGGTAAACTATTTCTTGAGATCATCCACCCTTCTCTTATAAGGCATCAATTTCTCATCTCTAGTATGATATATATCATTGATTTGGTTGATGATGAGTTGAGAATCTCCATAGATGTGTAATTCAACATTCTTCCATTCGATGGACAACTTGATCCCATTTACCAAAGCTTCATATTCTACAATGTTGTTTGTGCAAGGGAAGAGAATATTGTAAGCTTTTGGGATCGAATATTTTTGAGGAGTAATAAAAATTATTCCAACACCAAAACCATGTTGAGTGAAAGACCCATAAAAGAACATCTGCCATGATCATTGAGTAAGGAGCATGATTGATTCATCCAGAAATTCTATATACAAAGGTTAATTGTCTTCAAGTGGAGCATCAACAAGTTGATCTGCAATAACCTGTCCTTTGATGGCTTTACATTTTACATATTCAATATCAATTTTTGTAAGAACCATGACCCAGCTATCCATTCTTCTTGTAAGTGTTTCTTTACTAAGAAGATATTTGAGTGGATCAATCTTAGCCACCAGCTTAATAGAGTGTGCCAACATATAGTGCCTTAGTTTCTATGATGCAAAGACTAATGTCAAACAATATTTTTCTATGATAGTATAGTTCGTTTCATAAGACACCAATGTTTTGATGATATAATATATGGCTCTTTCCCTTTTATTCTCATCCTGTTGTGCCAGAAGTGCCCCCAGTGAAGTATTTGTAGCTGATATGTATAGAATCAATGGTCTACCTTGAATTGGTGGCATCAATATGGGTGGATTAGAAAGATAATCTTTGATTTGTTTTATATGTTGTTCACAATCTTCATCCCAGTTGTATTGGACTCCTTTCCTTAATACCTTTGTGAAGGGTTGAGCTTTGTTTGCTAGCTGAGATATAAAGTGCCTTATTGATTGAAAATGTCCTTGTAAACTTCTCATTTGACTGATATTCTTGGGCGGAGGCATTTCCATTATGGCTTGGACATTTTTAGGGTCAACCTCAATTCCTTTCTTTGAAATTATGTAACCAAGCAATTTCCCCGATGTTACTCTGAATGCACACTTTTTTAGGATTTAGTCGGAGCTTGAATCTTTCCATTCTATCCAGTATGAGGCCTAGCTCTTAAATATGTGTAGATCTCTTCATGGTTTTTACTAGGGTGTCATCAACATAATCTTCCATGTTTTTGTGCATCATATCATGGAAGATAGTGGTTACTACTCTTTGGTAAGTCGCTCCTGCATTCTTTAGTCCAAATGGCATGACATTCTAGCAGAAGGTTCCCCATGCACATGTGAAGGTTATCTTTTCTTGATCCTCAGGAGCTATCTTGATCTGATTATAACCAGACAATCCATCCATTAATGAGTACATCTCATATCCAACAATCATATCTACTATCATATCAATGTTGGGCAATGGAAAATCATCTTTCAAACATGCTTTGTTGAGATCCCTGAAGTCTTTGCAAACCCTAATAGATTTGTCTACCTTTGTTACAGGTACTATGTTTGATATCCATTCAGCATAGTCTATAGCTCTGATAAATCTAGCTTTTAGCAATTTTCTAGCTCAGACTTGACTAGCAGTGCCACACGAGGATGCATATTATAGAGTTTTTGCTTGACTGGTTTAACTCCTGGTGTAATAGAGAGATGATGCATAATGAGATTAGGATCTAGTCTTGGCATATCAGAGTATGTCCATGCAAAGTTGATCTTCTTTTCTGAAAAGAGGTTGTTGAAATCTTTTAACTCCTTTGCTGATAATGATTGAGCTAAATGAATGATATGTGGTGTCTCTTAACTTCCAATATTGACTGGTTGAGTTGGTTCAATGAATATTGAAGACCTTTCTTGAAAGTGACTTGGCAGCATATCAAGTATCTCACCCTCAGGTGCCTCAGAGAGGTTTTCACCCATAGGTACGTCCTTTAATTTCACTATTTTTTATTCTGACACCGCTACAATGTGGTTTTTGCCATCAGATCTCTTATTTTTCTTTTTTTGATTTTTGTGACTGAGATATTTGATGTCTGTTTCAGTCATTTTCTCACTTTGCTCACTGGTGGAAGAGTCCATTGGTTCAACTGCATTAAGATAGCAGGCTAATGTGTAGTCATTGGCGAAGATGGGTATATTCAAAGGTTGGTTGTAAAGAGTACAGTCAATCAGTTCAGGATGTATCAAGGATAAATTTTGAATAGGTTCAAGGGAGTTCATGGTATTATCATCATAACTTCAGACTGACAAGTCGAGTTCTAGAAGACTACCTTGTGTAGGTGTCTCGAGACCAAGAAGAGTTACAACATGATTATCAAAGTTCATGTTAGTATTTAGTGGACCTAGCCCAACCGACCTATACCTAGAACTGTCCCCTACTTCAGACTGGACTACATACCGTAGTGTGACAATAACAGGGTCAACAAGCAACATCTCAACATTCATGATAGAGTAGTCATAATATGATGTTGAATAGTTGTTGTTATAAATAGAGCTTCTGTCTAAGTTATCAGAGTCATAAGATGAAGTTTCCGACTCGTCTTCAAGTGATTTAGTAAAAGTATGTATAGTATCAATACCTACATCTTTGATGCTGCAAGTTCCTTCGTGATTTGGTCCATTGATCACTTGTATTTGACACACCTGTTGACATAACCTTGATGGTTTTGTTAGTCTCTGACATATTTTTCATTCAGCTTCCTCTAGACTGATGTCTGGTCCTGCTTCTGTAGCTTCTAATTCTTCTTTTGTAGTTCCATATCTGATTTGTTCTATCTCATTAGAGGGAGATATAGTTGTATACACCTAAAAATGGTTTGAAGATAATTAATTAAATAAGCAATTATTTAATTAATCCCCCTTCCTAATTTAATTGAATTCACTAAGAAAATTGATTAAATTCCCCCTTTCATCTACTTATTAATAAATCTAAGGATTTATTTAATAGGTTCATTTCAATAATCCCCTTTAATTAATTAATTCAAATTAATTAAATCCCCCATCAAATTCATCATTAAATTTATTTCTTCTAAATCCCCTAATTAATTAAAACAAATCAATAATGAGTTGATGAGATTAATTAGCCTTTTCCTATTATTTGAATTTTTAAATTCAAATTCTCCTAACTTCTAACCACCTAACCTAACCCCTTCTAAACCTAACTCATTCCATCTAACCCCGGGTTTAATTAACCCCATCCTAGCTTGCACATCCTAACCACCATGTCCCCTTTCCTTGAACACTTTTCCCTCTCATGAGCAAAGCTTTGTGACATTTGTCACTAAGTGTTTCCTTTCATCCAACCTCTTCTAGAAGCCTCTTGACACTTTTCACCATAGAGATGACAAATGTTCCCTTTCATCCAACCTCTTCTAGAAGTCTCTTGACACTTGTCACCATGGAGATGGCATTGTCCCCTTTCATCCAACCCCTTCTCATAACAACCTCCAAATTTTCCCTTTAATCCAACCTATTTGCCAACCTCCTCCAATTTAACCATTGATATCTTCAGACTTAATCTTGATCGTTGATTCCTGCCACCTCGCCCCTGGCCTTGGAAATCCTATAAATAGACCCCATTTTGGAGAAATAATCATCCCATCTCATTTGCATTCAAGCATTGTTTTTGATTAAGGTAAAAATAGGTTTTGAAGGGGCCCCAAAACCCTTTACAAGCAAAAAATAAACATCAAAAGCAAAGAGATACTAAAAGGAACATACCATCGATAAGCCAACAAAAAACCAAAGAAAACCAGAAAAAGCCCCACAAAGCCAGCAAGCCAGCCGAACTCCAAGAGAGAAACTAGTTGATTTTTTCCAGGGCATTCGCCAGGGTGTTGCTAATTTCATGCAGCTCTTTGATGTTATCCCTGAGATTAGGGAGATCCTTTACAGAAGCAGCCACAACTTTCTTGACACTAGCCCTGGTCCTCTTCGCAACACCACCAACCGGAGTAGCTTCACCGCTACCAGTCTGGATAGTCTCTTCATCCAAGTCAAGTTCCACTACTGGTTTAGGAGACCTGGTATGATCAAAGAACTTAGCAATATCCTCCAAGTTTTTAGTGACAACTGATAGGATAGTCGGGATAATGCCCATCAAATTTTTCATCACAACCCTCTTCTCATCTGTGTTTTTCCCCTTTTTTTCTAGGTTCTTCAGAAGCTCATAGGTCCATCTGTCATAATCCATTCTTGCCTCAGTGAGTTTCTTGAGGTTATCCAAGAGTAACCCTTTATCCACACTTTCCTTATCCTCACTAACCCTGTCCTTAGTCAGGTCCTTCTCAGAATCTTTGTTCATTTCCTTCTCAGAATTCATATCAGTTTCCTCATTATCCTTGAAATCCACATCCTCCATAGGATGGTTATTGTCCTTACCAGGGCAATCACTGAGGATAGGACTTTCATTACCAGGCTCATTATCACCACTTTCTTCCTCATTACCCATCTCCTCATCGTTCTAGCTGTCTTCACCATTGGAGTCATCCATCTCCATTTCACTGCATTCCTTATCGATTTCCTCTGTTTCCATCCCAGGGGCACTTTTTCTTTTTTTGCTAGAGGACGCCTTCTCCTTGTTGGAGTCTCCTCCCTCCATCTTTCTCTTACCTGGAGAGGAAAATATCCTCTTGTTTTCCAACAGGGCGAGGGTTTTACAATGCTCATAGATGAGCAACAAAAGCCCACAGTGGAGAATCAAGCTAGAAGGATTTTTACTATGTTTATTGAGGGACCTAGAAAGGGACCTAAAAAGGTAGTAGGGTAGAGATACCTTTTTTTCACGTCTGAAATGGTTTAAGAGAACGAAGTGGTAGGTGTGGACCTTGGAGAATCGACCCTCAACTGTGATGTATTCCATAATTGCATTTAGAACCTAGCCCCATAGTTTCTTGATATTAGCAACTTCATAGTAGCCCCTAGTGGCTTTGTTGATTCTATCCCTCTTTCTCTTTCCACGAGAACAGATTGACCGCATTGTTGGAGACTTTAATGTATCGAAAGAAATTAAGCCCAATGTGAGGCATACCAGTCACTGTAGCTATGAGCCCAACGTCCAACTTGAACTTAACTCCATATATTTGAAAGGAGCCATTAGACCAATTTTTAGAAATCTTGGAAACGGCGAGGTTTACCCTACCTTTATCATAGTCCACGAGCTTCTCCATGAAGCTTGTGAGAGAACCCCTTTCTAGTTTTGTCCACACTTTCGGCATCACTTTCCAAGTTGACGTATTGTCTAGTTCCTCCCTCCTTAGGTCTCCTCCCATCTTCGGATTCAGACTATCTACTCAATTTCTCTGCAAACTAAGCCCTTCTTTCCTGAAGTTGCTCAAGATTTTGAACCGGGAAACCCACAAAGCGTGTAGCAAATTATTAAAGATTGTTGAAGATTTGCCGCTTTTCCAAGTAATGATGACCTTTCCATCAAGGCATAAATTATTCATATTCCCTGTCATGATTATACTATCCTTATCTCCTGATATGACGGTCCTTTCTAAGGAGCTCTTTAATGTTTAAATTGAGCTTCCCCATGCCAAATCGATTGGGAGTCAGAATAAGCTCCTATATTCGCTAGACAGTCCACCACACTATTTTGCTCTCTAAAGGCATGTTGAATAATAATTTCTTTAAAACTTGCAATGATCTCCCTAGCTTTCATGATAATATTTTCAATTGACCAAGATGGCTTCAGCCCCCCCTTCAAACAATTAATAATATTAAGTGAATCTCCCTCAAGCCATAATTTATCATAATTAAGACTTTTGGCTATAATTAAGGTGTTCAGGGCAACTGAGGCTTCGAAAAAATGACTAGTTTGATTCCCCAAAGGACTAGCCACCACCTTTAAACAACTTCCAACAAAATTCCTGACAATGCTCCCATATCTGGCTTTACCCGGATTCCCCTTTGAGGCCCCATCAAAGTTAGCCTTAATCCACCCCTGAGGAGGAAAACACCAAATGAGACCTTCTCTTCCTTTCTCCTTGCTAGTAGTAGTGGTGGAGAGGTTCCACTTGTCTTTGAAGTCATCTTTAGCAGCTAGTCCATAATCAGTGCCATAGAGGCATTCAAATATACTCCTATAAATTTTATCTGCCACCACTTCAGTTATATCCCTTTTATCCCTAAAAATCCTATTGTTACGCTCTTTCTAGATATTCCAGATAACAATCGACAGAGTAAGTCTCCAAGTCTCCATAATTTTAGGATTAGAATTAGGGCAGTGCGATTACTGCCAGGAATCCCCTAGGGAGTTCGAGAAAATCCAACTCAGGTTCCACCAGCTTAAGATGATTTTCCAGATATCTTGACTAAAAGTGCACTGATTGAGAATATGGCAAGCTGTCTCTTCTTCCCTACAACAAAGATAACACCTATTAGGAAAAACAAAACCTCTCTTTTGAAGGTGTTCCAGGGTTAAAACCTTATTTTGGATGAAAATCCAAAAGAAGATATTAACCTTAGGAACTAACTTCTTGTTCCAAACTCTAGCCTGGATAGGAATTTCTTCCACAGAATCATTATGAATAGCCACAGCTGAGGAAATAGAATATTTCCCATCCGGGGTTTCCCTCCATATCAATCTATCATCTTTGTTGTCTATAGGGATTTTAGCAGAAAGAGCAATCTGAAGGAACTTGAGCCCCGGACACTACTGGCTAAAATCAATCTAGTTCCCATTTCTCCAATAATCTCTGACCAACTCACCAAACCTATTTTTGAACTAGTCTTTCCAATCTTTAAGGATTGGAACTTCCTCCAAGGGTTTGTCCAAAATCCATCTATCTTCCCAAAATCTTATTCTCCTCCCATTTCCAAGGTTCCAAGTTCGACTAGTAGCAGCCCAACTTTTAGCAGATTGAACAACATTCCATTTACCGAACCTTCAACATTGAAAGAATTATCAAGGAATTCTTCCTTAGAAGGTTGCATATAGAGATACTTATTTTTCCAGATTGAGTTCCATTCTCTTTCCTCTCCTTTCAATCTCCATATTTGTTTGGCTAATAAAGCTTTATTCATAGTACCGATATTCCTTAAGCCTAACCCACCAGAGGCCTTAGGGGAATAAATTTTATTCCAGGCAATAAGGGGAATTCTATTTTTGACTTCCACTCTCGACCAAAGAAACTTTTTTTGGATTCTTTCAATGGCTTCCACAAACTTTGTGGGGATTTTGAACAAGCTGAGAGCATAAACAGGAAGATTTTGGAGAGTGGCTTTAAGCAGAGTAATTTTGCCCGCTTGACTAAGGATAACCCCTTTCCAACCAACAAGTTTCGAGTTAAGTTTATATATCAACTTATTCCAGAAGGAATCCTCAGGTTTGAGACACAAAGGAAGCCCTAGATAAGTAGAGGGAAGCTCCAAAATTGTGCAGCCAAGAATTCTTCCAATCCTTAGTTGCCTTTGGACTGGGGTATTGATGAAGAACAGAGAACTTTTATCCCAGTTGATTTTTTGACCAGAGGCAGATTCATAAGTATTTAGGATATTCTTCATATTTTTAGCTTCCAAGATGGTAGCTTCCCCCATGGTAATAGAATCATCAACGAATTGTTCATGAGAATAAACAACATTGGAAGAAGAAGGTTTCAGACCCCTAAGATTGCCATCTTCCACATTTTTAAGAATAAATCTACCTAGGCATTCTGCTAGAATAGTAAACAAGATAGGGGATATGGGGTCTCCCTATCTAAGACCTCTAGAGCTTTTGAAGAAACTAGACGGGGAACCATTGACTATAACAATAGATGAGGAAGTTTCCATAAGTTGAGAATAGAGCTGAATAAATTTGCTACCAAAACCAAACACTTTCATAAACCTAAGGAGAAACTGCTAGTTCACTCTATCAAAATCTTTAGCCATGTCTAACTTTAGGAAGAAGCCTTGGTTATTCACCACTTTCAGGGAGTGGATATTTTCATGAATGGATATAATGGAATCCAGAATCTATCTACCTGGGACAAAGCCATTCTGCTAGACAGAGATAATTCTTGGAAGAATATCCAACAACCTGGAAGTCAAAACCTTGGATAAAATCTTGTACACAGAGTTACATAGGCTAATGGGTCTAAACTTGTTGAGAGAATCAGCACCAGGGATCTTCGGGATAAGGACAATGAAGGTGGCATTCAATTCCTTAAGGAGCCTTCTAGAGCCAAAGAATTATTTAACTCCATTGCAGATGTCAACCTCCACAATGTGCCAAAATTTTTGGAAGAAAAACATTGGAAAACCATCCGGTCTAGGGGATTTATCACCCTGAAAAGAGAACACCGCCTTTTTGATTTCCTGATTAGAGGGAATATGAGATAAAAGGTTGTTATCAACTTCAGTCAGGATAAAAGGAATAGCTTGTAATAGGGTGTTTTGATTGTTGATATCTAGGTTATCCACTTCTCCCAGCAGGGTGCTAAAATGCTCAAGAGCTTCCTTCCTAATATCATTACCCTTTGTTAGGATGCCTTTATTGTAGGATAATTTGGATATTCTATTAGCCACCCTATGCTTGAGAGCAGTTAATTGAAAAAACTGGGTATTTTTATCACCTTCCTTCAAGAACAAGGCTCTGGATCTTTGTCTCTAGAATGTCTCTTCATTGGAGATAATGATGTGGTATTTAACAAAAGAACATTTTTGGCCATCCTAAGATCTTCAAACAGCCCAGCCTCTTGGATTCTATCCTGAACATCCTTTATTTCAGTTTTGACTTGAATTTTGCTCTTGAATATATCCCAAAAAATCTCTTTGTTCTAGATTTTAATTTTGGGCTTTAGGATATTGAGCTTTTTGGCTATTCTAAAAAGATCCTTACCCTCCACTTCATAATTCCACTATTCAACAATACAAGCTTCCAAAGAAGGATGGGAAAGCCACGCTTTTTCAAATCTGAAAGGGAAGTTTCTCTTGGCCGAAAAATAGTTGGCAGTAAAGGAGATGAGGTAATGGTCTGACCCAATTTTGATAATAGAAGCAAGGGAACAACTAAACTTGGTTAACCAATTAGGAGAAATTAAAGTTCTATCTAACTTTACTTGAATCAGGTTAGCTCCGACTCTTCTATTGGTCCAGGCGTAATTAATGCCCTAGAGATCCATGTCAATGAGAGCTTGATCATTTATGAAATCCATAAGGTCTTGTCTCCCATCAAGTTGTAAAGGGAGACCTCCCATTTTCTCTTCCTCTTTGAGCGGAGTATTGAAATCTCCCATAATAATCCAGCTTTGGTCAGCAAACTTGAGTCTGTCGCCTGCAAGGCTTCTCCAATATTTAACTCTCCCAGTTTTGGTGTTAGGCACATAGACATTAGATAACACCTAGATAAAGTTGTCCTTAATATGCTCAAGATGAACTGAGTTTCTATTAAAAGCAGAGATGATTTCCCTACCTTTTATGGTTTTTTGGTTCCAAAAAATCACAGTTCCTCCAGAAGCTCCCTCCGAGTTAGATCCTATGACACCATTTTCCTTGAAAATTCTAATCTTTTCAACTTTTTCCTTAGACATCTTGGTTTCCTGAATGCGGACCACGTCCGGTTTATGATCTGTAATGATGTTTCGTAACACATCCTACTTATGAGGGGCATTAAACCCTTTGATATTCCAGGATATTATCTTCATACTTTAACCGGGGATAGGGCTGACTCAATGGAGCACTATGTTCCATCAGCACGATTCTTCCAGCTTTCATGTTCCCTTTGATGTTTTAGGGATGGCCTTCCCTACTTTTTGTTCTAACTTCCAACATCTGCCTTTTTCTTATTCCTGCTTATAGTTGAGATCCCTCCATTGAGTTCCTTCTTGTTCATTTTTCCTTCTCTCGAACCAAGAATCCAGAGATTCCCTTCCAGAATATCCATTACCACACTTTGAGAAGGGGTTTTACAAAGATGAGGCTTTGGGCTTCCATTGGTTAAAAGCAATAAGGGCTCGATGTCAAAAGGGTCTCGAGCTTCATTAAAGTTTTCCTCGACCGATTTTGAGAATGAAGAGGCTGGAACGGATTCTTCCTTCTCCTGACTGACAAATCCAACCTCCTGGTCCTCTAGGTTATTTTTATTGTTCAACTCAGTTCCTTTCTCTACTTCTATAGAATTCTCTAGATGGTTATTAGAGTAGACACAATCTTGTTTTTCATTATTGCTATTCCTAGCCTTCTTGACTTCATTAACTAATTCTGTAACATCCTTATTTTTGTCACACTCAGCTGATGGGTCTCCTTTTTTATCAATCGTTTGCCAAATCTTTTTGTTCTTAATATTGCTATCAGTCTTGCTTTCCTTTCTCTTCTTGAGTGGACATGATTTTGCCCAATGCCCTGATTTTTTGCAATGGAAATAGGCAAATGAAAGTGATTCATATTCAATAGTTTGGGACCATTTTCCAAGTTTAGATATTTTCTATGGATTGAGGCATATCCATCATTTGATTAACATTTATACAGATGCAAGCAAAGACTAACCTTGATTTAGCCGCCACCATCGGATCAATCGTCAAAAGTTCTCCAAAGGATTTCACAATACCTTTGAATACTTCCTCATTCCAGTATTCCAGTGGGAGACCCGGGAGGCGTGTCCAAATTGGCGTAGAAACGAAGAAGGACTCATCAAGGGCGAGGTTTGAGGCCCATTTCTGAAGAGCCAAGGATGACTTGCCAAGCATCCATGGGCCTTCACAAAGAGCCTTATTCATGTCTTCTTTAGAGTTAAAAGCGAAGGGGAAAAACCCCCTAGGCAACGCTGCCACATCCACTTGACCTTTAACAAGCCATTTTCTCCTTAAGAAATTCCTCACATCATCGATGTTAGGCCTAAAGCCAGAAAATCGTCCCACTAATGTCATGGATAAACCTGCTACAGTCATATCTACCACTTTATCCGAAACAGAGATAGCAACCAGTCCAGAAACTGGATTTGAGATATTTGTAACTTCTGAGAGCCCAGATTTAGCCATCGGTTTCACTCTAAAGAGAGAAGACCATTTTTTACCTTTACCTCTATCGTGTGGGTCCCCAGATTTTGAATCTTTATCCTCCCCTGGTTTGACTGTTTCCTTGTCCTCTTCTAACTCTTGAGATGCCTGTCCTCCTGCTTGTTTGCCAGTTCTGATCCCAAAGAAACTGCCTTCCCCAGGAATTCCATCATTCCCCAATTTGAAATTTGGGATTCCTGCTCCTTTTCGTTCCGCCATTTCTTTCCTCCTACCAATTACAAGCATTGTTACTATAGGCATATGTAATCTTAGTTTATCATTTTAGCATTGTTATCATGATCAATTTTAGCTTAAATCTAGCTTATTTCTAGCTTAATTTTCTTATCATGTAGCTTAATCATTATCATTGCTAGCTTAAATGCATCATTTACCATTTAAATCCTCTATTTAGATGTAGTCAAGTCATTGGAATTTGCATAACCAGATTTGAGAGAAAAATTCATCCTCGCATTTACTAGGAGGTGATAGATCGATTAGCTATGGTTTATCTTTCTTTTCCTTATTTGCTAACCATGCTTATAATGATTTATTGAGTGTTTTGTGTTGTAGGAATAGGTATACACTTCACAGGCATGACATTTTGGCACCCACCGTGGGGCTGGAATTATCATTTTTGGCCTCTCAAGCTTCATCAACATTCATCTCAGCCGGGTCTGAATCAGAATGTTGTACGAACTCATTTCTATCCTGGTACGACATGCTTTGTGATTTGGAATGACAAGAGATCCTATATCATACGAGCCTTTAGGAAATTTTTAATGTCATACTATCTCTCATCTTGACTCGTACGAGCTCTCATCCTGACTCATATGATCTCAGAAAGATACTCGCATGAGTGGGTAAGGTGTGTCGTACGACACTCTGCTTCTGTGGTTTTTTAAATTGACTGCATGTTAAGGGTTTGATGCTTTAATTGATTACCACTAATGCTAAATTTGTTTTGTTTATGAGATTTTTGGCAATCTAACTCTTTTCAACAAGATGATTGTCAAAGATACGCTTGTCAAAGACCAAATTCAAAATGCATCAATGACTACTAATGGATCTATTTTGCAAGTTGCCTAAAAGAATTCAACAAAAATTTGTGTATTCCTTAAAGTTTTTTTAGGCATACTTATCTTTTGCTAAAGGAATGAACAATCATGTATTTTGTGTCTTTGATGATAGGCGAGTATGCTCTCACCTTTCTTAGGTGATCAGAAAGCTAGACTCATCTTTTACTTTCATTAGTGCATTTCTTTAGCAGACCTGCCCTCCCGAGGAGTTAATAACTCTTAAAGCCATTATGACCGGTGTGAGGGGAATGACCTAAGTGGGAACGGCTAACACCAAGTAATCCAACCCACTATAAACTAAATGTGATTTGATGAAAATCAAGTCAATGGCAGTAGTTGGGAATAGCTCTCCTCCGTACCTTTGGGTATAAAAAATCTTGGTTTTCAAGGCTGGGAGACCTCTTAATTGAGTATTATACCCCAACGTGCTAAACGGATCCCTTACTAGTGCCGGTTAAATTATAAGCTACTTGATTCACCTCTGAAAGGGTGATAATCTTTGTGCAAGAGAGATAGTAACTCTCCCAAGATACTTTCCATCTCGTGCCCCCATTAGCATTTGGAGTCGGATAATACGGCGTTGAGAATCCATTGCGTGAGACTCAACAACCGTATTCTGATTAGCTATTGGGTGTGTACCTAAGATTGCAAGCAAATGTTTTCTCTCCTCAACCAAATTCCTTAGGGTTTAACATGCTTGGAGTCACTTATCACATCATGTGTTTGCTGTGTATTCATCCCTAAATTGAAAAATCAAGCATCTAAAACTAGAAAACATAAGAAAAACACCAAAATTCACTACTCCAAATTTAGCAAAACAAACATTTTGTATCTCTACTATGTTATCTGTCGTACGAGTCAGGTTCTCTATCATACTGTCTGGTGATTTGTCATATAGTTCATAAAGTTTTGTCATACGAGTCTCTTCTTTTTAAAGGAAATTTTTGATTTGTCGTTTGGTCTTATATCTCTTGTCATTTGGGGCTATAATCTGTCGTACGAGTCTCTATTTTCATCAGTCTAGAGTTGCCACTTTGCATGACTTTTTCAGGTCTGTCACTTTGCTTGACCAGTTTGCAGTAATCATAAATACCTATTATCTGTTATTTTGTGCTTAAATTGTTTCCTTTGTTTGCTTGGTCAAGTTATCATCCATCGAAATTAGACTTTAGAACATAAACACCTCAATATTTTCAAGTGCTCACCCTCAACAAGTTCAAGATCTAAACATCTCAAAGTGCATTATCACCCTCTTTGGTAAACTGATCACTCAAACATAGTTTCTCATCAGGATCTATCATCCTTTATCACAAAACTGAAACGTTTGGTCAGGATAATCTTGTCCCACATCATAGGATATATCATTCCTACTGGACTTGGTTCTTATCAAATCATCATCATTGCAGTCCAAAAACCGAAGATTGAAAAACTTGCAAAACTTTAAACACTTGAACCATCTTTTGTGTCATATCGTGCTATCACATTTATCTTAACAATTGTTCACTTATCAAAACAAACTTTTGGACAATCGAATCCTAGCAAAATAACACACGTGTATGCCCGTTTTAACTAGAGCTCAGAGATGAAGAATCACAGAGATAGAAATTGAAACATTAGAAACAACTAAAGAGCATGTAACTATGGAACATGAAGAGGAAATACAAGTTCAAGGAGAAATAATAGAACAAAGCATCAGAGACATCAAAAAGGATCCTCAATTCGACAAATTTATGCAGAAATTATTGGAGGAAGAAAAAGAAAAATACTTCCTAGTGTTAGCCAAATCTGGTGCTACACTCCCCCAAGATTTTGATGTAAACAAATTGACACAAAAGAAAAGTGACCCTCTTCCTAATAACGAGAAAAATGAAGATATTTTTGGTCTCCACATGAGTGACACATCAATTCACAATAATACCAGAACCAATGAAGAAACTTACATACCCAAAAGAGATGAAGTAGAAATTTTGAATAACATTCAATCAAATGAAGATAGAAGAAGGACTAGAGATGACACCAGAAGAGATCTAGATCCTCCTAGAATACAAAATCATGGTCATGCAAGAACAAATCATGTTGATAATCCTATCACAAATCTCACACAACAACTACAAGCAATGCAAACACAAATTCAAGATATGCAAAGAGGAAATGTTAGAAGATACTCACTTCAAGAAATTTGTCCTTATCCATTCAACATGAACCTAAACATGATACCATTTCATAGGTTTTGAAACTCCTAGATACAAAAAATATGATGGAAGCACTGACCCTCAAGATCATATACGAGAATTTTGTATAATGAGTATGGAGTTTGCACATGAGGATACCTACTTAATGAGATTATTTCCAAAAAGCTTAACTGGACTAGCTATGGAATGGTTCTCCAAACTTCCACCTGGAATCAAATCATTTTTCAGAGTTGGTGGATAAGTTTGTTTCACAATACTCTTACAACATACAACATGAAGTAACAATGCTAGACCTATGTAATGCCAAACAAAAGGCTGGAGAACCTTTTATGACATTTTTACAATGATGGAGACGGTTAGATTCGTGGTATCCTCGTACAGTGCCAGAATACGGAAAAATGGACATATCCATCGACAACTTAAATGATCAAATGAGTTATTACTTAAAAATGCAAGGAAATCAAAGTTTCAGAAAAATGATCGATAACGGAATCAAAATGGAGGAAGCCATGATAAAGAAAGGTGAATTGAAAATATACAAAGGAATCCATCCACATAACAACAACAATAACAATAATCACAATGATAAGTCAAAGTTTTGGAATAGAAATTGAAATATCATCAACGATGGAATAGTGGTTAACAACAATGTGAAACCAAAACAACCAATTTTTAATTTATCCACTAACTCAGCAGCAGCTCAACAAAACAACAATCACCAAAGAGAAACTATCAAAACTTTCTTTCAAAGATAATTTACAAACATTGGTGAACCCCTTGGGTCAGCACTAAAGACACTTCTCACAAACAAATTGATCACTTTACCAGAATAAAGGAACTATGAACCTCAAATCAAAGCACCTTGGTGGAATGATAACCATTATTGCGATTTCCATCGAAACAAGGGACATCACACAGATAGTTGTCAGAAGTTGAAACATATCATACAAGATATGATTGATAATGGAGTAATAACTATATATGGACATACAACAAATGAATCTCACACAACTTTTAAAACTCTGCTTCCAAACTATGAGAAAGGTGAATCATCAACACCAAACAATGGTAAGGGTAAAGTGAAGGTAAACAACGCTCATACATTTGATAATGTGGTAAACATGATTGTAGTTAAAGAAAAGCAAAATCAAGAACATTCTCATGCTATCACAAGAAGCAAAGCCAAAGTTGTTTTGCCGGGTCCTATAACAAACACATCATCCACTACCAAACAATACAACCTAGTGGATCAATTGCATAAAACACCGGCACAAATATCCATCTTAGAATTGTTAAAGCCTTTCACCTGCACACAAGAGAAATTATAGAAAAAGCATTAATCGATACAATAGTATCCAAACATCTTGATATCGATCAATTCCAAACCATGGTGGGACACCTCACAGCCCCTCACTTCTTATCGTTCACTGAAGAAGATGACATGTCCTTGCAACATCCCCACAAAGCTCCTTTGCATATTGAAGTCCTCATTCATAAAATGTGTGTTAAACGTGTTCTAATTGTAATACCCTAAAAATGGTCATCTAAACCATGGGCCCCTAATCTCGACAACATCACCAAGGTCCTAACCAAAGGCAATTAAATCAAACTTGAGCACATTATTAATTCTTTAATCATCAAATATCACGTGGCAAATCAATTACTCAATATTAATTTAATTAATCGAATCATTTCCAAGAATATCATTTTGATCAATTATCCTATTTTAATTTATTAAATATCCTTTCATATTTAATTAATTAATAAATTTGCCATTTAATCATGCAAAAGGAATTAATTTATTACAAAAGAGAAATTAATTACAAAGCAAGAGTTGAATTGAAATTAAATAAAAGAATTGAATTGAGAGAGAAATCAAACTTGAGATATTATTTATTTTTCTAAATCTAGAACTTGAAATCAGAAAAGCAATTTAATTGAATTATTCTCTAAATTTGGAACTCAAAGCTTTTCAAAAAAAAAGTTCAGTTGCATTGAAAAGACTCTTTTCTTGAATAAATAAAAGAATTATCTATTTTTATCACGAACGCATGGAATTAATTTATTATTATTTCCAATGCAACTTGGACTTCTAATTTGAATGCATTTCAATTAAACTATAATTGGAATCTATCTCAAGGTTAACTAAACCCGATTTCTCAATTAATCCTAAATTGAGCTTTTCTCTTGGTAATTCTCTATAAATTCAGTCTTCAGCTCTCATTCCAATTTACCCCAGAGATTTTTGAGAACACGCTTGGAGATTATTATCACGCTAATTTCGCTCTGGAGTCATAGAAGATTATTGTGCTTTTTTAGATTATTTGCATCCATTTAACATCCATTATTTCTTGAATTGATTATTTTCTTGAATTATTCATCCATCTTGCATCCATATAGTTAATATCATATAGATTAAATCCTTTGTCTTGGTGTAGTCTAGTCACTGGTATTGCTTATAACAATCTGAGAGCAATCTTATACTCACATCTTTTAGAAGGAAATTAGTCACTTTGTTATGGTTTTTTACTTATTGATTATTGATTATTAACCATGCATATAATGACTTAATTGAAGTGTTGTGCTTACAGCTTACAGACCACTTTTTCACACACACACACACTAATAGACTGTGGAGCTGGCCTAAATATCTATTCATTGAGTCTTGTTTGTGCCTTAGGATATTCAGAAGATGCAGTTGATGTTTGGAAAAGGATCACCATAAAATCTTATGATGAAGAAGAATGCTCCTCCAAGAGAATTGTGATACTACCCATCAGAGTGGGACCTTTGCAGAAAGACATAGCATGCCAAGTTCTAGACTTGGAATTATCATATAATGTACTCTTGGGGAGACCATGGATACATGACCTGCAAGCTGTCCCATCAACATATCATCAGTGCATGAAATTTCCCTACAATGGGCAGGAAATCACAATATCTGCAGATTCAAATCCATTTTAGTACTGCAACAATCTAAAAATGAACACATAATAGGGAGGAATCATCTTTGAGCACACAATCCAAAGGACAATCATTTGCCTCTATTCTATCAAGTATGGAAAAACAAATGCAGCTAAGAGATAGAGGGAACAAAGAATATTCAATATCACAATTACCACTTTCTCCTAAATCCTTTGGAAAACCATCAAACTCTAAACAACAACCAATTGTAAAACATCTTATGATATTTGATGAAGCATTTCTTAGTGCTGGAACCTTATCAGAGGAAACAAAAGACAAAGATGTGCTACAATGGCTATACAAGGATGAATAATTTCAACAAAAGATCAACAATGACATAATACCTACAGAAAAGTATGGAAAAGGATTTAACATTCTTAAAAGGATGGGATACACTAGAACATGCCCTATAGGAAAAAGAAAAGAAGGTATCTCAGAACCTATCCAACCTTACACTCAACAGACTACAGACAAAATAGGCTTAGGGTATGGACAAGTCACTCTACCATAAGACACATCTTTTAGTCAACAACAAGAGGAATATGAAAAAAGACAAGAACAACTGGAAATTGAAAGAGAAGAAACATCAGCTAAGCAACAAACACAAGCAAGCATGAAATGGGAAAAGAAACAAGCTTCCAATCAACAAGAGAAACAAACTAAAAGAATCTCTCAAGCAACATTAAATCTAAATCAAAGCAAGAAAGAAGGTAATATAAGTCCAAGAGAAATCATATAAAAGTTGACAAAACTTAATCTCAGTCCTGAAGAAGTTGAATATGAAAGAAGAAAAGACATATCCAGAAAAGCAGAAGAAATGCTATATGAACAAATCTGTAGATTGCAGGCTGCAAGTGATATAGATTCTAATGAATGGGAATGGGATTCCTATCACTCTGAAGAATCAACTAAATAAAATTGCTTTGAAGGAGATGTAGGAGTCGATGTAGTTCACACGTATGCAGGACAAACGTCGGGAACTAGTTCACTTGAATTAGAAGCACATTAGACTAACTTGGACTTAACTGAGGACGATCAGGAATTTCTTATGCGAGGTCATTTTGATGAGAGTACCATTCTAGAAATCAACATAAATATTGAAAACTTTGACACATCCATCATGACCCTTGAAACCCTTGAAACATCCCAACCTGAAGATCCCCTACCTCTAATCCACCCCGAGCTTATTGATTGGGAAAATGAAGGACATACCGCCATTGATACCTTTTTGAATAACCATGCCATATCTGTATATCTTAACGCAATTGAACTTGTAAAAACTCTCATGAGGAATGTTAGCAACACATCCTCCAATCAAGTGGGTGCCAAATCTCCTAGTCACAAAAGTGAAAATATAGAAAAAAATATCAAGTCTAATGCTGAAAACCATTTATTGGTAACATTAGATCTAGATAAAGTAAAAAGAAAGGACGCATCTAACGGTGAAAACCTCCTTGAGGCGTTGGAAGATGGGAGATTTGACACTTTACCTGAGCATTATCAAGAAAGGTCATCCATTTTGATTGAACCAATAGAGGCAGTTAACATTGGCACAACAGACCAACCAAAGATTCTTCATCCAACTACTTCTCTATCAGAAGAAGAAATGCAACAATACATAGAAATGATGACAAATCAATTTCTTCTGGTCATATGCAGACATGCTAGGGTTAGATCCAAAGCTTATTATGCATCACTTAAATGTTAGTCTAGGAGACAAACCAGTCAAATAGAAGTTAAGGAAAATGCATTCGCATATCGCTCTCCTAGTCAAAGCCGAACTAAAGAAATTATTGGATGTTGGATTCATTAGACCTGTAGCCTATCCTCAATGGGTATCCAACATCGTTCCTATTTCAAAACCAGATAAAAGCATTAGAATATGCACAAACTTCAGAGATCTTAATAATGCATGTCCAAAGGATGACTTTCCTTTGCCTAACATAGACATCATTGTCGATTTGACCGCTGGACACTCCATGTTTTCTTTAATGGATGGTTTCTCCAGATACAATTAGATCAAAATAGCACCTGAAGATCAAGAAAAAATAGCTTTCACATGTCCATGGGGTAATTTTTGCTGGAACGTCATGCCTTTTGGATTAAAGAACACAGGTGCTACATATCAAAGAGCTATGACAACTATATTTCATGACATAATGCATACATTCACGGAAGACTATGTGGATGACATATTGGCTAAATAATACAACAAAGAAGAACATATAGAAATATTGGAAAATATCTTTGACAGGTTTGAAGAATACAAGCTAAGGCTAAATCCTAAGAAATGTGCCTTTGGTGTTACTTCGGGAAAGTTATTGGGATACATTGTTTCAGCTAGTGGTGTTGAAGTGGATCCAGCTAAGGTTAAAGAAATCATGGAAATGACATCTCCCAAGAATATAATGTTAGGACCCAGAGGAAACTTTGGGGGGGGGGGTGAATCAGTTGTCTATTAATTTCAACCCAATTATAACTTAACCAAACTTAGTGCATAATATTGATAAACCAAACTTTAATGTCGGTAGAAATTTTAATAGTTAACTGCTATACCAGTAAGTTTAATGCATGAAATAGAAAGACAAATAACATACACAACACATAACACAGTTATTTGTACATGGAAACCCTATAAGGGGAAAAACCACGGTGGGAAACCTTACCCACAATCAGATGATACTACTGTGGATAGTATGTGTGTACAAATGGGGTCTACACATGCAGAAAGGCCAACTGCCTAGAGCTCACTGCTCAATCACAAAATGGGAGTCACACTGACTACAATTGGATGGTTAAATCCAATGATAATGTACTGCTCAAAATAGCATCTTCATATGCTGGGTTCAGTACCGGTTAAGCTTTGATTGTCTTCTTCAAAATTCTCCTTGAATCTTGAATGATGTCTGCGTGTATAGCTCTGCTTATATTCACATATACCTTATTACAATCCTTTTTCACACTCTACACAATCTCACAAATGAGATCTTACACATATACCAAAACCTAAGACCAATTGTGTAGGTCAACTCACTAAGATATTACAATAAAATCATTTACAAATAAATTAATATTCGATGCATGATATTAGCTCAATGCATTTACAACAATAACAAATCATCTCCATAATGTGTTGTGCTGATCTGGAATAGATAATGCTTGTCGGTCCATAACCTAGACCTATTTGCCGGTAACAACAAATATGCAAACTCGATTGTACCAATAATAAAATCACCAAAACCAAGTGTCCAAACAATGTATTTGACATAACCAAGTAATCTCCAGATGATAATAGATCATCCTTAGTGCCTATGAACAATATAACCTACTAGTGAACCAGATACCGGTGACTGTGCTAAGTCACTGAACATGCCGGTGAACATAACCAAAGATCTCTGAGTGTTCTTAAGTGTTGACATCAATGAAAAAACTAATGAAACACATCCATAATGCCAACAATCTCCCCCTTTGGTATTGATGGCAAAACAAGATGGAAAAACCATCTAAGTGCCAAAGCAAAAATGCTAAAAACCAAAAACCAACAATCTCCCAAAGAGATCATTAAAATATAGATACAGAGAGTAACAATCTCTACAATGAATAATCTCTCCCCAAAAGATAATGTGTTTTTCCATAGATATCTCTCCCCCTTTGACATCAAAAGCCAAAGAAATACAAAACCAAATATAACCAGTTCATAGAACTCATTACAAATACCAATTGTTATAACCAAATTTATTCAATCTACTCCCCCTAAGAAGTAGCTCTCCTTCATCAAAGCCAGAAAAAAGATTTCTCTGTTAATTCTGCTGGTCTGATGCTAAGCTCCAACTATCTAAGTTTCTATTAGCGAGGGTATAACTCCAAGCTACTCTCTTAGATATTCAAAAGTTTCCTTAGGCAAAGACTTAGTAAAAATATCTGCAATATGCTCTTTAGTATTCACATAAACCAATTTCACTTCTTTTGCTTCAACATTCTCTTTCAGAAAATTGAATTTGATAGAAACATGTTTAGTTTTAGAGTGAAATACCGGGTTCTTTGATATATCAATTGCTGCCATATTATCACAGTAAATGATTATAGGTTCTTTGCATTTTACCTTTATGTCCTTCAACATTTGCTTGATCCATAATACTTGTGTACAATTAGTTGCTGCTGCAACATATTCTGATTCTACTGTTGATAGTGATGTACAACTTTGTTTCTTGATCAACCATGAAATTACTACCAAGAAAAAATGCTCCGCTGGTGGTGCTTTTTCTGTCATCTACATCTCCTGCTCAATTTGCATCTGTGTATGCACATAAATAAAAAATTTCATCTTTAGGACACCATAAGCCAAGATTTGTTGTGCCTTGTAGGTACCGGAAAATCCTTTTCATCGTTGATTCATGATTTTCCTTAGGATTACTCTAAAATCTTGAAACAATACATACTGCATTCATAATATCAGGTCTTGTTTGTGTCAAATATAGTAAACCTCCTATCATAGACTTGTATCTTGTCAAATTAATAGGTGTTGATTCATCCTTCAATGATAGTTTGTCAGTTGTGGTCATAGGTGTACTTACCGGTTTAGAGTTTTCCATGCCAAATTTCTTAAGTAATTCCTTCAAGTACTTTGATTGATTTATGAATATACCTTTACCAATCTATGAAATCTGCAATCCTAAAAAGAATTTTATCTCCCCAGTCATAGACATTTCAAATTCTTCCTGCATCTTATTAGAAAAGTATTTACACAATCCATCTTCTCCTCCAAAAATAATATCATCAACAAAACTTCAATAACCAAGATGTCATCATTAGTCACTTTGTAGTATAAGTTGTTGTCAGCATTACCTTTAGTGTAACCAAGCTTCAAAATATATTTGTCCAATCTAGAATACCAAGCTCTAGGAGCTTGCTTCAATCCATATAAAGATTTCCTTAACTTGCAAACCATATCTTTGTCATCTGTCAAAGAAAATCCACTAGGTTGTTCAATGTAAACTTCCTCTTCAAGATCACCATTCAGAAATGCACATTTAACAACTTCAAGTCTTTGGAGACTCTCAGCTCGTCATCAATCAAATCAATGATGACTATCAAACAAAGGACAGAAAATTAATGCCTTATAAAAAGATGGTTGATTATATCAAGAAATACTTTGTAGAAATAAATTTCCAGTAGATTCCAAGAAATGACAACAAAGCAAAAGATGTCATGGCTACACTTTCTTCTCTACTTCAGACACAAGAAAATCAACATCGTTATGAATTCCTAGTGGAAGAGTTGTTTTACCCTGCCTATAATTGTCCTGATTCCCGAACTATCTATCAACTTGTGGGGCGTGATTCCTCCCACTATGGCCAAACTTACACATACCTGAAAGATAACACCCCACCCCCCAACTTATTGAAAAACCAAAAGAGAAACTTTATTTGCCAATCCTCCCATTTTACTCTTGTCGCGGATACCCTATTTAAACGAGGTCTAGATGGTACTCTTTTAAGATGTCTTGAACAAGAAGAATTTGAGAAGGCCTTACATGAAGTCCATAACGACATTTGTGGAACTCATTCAAGTGGTCTTACCCTTTCAAAAAAACACATACGCTTGGGCTATTATTGGTTGACCATGGAACGAGATTCTTTTTCAGATAGCTAGAACATGCAAACAATGTCAGATCCATGAGAATTTGATTCATGCACTAGCACAAGAACTTCATGCTTTGGCAACATCTTGGCCCTTTTGTCAATGGGGTCTTGATCTCGTAGGAAAGCTAAATCCTTCTTCATCTAATGGTCACAAATTCATCCTTGTAGCTACAAAATATTTCACAAAATGGATTGAGGCAGTACCTCTTATAAATATCACAGGAAAAAAAATTGTTGCATTTATCTTTTGAACTATATCATCTGTTGCTACAGAATACCAATGACCAATACCATTGACAATGGGTGACCGTTCAAGAATTAGGATGTACAAGAACTATGTGAGAAATTCAAGATCCAACACAAATTTTCCACACCCTACTATCCATACGGAAATGGGCAAGAAGAAGCATCAAACAAAACTACTTTGAAAATCCTCAAAAAGATAGTGAATGATGCTGGCAAAGATTGACATATTCAATTAAACCCTACTCTATGGGCCTACCGTACCAGTATCCACACACCAACAAGTGCCACACCTTTCTCTCTTATTTATGGATCAGAAGCAATATTGCCAATAGAAGTAGAGATACCTTCTCTACATGTATCATTAAAAGGTCTCATCCCACATGAAGAACATTGAGTATCTAGACTGCAAGAGTTAGAACTGATCCATGAACGAAGACAAAATGGCTTTGATCATATAAAGGTATATCAACAAAGAATGTGCCGGAGCTATAATCACAGAGTCAAACCACAAATCTTTCAAGTGGGGGAACTAGTACTAAAAGAAAATCCATGCAACCAGACAGATCGAGAAAAGAAAGGAAAGTTTGAACCAAACTGGTTAGGTCCGTTTGTGGTCACAACAATATTTGGATCAGGAGCATATTAGCTATCAACATAGGATGGAGATTAGCTCAAGGAACCAATCATTAATAGCATGCATTTGAAGAAGTTTTATGTCTGAAAAAGCAGAAAAATCCCAAAAAAGTGAAAAAACAGAAAAATCCAAAAAAGTGAAAAAGCAGAAAAATCCAAAAAAAATGAAAAAGCAGAAAAATCCCCCAAAAAAAGTGAAAAAGTAGAAAAATCCCCAAAAAGTGAAAAAGCAAAAAAATCCCAAAAAAGTGAAAAAGAAAAGAAAATCCCCAAAAAATAAAATATGAGAAAAAGTGCAATAAAAACAGATGTTGAAAACTTGGCAAACAGGTGCTATCTGTCCGCTAGCTCTTCCATCTATTAGTTCATGCATCTTTATGCTTGCATTCATTTTCCATCAGCATTGTTCATATGCATCATAAAGCCTTTGTACATATGTAGGCATCGCAACTGCTCTCTCACCATGGTTGGGATCATTGGGTATATCATACTGAATTTGTTTCTAGGCTTGGGGCAAAATCCTGCACTTACCTGGAGGCAAAACTTTGGACCAATTCTGAGCTTAATCAAATAGGTAGAACAAATGGTTAAATAACTCTTAACAAGCGAAAATTGAGACATATCCAACATGGAACATGAGATCAAATTATCAACCATCAAACTACCACAAAATTAGCCTAAACGCATGGATGATATCTTTTGGATAATGATTTTAAAATGATTGTTCAACTTTTCGATATATTGATTTTCACTATCATGATTTCTGAGTGACTCTAGGATGTCTTTGACTAGAGGAACAAGGAAGAAACATGATAATTTTCTTGTCTATTGTTTGAAAATTAATCATTAATATGTGCAAATTTGTCTCAGGACATGATCATCAAAGTATCATTGAAGACATTTTCGATTCGTGTATTGAAATGATTAATACTACCTGTTTTATGCAAGCAACACTCAGGTCATCTTGGTTCAATTATACCTCAATTCTTGTGCTAACTTACCATATCAAAATACATGAAAACAGTGCTCAGGTCATCATGGTTAATTATACCATCGATGTTTGCACTCACTTCCCACATTTTAAAAAGCTCAATGATGACAAAAACACAATAATCCAGTGATTGGTCCTCTTGTAGCTTTGCATTTCATTTGCATTTGCATTTAGCTTGCATTTCATTCTTGCATGGGATCCTGAATGCTCCTTTTATCCAATATTAAATCTATCATAGGAATCATCAAGGTATCATCTTAAGTGTATACATAATCAGACTAATGACTCATATCTCTCTAGATATTGTCGACCCAGTGAAAATCTTATATTATGCTACCTCTTAAAATGAACCAACATCAACATATCTAAATCATTCAACAACCTGATATCAACAAATTGTCAGTTCTTTATCCAATCAACCTTATCAATTCTATCAATCAATCACATCTAAATCAATTCTCTCATGTCTTATACAGGATGTATCTTTCCTGAAACCAGACATTCTGATCATGTCTTATACAGGATATATCGTTCCTGAAACTAGACACTTTGATCATCTTTGTCTTATATAGGAGGTGTCATTCCTGAAACCAGACTGAATCTCAATCTTATTGATCAAATCAATCAAGCTTTATTAATAATCAAGAACCACATCACCGGATTTAGAACTCGCATTTTCATCAACCATAGTTGCAGAAATCAAGTCAATAATCTATCGGGACATCAATTTTGCAAAAATTCAAAAACTCCAAAGATCAATTATCTCAATTAATCTCCTGAGGGGGCATCATCATATCACAATCTATCAATCAAGAGCTAGGGCATCCTATCAAAATTTCATAATCTATCAATCAAGAGCTAGGGCATCCTATCGAACCAATATCATCATCAAAATGAGATTATTCTTTGAATCAACGTGTCATCACACCTCGCTTCAAAGAGGGGAAAAATGTATACACCTAAAAATGGTCTGAATATAATTAATTAAATAAGAAATTATTCAATTAATCCCCCTTCCTAATTTAATTGAATTCACTAAGCAATTTGATTAAATTCCCCTTTCATCTACTTATTAATAAATCTAAGGATTTATTTAATAGGTTCATTTCAATAATCCCCTTTAATTAATTAATTAAAATTAATTAATTCCCCCCATCAAATACATCATCAAATTCATTTCTTCTAAATCCCCTAATTAATTAAAACAAATCAATAATGAGTTGTTAAGATTAATTAGCCTTTTCCTATTATTTGAATTTTTAAATTCAAATTCTCCTAACTTCTAACCACCTAACCTAAACCCTTCTAAACCTAACTCATTTCATTTAACCCTAGGTTTAATTAACCCCATCCTAGCTTGCACATCCTAACCACCATGTCCCCTTTCCTTGAACACTTTGCCCTCTCATGAGCAAAGCTTTGTGACATTTGTCACTAAGTGTTCCCTTTCATCCAACCTCTTCTAGAAGCCTCTTGACACTTGTCACCATAGAGATGACAAATGTTCCCTTTCATCCAATCTCTTCTAGAAGTCTCTTGACACTTGTCACCATGGAGATGACATTGTCCCCTTTCATCCAACCCCTTCTCCTACCAACCTCCAAATGTTCCCTTTAATTCAACCTCTTGCCAACCTCCTCCAATTTAACCATTGATATCTTCAGACTTAATCTTGACCGTTGATTCCTGCCACCTCACCCCTAGCCTTGGAAATCCTATAAATAGACCCCATTTTGGAGTAATAATCATCCCATCTCATTTGCATTTAAGCATTGTTACTATAGGCATATGTAATCTTAGTTTATCATTTTAGCATTTTTATCATGATCAATTTTAGCTTAAATCTAGCTTATTTCTAGCTTAATTTGCTTATCATGTAGCTATGGTTTATCTTTCTTTGCCTTATTTGATAACCATGCTTATAATGATTAGTTAAGTTTTTTGTGTTGCAGGAATATGTATACACTTCACAGGCATGACAATAGCAGGTGAAAATTTTTCTTGCATCCTTTCTTCCTTCAGCTGTTGTTCATAGTCTTCTTGTCTTTTTAGTCTGATTTCTTCTATTTCCTTTTGTAGTTTTAAGTGTATTAGCTCTTGTGCGTCATCTGTGATATCACTGGATTCTTTAGGAGTTTCCGTAGTATATGTATCTGAGAGATGTTCTGGACCCCATTCATACTCATTTGAATAAGTTTCTAAATCATCTACTTGTTGTCGACCAGTATATGTGACCAGAATATTCAGTGGTGCAAACAATTCTCTAATTCTTTATACCTCTTCTCTCATATCCTCCGGGACTTCTACTTCTTGTAATGTTATAGCTGATACAATCAAAACTTGATTACCATTTGATTCCTCTCTATGGGTTGGAAATTCTTCTTGTTCATCGTCACACTCTTCTTGAGTTTGTTGAGTATTAATTTCCTATGATGTTGAAGGTAGTACCTTTTTCCTCCACTTAGTTTGATGGTGAGAAGTATGTTTCTGATCTGATGCCATTCTTGGAATGTATCCGAGTCCAACTTTATCATTTGTAGACTTAGTTTGTAGCTGAATAGGTTCAATAACACCTTCTTGATGCTTGCCTAGAGGACCGGTACCTAAATATCCCATTCGTTGAATCATTTTATAGCCTAAACCATATTGTGTTGGGGAAATTTCACAATGTCTTATTTCTTTGTTTGTACTATCTTCTTTGAAAATCCATTTGAGAACAACATCCTCTTCTATTTCATCTACAAGGGAAGTAGAGGACTGTATAAAGAGACCATCATAAATGATATTTGGAGTTGAATTTTGTGGCTTCATAACCTCTAATGGTTTTCCAGATTGTCTTGGTGATGGAGGAAGAGACATTAGTGAGAGTACAGGTTCTATTTTGTATCCATCCATGCTAGTATTTGTGATTTTCAATTTCTTCTCTAAATCTTTCAGCAAAGTTTCTGAACTTTCAGTTGTAGAGGCTTCTCTATTATGAGGAACAAAAGTATCAACACTCTGCATTAATGCATTACAGGTATAGCTTGTATCAGCAGGAATACGAACTTCAACTCTGTTGTAAGGAAATTTCAAGCATTGATGATATGTAGATGGCACCGCTTTCATTTCATGATCCATGGCCTACCCAGTACGATGTTGTATGACAGAGGAAGATCAAGCACTTGAAAGATAACATCTCTTTCCAAAGGTCCTACCTTGATTGGTAAGAGTACCACACCTTTAGAGGTTCTTTCTTCTTCATCATAAGCTTTGATCATTATTTTCTTTGCCGAATCAATGACATTTTTAGAAAATCCCAGCTGTGTCAGTAGATTGTAGGTATAAATATTCAACCCAGAACCTCCATATATCAAAACACATTTAACTCAGTGTTTATGGATCATAGCTTCAATGTGTAATGGCTGGTTATGTGGGTGATTCAGTGAGTTATCATCTTCTTCAGAGAATGTGAGGTAATGAGGCGAAGTCAGGTGATTCACCATAGATTGAAACCAATCTACATCTAAATCTTTAGGGACACTAGTAGTGAGAAAAGCCTTGTCCAGGATCACTCTATGAGAAGAAGAGATCTTAAGAAGTTCCAAAATGGAGATTTGAGAGTTAGTTGTTTTCAATTGTTCGACAATGTTATAGCCAGGAGAGGATGATGAAGCCAACTGTTTAGATTTGGCTGTGATTGTATCTGTTTGTTTGTTTGAAGGAGTTGGTAGGTTTGATGCTATTTGAGTAGAAGTTGAGGAACTAGCTCCTTGGAGAGTAACCTTCTTTTGAGCACAGGTCACAACATTGGCAGTTTGTGCTTGATTTTGTTTATCTTTCATTATGATCACATTGCAATATTCAGGTTGGGAAGATTCAATCATGTTGATCACATTGTCATTGTTAGTGTAGGTGTAATTGACTTTAGCACCTCCCTTTGATTTTGAAGAATCACCTTGTTCATAAGCAGGTAGGGGATCTTTAAAAGCCTTGTGATCAGCATTAGTTGCATGATTTCCAACAATGATTTTGCTAGCGTCAATGAGATCTTGAATTTCATGCCTGAGCTTCATGCAGTTGTTTGTGTTATGTCCCTTGTTTCGATGGTAGTCACAGTATTTATTTTCTCTCCACCATTTGGGTTTAATTTCTAGATCATATCGTCTAGAATTGTCTGGCAATGTTATCAGATCATTTGCCAATAAAGTTTTAAAAGCTGATTCATATGTTTCATCTGGAGGAGTAAAATCAAGTTTAGGCTTTGAAAGCCAAGGTTTCTGTTTAAAACATTCTTTTGATTTTTTTGGAGGATTTTCCGCTGCAGTTTCAGCTGCTTTGAGTGCTTGTGTGCCACTAGCCAGGTTAATTATTGTGGATTTTGATTTTGCTTGAATAGTGTCTACCACTCCATCATTAACAACATTTATGTTGTTATCTTTGCCGTATTTCCAGTATTTGTTCTTTTCTTTAGAACTAGAACCTTGCGATGTTTCTTTCCAAAGTGATATATCTCCTTTCTTTATGAGCACATCTTCCACTTTGATGGCACTATCTACCATTTTGTTGAATGAAGGGTACACTTGCATTTGGATACTATATTTTAATTTAGGGATTAGGTTATTGATGAAGATATCCATCTTCTTAGAATTTGGAATAGGTCGTGAATATCTATAGAACACCTTTCTTCAACATTGAAGAAAAGTAAGAAAAGGTTCTCCTATTTTATGTTTAGTGTTGCAAAGTTCGATCATAGTGACTGGATGACGAATATTATAAGAGTATTACTGTAGAAATAATTGTATTAACTCCTCAAAAGTTTTGATTCCCATAGGTAGGCTTGGAAACCATTCCATAGCTTGCCCTCCTAAACTTCTCGTGAAAAGGTGCATGAGGTATGTTTGTTCGTGCATGAATTCCATACATAAAGCACAAAATTCTCTGACATGGTCTTGAGGATCTGCATTCTTGTCATATTTGTCAAACTTAGGCATCTCTACCTTTGAGGGAAATGGAGGCATGTAAAGGTTTTTATCATATGGAAACGGGCATATTGTGTCCAAAGAATATTGCTTTGATGATTTATCTTTGTTTTTTAGTTCTATGATTTCAGTCTGTAACGCTTGCAATCATTTGTTTACCAGGCCTAAAGGTGTCTCTTCCTCCTTAGTGATGAGGGTTTCAACATTATAATTGATAGGAAGTTTGGTGCCTTGCTTTGCTAGTTCTAGAAAATAGTCTTCTTTATCTCTAGCCATGATGATTTTCATCATCTTTCGGAAATGCTTATTGTTTAGACATTTATTTATACTATTTTCCAAAGGTTCAAAAGCTACGGATTTGTCTGATGAAGAATCACTATCAGTGGCATGATTTCTGAGGTTGTCATAAGTATCTCGTTTAGTAGTTTGTCTTTCTTGCCTTCTCCAGACATGGTGGGAGATAGGGGCTGATCAAAGATTGGTAGACTAAAAACTGGTATTTGTGATGATGAAGGTTTATTTGGAATGAGTTCTTCTACAAAGAGTGGATTGTCTTGTGATGAAAAGGATGCTCCTTTACCTTTGTCAGTTTTGCTGCGAGAACTTTTGGTTTGAACAGGCATTTACAATCGATGGGACCGAGAGCTAGATGTGATGCAGAAGTCAAGATCAAATTGTAGCTAGTTGTTCATTTAACGTAGTGATTGAGGGAAGTATCTAAGATCTGGTCTAGTTTTAGGAATGATCTATCCTATGTAAGACGTTATCTAAGTTAACTTAGGTTTGATAAGAAGTTGTTTGAACTAGCTGAGAGATGATCGACAAAATCGTGCAATGCAATGACAAGGGGACACTATCAAGATTGTTTATGCTCAGAATTACGATGTCCAGTTTTATGCTTTCTATAGACTGATCTAGGTAGGTTTGACTATTTTGACTGACAAGAACAAGAATTCATATGAAAGAGTTTGTAGGTCCAGACGACAATTTTACAATTACCAGACGATCAAGGCAGTATTTTGTACGAGTTGTTGCCTGATTTCGTACGACAGTTGGACAGAATTCAGACGATAAACTGATGGATATGATGATTTTTCGTATGACACAAAACAAAGGATAAGATGACAATTCCCTAACTAGGATGAAAATCTCCCATACCTTGTATGACAACTAATAAAGGGCCAGACGACAAACTGTGAGGATTAATGAAGTTTCGTACGACATTACATATTCAGTAGGATGATATTTCAGTAGGGTCATATGACAGTTTACTGGACAGAGACGAGATTTTGACAGACAGAGTTTTCACGACTGACGAGGACCGGTTTTTGATAAGGGCTAAGTTTTTGACGACTAACAGGGACCATTTTTGAACTAGAACAGAGTTTTGATCACTGAGTTGTTGATCTGTTTGATTTGTTTTCTCCAGTTTTAGTATTTCAATTTTTTTTAGTTTCAGTTTTTCAGTTTCAGGGAGGAAAACATAGAAAACACACAAGATGTATAATTATTTCAATCACAACACGCTAACCCTACAAAAGTTGGCTTAGAGAATAAAACCTTTGCTTGCTGACTTAGGTACACACCCAATAGCTAATCAGAATACAACCTTTGAGTCTCACACAATGGATTCTCAATGCCATATTAGCCGACTCCAAATGCTAATGGGGGCATGATATGGCAAGTGTCTTGGGAGAGTTACTATCTCTCTTGCACAAAGATTATCCCCCTTTCAGAGGTGAACCAAGTAGGTTCTACTTTATAGTTCTTAGTCAGGAATTCCATTTGAAATTACCCCTTGAAGTCACACAAACATGATTGAGGCCTATAGCCCAACAAGGTACCAAAACAAGTTGTAGTCACGTAAACATGATTGAGACCGCGAGGCCCTACAAAATGTTCGATATGAGAGATATCAAAGAGAAAACTCAAATAATCCCATCCTATGAGACTTTAATCACCAGAGGCATTTTTATTATAGTGAGTTGGAATGCTCAGGTCCAATTATACTCACTTGGGTCAATCTCACAGGGTGATTACTTTTTCCCACTGTGACAGGACCGCTAAAGGTATACAAATCTCAAAACTTAGAAAAAGCTTCGAGGGTCTAGGTTTCTAATTGTTTGTAAAAGACAAGAGCATACTCTCCTACCTCTCTAATTTTTTTGAAAACACAAAAGACATATTTGTTCTTTAACCAAATAGCAATTTAAGTGCCTAAAAATGAATTTAAAGAATACACGAAGTTTGGTCAATTCTCTCTTAGGAAACCTGCAAAAACAACACATCAGTAGTCATGTTGTTTTTGATTCTTTGACAGGCATATGTTTGATTGATAAATTCTCTGTCAAGCGTCCTACAAGAAACTAGATAGGCTATAAAATTCTTAGGCAAATAGAAGATAGACCAGGGTTAGCATCAACGTTAGCAAAATCTAAATTCAATTCACGAAAAACCTGGAAAGTAGACTATTTTTGAAATGATAAAATAGAACTTCGTACGACAGAGTATACCTTCCCATACAAGTATTCTCACAGACCCAAACAACAAAACACAGAGTCAAATTATCAGAGCATAAACTCATACGAGCTCCTTTTCTGATTCGTACAATAAAACAGAGGCCTTGACAGAATGTCATATGATGCAGTAATAACACTCGTACGATATTTAGCAGAGACTGTACGGACGAGACCTGTAGGATAGAAAAAAAGTGATTTTGAGGCCAAAGGATAGAATTCCAAGCCCCACGGTGGGCGCCAAAAATGTGTGTGTGAAAAGTGGACTTGTATCTGTATCTGGAATACAAAACACTTCAATGAAGTTATTAGATGCATGGTTAGTAAATCAATCAACAATGAATAATAAACCATCACAAAGCGACCTATTGCCTTCTAGTAGATGCAAGTTTAGATTGCTCTCAGATTGCTAAGCTATCCAGTGACTAGATGACACCTAAACAAAGGATTTTTAATCTATATGAGAATGAATTTAAGCTAGATGGATGCAAGATTTAAGCTAGATATGCAAGATTTAAGCTAGATGAGTGCAAGATTTAAGCTAGATGAGTGCAAGATTTAAGCTAAATGATTTAACAAACATGCAATAATTAATATGCAATATCTCAATATGAACTTAATGACCCTAGAGAAAAAAAAACATAATAAGAATATATTCTCCAGGATCCTTGAATGAGAGATGAGAGCCTAAATTTATAGAAAATTCAGAAAGAAACCAACGACTGAGATCAAATGATGATGAGCGGTCAAGATTTTCCAAGAGGAAGCACAATCCAGGTGAATTGATGTGATTGGCTGTTTTTCTCAGTTTTAAAGGAAATTGAACTAAAATTAAGATAAAATCAGAAAAAACTGATTTATTCTCTATTTTATTTAATTTTAATATTTAAATGTTTTAATTGCTTTCTCTGAGTTATTTATCAATTTTTTAATTTGTTTTTCAAGATCATCTTCAATTGATTTATTTTCTCAAATTTTAATTCTTTTTTGGTCAATTAATTCCCTTTTTGATGATTTAATGGCAAATTGATTTATATAATTAAATATGCTAGGATATTCAATAAAATAAATAGGATAATTGTTTAAAATGATTTACTTGGAATGATCAATTAATTAAATAAATATTTAATTAATATTGGTTGATTTATTTGCATGTGACATTTGATGATTTTAGAAATTAATTGTGTGCTCAAGATTAATTTTAATTGTCTTTGGTTAGGACCTTGGTGACATTGTCGAGACTAGGGGGCCTATGGTTTAGATGACCATTTTTAGGGTAGTACAGTTACTATTGGTAATACTTGTTGGTAGTTTAGATGTTGGTCTAGAAGTAATATAATCTAGAGATGTATAGGATATATCATTGATGGGTTTGTTGGATTGATGATGATCTGGATGTTGGTCCAAAAGTGACATGATGCAGAAGTGGATGGTCTAATAGTATTCTTGTTGAGTCTAAACGTTTAACTATAATTGACATGATGTAGAGAGTTACATGAAGATTATGTGCAGTACGATGAGTTGCTTCCAAAAATATGTGCATATAATTTTTTATATATAAAAACTATCTATAGGTTTTTTTGATGGTAAATACTAATGATATGTTGGGTTTTCAGAGGACTGGTGTCTTTTTGCTTGGTTCAAAAATAGTGTGAATATCTCTGGTGACTGTTCTAGTGAGCAGTATCTTTGTCTGGCTATACCAAATAATTATCAAATGGATTTGTAGGTTGGAGTAGAATGGTTATGATAGACTGGTCTTCTTATATTTTAGTTTTCAGTTGAATGGATGTTTTATTGCAAGAGCTATCTATGTTTGTATTCAAAATTTGTGTAATTTTAGGATGTTACAGAGGAATGCATCTTGATAGTACTCTAAGGATTTTATGGATCATTAGATTATGTTCCTAACATGTCATACTTCTTTTGTGATGGTTCACATATCTTACTTTTGTTTTTTGATTAAATGTTTGGGTGAGATAGATTGATATGAATTATGTGTTTTTGGTCCATGCAGTTGCGGGTAGAACCTTTTTGGAGATAATTAGAATGTGTCCCAACATAATGTGAATCTTAACACATCTCTCTTATTTTCCACATGTAATACTTTGGTTCGATGATGCATATACATGATACATATTTATGCTGGCCTAATAGAGGTTATTGTTGATATATAAAGGACAAATCAATTGAGTTAGTGTGAGGAAAATTTGAAATGTACATGTAAGATGTGCATGTGAATATGATGCAAGTTTTAACGTGATACAAAGGTTCATATGTGTTACAGTGCAGAGAAAAAAAATTGGATTAGGTGAGTATTAAGTTGTAAGTTGTTAACTATATATTTATAGATGATATTCTCTTTTGTAGTTCAATATTTTATTCTTATTGTATCTGGACAAATGTTTGTATCTTGTCTTGAAGAAATGGTCTTCAGTTGAGAAAGTCTCTCTTTTGTATCTTACCTTAAGGTTTGTGTGCCTTAGCCTACAAGCCTGGAGCTATGAGCTCCTTGATCTATGTCCTAAATCGTTGTAAACACTTATTAAATATATTTTGAGTTTGATTCTCATCGTGGTTTTTCACAATTTGGGTTTTCCACATAAAATCTTGGTTACCTTGTGTGGATGTTTTTATTGTTTTAGTTATTTGCTTCCAAGTATGTGTTGTGATTGATGTTATGAAGACTTATGGAATAAATATTCTTAATCTAATCAAGTTTTAGTATATGCTGATTCACCCCACCCACTCTTAGGATACAATAGTGTTCAATATAGGAGTTTCTTATAAATACAATTGAATTTGATGCAGAAGGGGTTTGATTAGTAGTTACTATTTTTGGAATAGTAGAAGCTTTGATTCAAACGAGCCTTAAAAGATGGTTCTTGTTTAAGAATCACAATATTATACTTTCCACCATAATGACCTTTTGTGTCTTATTCTCTTTGCAAAAATGAAGATTCTATGGTGTTAGGTGCTTAATTTCTTTGGGATTATTTATTCGATGTTATTCAAAATTTATCTTGTGTGATCCTTGGTATTGAATATTAATAAAAATTATAAATAACTCTTATGCTCTTTTAAATTTGTTATAAATATAATGACTATTGTCAATTACATTATGCTCTGATAAGAAAAAACATACTTTAACATCTTAGTGCATTACCTTAGCTTTAGTTTATTTGTTTACTTTCATTCCAAACTCTCTCCCTTTTGAAAATACAAAAATAGTGGTAGAGATAGCTTCTATAAAATTCACAGGTCATTTCATAAGTTGCAATCCCATATGTGTGAAACTTCCCAACCGTTATTTCTTAAGTGAATGTTTTAGAAATTAATAATTTTTTAGAATGCTTGGTGGGACAAAATTACTTCTTAAATAAAATATAAATTATACAAACCAAGGACTTGTTACGAGATCATTCTCAAAAAAAAATATGAATCTCTTTTTATCATCCCTAGTGATTGTTGTCCAACGAAGAGTTATTGGACATGGTAGATTGTTGGAAACCAATAACACTGAGAGGGGGGGTGAATCAGTGTTATATTGGAATGATAGTTTTTAGCCTTATTAAAACATGCATACACCAACTGGTATACCGGTACATATAGAATAAAAGAAGTAAAGCAACCAATAAGCCAATCACATAAATGAGAACCATAACACACAGATTTATATGTGGAAAACCTCAAAGAGGAAAAACTATGGTGGGATTTGTGACCCACAATATCAATCCACTATCCATATGAAGAGATATTAAAAAATATGAGGGGCTTGCACTTGCAGGAAGGCTTACAACCTAGAGCACACTAATCAATCACAAAAGGAGCCTCACTGACTACATAAAATTCCAGACTACAATCCAAAGAAGTGTGAACTGATAAGATATCATCTTCTATGCCAGAATACAGTTCCGAATTAAGCTCTGTCTATTCCGATCTGAAACCCTAAACCCTTTACCAAAATTTCCTCACATACATGATCTCTCTGATATATTTCACATCATATTACATTCACATATCCATAATCTCCTATCATATGTCTCTTGTATATGTATAACAAAATAATCTATCAAATTGTCCTATGTACCCTATACAAATTTACATGCCTTATGTTGGCTTACAAAGATATATACAATATCAAAATACATGTCGGCTAGATATCATAAATGCATAAACATTAAAATCAATTGCCGGTGTCGGATCCAAGATATGTCGGCCTCCAATACAGATAACCTTTACTAAACCATGTTGGCCTACATTGACGGTGACCAAAGAAATTCTTTTGTCCTACCAGTGCTGGTGCCAGTGCTGATGTAGTATCTGTGAAGTGCATGTCGGTACACAACTAATCCAAAACATGAAGTTGAAACACAATATCATGTTTCCATGAATAACAACATAGTGAAACCAACCAATTGAGTGTCAATTTCCAACAGTATCCTCCTTTGGCATTGATGGCAACACTCATGTGAAAAACGGTCAAGGTTTCATCTGTTGGTTTCATCTTGCCTTGCTACCCTTGAGCTAAATATGCAAAAATACTCCATATCTTTAGAACTCCATAACTCCCCCTAATGTATACAACTCCTTTTATTATTTTTCACATCTATACTACTCCCCCTTTGACATCAATGCCATCCAAAAATTCTAAAAATAATTTCAAAGAAAAAGAACTGTACAATGAATATCCCAAAAAATGTCTTACTGGAGCTTGACGAATTTCAAAATTTCTAGATAAGACTTCTCCAGTATCTCAAGAGAAGTATCCCAACTGGTTTTGAATATGCCAAAAATAGATACAAGTCCACTCAATAAATGTGCAAAAGACTCTTTCTCAATTACCTATGTCGGTGTGGGCTTTCCCACCATATCCATGCATTCTTTCTTATATACACTGAGTGGATCCAACTAGGGACTCACCAAGCCTCTCAGATTTCTGGCTCTTCTTATTATTTTGTCTCTTATGTTCTCAAGAGCAGAAATTTGGTTCTCCAAAATCAAAATTTGACCATCAATTGATATAGTCAATGAAATCAGTTTATCAAAAGAATTAGCTATACTTGCAATTTTCTCCTGAATTTCTTTTATCTTTTTATCCACAATAGCTGTAAGTAATTTAGTGTTACAACATACCCTATATATATTTGTACATTGCTTCAAAGAATTTTCTAATAGTATCAGCTTATCATCAATCTTTTTCTTCTCAGTTTCAATAACTTGATCAAATGCAACTCTCTTAGCCTGAGTAAACCTTTTTAGTGCTTGTTGGTTTGAGATTTGCTGTAAGGATTGAAAATCCTTTGAAATATGCTTAGTGATTATCTTAATCTTTCTAGATGGGCTCGATTCATTTTCAATCTTACACTCTAGGACCAGTCTGTGTAAAATAGTGATTGATTGATCAATAATCCCTTTATCTATGGATTCCTCCTTCATTAGTTTTTGTGTTGCCATCATCATCAATTCAGTGGGACTCATCTCTATGATGTTTTTCTTTTCTACCTGTGAGGTGTCAATTGAAAACAATGATGGACCAACAACCAGTTCCCTACCGGATTCCCTTGCCTTCTCCTCTGAAGATTTATCCTTTATAAACTCCTCACTTGTACCGGTGGCTTCGCCACTTGGTGCAGTCTGTGTAACTGCCAGTTCCTCTATAGGAACTATAACCTCAACCTATACATTTATATCCAGAGGAAAATTATCCTCAATATTAGTATCCTGTACAATATTAGCTTGTTCACTCTTTGTATTAACCGGTATCTTAATATTTGTCTATACATCTGCATTTATCGGGGGCTCAATTTCCACTATCTTAATATTTTTCAAAACTAAGGTTGAAGTACCCATAATCCCCTTTCCTTTTCCTTCAATCAGGGTATCTATAGTGTCTGTCTTGGTTTCTGGTGAAGTAAAGAATCCTCTGCTTTCTCTAAGAAATTTAACCCATGCTTTTTGAGTCTCCTTTATTATTTCATTTACTCTTCCTAGCATCAGACTAGTTATCCTATATTTTCTATTGAAAACTTTTATGTCTGCCACCTCAAATGTCTTTTCCATTTCATCTGGAGCAATATAACACAAATAGATAACGGCTCTTTAATTTTAATATGTTTATATTCTTGCATAGCTGGCAGTCTCCTAGCATCTAACATATTATACAATTCAGCTAGTATTTGATTTTCTATTTCTATTAAGGCTTTTTTATAAATATCCAAGTATAATAAGATTGTTTCCTCTACCTCTCTTTGTTCATCATCCTCTAAGTGTTCATAATAAAATTGAACATTCTTCAACATGTCATCTTTAGTGATTTCATCTACTAATTTTGCACAAGTTTTAGGTGGTATGATAGTCACATTACCAAATTCAATTTCTAAGTCTGTGTCACTCTTCTTCTTCTTCCTCTTTGCAGTACTGGATGCAGCTGAAGGTGTAGTTTTTGGTGCTTGCTTTTGTATCGGTATTTTGATTGTAACCTTCCTAACTAGTTGCTTCTTAGCTTTTGCCTCTATTTTCTCTGGTTTCTTCCTAACAACCCTCTTAAATTCCAATGGTGTGTCATCCTAAGATTCTGATTCTGCAGTAACAGGCTCAATATGAACTTCAAGATCCTTCCTCTTTCTTCCTTTCTTTGGGACAATATCAATTAATGCTTTGATGTCCTTTGAGACATTCTCCACACATTTTCATGCTTTCCCTTCCCACTTCTCTCTTTTATTCCAGTTGAACTCTATTTTAACCTCTCGAGTTTTATGTTGTGCAGTACCACAGGGCTTCTCTGCCTCATCTATTGGTGCATCAATCAACATTTTTGCATGGGCATCAAGAATCTGTGCATCCACCTCATAGACCATTTCTTCAATCCAAATCTTTTGAGGCTTAATTGCTTCCATGAGTGTCTCATCCTTCTTTACCATGAAGCATATGTCAGTTGAATATTTTTCTATAATATACTCAGGTACCCTTACCCTAGACCTCATAGATTTCTGGAATGCTTTGAAATATCCCAATACATTATCATCTCTCTGGCTTCCTAAAGCAGCAATTGACTATTTCAATTATCTTCCTACCGGGATGTCAAATGCCCATTGCCTCTTACCAAAACCGGGTGTATCATTCATGAAATATAACATCAGGCAAACTATCAAGTTGCCATACTAGAATGTACCCTTCTTTTCTCCCTTAATCTTTCCTAAGTTTATTAACAAGTCATCTAGCATCCAACTACATACATCTAATTTTACATTCTCTCTCATCATTTTGTATGCAGCCAAAATGCATGAACTGGAAATAGAATTCAGTCAGTTTGACTATTTTACCTTATACCCAATAATCATGCTACCAAATTTAATGTCCGTGTCGGTGATAGTGCTTAATTTCATGGATATTTTGTCAGATGTCGCATTGGTGATCTTTCTCATGAAATCATTTGAGACCTTCTTGTTTGGATGTTTCCCAACCGATGGCAAACCAGTGATTTCCCAGGTGGATTCCTTGGTGATTTTGTAAGGTCTGTTTAATCATATAAATTTCCCATGTACTCTACTCAAGACATATCTAATTATCTCATCCTCAAATTCTAGAATATCCAAAATGTCTGTAAACCCTAGGTCTTCAATATGTTTGTATGCGGTTTGATCTTTCCAGATTCTCCCATCAGCTCACTCATATACATGCCCTTAATTTATGAAGTTCCCAAGTCCTCGATGTGATGGTCAATATATGCCCTAACATCCTCTACATAGACAACTCCCTCCTGAACACGAGAAAATGCTCCAACCGAATCTTCCAGGGTAGCCACATGTGGATACCGCTTGAAAATTATCCTAGGGCGGTCCTTGACCTCTACTATAGTCAGGTTTGCAACAAAAATAGAAATAGAGGATGATCCTACTTCCATGTTTAGAGATAAATACCTTTTTACCACTTTCGGTGAAAACCTCCAACAAATTCTTCCAGACGCTGGTGAGATCTCTCAAGAAGAAATCTGATTGCTCTGAATTGCCTTTGATTGCTCTTAGTCACTTTGAATCACTCTAAAATCACTCTGAATGCAATGTGATTGATAATGAAGTGTATTTGACCTTTTAACCTTAGAGAAAAACCCTAATATTCCATTGAAATAAATGACTGTCGATGAAAGATACCAGATCTCGCTCAGAATATGTCCATGCTGGATAATCATCTCCAATATCTGGAACATCTTCCAAAACCTCTTCTCGGGGCATATACAACATCTTCATGAATTTTCCCTACCCCTAAGGCATCTTTCTTAGTTACCGAATGAGCTACCTTCCGATGCAAGAGCAACCTCTTCTGCTGGATAAGTAACCGGGATATTCCCATTTGATGATTGTTCTTCAGTCTTTCTAACCCATCTCTGAGTATGATCTTTCTGGATTTCACTAACCTTCTCTTTTCCTTTCTCATTTGATCCTCCATTACCAACCGGTGGATTTCTGCTTCTACAGAACTTAGCAATATGTCCAACCTCATTATATGCATAACATGTAACATTGTTCCTTTGATTTGTTTTGCTAAAACTGATGAAATTGCTTGACATGCATTGACTAGCCATATGTCCAAATTTTCCACATGCATAGCACTTAACATTCATTCTACAATCTTTTGTTTTATGACCAAACTTATTGCATTTAGAACATTTACCAGGAGCAGAATCAGGGTTTTGATTTTCTCTATTTCTACATTGCCTAGCCATGTGACCAAATCTATTACAAACAAAACATCTACCATTGAATTTATAAGCATTAAATTATCTTACCAGTGCCTTAGGTTTTGATCTTTATTAGCAGTATCAGAGCTCTGTCCTTTCTCAAATCCAAGTCCACTGGAATCTCCAATCTACCTTTGTCTCTTAAATAACTCATCTAGTTGTGTTGAGCTAATCTTGAATTTATTTGTACGCACTTGCAGTAGTTAAATCTTCTCTCAGAATTATCATTTGTCTCTCAAGCTCTTGTTCATTACTTTGGAATTGTACCAAATCAGTTCTCAACATATCATTTTCATGAATGAACCTACCACATTCTTCAAATTTGTTCTTCAGGGATACAACAAGATTTTCTTCCTTCATCTTTCTATCCTCAATTTCCTTAGACATCCTCATAGTTATAACTTGCATTTCATTTTTCATAACCATGTTCTCTTGACTCAATTTATGACATTGTTCCTTAAGTGCATCTTTTTCTTCATCATCCCGACTTTGAAAAAGTTCCTTCCTCCTAGCTTGAACAGATGATAGCCTCTCTTGTAGGACAAGAATTAATTCCTTAAAATAATTCAATTCATCTTGTAGCTTTAAGTTCTTCAACCTTTCAACATCATAATCTTCAAGTACCATCTCAAGTTGCTTCTCCAAAGCCATATCCATGGATTCCAATTTCAGGATCTTCCTCAAGTTGTTAAACTTCCTTTGAGGCACAAGGCTCTGATACCAATTGTTGGAAACCAATAACACTAAGAGGGGGGGGGGGGTGTGAATCGGTGTTATACTAGAATGATAAGTTTTAGCCTTATTAAAACATGCATACACCAACCGGTATATCGATACATACATAATTGAAATAAGTAAAGCAACCAATAAGCCAATCACATAAATGAGAACCATAACACACAGATTTATACATGGAAAACCTCAAAGAGGAAAAACCATAGTGGGATTAGTGACCCACAATATCAATCCACTGGCCATATGAAGAGATATTAAAAAATATGTGGGGCCTGCACTTGTAGGAAGGCTTACAGCCTAGAGCATACTACTCAATCACAAAAAGGAGCCTCACTGACTACATAAAATTCCAGACTACAATCCAGAGAAGTGTGAACTGCTAAGATAACATCTTTTATGCCAGAATACAGTTATGGTTTAAGCTCTGTCTGTTCCGGTCTGAAACCCTAAACCTTTACCAAAATAACCTTTACATGAATTTCCTCACATACATGATCTCTCTGAAATATTTCACATCATATTACATTCACATATCCATAATCTCCTATCATATGTCTCTTGTATATGTATAACAAAATGATCTATCAAGCTATCCTATATACCCTATACAAATTTACATGCCTTATGTCGGCTTACAAAGATATATATGATATCAAATTACATGTCGGCTAGATAACATAAATGCATAAACATTAAAATCAATTGCCGACACTTGATCCAAGATATGTCGGCCTCCAATACCAATAACCTTTACTAAACCATGTCGGCCTGCATTACTGGTGACCAAAGAAATCCTTCTGTCCTGTTGGTGTAGTATCTGTGAAGTGCCTGTGGGTACACAACTAATCCAAAACATGAAGATAGAACACAATATCATGTTGCCATCAATGACAACATAGTGAAACCAACCAATTGATTATCAATTGTCAACATAGATCACAAGCATCTATGGCTACACAAGGTCCATCAAGAAAATTTGTGACATGAAATATTTGTATTCCACTCATTCCTCTAGTGACTTTAGATACATGGGACGATATCCCAACAAATGTATTAAACAAACTATTTAAGTGTATTATGGAATATTTTTAAACCATAGTGGAACATTTGCAAGATGTAGTGGATGTTTGCACTATACATCATAACATCATGCATAATATTTTGTTGTATTTACTTGTTGTATCTTTAAAAGGAAAGGCTCTTGATTGGTATTGGTCCATACCACCCAATGTCAGGTCCCAGAGAAAAACAGAGAGCGGGGGGGGGGGGGGAGGTGAATCAGTTGTCTAATAAATTCAAACGAAAAACAAATTAACCAAATTAATACTTAATACCGGTAAACCAGTCTGTTATCACTATTTAAAAATGGGTTTTCTTTCCCCATAATCAACTAAGTTTTTGAGTTAGACACACTATCAATTGCTTCAAGGCTGTGCTAGGTCTTAAGGGTTTAGGGTTTCAATTTTAAATAGTTCAATGTTTTATCAAAAAACCCTTTGGTTTCTATTCCTTCGTTACTTTATCCACTTAAGTAATGGGTCTTGGGGTCGTAAGAGGTGTCCTCCCATGTCTTTTGCCTAGGCAGTTGTCGAATTAATCATAAAAATTTATGCCTTATGTCTTTTCTTCCTAATGTTGTCAGGCCCAGTAAGTTGCATGTAGCTCTCAGATGGATCTATGGTTTTCACTGTTTCATTAGGCGAAGTTGCGCGTGGTTTAAGACTCATGAAATGGCAAAAGGGGAATGCGTTCTAAATGGCACATTTGGTCCGGTTTAAAATGGTTTCATCTCGTTCAAGATCTAATGGCTGGTGTTATTTCGCAGCCAAAACTTACAAGTGAAATACCTTTCACGAAATGGCAAAAGTGTTTGGTGGGACCCTGCAATGAAGACTTTCCAAGTGACTAAAAGGTGATCAAGCCCAATCTGATCCGACGGTTCACGCTGTTTCGTGGCTGATAGATGCTCGAAGGTTACGCCCTGCGAAACAACAAAAAGGTTTTTCAGTCTGAGAAAAAGGAGTTTTTTATAAGAACATAATAGGTGATCAAGTCCAAATTGATCTGACGGTTAGTGCAGCTTCGCAGGATGAAGATGCTCAACAGTTAGCTTTCATGAAGTAGCGAAATGACGTGGCGCTCCAAGCAGGCAGTCCAGTTGGTCAAGATGGCGAGTAAGATGATGGCACATGCCAGAGGGTCAACATAGTTAGCAAGTCAGATTTAAGGATTAAAAGGTAGGTCCCAGAGGTGATTCATGCCACGGGATAAGAAATGACCTAGCAGATACAGGTGTCAAGAAAGATGTGGAATCCAGTGTTTTCTCTCAGCAAATGAAAGGTTGACATGTCAGTTTAAAAGGTGACTAGATGCCAAGTGAGTAGAGTTGAGTCAGAGGGCCCACGTCTGTCGAATTCAGTTAAGTTGTTAAGCATCGAGCAAGTCAAATATAATCTAATGGCCCACGTGAATTCGCAATGGTAAAGTGCTCGTGTTTTATGCCTCGCGAAATAGCGAAAAGGCTTTTAGGCCCTGAAGATGGATAAAGCATGAAGTTAAAAGGGGATCAACTCCGTTTTGATCCAAGGGCTCACATTGTTTCGTGGTTGCGAACCAACCGAAGGATATGCTTCACAAAATAGCGAAAGGAAAAAGGGCTCATCCAGGTGTAATGCTAGATGGTGACGTGTCCATGGACACATGGTTTTAGAAGAAGTTGAGGGCCCGCCAAGGTGTAACCGACGGTTATAAGGGAAAGACATGTGGCTGATGTTGAACTAAACTCGAAAAGTTTTCCAAGGCTAATGGTTGACTACCACGTGGTATTCAGTAACCAATGACAAAGTGGTGTAAGTAAAGAAAACATAAAGGTCCCCCTTAAAGGATCATCATCTCCAATTTGATCCAACGCTTTGCATTGTTTCATGGCTCTAAGTTGAAAGCTGTTTAAGCTATTTGAAATAGCGAAAGACCGTTAGTAGTTAGGATAAAGGTGCGGTTAAGGAAGAAGTTGATGGTCCCGGTAAGGGTTAAATGCCGAGCAGTTAAAGTTCCATCTAATGCCTAGAGCGGCTTCGTGAAGGAAAAATGCTCGGAGGATAAAGCCCGCGAAATGGTGAAAAAGAGGTAGGGCTCGGGGCGAAGGCAAAGCTGTTAAGTCAGTGTAAAGGTTGATCAAGTTTCCTTTGATAAAATGGTCGGAGTGATTTGGTTTAACGAAATTGCTTGAAGGATATGCTCTGCGAAATAGCGAAAGAGCGAAAGAGAAAAGATGTGCAGGTATGTTGTGACCCATTGGAGCGAAAATTTGAATTCTCTCATGAATTCAATTCTAAAGGGATGGCCGAAGCATGCAGTATCAATGTCGCAATTAAGAGCCTGAGTACCATATATGATCTCCTATCGATTGATTAAAGGTATCATTCCAAAGAATTGTTGCAGAGAAGCAGTTGCAGAGCTATTTTCCTCAAATACAAAGAAAAGTCATTCAATTGCAGAGCGGATACCTTCAAGCTGAGACAGGTTTTCTGGTACTTTTGTGTGATAATTCCTTAGCAGTGCATGTTAATTGAGGTCTTGATTTTGTAACAAAACCAGTTGGGGTAATAGTTTAAATTGCTTGCATATTTTAAGATGGCACTTAAGAGAGAATTTTCAGGGAAAGTTAATTATCAGGAAAGGGCCATTTGTGATGATTTTCTTGAGCAGTTGACATTGTCGACTAATCAGGCATCAAAAGTAAAAGAACTAGTGCCAAGAGCTCCTCGTTTGAAGATAGGAGAAGGGTTATATGATAAGGGTAATTGGTTGAGAGATCCACAGGTTGGGTTGTTTGGGTTGGGGTTATTCAAAGTTGGATTTGGCATGAGAAATTCTCCAGCCCCACAGAATAGCATCTGGGAGTTAGATGTAGGGAAATTGGTAGTTCCAGGAGTACTCATGGATATTGATCTATTGACTCAAATTGCACATAATTATGATCCAATTACAAGGAGAATTAGGGATATAAATGGGAAAGCCCTCATTGAAATCAATAATGAGGAATTCAAAAGTGCTTTTGGGCTTAATGAGTTTACCAATTTTCTGGAACCCATTAATTTCAAATCATTAGCTCAAGTATATAGTGCACAGAGGAACCACCTTAGAAATGGGCCTCTTAAGGAATTTTTTGTGAAGATAGGTGGGTTGACAGTTGTATGACCCAACACTGAAGAACCCTTCTCATTGAATCGGTTCACCCTTAGGGCTAAAGGATTGTATTGGTCACTTTGCCATATTTTAGGAGAGGATGCTGAGGCAAATATGCCCAATCATTACATGCTAATGATTGCTCATATTTTGAATCCTTCTCTTGCAGTAACCTTTGATTATGCTTCTTTTATTACTGATGCTATCCATGGAGGGTTGATAGGAATAAAGAATGGGAAGGTTGATAGGCCTTTTGGATGGTATTCACTCCTCATGCATCTATTTTTGTTCAAAGGTGGTGATTAATTTGCAAGTGGAATGGAACTTATAAAAGAGAAGGATGGAGAAAAGATGCCAGTGTAGCTATGGAGTACAGTGCTTTCATGGGACAGAGATGATGCCAGTTTCTTAAAATTTGATAAATGTTTTGCATCAAAGATTAGGACTCTCCTCTGCTCAGAAAACCCAAGAATCCCCAAGGTTCTTTTGGAATTTATTAGACCAAAAAGATTTGCAGAAAATATAAAAATTGTTCATAATTGGGGTGATATTTACTTATACCCCGTCTCCACAGTTTTCAGAGTATTCGGTTTTAGAGGCACTCCCTTTTTATTTTGCTATCAAGTCCCTCTCAAAGTGGGAATTGCAGAAATCCTCAGACAAATTGGTAGCGTGCAAGAAGCAGAGCTAACAGGTAGGGGTACGGGGACTATTTTCCCTACGGTTACTATAGCCAACCAATTTGTAATAACCAAGGGAGGTTGGAATTATTTTGAGGATTTTCTTAAACCTTATCATTTGTCAACTATAGTGTCCAGGTGTACCAATCCTGAAGACTTCTTTAATGGCATGTTTAGAAAGAGAGCTGTGTGCAGAGGTAGACCCCATCAGTTCCAGTTTCCTGAAGACCTCATTAGAAATGAGTTTGATCTAGATGAGTAGGAGCTGAGGAAGGAAAAAAGGGTGGCTTATAAAAAGGCCTTAGATTTTGTACATCAGTTTGATACCAGCTATGACCCATTGTCTAGCTTTTTCCCTTTTGAGGAGAAAATAAAATTTCAAATTCTTTGCTTTGAGGATGTAATGCAGACTCTGAAAGAAAAGAGGGAGGCTGTGTTAAAAACAACCCTGAAAAGGCAAGAATGGTTCTAAGCAGGTCTGCCCCCACTAGAGCAATCCCTCCCGGGGTCTATACATTGCACAAGAAGTCTAATTATAGTGTGTTGATGCCTACAATAGGGGAGCCCTCTACCTCTAAAGGAAAGAGGAAGATACAAGATGCCATTGACATCCAAGAGAGCCCAAAGAAGAAAAGAGTAGGAAAAGAGATACAATCTGATACACCCTTGTACTCTCCATCCCAATCCCCTATTCATATAGGAGATGAACAGGCAGCAACTAAGCAGCTGATATAGTTAGGTAGCTTGGGAGAAATAGTCTTCACATATGATGAAGTAGAAGAAGGAATGCCAGAAGAGCCCCTTGCTGCTGAGATGAACATCACTACCAATGAGTTTAAGGGCCAGGAGTGGGATCCTGAGGTCAAGCAGGCCAGTGAGGACTTCTTGGCTGATAACAACTTTGTTACATTAGGGGCATTCATTCAATTTTTATGGAAGCAGAATATTAACAAATACAATGCAAGATGTGAGAAGAGAAAAGGTGAGTAGCCTCATAAAGATCTAGCTGTGGTTGAGGAGGAAATAAAGCAAGAAATGATGGATGAGTTTAAAACCATCACTCCTGAGCAAGGAAGAGATATGGTGGCACAAGCTGGAGTACTCATTCTCCCTGAGTGGGACATAGCAGATGCCTTGGTACTGGAGGTAGTGAGAAAAGAAACCAAACCCATGGAGGGAATCACTTTTAGCAAAGACAATGTTGCACTAGTCATGTGGTCTCTTAAGAGAGAGGAGAATAGGAGAAATAAGGACACCCTAGGGTCAAGTTACCTCAGTGGAATGATAATGAAAAGAGTGCAGAACACCAGTGTAGTGGAAGCTGCTAGCACTGTGTTAGAGACTGCAAAATTTAGTGTTAGAGTAGCAGAAAGGGAAGCTAAGTAAAAAGCAGACCTCCAAGTCAAGTTGGAGACAATTTTGAAGGCTTACAACAGTGCTAAGGAAGAGGTAAGAGGTAAAGATAGCATCATTGCTAAGCTGCAAAGCCAGTTGACAGGATAGTACCATCAAGGTGAGTCTTCAACACTGATGATCTCCTCTTCTCCTGCAAGACCTCCACCTACTAGCCCCATCATTGAGTTCCCACCATCTCTAGCACCTTCTAGCTCCCAAATCATTGAGATTACTCCCCAAGAATTGGGGAATTTAAAACAGGCTCAAGCCTTGTATGCAAAGAAATATGAAGAAAGAGTAAGGGCTACCATTTCAAGTTTTGTAGATACCATGAGTGCCTCACTATTATATAACAACATTAGCAAGATTTTGGATATGTGGAATGAGCTTAATGGAGATAAAGACATTTTGACGCCTATTTTTGACAAGTGGAAGCCTAGAGAGTAGGACTTGGAGCTTATTTGTGTATCTTATAATGAAGCAGGGGCCGATCCTATCATCAAATCCACTTGTGATACCACCAAAGATCTAGTAAAACTGGCAGAAGGGATAGACAATGCTGACAGGAAGATCAACTTGTACAAAAAGGAGTACACTGAGCAGGTTTTTGAATTAATTCCAGGAGTTTTTGTTAGCCCAGATCACTTGAAGGACAAACAAGTGTGGCTTAAGGAATTAGAGGCCAAACTGTCAACCAGAATAAAAGGAATTGTTGATTTAGATGATTCTTCCTTTTTTGTTGTAACAATTCAGGAGATAGAGAAAATCAAATCTCATTATGGTTTTCTCAATTCAGAGGTCAACAAGATGAGAGATTCCTGGAAGAGGTTAACCAAGGCAAAGGCAAAAGTGATTAACTTCACGTGGCCAACTAATGATGTGTACAATGAGTGGACAAGAAAATATGCCATCTAGGATGTAGAGCAGTTAGAGGGCACTCTTGAATAGTTAGAAGAGGTTGCAACCGGACAACAAGTAGAAGAAGCTGCAAAGTTCAAAAAGGACTTGTAACTGTTTTTGTAAAAGATCTTTGTAACTTCTTCTTGAGAAGAAATGATTGTAACAAATTCTCCTAGGAAACTCTGAAGCTATGTGCATCCATATTGTTATAAATGGATACGAGGACTAGTGAAAAAAGGATCGCAAAGAATTGTAAGAAAACGCTGCAGAAATTTATCTAAGCTTTTCAAAATTTTAATGGAGAATATTCGAAGGTTTCTTGTAATACTTTTTTTTGAAGAATATCAATATATAGACCATTGGTTTTGAGTAAAATTTGTGTTGTCTTCAAATGTGTTTGCATGTGTTTACTGTTTCATTCTAGATAATCCAGGGTTATTTCATTTGAATAAGGGCTGTAAGGCAACTTTCAGTAGATGTGTTTGCTAGCTTTTCTCTTTAGGAGGGAAATTAAATATGCGGGGATCACTTCTACCAGTAAATTCCTTGTGAGATATTTTGAATCTTGATGAGCATAGTTTACTTTGGTATGCATAAATTCTTATATGTGTCAGGCATATATAGGGATCTACAGAAGTTGACTAATGGGATATGTATAGATATTTGACTGTGGGAGTATTGTTTGAACTTAGATGACTCTGTGACCTTGGAAAAGGCACTGGTATAGATCAAGGTTGTCTATTACATGTTTTGTAGGTTAAATATTGAATATGAATACAATTTTCGTTCCTTTGTTTTAGTAAGTTTTAAGGTGATTAGACCCATTGGTTTTTTGGACTGGTTTGCTGTGGATTTATCTTATAAAGTGTGAATTTAGTTCACAAAGGTATAGCCGCCTGGACTCTGAATAGGTTTGAAGTGTAGGAGGTTAAATCAAAACTTGTCATATGTTGTCCTAAGGGTTTCCTTCCCTTTAATATCTCTTCTGCACAGAGTTATCATATTATTATAAGGATATTGAAGTGAATCAGATTTTGAGGACAACAAAAGTGGCGACTCCATTGGGGAGTAAATGAATTGTTAAAAGTCTCTGGTTAAGAAAGATTAAATTCATATTGTGGTGACCCAGATGGGATAAGTAACACTAAGAATCCAGAAGCAGATTTTGTGCTTAAATTTATAAAGAAAATCATTGTGTTGTGGAATTGTAGTCTTTCATTCTAAGCTTGTTTTCATAATTCTCATATTCTTGTGGGTGGCGACTCTGTTATCTTGGAACCAGTCCTTGTGAATTATAAATATTTCTAAAAGGAGAACAAGCATAATGCAAGGAGGAAAAAACACTAGATCATTCATGAAGAAGCATCCTTATGAAACTTTGCAGGAAGGTTTGGCAAAGTAGTCATGAAGAGGCCAGAAGAGATCAGTGTTACACGAGCCATCGAATGTTGCTTGGGTACAAAAGAATAATAATACTGATAAGATGCCTGATCGACCTGTTTATGCAAAGTCTAATTCTTCTTCCAGAGATTCTGAACATGATATATTAGGTTTCCATTCAGGATTGTTTGGAAATATTGATAATGCACATGCTTTAAATCAAGATTTATCCCATGTTAGTGTCTCTGCAAGAGATAGGACCAGTTCAAACGCAATTAGACACTCTGTGCCTAGGAAAATCGATGGAAACATTAGTTTGATTGACATAGATCAAGTCAATATATATATGATTCTGAGGAAAATTTCCTTGATGAAGATAAAGTGTCCTAAGAGATTGAATATTTGAATAGGAGAGTTCACCATTTAATCTCCTTAAGAGCCCAAAAGGAAGCAAATAAGGAGAAGGAAGTCAAAGGTAAATTAATGGAGAGAGATAGGCTTCTTAGACAAATAGCTGACCTTGAAGGTGCCAGCTAAAGAAAAAGAAAAGAGTGATGAAGAGGGCCCTATGATCAAAGAAATTCTGATCCCCAAAGCCAAGCAAGCATATAGGTCAGTAGTCCAACCAAATAGGGAAGTTCTTAGTGATTCTCAACTTCCTAGGACTAATGTGGATAAAGGAAAACAGAAATGGGTAGATGACGGAATCGGATCTAAAAGTGCAGAGGAGATTTCTCATAGGTTGTCAGCACATGAGAGAGAAATGGAAAGAATGAGGAAAGAAAAGGAGGATTTACAAATGGAGTTAGAGAAGGCTGAGTTGGAAGCAACCAATCAGGAAGTCAAAAGAAAAATTAGTTATCTAAAAGCTCCCCCTATCATGTTTCCATTAGAAGACCTTAATAAGCCTGATCCTCAGCAAATTTCTCTTCCCCCAGTTAAAATTCAACCTACGGAGCTTGCTAATGTAGTATCAGTGAGTCAAATCCCTGTGAATAGTCAACATACCCAAATATCTCAGTCTCCAATTCCAAAAGTTAGAATGGCTTTGGGAAACAATAATGTTATTCCCCCTTTTCAAAGGAGACCTATCAATTTAGAGCAATATAGACAATTGTTCTTTGATGGGATCCTAGGATATCCCAATCATGTTCCTACTGAGTTGAGAGATAGACTCCATAAATTTGCTGGAAACAATGCAATTAGTGTTGAGGAACACCTAAAATCTTTTGGGGACCTAATAAATGATTATGAGATAGTGGATGAAGATGTCATCATGAAACTGTTTGTTCAGTCCCTGGTTGATGATGCAAGAGATTGGTACATAGGTCTTCCAGTTAATAGCATTGGGTCATGGGAAGATTTTAAAAATTGTTTTCAAGAGAAATATGGTGATAAAACAAATGTGAGCTTTATGCTCAATGAATTTAATAACATCAGAAACTCTGACAATGAAATGGTCACTGATTTTAATGTTAGATTCCAAAAGGCTATGCATAGATTGTATCAGGTGATGAGGTTAGATGATAACATGTGTTTAAATACCTATTATAATGCATTTGACTCTAAGATGGCCTACATCCTGAGAGATAAAAATCCACATAACTTGAGAGATGCTTTTAGAATTTCTATTAATGTAGAAAGTAATAGAAAAGCATCCGGGAAGTTAGGAAGAAGAACAGATGGTAGGTTATGGCAAGAAACAAAACAACAACCTAGCAAAGTAGCTAAGGAGGAAGACAAGATAGAGAAGTTGGTCATTGCTATGAAGGATCTGACTACCAAGGTAAATAAAAATGATAAACCTCATTATAACTGGCAGGATAGGCCCCCTAGATTGCATGACATGCCATATAATACCAATTGGAAAGATGACAAACCTCAAAATGAGAAGCCCAAAATTTCTCAGAATCAGGACACTCCAGATCCCTTGAAAGGGAAAACTGTCCATAATATAGAAAATACTCCTTGGTGCATGGCTTGTGATGGACCACATTCTCCTCATCAATGTGCAGTAGCTCAAGCCCTTGAAGAATCCATGAGACAAGAAGCTGAGCCTAAAATCAATATGTTTGAAACCATTATAGAAAGTGATGAGGAGTCTTTAAAAAGTGAATACATTGATGTGCTACATAATGAAAGGTTTGTTCAAGGACAACTAACCTTGGATTGGCATCCTACATTGAATGTGGTAACAATTAAGGATGAAGAAGTTCATCTTAGAAGGCCTAGTGAGGAAGAAGTTAAAAGTCTCACTAAAGCTGCCATTGCCAAAGCAAAACATAATTATAATTTAAGAAGCACCAAGAAGGACACTAATTAGGGTGAACCTGGTTCGATGTTCATAAAAGAGGTTACTCAAAAGGGGGCAACAAGTAGTGCTGCTACTTTCCCTAAGATTGGTCAAGAAAAGAAGGAACAAGTCAAAGATGTACCCAAGAGTGCAGATACTGGTGATATACAAGGAGCTGCCACAGTAAAAAAGGCAAGTCAACTCAAGACAGAAAGAGTTAGAGCTAATACTGAAATAAGCAATAGTTCTACATTTGACATGGCTCAAGCTCTTACTCAAATGAAGGTCACTGTCCCATTAGTAGAATTACTGAAGATTAAAGAACATAGGGATTCAACTTTGTCTTTATTTTCTAGTATACCTAACAGTGACATAGTCCTACCCACCGGTTCAGCTAGAATTGGAAAGGATCAAGAATTCCAAACCCCAGAGGTTTATGTTGGAACCACTATCACTCAAGAGCCTTCACTGGTAGATCCTTTCTATGTCACTTTGTTAGTAAACAACCGGTTGATAAAAAACAGCATGATAGATTCAGGAGCTGCTGCTAATGTTATGCCCTATGGTGTTATGAAAGAATTAGGACTATCAGTAACCACTGTGTATGGAAAATTCTATGCTATGGATAGGGAAGTACCTATGATAGGTACAATGAAAGATGTTGAAGTAAAAATAGTAGCATTCCCTAAGGCAACTTACAAAATGGATGTTATTGTTACTGATACCAAGCCCCATTATGGTATGTTATTGTCCAGGTAGTGGGTAGTAGCAGTAGGAGGAAATGTTCAACTGGATTTATCTTATACCACCATTCCAATTAATGGAAATCAGGTTAAGTTGTACAGAGAGCCACGTGCTCCTAGGGTAATTGAAAATGTAGACCCTAATATGCTCAATTGTATGATTGATGTAGATCTTGATAATTTTAGACTTCAACCAATTTTACCCTAGTTGAAGAATACTAACCCCATTGTGGTCGAATTAGAAGCACAACAATATGGTTTATGGCAGATGTATTTTGATGGAGCTTGCTCCAAAGAAGGATCTAGAGCAGGGGTTCTTTTTGTATCCCCATCAGGTATAACTTTTAAGTATTCATTATTATTGGCTTTCCAGTGCACAAATAATATTGCAGAGTATGAAGCCTTATTGTTAGGGCTTGAGGTTGCAAAAAGGCATGGAATCCAGCTGTTGACAGTGTTAGGGGATTCAGAATTGGTTGTTTCTCAGGTAAGATCCAAATATGCATCCAAGAATGATAGATTAAAGAGATATAAACATGCAGTTTGGGATGTTATTAAGCATTTTAGTGCATTTTCTATTAATTGGATAGAGCGATCAAAGAATATTATGGCAGATTTCCTAGCTATGTTGGCATTTTTGATGTTTATGTTGTGATTGTCATTGATGGACACACACTTGTATTAAGATCCCCTTTATATGTATGAGCTTGTGCTCAACCGATATGTTGTATACTAGTCTCTAGACTAGTGATTTTGCAGAATGTGTTTCCCGGTCTGAAGCGGCATGTCGACCCTAAGCGGTTAGTAGATCCCAAGCGGTATGAGGGAGCAAAGTGGCACAACACATTCTTACCAGTCTTCATTCTTGACAAACCGGCAACTGGTATTTTATAGGAACCGGTAACACTTTGTGATGAGTTACCAATCCATTGATTGTTTGACGGTGCCGACACATTGATGGTGCTTTTTGTGTCGTGTTACTGAGTATGTCTAGATTCATTGAACCTAGGAAATTGTAATGTAATCCTATTGGAATGACATGAAATCAGATTCCTTTAAAAGGACATCATGTCTAGGGTTTTAAGTTGTTGCTAAAAGGGTTAATGTTGAGCTAGGGTTTGAGGTGGAAGTTGAGTTGTTGTGAGAATGATCTTATCTGAGAAGATCAAGTTGTAACTGAGAGAGAGAGAGAAGACTAAAGTAATGTTGGAATGCATTAACTGTGAGCAATACTGGATCTAACCAAGAAGTTTGTGCTATTAGATAGATCAAACACTTGTTGATTACTCACATCTTTGACAAGTCTGTAGCCCTTAATCGGGTAGGCCTCAAAGCCTTTGTAAAATCCTCTAACAAGTTGGTTCACACATGTGAATCAAAAATCCTCTAACAAGGTAGTCTTTAATTAGACTTATCTCCTAACAAAGATTGAGATTCCTAACAGGATTTGTTCTGGTGAAGAACATTGTAAGACCTTAATCGGTCTGACCTTAACCGATCTAGTTTCTATTCTATAGATAGTGACTTGTGAGTTCCATCTCATCGTGGTTTTTCCCAGTTGGGTTTCCACATCAAATATCTTGTGTTATGGTTGTATTGCTTTTGTGGGTGAATGCTTTATTTGCATTTTGGTTTGCATGTGTGGTAACCGGTTTGACTGTCAGACTGCTTTACCAGTTTATCTTTAGACTGTGTAAGTGTTTTAGTGTAGTAATTTTTGGCATACTAATTCACCCCCACCTCTTAGTATTCTTCAAGCTAATGTTGCATTAAAAAATGATGATGCAACCCTAACCGGCATTTCCACTATGGAAATAAAATCTAGGCCTGCCATCCCTGATAATGTGTATAATTCGCAAGTTTTTGCTGATGATGAAGATATTCTTAGGTTCATCCAATGTGTTGATGATTATGATGGATAGAAGATTGACTGCAATGCATTGGTGGAGGTGGTTGACAATAGGGAAATAGTGTTTGGAAATGATTTGGTCCAGTTGGAAACCAATGAAATACCTAAAGGGCTGGTAGAGCTGGAGAGCATGTTCAGTTATAATGACAGTCACTTACATCAGCAGTCTACCACCAAGTTGGAAGAATTAGAGGAGGTAAACCTGGGGACTGAATCATCCCCTAAGTTAGTATACATTGGGAAGAAATTACCCCCTCATGTGAGGACTAACCTTATTAATTTATTGAAGAAATATAAACATGTTTTTTCTTGGTCTTATGAAGACCTAAAGGTGTATAGACAAGATCTTTTTCAGCATGAAGTTCCTTTACTTCCAGATGCTAAGACTTTCAGACAGAAACATAGAACTATTAAACCCCTGTTAGAAACTAAGATGCAGCAAGAGTTGACTAAGTTAAGAGAAGGGGGGATTATCAAACCTATAAGGCATTCTTCATGGGTCTCCAATCTGGTCCCAGTAAGAAAGAAAAATGGGGACAATTTAAATGTTGCTTCTTTAAAGGACAATTATTCTTCTCCCAATATGGAAGCTATGCTGTAGAGAGTAACAGGTTGTGATCTTTTATCCATGATGGATGGTTTTTCAAGATACAATCAAGTGTCAGTGAAGGAATCTGAACAGTTCAAAACTGCTTTCACTACTCCATGGGGGACATATGTTTATGTAAGAATGCCATTCGGATTGAAAAATGCTGGAGATACATTCCAGAGAGCCATGGATGTAGCCTTCAAAGAATTCATTAATATTATCATGGTGGTCTATCAAGACGATCTAACTTGCTTCTCCAAAAGGGCTGATGATCATTGTGGACATTTGGAAAAGGTGTTCAATAAAGCCTTGGAATATGGTGTGTCATTAAATCCCAAGAAATGTCATTTTGGGGTCACTGAAGGAAAATTATTGGGACACATTGTTTCCAAGGAAGGGGTAAGGATAGACCTTGAACGAATTGAAGCAATAAACAAAGTGCTTGAACCAAAGAATATTAAAGGTATCCAATCCTTTCTAGGCAAAGTGAATTTTGTTAGGAGATTCATTGCAAACTTTGCAGAGATAGTGAAGCCCATTATCAAGTTGCTCAAGAAGGATACCAAATTTTGTTGGGATCAAGAAGCCTCAGAGGCTTTTGCTGAAATTAAAAAGGCCATTCAGGAAGCACCAGTGTTAAAATCTCCTAACTATAGTAAGCCCTTTTCTTTGTTTTCTTTTGCTTCATATCATACAGTAGTTGTTTTATTGTTACAAAAGGATAATGAGGGATATGAACATCCCATAGCTTTCTACAACAAGTCTTTGCAAGAAGCATAATTAAAATATGAAACCATGGAGAAACAAGCTTATGCTTTGGTTAAAGCTGTCAAGGCTTTTAGGCCGTATCTGGTAAATGCAAATATCATTGCTTATGTCCCACATGCTGCAGTTAAGGATATCCTGTCCCAGTCTAAGGTTACAAGGAAAAGATGCAGATGGATTAATAGAATCCAAGAATTTGACTTGGAAATAAAGATCACCAAATTGGTGAGAGGTTTAGGTCTGGCTAAGCTCATGACTGAGTCTAATCTGCTAAATGTTGAAATACATAATGTAGAAGTCAAAAGTACTTCAGTCACTAGCATTGAGAGACAACTTTGGTACTCAGAGATAGTCCGATTTTTAAGAGATGCTGAATTCTTAGAAGGAATGACACATAATCAGAAAAGAACTCTAAAACTCAAGTCACAAAAATATGTTCTCATTCAAGGTGACCTGTTCTGGAGAAAAAGAGATGGAGAATCGCTAATGTGTTTGGATGAATTCCAGGCTAAACGGGTATTGACTGAAATTCATGATGGAGTATGTGGGGGTCATTACTCTACTAAGACAATTGCTGGTAAGATAATCTGGGATGGATACTATTGGCCTACCTTATTCAAAGATGCCCATGCACATGTTTGGAAATGTGACCCATGTCAGAAGTTTTCATCCAAGCTGAAGTATGAAGGAGCCTTACCCCTAAATCCAGTCACAGTGGAAGCCCCTTTTGTCTAGTGGGGCATTGATTTTATTGGGGAAATTGTTGAGAGATCAAGAAGAGGTCATAGATGGATCATAGTAGCCACTGACTATTTCACCAAATGGATAGAAGCTATTCCTACAAGAAGAGCTACAAGTAAGGTTGTCATTGATTTCCTAATGGATAATGTAATAACTAGATTTGGAATACCTGCAAAATTGGTGATGGATAATGCCATGAGTTTCAGATCTGAAGAGTTTGTAGGATTTTGTACCAGTCATGGAATACTTATGTCTTACTCTTCACCCTATCACCCTCAAGGGAATGGACAAGCAGAATCCAACAATAAAAGCCTTTTGAACATCAGCAAGAAAATCCTGGAAGATAAGAGATCTTGGGATAAAAAATTGAAATTAGCTTTGTGGGCAGATAGAATAACAGTCAAGAAGGCCATTGGAATGTCACCTTTTGAACTAGTTTATGGTACTCAAGTCAGATTGCCAGTGAATAATTTTCTTCCAGTTTATAAATTCTTGCAAGATGAGGACATGGAGCTATCTAAACCTATGGAAAATAGAATGATCCAAATTGTGGAGGTGGAAGAGCTCAAAACTTTGGCTCATAAGAGAAATCAGAAGATTCAATTGCAGTCCAAATACCTTTTTGATAAAAGGACATCATTAAGGAAGTTTCAAATTGATGACATTATTCTTCAGTGGAATGCAAAAGGATAGGACAAGGGAAAACATAAAAAATTTGAATCATTATGGGTTGGCCCTTTTGTGGTCTGTGACTTAAATGGTAAGGATTCATATTTTGTGAAGAATATGAATGATGAAGTACAGGAATTTCCAATGCATGGACAATTCCTGAAACATTATTTCTCTTCATGTCCATGCACAATAGGTCCTTTGTTTGTATATATTTTGTTTCCTTCCTATTGTTTTGTTTGGGTCTGTGTTTTGGTCTATTTCTCCAGATTTTCTGAGTTTTCTTGTGTTGACCTTGCAATCAACCATCCCCAGTCAGAGCCGCTGTTATCACTGTTTAAAAATGGGTTTTCTTTCCCCATAATCGGCTAAGTTTTTGAAATTTTGAGTTAGACACACTATCAATTGCTTCAAGTCTGTGTTAGGTCTTAAGGGTTTAGGGTTTCAATTTTAAATCATTCAATGTTTTATCAAAAAACCCTTTGGTTTCTATTCCTTCGTTACTTTATCCACTTAAGTAATGGGTCTTGGGGTTGTAAGAGGTGTCCCCCCATGTCTTTTGCCTAGGCAGTTGTCGAATTAATTGTAAAAATTTATGTCGTATGTCTTTTCTTCCTAATGTTGTTGGGCCCAGTAAGTTGCATGCAGCTCTCAGATGGATCTATGGTTTTCGCTATTTCATTAGGCGAAGTTGCACGTGGTTTAAGACTCGCGAAATGGCGAAAGGGGAATGCGTTCTAAATGGCGCATTTGGTCCGGTTTAAAATGGCTTCATCTCATTCAAGATCTAATGGCTAGTGTTATTTCACAGTCAAAACTTGCAAGTGAAATACCTTTCGCGAAATGGCGAAAGCGTTTGGTGGGACCTTGCAGCGAAGACTTTCCAAGCAACTAAAAGGTGATCAAGCCCAATCTGATCTGACGGTTCGTGCTGTTTCATGGCTGATAGATGCTCGAAGGTTACGCCCTATGAAACAACGAAAAGGTTTTTCGGTTTACGACAAAGGAGTTTTTTATAAGAACATAATAGGTGATCAAGTCCAAATTGATTTGACGGTTAGCGCAGCTTCGCAGGATGAAGATGCTCGACAGTTAGCTTTCGCGAAGTAGCGAAATGACATGGCGCTCCAAGCAGGCAGTCTAGTTGGTTGAGATGGCGAGTAAGATGATGGCACGTGCCAGAGGGTCAACATAGTCAACAAGTCGGATTTAAGGATTAAAAGGTGGGTCCCAGAGGTGATTCATGTCGTAGGATAAGAAATGACCTGGCAAATACAGGTGTCAAGGATGAGGTGGAATCTAGTGTTTTCTCATATCAAATGAAAGGTTGACATGTCACTTTAAAAGGTGACTAGACGCCAAGTGGGTGGAGTTGAGTCAGAGGGCCCACGTGTGCCGAATTCAGTTAAGTTGTTAAGCATCGAGCAAGTCAAAGATAATCTAACAACCCGCGTGAATTCGCAATGGTAAAGTGCTCGTGTTTTATGCCTGCAAAATAGCAAAAAGGCTTTTAGGCCCTGAAGATAGATAAAGCATGAAGTTAAAAGGGGATCAACTCCATTTTGATCCAAGGGCTCACATTGTTTCGTGGTTGCAAACCAACCGAAGGATATGCTTCATGAAATAGTGAAAGGAAAAAGGGCTTGTCCAGGTGTAATGCTAGATGGTGACGTGTCCATGGACATGTGGTTTTAGAAGAAGTTGAGGGCTCACCAAGGTGTAACCAGCGGTTATAAGGGAATGACATGTGGCTGACATTGAACTAAACTCAGAGAGTTTTCCAAGGCTAATGGTTGACTGCCATGTGGTATTCAATAACCAATGACAGAGCAACGTAAGTAAAGAAAACATAAAGGTCCCCCTTAAAGGATCATCATCTCCGATTTGATCCAACACTTTGTGTTGTTTCATGGCCCAAAGTTGAAAGCTATTTAAGCTATGCGAAATAGCGAAAGACCGTTAGCAGCCAAGATAAAGGCATGGTTAAGAAAGAAGTTGACGGTCCTAGTAAGGGTTAAACGCCGAGCAGTTAAAGTTCCATCTAACGCCTGGTGCAGCTTTGCAAAGGAAAAATGCTCGGAGGATAAAGTCCGTGACATGGCGAAAAAGAGGTAGGGCCCGACGCGAAGGCAAAGTTGTTAAGTCAGTGTAAAAGTCAATCAAGTTTCCTTTGATCGGATGGTTGGAGTGATTTCGTTTAATGAAATTGCTCAAAGGATATGCTTTGCGAAACAATGAAAGAGCAAAAGAGAAAAGATGTGCAAGTATGTTGCAACCCATTGGAGCAAAAATTCGAATTCTCTCATGAATTCTATTTTGAAGGGACGACCGAAGCATGCGGTATCAATGTCGCAGTTAAGAGCCTGAGTACCATATATGATCTCCTATCGATTGAGTAAAGGTATCATTCCAAAGAATTGTTGCAGAGAAGCAGTTGCAGAGCTATTTTCTTCAAATACAGAGCAAAGTCATTCAGTTGCAGAGCAGATTCCTTCAAGCTGAGACAGGTTTTCTTGTACTTTTGTGTGGTAATTTCTTAGCAGTACGTGTTAATTGAGGTCTTGATTTTATAACAGAACCAGTTGGGGTAATAGTTTAAATTGCTTGCATATTTTAAGATGGAACCTAAGAGAGAATTTTTAGGGAAAGTTAATTATCAAGAAAGGGCCATTTGTGATGATTTTCTTGAGCAGTTGACATTGTCGACTAATCAGGCATCAAAAGTAAAAAAACTAGTGCCAAGAGCTCCTCGTTTGAAGATAGGAGAAGGGTTATATGATAAGGGTAATTGGTTGAGAGATCCATAGGTTGGGTTGTCTAGGTTGAGGTTATTCAAAGTTGGATTTGGCATGAGAAATTCTCCAGCCCCGCAGAATAGAATCTGGGAGTTAGATGTAGGGAAATTGGTAGTTTTAGGAGTATTCATGGATATGGATCTATTGACTCAAATTGCACATAATTATGATCTAGTTACAAGGAGAATTAGGGATATAAATGGGAAAGCCCTCATTGAAATCAATAATGAGGAATTCAGAAGTGCTTTTGGGCTTAATGAGTTTACCAATTTTCTGGAACTCATTAATTTCAAATCATTAGCTCAAGTATATAGTGCATAGAGAAACCACCTTAGAAATGAGCCTCTTAAGGAATTTTTTGTGAAGATAGGTGGGTTGACAGTTGTAGGACACAACACTGAAGAGCCCTCCTCAGTGAATTTGTTCACCCTTAGGGCTAAAGGATTGTATTGGTCACTTTGCCGGATTCTAGGAGAGGATGCTGAGGCAAATATGCCCAATCATTACATGCTAATGATTGCTCAGATTTTGAATCCTTCTCTTGTAGTAACCTTTGATTATGCTTCTTTTATTACTGATGCTATCCATGGAGGGTTGATAGGAATAAAGAATGGGAAGGTTGATAGGCCTTTTGGATGGTATTCACTCCTGATGCATCTGTTTTTGTTCAAAGGTGGTGATTATTTTGTAAGTGGAATGGACCTTATAAAAGAGAAGGATGGAGAAAAGATGCCAGTGCAGATATGGAGTACAGTGCTGTCATGGGACAGAGATGATGCCAGTTTCTTAAAATTTGATAAATGTTTTGCATCAAAGATTAGGACTCTCATTTGCTCAGAAACCCAAGAATCCCCAAGGTTCTTTTGGAATTTATTAGACCAAAAGAATTTGCAGAAAATATAAAAATTGTTCATAATTGGGGTGATATTTACTTATACCCTGTCTCCACATTTTTCAGAGTATTCGGTTTCAGAGGCACTCCCTTTTTATTTCGCTATCAAGTCCCTCTCAAAGTGGGAACTGCAGAAATCCTCATACAAATTGGTAGCGTGCAAGAAGCAGAGCTAACAGGCAGGGGTAAAGGGACTATTTTCCCTATGGTTACTATAGCCCACCAATTTGTAATAACCAAGGGAGGTTGGAATTGTTTTGAGGATTTTCTTAAACCTTATCATTTGTCAACTGTAGTGTCTAGGTGTGCCAATCCTGAAGACTTCTTTAATGGCATGTTTAGAAAGTGAGCAGTGTGTAGAGGTAGACCCCATCAGTTCCAGTTTCCTAAAGACCTCATTAGAAATGAGTTTGATCTAGATGAGTAGGAGCTGAGGAAGGAAAAATGGGTGGCTTATAAAAAGGCCTTAGATTTTGTACATCAGTTTGATACTAGCTATGACCCATTGTCTAGCTTTTTCCCTTTTGAGGAGAAAATAAAATTTCTAATTATTTGCTTTGAGGATGTAATGCAGAATCTGAAAGAAAAGAGGGAGGCTATTGTTAAAAACAACCCTGAAAAGGCAAGAATGGTTCTAAGCAGGTCTGCCCCCCACTAGAGCAATCCCTCCCGGGGTCTATACATTGCACAAGAAGTCTAATTATAGTGTGCTGATGCCTACAATAGGGGAGCCCTCTACCTCTAAAGGAAAGAGGAAGATACAAGATGTCATTGACATCCAAGAGAGCCCAAAGAAGAAAAGAGTAGGAAAAGAGATACAATCTGATACACCCTTGTACTCTCCATTCCAATCCCCTATTCATATAGGAGATGAACAGGCAACAACTGAGAAACTGATATAGTTAGGTAGGCTGGGAGAAATAATCTACACATATGATGAAGTAGAAGAAGGAATGCCAGAAGAGCCCCTTGCTGCTGAGATGAACATCACTACCAATGAGTTTAAGGGCCAGGAGTGGGATCCTAAGATCAAGCAGGCTAGTGAGGACTTCTTGGCTGATAACAACTTTGTTACATCAGGTGCATTCATGCAATTTGTATGGAAGCAGAACTTTGACAAATACAATGCAAGATGTGAGAAGAGAGAAGGTGAGCAGCCTCATAAAGATCCAGCTATGGTTGAGGAGGAAATAAAGAAAGAAATGATGGATGATTTTAAAACCATCACTCCTGAGCAAGGAAGAGATATGGTGGCACAAACAAGAGTACTCATTCTCCCTGAGTGGGACATAGCAGATGCCTTGGTACTGGAGGCAGTGAGAAAAGAAACCAAACCCATGGAGGGAATCACTTTTAGCAAAGACAATGTTGCACTAGTCATGTGGTCTCTTAAGAGAGATGAGAATAGGAGAAATAAGGACACCCCAGGATCAAGTTACCTTGGTGGAATGATAGTGAAAAGAGTGCAGATCACCAGGGTAGTGGAAGCTGCTAGCACTATGTTAGAGACTACAAAATTTAGTGTTAGAGTAGCAGAAAGGGAAGCTAAGGAAAAAGAAGACCTCCAAGTCAAGTTGGAGACAATTTTGAAGGCTTACAACAGTGCTAAGGAAGAGGTAAGAGGTAAAGATAGCATCATTGCTAAGCTGTAAAGCCAGTTGATAGGATAGTACCATCAAGGTGAGTCTTCAACACTGATGATCTCCTCTTCTCCTGCAAGACCTCCACCTACCAGCCCCATCATTGAGTTCCCACCATCTCCAGCACCTTCTAGCTCCCAAATCATTGAGATTACTCCCGAAGAATTGGAGAATTTAAAACAGGCTCAAGCCTTGTATTGAAAGAAGTATGAAGAAAGAGTAAGGGCTACCATTTCAAGTTTTGTAGATACCATGAGTGCCTCACTGTTATATAACAACATTAGCAAGATTTTGGATATGTGGAATGAGCTTAATGGAGATAAAGCTATTTTGATGCCTATTTTTGACAAGTGGAAGCCCAGAGAGTAGGACTTGGAGCTTATTTGTGTATCTTATGATGAAGCAGGGGCTGATCCTATCATCAAATCCACTTGTGATACCACCAAAGATCTAGTAAAATTGGCAGAAGGGATAGACAATGCTTATAGGAAGATCAACTTGTACAAAAAGGAGTACACTGAGGAGGTTTTTGAATTAATTCCAGGAGTTTTTGTTAGCCCAGATCAATTGAAGGACAAACAAGTGTGGATTAAGGAATTAGAGGCCAAACTATCAGCTAGAATAAAAGGAATTGTTGATTTAGATGATGCTTCCTTTTTTGTTGCAACAATTCAGGAGATAGAGAAAATCAAATCTCATTATGGTTTTCTCAATTCAGAGGTCAACAAGATGAGAAATTCCTGGAAGAGGTTAACCAAGGCAAAGGCAAAAGTGATTAACTTCACGTGGCCAACTGATGATGTGCACAATGAGTGGATAAGAAATTATGCCATCTAGGATGTAGAGCAGTTAGAGGGCGCTCCTGAACAGTTAGAAGAGGTTGCAACCGGACAACAAGTAGAAGAAGCTGCGGAGGTCGAAAAGGACTTGTAACTATTTTTGTAAAAGATCTTTGTAACTTCTTCTTGAGAAGAAATGATTGTAACAAGTTCTCCTAGGAAACTCTGAAGCTATGTGCATCCATATTGTTATAAATGGATACCAGGACTAGTGAAAAAAGGATCGCAAAGAATTGTAAGAAAACGCTACAGAAATTTATCTGAGCTTTTCAAAATTTTAATGGAGAATATTCGAAGGTTTCTTGTAATACTTTTTTGAAGAAGAATATCAATATACAGACCATTGGTTTCGAGTAAAACTTTGTGTTGTCTTCGAATGTGTTTGCATGTGTTTACTGTTTCATTCTAGATAATCCAAGGTTATTTCATTTGAATAGGGGTTGTAAGGCAACTTTCAGTAGATGTGTTTGCTAGCTTTTCTCTTTAGGAGGGAAATTAAATATGCAGGGATCACTTCTACTGGTAAATTCCTTGTGAGATATTTTGAATCTTGATGAGCATAGTTTACTTTGGTATGCATAAATTCTTATATGTGTCAGGCATATATAGGGATCTACAGAAGCCGACTAATGGGATATGTATAGATATTTGACTGTGGGAGTATTGTTTGAACTTAGATGACTCTGTGACCTTGGATAAGGCACGGTTATAGATCGAGGTTGTCTATTACATGTTTTGTAGGTCAAATACTGAATATGAATACAATTTTCATTCCTTTGTTTCAGTAAGTTTTAAGGTGATTAGATCCACTGGTTTTCTGGACTAGTTTGCTGTGGATTTATCTTTTAAAGTGTGAATTTAGTTCACAAAGGTATTCCCGCTTGGACTCTGAATAGGTCTGAAGTGTAGGAGGTTAAATCAAACCTTGTCATATGTTGTCCTAAGGGTTTCCTTCCCTTTAATATCTCTTTTGCACAGAGTTATCATATTATTATAAGAATATTGAAGTGAATCAGATTTTGAAGACAACACAGTCTAATATGCCGTTTTAACAGTTAATTGCAATACCGGTAAGGATTAATGCATGAAAGAAAAAGACAAAGTCATCCACAACACATAACACCAATATTTGTATGTGGAAACCCTGTAAGAGCATGTAAGGGGAAAAACCATGGTGGGAAACCTTACCCACAATCAGATGATACTACTATAGATAGTAATTGTATACAAATGGGGTCTGCACATGCAGAAAGGCCAAGCGCCTAGAGCTCACTGCTCAATCACAAAATAGGAGTCACACTGACTACAATTGGATGGTTAAATCCAATAAAAATGTACTGCTCAAATTAGCATCTTCATATGCTAGATTCAGTACTAGTGTAGTTCTGATTGTCTTCACAAAAACCCTCCTTTAACTTCAAATGATGTCTATGTGCATAGCTCTGCTTATTCTCGCTTATACCTTCACACAATCCTTTTTCGCATTCCACATCCGATCTTACAAATAAGATCTTACATTTATACCATACCCTAAGACCAATTTTAGTAGGTAGGCTCTAAAGGATAATACAATAAAATTAATTTACAAATCAATTAATACCCGATGTAATAACTGATTCACCATGTTGGCTTAATGCATTTACAACAATAATAAGTCATCTCCATAGCATGCCATGCTGATCTGGAAAAGATAAACCTGTCGGTGTAACCTGGACCTATTTGCCGGTAACAACAAATATGTAAATACAAATATGCCAATTAAAAAACCTTCAAGACAAAGTGTCCAAACGATGTCTTTGACATAACCATGTATTTTCCATATCATTCCAAGTGTCAGTGATCATTATATCTTGTCGGTGTACTAGATATCGGTGACTGTTCATAAGTCATTTGCTTGCTGGTGAATGTTGCTGATTCTCCAAAGTGCTAGAGTTGATAAGTGTTTAGTAGGTGTTGACATCAATGACAAAACCATACCAAAATACCAACACCTAATTCAATTTCCACATGGGATCAACTAGATGATCATTTTTTAATAGATTCAATGAGAAGGGAGATTGATCCTCTCTCCTACAATAATTTATCATGATTAAGACGACCATATAAGAGGCCATTACTAATTTGATTTCAACATTCCATAAAAATTGACAAAGGATCTTGATAGTTATTCATCCTTCATCTGGTATGGTAATTATTTTCTACCTCAAAGATTTAAATTCAAATATAGATGTAATGATTTAGCTACTCTGAGAATAGACCCTCTCAAATGCATATGGCTTGGTTGTAAGGGAAAAAATAATTTGGTAGATGTTGATAAGCTTTCGTTAAGGCCTCTTATTATTGTGTCTCTTGAATTATCAATCCACCCAAGAGGAGGATCCAATAAATTTACAAGACAACACCTCTATGTATGTCTATCTCACTACTCGAGCAAAAATTTCACCTTCATCATGCCTAGCTTTGGTGATGAAAAATAAGAAGAATACCTTGTAGAGTTTTTCTAATGATATTATTAGCCTAAAAGGTAACAAGCTACAACTTCAAGACCCCCTTATCAAAAATTTCAAGTAGGTAGATCTAATTATCAACCCAATCAATATCAAGGTGTCCTAAGACCAAATCAAATTCATTCTTTAAATTAAATAATTCCAGTCACACCTAATACACACATGGAGTTAGTCACCAATCAAAATAATTTGGTGGAGTCCAATGCATGGTGTTTTCCTTGCAATGTAGTAGATGTTTTCACTATACATCATGTCATTGAGAAAAATATTTCCTTGTATTTACTTATTGTAGCTTTCAAAGGAAAGGCTCTTGATTGGTATTGGTCCCTACCACCCAATTTAATTGCCACATCCGACCAACTAGGTGATCAATTTTTTAATAGATTAAATTAGAATGGATAATGATCCTCTCTCCTATAATAATTTATGATGATTAAGAGGGCCCTACAAGAGACCATTACTAATTTCAATTCAAGGTTCCATAACTGACAGAGGATCTTGATAGTTTCCCATCCCTCAACTGGTATGGAAATTATTTTCTACCTTAAAGATTTTAATTCAAATATAGATTTAATGATTCAACAGCACTTAGATTATACACTCTCAAATACATATGGCTTGATTGTAAAGGAAAAAAGAATTTGATATATGTTGGCACACTTTCGTTAAGGCCTCAAACTCTTGTGTTTCTTGAATTATCAATGCCACCCAAGAGGAGGCTCCAAGAAATTTGCAAGACAACACCCCTATGTATGTCTATCTTGTTTCCCAAGCAAAAAAATCACCTTCATCATCCCTAGCTTTGCAAATGAACAATATGACGAAGACATTGTAGAGTTTTTCTAATGAGATTATTAGCCTAAAAAGTAACAGGCTACAACTTGAAGACCCCCTTATCAAAATTTTCAAGGAGGTGGACCTAATTATCATCCCAATAAATATCAAGGTGTCCTAAGACCAATTCAAATTTAGCCTTCAAATCAAATTGTTCCAGTCAGACCTAATACACATTGGGAATCAGTTATCGGTCAAAATAATTTGGTGGATTCCAATGCATGATGTTTTCCTTGCAATAATACCCACATTCTTGAGATTTACCAAGGAAAAAATTGTAGCAAAGAATAGAAAAACAATGAAGATAATAGATGACACCTAGAGAAATACCTCCATACAATATCCATCTCCTAGGGTGAAAAATATAGTCCTAGTAGCCCAAATATAAGTAATATCCCCAGAACAAGAAGATATCACCCCTAAATATATGATTTTCTCCTGGGTAGAAGAAGAAAGTGTGATATTCATAAATGATGCCTCTGTTGGCAATTGAAACTCATTGGATTCATTTTGTTGTCATTGATGGCAACAAGATCTGATGGAAGTCACAAACTAACATTGGAAGCATTTAGGCGTACATCGACACCGACACCGACACCGACATCAATAATTCAAGGAAGCCAACATCAAGGAAGATTTATTTAGTAAATCATTTTGTAATTATTGTCGAGGCCGACATTGAATATCTTTTGTAAATGCATTGTAAGCCGACATAAGGCATATCATGTGTAATAGGTATATAAGTCAGTCTGCTAGGTCAATTTAATATATGATGGTATTGTGATGGAATAGAGATAGACATATATAGGTATAGTAGAACTATGAGATGCGAAATATATGTATGAAGATCATTTTTGTATGCGAACATTATATCATGCAGTGATCTATAGATAGCTTGGAAAGCATTATTGGAGAAGAATTAATACTGGTAATAGTTGAAGTTTGTGAACCGGTACAGAGCAGAACCAAAACCAAAACCAAAACTCTATCTGGCATAGTAGATGCATTCTTGAGTTCATTTTCAGTAATTTACTTTGGCAGAAAGCTTGTAGTCAGTGAGGCTCTTTAGTAATGAGAAGTATGCTCTAGGCAGTTTGCCTTCCTGCAAGTGCAGGCCCCCATTTTATGTAATATCTTTTCATATGGCCAGTGAACTAATATTATGGGTCACAAATCCCACAATGGTTTTTCCTCATTGAGGTTTTTCACATATAAATTTTGTGTGTTATGGTGTTCATTTATGTGGATGGTTTATTTGTTTCTTGTTATATGCTTATTTGTTTACCAGTACATACATGCATGGTTTAGAAAGTTAAAAATTGTTCATTCCAACAGAACACTGATTCACCCCCCCCTCTTAGTGTTCTCAGATCCCAACAATTGGTATCGGAGCCTGGTACCTCAGAAGAAGTTTAACATCTTGAGGAAGATCCTGAAATCAGAATCTTTGAACATGGCTATGGAGAAGCAACTTGAGATGGCTCTCGAGGATTATGATGCTGAAAGGATGAAGAACTTGAAATTGCAAGAAGAATTTAATTCTGCAAATGAATTCATTCTTATCCTGCAAGAAAGGTTATCATCTACTCAAGCCAATAGAAAAGAACTTCTGCAACAACCAGATGATGAGTAGAAGAATGCTCTTAAGGAACAATGTTAGAAACTAAGTCAAGTAAACATGCTCATGAAAAATGAAATGCAAGATCTGACCATGAGGTTATCAAAAGATATTGAGGACAGAAAGAAGAAGGAAGATAATCTTGTTTTATCTCTAAAGAAAAAGTTTGATGAATATGGAAGATTGACTCATCAGAATAATCTGTTGAGGACTGATTTGGCACACTCCTGGAATAATGAACAAGAACTTGAAAGGCAAGTAACTACTCTGAGAGATCATCTGACTACTGCAAGTGAGTATAAAGAAAATTTTAGGATCAATACTGCACAGTTGGATGACTTATTGAAAAGACAAAGACAAATTGATGACTCTAGAGGACTTGGATTTGTACAAGGTGAAAGCTCTGATACTGCTAATAAAGATCAGACAACCGGTATGTAGAACTCATCAGAATAGAGGAAACTGGTAAGGAAATCTAATGCTTATAAATTTAATGGTAGATATTTTTTTTGCAATAAATTTGGGCATATGGCTAAACAATGTAGAAATAAGGCAAATCAAAACTATAATTCTATTCCCGGTCAATGCACAAACTGCAAGAAATATGGTCATAGATCAGAAGATTGTAGAATGAATATTAAATGTCATGCATGTGGAAAGTTTGGACATTTTGCTAATCATTATAGGTCAAGAAATAATATCAGATATGTCAAAGAAATTCAGAAGAACAATGTTACATGCTATGCATGCAACAAAATAGGTCATATTGCTAAGTATTGCAGAAGAAAGACTTAAGCGCCTAATAATGATAAAGACAATGAGAAAGGAAAGCAGAAGGTAGATGAAATACAAAAAGATCACACCAAGAGATGAGTTAGAAAATCTGAAGAACAAAGTGGAGATGGATCTATACCGGCAAATCCACCAGTAGAACAGGGTATTCCTCCATCGACATGAAATTCCATCGGTAACTGAGGCATAAGCCTTAGGGGTTGGCAAATTCACTGCTAAATTTTGCATATTACCCCATAAGAGATCTAAGGAGATCTGGAAAGAGATATGGAGAAATGTGTTCATCATCGATGAAGGTTACCCCAACACATAACTGTGAAACCGACATCCGTAGGGTTGTTAGTGAAGCATTAATTATAGAAAGTTAGGGTTTTTATTCATTGATAAAAGAATGTAAGTGAATTCATTTTCACTCACCAAGCATTCAAGAAATGAGAGAGAAGTAAAGGTGAATTAAGAGCGAGCAAAGCATTGAGAGAGGATTTCGAGCAATTATCTGAAGCACTCAATCATCCACTGACATTCACTTTCAGGTATTTTTTGAAATGGCATCTGGATCTTCCACTCCTACTTTTATTGCAAATCCCAAAATCGTCAAAGTCAAGGATAGGTTAAGGCCAGTCTTTAAGGAGGTTCCCAAAATTGCCAAGAAGGAAGACTTTGTGGGAGCATTTTCTAGGGTTCCTGATGAAGTAATGTATGTTGAAGATGTAAGGGCATACATTCACTGCACTCTTGAGGATTTGGGCACCAAAGAAATCAAAATAATGTATCAATCAGTGATATTGGGAGACACCAGAATGATCAAACTAGAATTCAAGGAAATTGAGGATCTAGGGTTATCTGGTATTCTATATTTACCAGAATTTAAGGATGAAGTTATCAGATACATTCTGAGAAGGGTTCATAATTAATTCATTTGGTTAGACAGACCCTACATGATCACAAAGGAAGCTATTCAAGCTATCATTGGGTTACCTAGGGTCAGACAAGAAACTAGAAAGATAATTTCCAACATAGAGGTTCAGAAACTCACCGGTTCTACACCTGATAACAAATCAATGAGGATAAGCACAATAACTGACACAGACATAAAGTTTACAATCATGATCATAGGATATAAGGTAGCTCAATCCAACTGATTGAATTCTATTTCAAGTTCATGCATCCATGTTGCATATTAGATGCTAAGGAATAATGTGATGTATGACTTATGTGAATGGATGAGGAGTGAATTAATGATAAACCTTACTAAGATCAAAGGAACCAAGAAAGGCACCTTTAGATATGGAAACTTAATTGTTTGTTTAATTCTTTACTTCTTGAATGAGCTACCTGGTTAAGGAAAGAAGCAATGGGCTCATGACATACTGGTAGGTATGCAGATCAAGATAGCTATCACCGGTCTTAGTACCAGTAGAGATGAGAAACTTTGGGGTTATTTTAAAACATATCAGGAGAACATGAGGCAAAGGGAAATAATTTCAAAGAATATTGTGGAGAAGTATTCCACTAACATATGTTTCATGGTAAAAACTTATGAAACTCTCATGGAAGCAGCTGAACCTAGGCAAATCTGGATTACTAAGCTTGGATATGAGGTAGATGACAACATTTTTGAACTCTATGCAAAAATGTTGTTAGATGCCCCATTAGATGATAAAACAAAGCACTTCGGTACAACAAGAGGGAAGGCTCTTGAAGTAAAAACAAGTTTTAACAGGAAATGAAGAGAAAAGAAAATAGAGAAGATGTCTACATATGTTCAAGATGTGATCCACAAGATAGACACTTAGCTGAGCTCCAAATCTAAATAGGTAGACAAACCGACAAAGGTTTATATTGAAGAAGTGAAGAAGCCACAAGTACACATTTCCCCAATCACTTTTGACTCGAACTATAAGGATAACGAGCCTTTGGCTTTTAGAAGGGTGCAAAGGAAGAATGTGGTAAAATCACTAGTAGAGAAACAAAAGGCAGAACCTAGGAGGAGACTTGTCAGAAAGGTAGCCCAGCCTACTGCACCTCCGCCACTGGTAAGGAAGCCTATGCAGAAGAGGAAACCAGTCACACCGGCAACCACAAGCAAAAAGAAGAAGGGTGATGATACTGGAACTGGTAAGACAACAATGACCTGTGCTGAAATTATTGATGAAGTTACAAAAGATGGAATATTAAAGAATATATCAAAGTATTATGAAGATTTTGAAGAAAATGAGAAAAATGAGTTAGAAGAGGCTATTTTACTGTATATAGACATCTATAAGAAATCCTTAGTTGAAAATTTGAAGGATATACCTTTATCCCTATATAATAAACTTGAGGCTAGAAGACTTGATGCTATCAAGAGGGATAAGTAAATCAAGGAAGTTGCACTTTTGGAACAATGTGGTACTATAAATAATGAAGAGATGAAAAGATGTATAGATACTGCTAATAGGACAATTTTTAGTGGTAAAAAATGACATATAAGCCTTATGATGGGAAGAGTAAATGAGGTGATAAATGAGACAAGTAAGGGATGGACAAAATTCTTTTAGAAAACCCAGACTTTCTCACATCTCAAGAAGAATTTGCAAAGGTAACATCTTCCACCATTCCTGACAAATCAAAAGGAAAGGGTATTTTGGTTAGTTCAACTCCAGTTTTGGCACAACCACAACTGACAGTTAAAGAGAGTGTACAATATGTACCGACACAGACCAATTTTGAGCAAGAGAATGTATAGGGCACTAGAAACACTGTGGATGATACTCCACCGATAGTAATTGATACTGCACCAAGTGGCAAAGCCATCAATGCAAAAGAGGTTGAGATGGACAAGGTAAAATCAACTGAGTCCATACCAGTAGGTAAAATTGATTCCTCAGCAAGAGTTTTGGCAATTGACACTTCTCAAGTTGAGAAGAAATCAGTCTCTGAGTTAAGTCCAACAAAATTAATGATGATGGCCACTCAGAAATTTCTAAAGGAACTGTAGATAAAGGGTTAATTGATCAATCGGTCTTTGTACTACACAAAATAATGCTTGACCATCAGATTGAGGATGGATCAAGCCCTTCTGGTAAGCTCAAGACTTTAACATAGCACATATCAAATAATTTTCAATCTTTGAGACAGATTGTAGACTGAGAGGCTTTGGATAGTTTCTCTGTAGCAAAAAGAGTAGCTTTTGATTAGCTTATAGAAACTGGGAAGAAGAAAATAGAAGACAATCTTATTCCCATTGAAATTTGTTTAAAACAATGTACTAATATCTATAGAGTATGTTGTAATTTAGGAAATCTTATAGCCAATGTAGATAGCAGATTGAAAGAGTTATATGACAAAATGACTAATATTGCTAACTCTTTTGATGGACTAGCTGCACTAACTACATCTATTGATGGACAAATTTTTTCCTTGGAGAACCAAGTTTTTGCTTTTGAGAAGGAGAAAGATAAAATAATAAGGAGAGTAATAAATTTAAGAGGATTGGTAAGCCCTAGACTTGATTCATTAGGTGTTCACAAGAAATAATGCATGGATATGCTAGCAAAACCCACACCGGTAGATACCCAGGAGAAGGAATCACTTTCCCACTTACTTAGTGGAGTTGCATAGATATCTGATACTTTCAAATCAAGTTGGGACATGTATCTTCAGTTGCAACAAAAGGCTTACCCATAAATCCTAAAAATGACTAAGCTCGAGTGACACTAATAGTATTCTTTCATTATTTTATTTTTTCATCGGTCTTTGGCATTAATGTCAAAGGGGGAGTATGTACATATGTGAAAAATATCAAAGAAAATATTATTAGATGGAGTACATGGAGTGTATTGCTCAGGGGGAGCACACTGGCAGGGAATCCATTTTTCACATGAGTGTTGCCATCAATGCCAAAGGGTTGGTAATTGACACTCATTGGATTTATTTTGTTGTCATTGATGGAAACAAGATCTGATGGAAGTCACAAACTGACATTGGAAGCATTCAGGCCTACACCGACATTGACACCTACATCAACACTTCAAGGAACCCGACATCAAGAAAGATTTATTTAGTAAATCATTTTGTAATTATTGTCGAGGCCGACATTGAATATCTTTTGTAAATGCATTGTAAGCCGACATAAGACATATCATGCGTAATAGGTATATAATTCAATCTACTAGGTCAATTTAATATATGATGGTATTGTGATGGAATAGAGATAGACATATATAGGTACAGAAGAACTGTGAGATATGAAATATATGTATGGAGATCATTTTTGTATGTGAACTTTATATCATGCAATGATCTATAGATATCTTGGAAAGCATTCCTGGAGGAGAAGTAATACCAGTAATAGTTCAAGTTTGTGAGCCAGTACAGAGCAAAACCAGAACCAGAACTCTATATGGCATAGTAGATGCATTCTTGAGTTTATTTTCAGTAATTTACTTTGGCAGAAAGCTTGTGGTTAGTGAGGCTCTCTAGTGATGAGCAGTATGCTCTAGGCAGTGTGCCTTCCTACAAGTGCAGGCCCCCGTTTTATGTAATATCTTTTCATATGGCCAGTGAACTGATATTGTGGGTCACAAATCCCACTATGGTTTTTCCTCATTGAGGTTTTCCATGTATAAATTTTGTGTGTTATGGTGTTCATTTATGTGGATGGTTTATTTGCTTCTTGTTATATGCTTATTTGTTTACCGGTACATACATGCATGGTTTAGAAAGTTAAAAACTGTTCATTTCGACAAAACACTGGATCACCCCCCCTCTCAGTGTTCTCAAATCCCAACAACCTCCACTTCAAAGGTCCCTCAGGTTCAATTAGATTACTACACCCATTTAAAGAGAAAAGTGGTTGAAAATATATGTCATTCTTTGACCTAAAATAACCTTTTGAAGGAACCCAATAGTATAAGTTGTTCCTCCATTGTCTCAGAAGCAAAGGAATATAGTAAAAAATAAGGTGGTCCTACACTATTGCAGTTAGCTTCAGGTTTTCCAAGTCCTCTTTTGTATTTTTCCCTAAGAGAAATTATCCTTGGTTTGAAAGTTCATGGTAGTGAGCTCTTTTTATTGTAATCTGATATACATAGTGGATATTTTTGTGGGCAAGTGCTCACCATTGTTTTTTCCTATTTGGGTTTTACACGTAGAAAATCTTGGTGTTCAAGTTTTGTATGTGTGTTGTTGATTAAATATTTTTGTGCTACATTAATTTATATTTGGACTAATTCACCATGCTTCTTAGTCCCACCTTGGGTTCAACAATTGGTATCAAAGCAAGGTTCCTCTTGAGTAAGCTCAATCACTTGAGGCAAATCTGGTATGGTGCAAAATGTGCATTATAAACTTTCAATCTTTGATGGTACAAACTTTTCATACTATAAGGAGAGAATGGAATCGGATTTGGAGACATTGCAAAAGGGAATTTGGGAAATCACTCAGACTAGATATACACCTTTGCAAGGAGGTGCTCAGACTTTGGATGAGAAAAAGATAAAGGAGACTAATGCAAAGGGTAGAGCTATAATCTTTGGTTGTACAAGTGTTTTAGTGTTTAGAAGAGTAAAAGGATTGAAAGAAGATAAAGTTGTATGGAACAAGATATGTTTGGCATATGAAGGAGATTTGAAGACAAAGCAGGCTAGGATGATGAATTTTAAATAGAAGTATGAGTATTTGAGAATTCTTGAAGATGAAGACCCGTGTTGAGAGTTATATTCATAGAGAATGATCTTGTTTATGCCATTAGATTTGTTGGTAGACATTTGGATGAACGTGATTTTATTCATAAGGTCTTGCCGACTTTGCCTAAATCCTACAAGCCAATAGGGTGTGCCATACATGAAAGCAATGATTCAAGTAATCATTGATCAAATTATTAGTACTTTAGCAAACTTTAAATTTCAAAAAAAGATGAAGAGTAAAGAGAAAATAAAGAAGCAACATTTAATGTGTCAAGACATGATCATTTGGAATGTAGTGGATATGTAGATGAAGCTCAAGTAGACTTTGTGAGAAGCTTGCACTGAGGCAATAGAAAGTATAAATGTAAGTTACCTCAAATGTTTCTATTGTAGTAGAATTGGACATTATGCTTCACATTGCACTTACAGAGAAGACTATAAGAGATCGAATGATGATGAGATGAAAAATAAATTTAGAAGATGAAACTTTAACATGAGAGAAAAAGGGCTATGTTCTATTGAGGAACATACATCTAAAGATGAATTTGATGATGACTTAGATAAAGAATCCTTGTTTCTAGAAATTCAAGAAAAGGAGAATGCCTTGGAGAAACTAGAAGAGGAGAGAACAATCAAGACTGTATTGCATGCTAAGATAGAAATGAATACATCGATTATAGACTCTGGATGTTCAAACCATATGATTGGTGATAAAGATAGGTTTATTAATCTCAAGAAATATGATGGAGGTTTAGTGAAATTTGTCAGAGAAGATAATGCAACTATTAGAGGTATTGTAAGTGTTTATATTGATGGTAAGCATAAAACTGAAGATGTTTATTATGTTGAAGGATTGACATAGTTTGTTAAGTGTCAGTTAGATTTGTCGAAAAGGTTATAAATTTTTGTTCAATAGCATTGTATGTGTAATCAGAAAAGAGAAAACTGACAAAAGAGTTGTAGAAGGAGTTAGAACAAGTAGAAATGTATACTATATCAAGGATAGAAAGGAGAGTAAATGTTTGCTAGCACAAAAGGTTGAGATTGTTCCAACAATTATAGTGAAGACAAGTGATTTGGAATAGAACAAAGAGAAGGAAACAAATGATGAAGAAGAAGAAGAAGAGGAAGACTTAGCAAAAGTTCCTGATAAGTATGTGCACAAGCATCATTTAGAAAATCAGATAATTGGAGACAAGAAAAAATTTCTTCAAACAAGAAGGAAGATTGAAGAAGATCAAGAACAAGCCAATTACTATTTTCTATCAATGATTGAGTTCAAGACTTATGAGGAATAAAGTAAAGATAAAAATTGGATAAAAGCAATGGAAGAAGAACTAAATCAAATCTAGAAGAAAAATACATGGGAGTTGGTACCTGGACCGGTGGACAAGAATGTAATAGGAACTAAATGGGTATTTAAGAATAAGCTAAATGAGAAAGGACAAGTTACAAGGAACAAAGAAAGGCTGGTGTGTAAATGTAATGCCCCACCAGGAAACCTCGAAGGGATAAAGCTAAAACACAAGAATAGAGTGCAAAATATTTTTTTTTTTTAGATACACAACATTAAGATACTACAAGATATCAAAGATTCAGATTACATAGCGGAAGACATCAACTAACACCTAAAGTGTTTCCCAACGTGATTACTCAATTACACATTTAACTTAACTCACACTAATAAATCCAATAAGCTGATTATCTTATACTGAGATAATTCTTAAACAAGGATAATTTCTTTCAGATACATGAAAATATAGTTCACAACATAAGTTTCATCCATTAAGGTTTATCTATACCCTTCATTCAAACTTTCATTAGAATTTAAGCCATGCATCTAATATTCTAACATAAGAATTTCATCATAACTTATGAGATCTTTCCATGCATACTTAATTTCCTTAACAACAACTGAATATATTCCATTATACTAAGCTACATTCATTCATGATCCAATTTACTGCATCTAAGAGAGGACTGCATACATGTATTTAAAATTAATTTCATCTTATCCACTTATACATTCTATCAAAATGTCATTCATACATGCTAACACTAAACATGAAACATAAGAATAAAAGGATCACATAACACCAAGATGTAGACCCCTCTGATAACTAATAAAGTTAAGATTACATGAGGTTCTCATTATTTACAATCCCACCATCAAGGTGAAACATAACCAATATACAAATGACCACATCGGTCAATAAATACATAATTGATCCCTGAAAAGGAAAGGATCCAATTGAACATAATCGAAGCTAATACAAAGGTCCACTAGAGCATCCACAAAACTGATTCATTGTAACCCAAGGTCTAGCATGAAATCAAGTTCTCACAAGGGCATAAGCAACATGACGACTCCACAAAAGGTGCTCCTATCAAGACCATACAACCACACACTAGTGAACATAGGGATAAGTGTCATCACACAACTTGGTATGGTTACCATGGCAGGTCTTCATAGGTTCCGACCCCATACACTAGGTTACCCTAGCAACCTAATCTGAACCTTCGGCCCATCCAAGCCTCATGTGGACCCACACATCCTTTCGTGAAGACAAGGATGATGGTTTGCCATTTCAGGCCTTCTCACAACATGTCGAGTCTATGTTAGCACTCGTCCCATGTGTGAGGCACAATTATCTTACTTAGAGATTAACATTCTAATATACTATTAGGCTATCACTTATTAGACTCACTTTCGATGGGTTACCCAGTAGCCACTTTGGGCGCGACCCCCAATCGAAAGCCACTTTCCCATACGACACTAGACTATACTCAAGCGACCTTAGAAACCAAGGAACACACATGGTCAAGCAAATGGAGTTCAAAAAGGAGGGAAGAACCATCTGGTCAAACATGACTCAAAAGAGGTACACTTACTGACGGTACTCTAACCAGAGACTTGACCAACTATGGTCAACCACGAATCATCTTTTGACACTCACATAAAGGATATGACCAATACAACAAAATAACAGTCAACTTGAGATCGAGGATAGAAACAGGTACCCAAATCAACCATACGGTAGGGTCCAATCAAACGAATCAAGGCTTGCCATTACTTAAGAAAAAGCGAATACAAAAATTAAACTCGCATAGGCAATAACCAGTAGATACAATCTTTTCCGAATTGATTTAAACATTAAATATCGATCAAGTTTTCTAAATGATCTAAGTTTGATTGCAATTATCCACCTCATCTAGGTACAGGTTGTTCTTGGTTTTCTAACTCCCTAAGGTTCATAAGCATCGAACATACATAAATACACCATTATGAGTTCTAAAACCAAGTTCACATGAATATAATTAAATAACCATTAACCAACTAAATATGATATTACTCTTCAAATAAAACATCATTGCCATGCTGGTTCAAAAATAATTCCTCCAAATTCATCTTTCCAGAACCAAGTTAAACTTTTTTCGATTAAGGAAATATACATTTAAAAGAACCAAAAATAGGCAAGCTTTTCCCAAATCCACAAAATTACTTCCTTACGTAAATTAAAAAAAATACTTAAATTAACTATTAATTAATGTCAATATTTATTAATCCGCGATTAATAAAATATAAATAATTAATAATAAATAACAAAACAACAAATTAAGTATCTAATTAGAAAAATATGCATTACTAATAAAATACAATTTTGAAAATTAATTAATGTATATTGCCATGTATACAATTAATTAATTACAACTAATTGTAATTTATTAATTGATTGCCATATTTACACTTTATTAAAAATTAATTTAAAAATTTACATTTAATAATAATAAATTTACATTTAATAATAATAAATTATTATTATATTTTTTTTGATAAAAAAAATATATTTAAAAAAAAACACTTTTTACGAAAATAATAAAAGTATGGGGGGAGGGTACCCACGTGCCCCCCCCCCCCCCCCCTTGGTAGCTCATGCTGCCCTTAGGCAGCGCTGCTACCCAAAGGTAGCAAGCGCTGTCAAGGGCAGCGATGCTACCTCAAGGAGCACACTACACCCCTCCACGTGGTGGGGGAAACTCTGCCACGTGGATGGGGGTTGATATTTTTTTTTAATTTTTTTAAAAAATTCACTTACTGTGTAAAACACAGTCCAAAAAAAACTAGTCTCCTAGAGACTTAAAAGAATTTTTTTTTTCTTTTCTCTAAAAAAACCATAAGTTTTCTTAAATAAACATTTTTATTTTTATTTATTTATTTATTTTTGAAAACCCAGATTCAAGGAAGGGAAATATTTTTTAAAAACAAACACCAGATTGGCAAAATAATAAGGATTACATCCATTATCCCAACACAGGCATAATTCTCTGATTAAAGCTTGAATTTGAAAGCATTAATTTAGAATTTTAACAAATTTTCATTGTAAACAGCCAATCTCAAGTTTATTTTTTATTTTAAAACAATCAGAGAAACCATAATCTAAACTTGGAATGGAAACAAACAAGAAGGGTTTGGATTGGAAATAAACTTGCATCTGTTTCATTTTCCCCAAATAGATGAGATTTTTCCCTCTTCACACATAAATTTCTTAAAAATCCAAAACAATTTCTTTAAAACAAGGAAATCAATGAAATTAACCAGAGGCCTACCTGGCTCAGCAATCCTGGAAAGATTGAAGAAGAGCCCCATTCTCCAGCTCAAGAAATTCCCTCTCTTCCCAAACCCCCAAATTTTCCATCCAAAAATATTTTCCAAAAATATTTTTCCAAAAATATCAATCCCCATATTTTTCCAAGAGCCTAGGTTAAATGGGAGAAGTTTGACCAAAATTTTATTTTTGGAATTAAAATATTTTATTTAAAATAATTCACAAAAATCATTCTTTTCCAACTATATCAACAAATTAAACTTGCCTTTCAATTTAAAATTGATTTTCTCCAATAACTGAAATTAACCTTTCTATTTCAAAAAGCCAACAAGATTAAATTAATTCTATTTCAATTAAATTAAAATCTTCCTTTTCATAGGCATAAACATAATACATTTAATATTTAAATTTAACCATTTAATTGCACTTGCTACCAAACTGAATCGGGCACTTCAATTAATGATTGATCACATAAAAAGGGAGCCTATTTAATTTAGTCCATTAATATTTAATGCACAAACACATATTTAATCAAATTAAATACTAAGGACTAATTGCTCAATTTAACCATACACACCAAACACGCAACCCAAGAAAGCCACACAGATAGATGACCTGCATACCCAACCAAAGGGGATACCGATGATGACTGACGATGCTCACTTGAGCACGACTATGGTTGAACGAGGGTCTTACGACCACCTAATCCAACTCTAAGGATCGAAGAGGTAAACTCAAACCTGTAAATTCCAGGTGGAGATGAACCTCTCACCCATGCGGTACTGTACCTGAAATCTCCTACAACCAAGAGTCACACATGCATACATATATAAACTTAATGAAAGCATTAGCTCGAGATAATAACATGAAATTGGAGAATTAATAACTTTCATACAAATCGGTGTGAAGACCACATAAACCGATATGCACTAAAATCAAAACACCTGACTATAATCATTATATTATGATAAACTAATCAAGGTCAAACTGAGATTAGAAATTGATTAGGGCAGGGGTACTATAGTAAAAGATATTCTCAGGTGGAAGGCATAGAATTTGAAGAAACTTTTTCTCTGGTAGCAAGGATGGAAGCCTCATATGTTTCTTGCATTTTCTTCTTACAAGATGTCAAATAAATATTTTTGAATGGAGATATGGAAGAAGAAGTTTACATTGAGCAACCAGATGGATTTAGATTGATAGAAGAACTAGATATGGTATAAAGACTAAAGAAAGCATTGTATGGACTCAAACAGGCACATAGAGCCTGATATGCAAGATCATAGAAGTATTTGTTTCAACAAAATTTTAAGAAAGGTATAGTAGACAATGATGTTTATTTAAAGATTGATGGAGATAAGTTGTTAATTGTTATATTTTATGTGGATGACATTATATTAGGAGGAAATGATAATTTATGTAGAGGGTTTTCTAAAGAGATGCAAAAAGAATTTGAGATGTCAATGATTAGTGAGTTGTCTTTATTTATTGGGTTACAAGTTATTCAATCTGAATATGGAATTTTTCTCTCAAAGCATGTATGTGAAAAATATGTTGAAGAAATTTGGTTTTGATGATTGTAAATTGGTTACAACTCTTTTAACCATTGGATACAACTTAAGTAAAGATGACGAGTCTCTAGAGGTTGAATAGAAGTACTGTCATCATTGATTTCAATATGGCCGAAATTGTGAGGCAGCCCTACAAAACTGGTCCATTTCATACCTCACATGCTCCGAGCGAGGCTAACCTACTTCGTTGGTTAGTCAAAATTTGTTTTTTATCATTTTTAAGTTAGTTTTTTTTTTGCAATTTTACCTGTAGATCAGACTTTAAAGTCTGACTTGTAGGGTGTTTGGGTGTTTTTATGCACATCGGACTTTAAAGTCCGATGTGCATGTTTGCCTATAATTAAGTGCAAGTTAGACTTTAAAGTCCGACCTGCAAGCTATTTTGCTTGTAGTTCTTTGTAGATCAGACTTTAAAATGGAACAACCACAACTTGCAAACTTGATGCCTCACTTGGTATAGGAGACCATTGTGCAGTAGGAGGAAAACTTTGTGTCTTTTGTATAATCATTGACCTTATTATTTCCTTCTTATGAGATAATAATGACAAAGTTTGGATGTACTTCTTTTTAGACAGTTCAGATAACCAAAAGACGACTAAGAGGGAGGGTTGAATAAGTTGTCACAGATTACAGGAACTTTCAACAATTAAAACTTTAAAACTGGAACCCAAAACAATAATACCGGAATAGCAGTTAATCCAATTAAGCATAAACAATAGTCACAGAATAAAAGCCATTGACACAACACCAAGATTTGTATGTGGAAAAATCACGGTGGAAATCCTACCCACAGTCAAATAATACTTCTGCAGTAAGTATGTGAATTACAATGAAGGGGCCTGCACTTGTAGGAAGGCCAACAACCTAGAGCACACTTCTCATCACAAAAGGAGCCTCACTAACTACATATAAATCCAGACTAAAATCTGGAGAAGTGTTGAACTGCAAAAGATAGCATCTCCTATGCCAGAGTACAGTTCCAATTAAGCTCAATATCGGAGGATTAAATCCTCTTACATAAACCCAATTCAATCTCCAATGATCGACCAGCTCCTCTATCTAAATGATATTACATTATTCACACATTAAATGACCTCTTACATTAACCATGATGATCTACAATGAGATCTTACAACTTATTTATACAAACCCTCGACCATAAACAATCAGGTCGACCACTAGCCAATAAACCAATTACATAATTACAAACCATGTCAGTCTTAGACCAAATAAATGATATCATCACAAAAGACATCCCAAAAATACATCAATAGGTCCTATCCACATGTTACATTAAAGCCGGTCCATAACCTAGATCAACTGGGACCAAGTATAGGTCCACACACTTTAGCAATGATCTCCAAATGCCAAGTCTCAAACATGATCACCAACAACATCCTAAAACTCCATTAGAAGCTGCACCAACACCACTTATGCAATTCATCAAAGATCTCCACTAAAAGCTCTACCAGTGAAACCCTCATTGGAACTAGAAACCAATCTTCTAAGCAAGCGAAATAGCATCCAATCACCATACCAAAACCAATTGGCCAAATATGAGTATAAGTATCATGAACAAGCCAATTCCATCACCAGATTATACTGGAGCCTACCAGATCATGTCAGATCAAAGTTAACCAAAAACCACTTAATCTACCAGGACCAGAAGGGTGTCGATAAAGCATCCAAATAGCTAGTGTTGACATCAATGACAAAAAATCAATTCAACCAAATGGCCAACATTATCCCCCTTTGGAATTGATGGCAACACTAGATGTGAAAAACATCTAAATACCAAGAAATGCCAAACACATCTCCCCCTGTGGAAGACAACCAACAATATCCTGCACATAACTCTGTATATCAATATATCTCCCCCTTTGACATTTACTTTTTCACATCAATATCACTCCCCCTTTGACATCAATGCTAGAAATCTGACAAAAATATCAAAGCAAAAATGTAAGCCTCTAAATCACAAAGTTGACTACTCCCCCTAAGCAGTAGCATCCCACATTAGTGCTAGAATGAATAGTATCTTAGGTAATGCATGCCGGATTGATGCCAAACCACATTAATCAAGTCTCTACTGGAGGGGCATAAACTGTTGGCATTATGTGAACCAGTATGAGAACATGATGACATTGTATGTTGTCATTGATGTCAATATGTTGAAGAAGAGAGAACCTATATGCTACCAAGAACTAGTATATGTGAGAACCGGTATGACATTATGGACCGGTATATGTGCCAAAGTGAAGCGGTGTGGTTGTTCAAGGTGAACCAACATGTGGTTATGGGAACTTGTACATGGAAGCTTTGTATGACTACCGGTTGGTAGTCTCAACTTCAAGGTTTCCGGTTGAAGTACTTCTAGCTTGTGTGACTCAACCGGTGACTGTGTGTGATGAGTTAGCATTGTAACGAAGAACAAATCGTGTTGCCACATCAGCCTTGTGCGTGTGAAGGATCTTGCATGAAGGAGTTTGTTCCTATCTACCTTAGGAATGTGCGAAGTCTATAAATGGTGAAAACACTTGATGGGTTATCAGCCACCATGAAAGTGATAGAAAATGAATGATGGAGAATGTCTTGAGATTGGTTCGAGACTGTTGCATTTAATGCAATGTGCTCAATGGTCAGGATTTAACCATTTGAATTGCTTAACCTAATAGGTTTAGGGTTTAGGGTTTATGCTACCAACCTATCTGTTTCCTATAAGGTTGATGTTGTGTTTCTTTCTAAGGTTGTTGGCAAAACATTATGTGTATGTACACGATTCTTTCCATACCAGAGGAGAGAAGTGATAATTGCAGAGTGTAAGTGCAGAAGATGAAGAGGAGCTAAAGTGGATCTGCATTGGCATTAAGTGTTGTTACGAGATCATTGTAATACCTGTTGATCTCTAACCACTTCAACAGTTGGGAAATCCCTTAATAGGGTAGCTTTAACTAGCTTACTATAAATCCTTTAACAGGGTGACTCAAAACCATTGAGTTCTTGAAATCCTCTAACAAGGTAACCTTTAACAGGGTTTAACCCTTAACCGGGTATTCTAGCCATCCCTTAACCGAGTGATCCCTAATAGGATCAGTTCCTAACATAACCTATTGTATCAGTCTTTAACTGGACAAGGCTCCTAACAGAGCGGACTTCTAAAGAGTTCAAAAACAACTTATGGGTATTGGGTTTTTCCAGTTGGGTTTCCACGTGAAAAATCTGTGTGTCATGTGTGATGTTATTCATATGATGGTTTAAGTGATTTGTGTCTGAAGGTAAATCATGTTGATCTAGCTGTTTATATATCTTTGATGATTACATGTTCATGCAAGGGTGAAATGGAAATGAAGTATTAGATTGTATGAAAAGATAAGTGTCAACCGGTTTATGCTTGTCTCAATTATTCTAGGTTTTGTCGGTTGTACTCTGTTTAAGACCGGTGTTACTGTTTGTCTGCCAAAGCACAGTGTCTGCTGACAAACTGGTTTAGGATTGTGTTTTTGTCTGTACTTATTCACCCTCCCCTCTCAGTATCGGTTTGGTACTATCCATTCATCATTGAGTTATCAATTGGTATCAGAGCATCCTCCAGGTCCTCTGTGTTATAAGCTTAATCGCTTGAGGAAAAGATCCCAATCTAATGATGAAGAGGGAAGGTCCAAAGTTCAACAGAGATAATTTCAGTACATAGAAAGACAGAATGAAGATATACATCAGAAGCACGGGTTCTCAACAGTGGAGCTATTTTGAGAATGCTTATGTTGCCCCTACCGGTACTCTCATCGATGATCAAAAGAGAGAGATGCAGGAGAATGGGCAAGTCATGGAAGCTCTAATTAGTAGTTTATCTAACATTGAGTTTATTCATGTCCAAGATAAAGTAAATCCCAAAGAAGTATAGGATACTCTTGAAAATATCTATGGCAGTGATGAGCATGTAAAACAAGCTAAGGAAGAAACCCTTAGAGGGAAGTTTGAAGACATGCGGATGGTTGAAGGTGAGACCATTCAATAGTATGGAATAAGAATCAAAACTATTGTCAGAGATATCAAGAGTGCAAGTGGTAAAATGGAAGATTCCACTGTGGTAAGAAAAGTTCTAAGATCCTTATTAGCGGTCTATGTAATAAGGGTTGTTGTTATTCAGGAGTTGAGATCAATAGACAAGACTAAGGTATCCCTAGACTCCATCATTGCAAAGTTGACAACCTATGAGCTAAATAGTTTTGATGGTAGTGTTCAAAAGACTGAATCAACTTTTAAAGCTTTTATTGTACCATCTAGTAAAGGAAAAGAAACTAGCACTAGTGGTGAACCAAGACAGAGCAGAGAAATGGATGATGAGGAGATTCTGATGGTATTTGAAGCTCTTCTTGCCAGGAAACTTCCTAAAGGAACTGGTAAATACAGAGGTAAGCTCCCTTTGAAATGCTTTTCTTGTAATTGGATAGGACATATTGCTGTAAACTGTCCTAATGGTGACAACAAGGACAAACCAGAAAGGTTCAAGAAATTCAAAAGAGGAAACCAGAGAAACTGTTTTGTGGCAGTTGATGAAGGTGTCACAGATGAGGAGTCAGAAGATGAAGAAAATGAAAATATTGTGTTTGTTGCTGTCAAGGAAGATGTGTCAGACAAGAAGGCTCTTGTCTCCTACTTTGATAATTACAATGAGTGGATTATTGACAGTGGCTGTTCTCACCATATGACTAGTGATCGGAGCAAGTTTCTATCCTTGGAAGAGTATGATGGTGGTGTGGTTCGCTTTGGTAATGATGCACCATGTATGGTTAAAGGCAGAGGGTCCATCTCTCTGAATGGAAAGAGTAGTGCTGACAATGTGTATTGGGTTGATGGTCTCAGACACAACCTTCTGAGTGTTGTCCAGCTGAATGGTAGTGGTCTCACTCTAAAATTCAAGAATGGAGTGTGCAGAATCAAAGGAAAGAATGGTGAATTGGTGGCCACCGGTATGTAGACCAAAGGAAACCTATTTCAGCTGAATGCAAATATAAGTACATGTCTTATGGCTAAATTCGATGATAGATGGATATGGCATAGGAGACTCTGCCATGTAAAATTTGATAACATTGTGAAGGCTAGTAAGATCAAGGTAGTTAGAGGATTGTCAGTGCTGAGCAAACCAGAAAATACCTTGTGCAGAGAGTGTCAACTGGGGAAAATGTCTTCCTCAACTTTTAAAGGTAAACCTTTTGCTGCTGACAATTTGCTTGATGTTGTGCATACTGATTTGTGTGGTCCTATGAAAACTAGGAGTGTGTAGGGTGATAGGTACTTCATGATTCTCATTGATGACTTCTCAAGAATGATGTGGGTCACATTCTTGAAAGATAAGTCTGAAGCTTTTGTAAAGTTCAAAGCTTTCAGAGCATTAGTGGAGAAGGAAAGTGGTAAAAGGATCAAGTTCCTGAGAACTAATCAAGGAGGGGAATTCACTTTTGGTGAATTCAACAAGTACTGTGAAGAACATGGCATCAAGAGGCAACTGTTTGCCCCTTGGACTCCATAGCAGAATGACCTAGCAGAGAGGAATAACCGGACTTTGGTTGAAGAAGCTAGAACTATGTTGATTCAAGGAAAGGTTGCTCACACCTTTTGGAGAGAAGCGGTGAGCACACCAGTCTACACAATGAACCGGGTACTCATCAAGAAAGGTAAGGATAAAAATCCTTATGAGTATTGGACTGGTAAGACACCTGTGGTTAGCTACTTTAGAGTGTTTGGTAGAAAATGTTACATCAAGAGGAGTGAACACTAGAGCAAATTTGATGCAAAATGTGATGAGGGAATATTGCTAGGGTATTCCACCAAGAGAAAAGCTCTCAAGTGTTTCAATAATAGGACTCAAAGAATTATGGAAAGAATCAATGTAAGAGTTGATGAAACCTCTGAGAAAACTGAGGAAACCGACAGTGAGCAAGTGGTAAATGAACCGGTTGTAACCTTCTGGGAACTGGTTGCCAGTCAACCAAGTACCAATAACAGTGTTCCTACATCGGTAGATGTAGATGTTGATACTAATGGAGATGAGGATGAAGAAGAAAAGCAAGAGGAATCTATTAAGACCATTCCTCGGTATGTCAAGCTGAATCATGATCCTAAGGAGATCATAGGAGATAAGGATGCAATAATCCTTACAAGAAAAAAGGTTAGAGAAAACTCATGTATGATCTTTGAATTTGAGCCTAAATCATTCAAAGAGGCACATAAAGATGAAGACTGGTTCAAGGCAATGGAAGAGGAACTTGACCAGATAGAGAGAAATGGTACATGGTCTTTGGTACCTAGACCAGAGCATAAAAATGCCATTGGTACCAAATGGGTTTTCAGAAATAAGCTGAATGAGGATGGCACAGTGATTAGAAACAAAGCCAAACTGGTGTGTAAAGGATATGCCCAAGAAGAAGGAGAAGACTATGGAGAAACCTTTACTCCTGTAGCCAGATTGGAAGGAGTTCATATGCTTCTTGCATATGCAGCTTTTAAAGGATTTAAAGTATATCAAATGGATGTAAAATTTGCATTCCTAAATGGTGTACTTGAAGAGGAGGTGTATATAGAATAACTAGATGGGTTTGCCCTATCTGAAGATAGTGACATGGTGTGTAGGCTACATAAAGCCTTATATGGTCTAAAATAGGCACCTAGAGCATGGTATGAATGCCTGCACTCCCATCTTGTGAAGATTGGATTTGAGAGAACAAGCGAAGATAGCAATATCTACTTGAAGTCTGAAGGAGATCGGATCCTAATCTGTGAGGTATTTGTTGATGACATTATCTTTGGTGGAGATGACAAGATGAGTCATGAGTTTGCAGATGAGATGAAGAAAGAGTTTGAGATGTCACTCATAGGGGAGATTAAGTTCTTCACTGGACTACAGATTCAACAGATGAAAGATGGAATCTTTATCACTCAGTCCAAGTATGTCAAAGAGGTGTTGAAGACCTTTGGCATGGAAGATAGAAAACTGGTTGGTACACTGATGGTGACTGGTTGTAAACTATCCAAAGAGGATGACTCATCATTGGTTAATGAGAAGCAATACTGATCAATGATTGGTAAGTTGCATTATGTAGTGCATAGCAGACCAGATATTGCACATGTAGTTGGCATTACTGCAAGGTTCTAGAAAAGTCCAAGAGAATCCCACTTGGTTGCAGTCAAGTGGATTCTTAGGTATCTGAAGGGAACTATTGATTATGGATTGTGGTATCCATATAACAAGGATTTCAACTTGAAAGTATTCACAAATGCTGATTGGGCAGGTAATGTGGACGACCGGAAGAGCACAACTGATGGTGCATTCTTTCTCGGTGGTAGACTAGTCTCATGGATGAGTAAGAAGCAGAGTATGTTGTAGCTTTCATGAACTGCACTCAGATAATTTGGATGAAGCATGTATTAAATGGCTTCAAAGTTCCTGTATTTGAACCAATAAGTATATTTTGTGACAATACTAGTGCAATTAACATCTCCAAGAATCCAGTTTTACATTCTAGAACCAACCACTTTGAGCTTAAGTATCATTTCTTGAGGGAAAAGGTTCAGAACAAAGAGATTGCACTGGAACATGTCTCTAGTAAGGAGTAGTTAGCAGACATATTCACCAAGCCTCTTCCAAAGGCTACATTTATGTACTTAAGAGGTGAATTAGGGGTGCTACCCCTTCAACAGGTAAACTAAAGGTATATGCTCCACATCAGTCAAGTATTGCATAGTCAAATTTTTCTTCAGGATTGATGTGTTGAAGGATGCTACCCCTTAGGGGGAGCAACATAATGGAACAAGGAAGCTTGTGCCTCCACTTTGGCATTGTTGTCAAACGGGGAGAAGAAGTGAAGTCAAGAGATATTTGCAGAAATTGGGGGAGAAGAAGTAAAGCAAAGAGATATCTTTGTATATTGCCATCAATGCCAAAGGGGGAGATTGTTGGCACTATGTGAACCGGTATGAGGACATGATGACATTATATGTTGTCATTGATGTCAATATGCTGAAGAAGAGAGAATCAGTATGCTACCAAGAACCGGTATATGTGAGAACTGGTATGACATTGTGGACTGGTATATGTACCAAAGTGAAGCAGTGTGGTTGTTCAAGGTGAATCGACATGTGGTTATGGGAACTTGTACATGGAAGTTTTGTATGACTATTGGTTGGTAGTCTCAACTTCAGGGTTTCCGGTTGAAGTAATTCTAGCTTGTGTGACTCAATTGGTGACTGTGTGTGATGAGTTAGCATTGTAATGAAGAGCATATCATGTTGCCACATCAGCCTTGTGCGCATGAAGGATCTTGCATGACAGAGATTGTTCCTATCTACCTCGGGAATGTGCAAAGTCTGTAAATGGTGAAAACGCGTGATGGGTTATCAGCTGCCATGAAAGCAGTGGAAAACGAATGATGGAAAACATCTCGAGATTGGTTCAAGACTATTGCATTTAATGCAATGTGCTCAATGGTCAGGATTGAACCATTTGAATTGCTTAACCTAACAGGTTTAGGGTTTAGGGTTTATGCTACCGACCTATCTGTTTCCTATAAGGTTGATGTTGTGTTTCTTTTTGAGGTTGTGGGCAAAAAGTTGTGTGTATGTATCCAAGTGAAGGGATACGTGATTCTTGTTAGACCAGAGGAGAGAAGTGATACCTGCAGAGTGTAAGTGCAGAAGATGAAGAGGAGCTAAAGTGGATCTGCATTGGCATTGAGTGTTGTTACGAGATCATTGTAATACCTGTTGATCTCTAACCACTTCAATAGTTTGGAAATCCCTTAACAGGGTAGCTTTAATCGGCTTACTGTAAATCCTTTAACAGGGTGACTCAAAACCATTGAGTTCTTGAAATCCTCTAACAAGGTAACCTTTAACAGGGTTTAACCCTTAACCGGGTATTCTAGCCATCCCTTAACTGGGTGATCCCTAACAGGATCGGTTCCTAACATAACCTATTGTATCAGTTCCTAACATAACCTATTGTATCGGTCTTTAACCAGACAAGGCTCCTAACAGAGCGGACTTCTAAAGAGTTCAAAAAAAACTTGTGGGTATTGGTTTTTCCCAGTTGGGTTTCCACATGAAAAATCTGTGTGTCATGTGTGGTGTTATTCATGTGATGGTTTAAGTGATTTGTGTCTAAAGGTAAATCAAGTTGATCTAGCTGTTTATATATCTTTGATGATAGATTACATGTTCATGCACTACAGTGAAATGGAAATGAAGTATTAGATTTTATGAAAAAATAAGTGTCAACCGGTTTATGCTTGTCTCAATTATTTTGGGTTTTGCCAGTTGTACTCTGTTTAAGACCGGTGTTACTGTTTGTCTGCCAAAGCACAGTGTCTGATGACAAACCAGTTTAGGATTGTGTTTTTTTCTATACTGATTCACCCCCCCTCTCAGTACCGGTTTGGTACTATCCATTCATCATTGAGTTATCATAAACTCCCAATATGTCTCTCGGGTACTCAAATGATTCCTTGGATAAAGGTTTAGTGAAAATATCCGCAATCTGTTCTTTAGTGTTCACATAAACTAGTCTAACTTACTTTTCTTCCACCTTCTCCTTCAAAAAGTTATACTTGATAGATATGTGATTTGTCTTAGAATGAAATACCAGATTATTTGATATATCAATAAAAGTAGAGTTATCACAGTGAATAACTACCGGTGCATTACAATCCACCTTTATATCTATCAACATTTGCTTCATCCATAAAACTTGTGTAGAATTAGTAGCAACAACAACATACTCAGCTTCAACAGTAGATACATAAGTACATGACTATTTCTTACTGATCCATGAAACCAACTTATTTCCAAGAAAGAAAGCTCCATCGGAAGTACCTTTTCGGTCATCAACATCTCCAGCTCAATTAGCATCCGTATATGCACATAAATTAAAGTTATCATCCTTAGGGTACCACAAACCATATTTCGATGTACCTTGTAAGTATCTAAAAATACTTTTCACCACCATCTCATGATTTTCTCTAGGATCACTCTCAAATCTTGATACAATAAAAACAACATTCATAATGCCAAGTCTAGTCCGAGTCAAATAAAGTAGACCTCCAATCATAGATTTTGTATCTTGTAGGATTTACCGGTGTAGAAACATCTTTTCTTGTCAATTTCTCACTTGTAACCATAGGTGTACTTACTGGTTTAGAATGTCCTATACCAAATTTCTTCAACAATTCCTTAGCATATTTAGTTTGACAGATAAAAATACCTTTGTCAGTCGGAGTAATCTGGAAACCTAAGAAAAAAATCATCTCACCAATCATAGACATCTCAAATTCTTTCTCCATATTCTTAGAAAATTCTATGCATAACTTATCTTCACCTCCAAAAATAATGTCATCAACAAATACTTCAACAATCAGTATATCATTATTAGTGATTTTATAATATAAATTACTGTCAGCACTGCCCTTAGTAAAACCAAGCTTCAAAAGATATTTATCCAACCTTGCATACCAAGCTCTAGGTGCTTGTTTCAATCCATACAAATCTTTCCTTAACTTGCAAACCATATATGTATCATCTAATAGTGAAAAACCATCAGGTTACTCAATATAAATCTCCTCATCAAGATCCTCATTCAAAAAATGAACATTTAACATCCATTTGATAAACCTTGTAGTTTTTATAAGCACCATAGGCAATAAATAATCTTATATCTTGAATCCTATCTATAGGTGCAAAAGTCTCTCCATAATCAATTCCTTCCTTCTGAGAATATCCTTTACAAACCAATCTAGCCTTATTCCTTATAACTTGACCATCCTCATTCAATTTATTCCTAAAAACCTATTTAGTTCCAATAACATTTTTATTTTTAGGCTGGGGAACCAAAGTCCATGTGCTATTTTTCTCAATCTGATCTAATTCTTCTTCCATAGCTTTCAACCAATGTTCATATTTACATGCCTCAATTATTGATACCGGTTCAGCTTGTGAAATTAAACATACCTCATTAGTTGCCAATCTTCTTCTTCTCATTACTCTTATTGCTCTTATCCCTAATGATTTGATCTTCAGAATGATTCAGTCTTACATACCTAGGAGTCTTCTGACTTTCTATTCCTCTTCCTTGTTCTTCAGTTATTGTAGATATAATCATTTCCACTGTCGATTCCTTCTCATAAACTCTGATTTGACTTCTGTTCAACTCATCTACTTTGACATTAGCACCCTCCACAAGTCTCTTCAATATCTTGTTATAACATATATATGCTTTGCTTTCATTAGAATAACCAAGAAATATTCCTTCATCACATCTAGGGTTAAATTTTCCAATAGTATCATCTCTCCTGATATAACATTTACTACCAAAAATTCTAAAATACTTAACTGGAGGTGTATTGCCAAACCATAATTAATAAGGTGTCTTACTGATTTCTCCTTTGATATGTACTTTGTTGAATGTATAAAATGTTGTACTCATTTCTTCTCTCCAATAGATATGAGGTAGATTAACTTCCACCATTATTGTTCTAGAAGCATCCAAGATAGTTTTTTTTTTCCTTTCCACAACTCCATTTTGCTGAAATGTCCGGGGAGCAGAAAATTGTCTTCTTATACCATGCTTGTCACAAAAGTTATTAAACTCACCGGATGTGAATTCTCCACCATGATCTGATCTCAAAAATTTAATCTTCAATCCTATCTCAGTTTCCACTTTAGCCTTAAAGATTTTAAACTTTTCAAATGCTTCATATTTTTCTCTCAAAAAAGTAACCCACATCATTCTAGAATAATCATCAATGATTAGCATGAAATATCTATCACCATGAAAACTTTTAACTCTAACAGGGCCATACAAATCATTATGAATAAGATCAAGAACATCATTTGATTTATCTTGTATACTCCTAAAAGAGGTTCTAACCTGTTTACCCATTTGGCATTCTTTACATATCATATTATAGGGCTTCATAATCTTAGCTATATCCCTAACTGCCTTAGTTGAACTAATCTTCACAATGCAATCAAAATTCACATGACACAACCTTTTATGCCATAGCCAACTTTCATCAATCTATGTAATCAAACATGTCTTCTCACTGGAGTTCAAATGAAATATGTTACCTTTTGTCTGTGTACCGATTGCAATCTCCAAGCCAAATCTGTTAATGATTTTGCATTTTCCATCCTTGAACTATAATTGAAATCCCTTATCTACCAATTGTCCTACACTCAAAAGAATATGCTTCAAACCTTCAACATAATAAACATTATCAATATTGTTCTTACCATCCAATGATATAGTTCCTTTTCTTTTAATCATACATGCCTTGTCATCTCCAAATCTAACAAGTCAACCATCAAATTCTTGCAAAGACAAAAAATTCCCTTTATCTCCATTCATATGATGTGAACAACCAGTATCAATTACCCATTCATCCTTGTCATCAATTTTAGCAGAAAGTGCCTTCTATTCAAGTACATTCTCTTCTAGTGTTGGATCATCTTCTTTGATATACAACAACACCCATTCCTTCCCATTTCCGAATCCACTAGTAGAGTCTTCTGCCGATTCATCATCTGAATCAGTAATGCCTTCCTCATCCGCTATGTAGCATGATTTGTCTCTATTTTTCTAGTATTTATACTTGTTATGATATCCAGGGTTAGGCTTAGATGATCTTTTAACTCTTTCTTCAAATCTTGAATTCCTTTCAGGACATCTAGATGCAAAATGACCAATCTTATTACATGAAAAATATTTAAAAGGTGCTTTTCCTTCATACTTACTTCCTACCGATCCTTTTGGTACTCTTCTAGCAAATAGTGCTTCAAGGTTCTCAAACTCATCATCTTCTCTTTTCATATCTTCTAACTTCTTTACATATAAAGCTTTCCAGTCTTGCTTACTAGTTGCAGATGTAGATGTAGGAAAATCAAGTTTAGTCTTCACACCTATAGAAGGTCCAAATTCCTCAAGCTCAAAAGCAGATAGTTTCCCAACCAAAGTATCTCTATTGATAGATGTATTAGCTATTGTTCTCAGCTCATTAATAGCAGTAGCCTTCATTTTGTAAGCCGATGGTAGGGTTCTCAAGACTTTAGAAATAATTTTATCTTCACTCAGAGTTCCGCCACAACAATCTCATTTACCTTTTCCATGAATGTGGTAATCCTTTCATCTTCTTCCATCTTTAGGTTTTCACATTTCACTTGGTAACCATCAATTTTAGCAATCTTCACTATAGGGTCACCTTCATTAAGAGTCTCCAACTTATCCCATATAGCCTTTCCAGATGATTTGTCTGTTAATCCCATTATTTGCTGATTAGAAAGTGCACACAAGAGGGCTTCTCTTGATCTACAATCATTCTCAAGCTCCTTGTCTAGGTTTGTTAGAGGAGGATTGCCAGATCTCAGATTATAGTGTGTGACACCATTAGGTGTGATCTCCCAAATCTCCTTGCCAAGACATCTCAGATGAGCCTCCATCTGAATCTTCCATAGTGTGTAATTTGTTCCATCAAGCCTCAAAATATCCCTTCGAAAGATAGCTCCAGAACAACTAGATGAGCTTGAACTATTAGTCTCCATAGGATCTTCCTCAAGCAGTTAATATTTCTACCTAGATTATAGGAACTTTCAACAATTAAAACTTTAATACCAGAACCCAAAACAATAATACCAAAATAACAGTTAATCCAATTAAGAATAAACAATAGTCATAGAATAAAAGTCATTGACACAACACCAAGATTTGTATGTGGAAAACCTAGTAAAGGGAAAAACCACGATGGGAAGCCTACCCATAGTCAGATAATACTTCTGTAGTAAGTATGTGAATTACAATGAAGGGGTGTACACTTGCATGAAGGCCAACAACATAGAGTACATTTCTCATCACAAAAGGAACCTCACTGACTACATACAAATCTAGACTACAATCCAAAGAAGTGTTGAACTGCAAAAGATAGCATCTCCTATGCTAGAGTACAATTTTGATTAAGCTCAATACCAGAGGGCTAAATCCTCTTACATAAACCCAATTCGATCTCCAATGATCAACCAACTCCTCTACCTGAATGATATTACATTATTCACACATTACATGACCTCTTACATTAACCATGATGATCTACAATGAGATCTTACATCTTATTTATATAAACCCTCGACCATAAACAATTAGGTCAGCCACCAAACAATAAACCAATTACATAATTACAAACCATGTCAGCCTTAGATCAAACAAATAATACCATCACATAAGACATCCCAGAAATACATCAATATGTCCTATCCACACGTTACATTAAAGACGGTCCACAACCTAGATCAACCGGGACAAAGTATAGGTCCACACGCTTCAACAATGATCTCCAAACACCAAGTCTCAAACATGATCACCAATAGCATCTTGAAACTCCATCAGAAGTTGCACCAGAACCACTTATGCAATTCATCAAAGATCTCCACTAAAAGCTCTGCCAGTGAAACCCTTGTCGGTTTGAGAAACCAATCTTCTAAGCAAGCAGGATAGCATCCAATCACCAGACCAAAACCAACTGACCAAATATGAGTATGAGTATCATGAACAAGCCAATTCTATCACCAGATTATATTGGAGCCTACCAGATCATGTCGGATCCAAGTTAACTAGAAACCACTTAACCTATTGGGACCAGAAGGGTGTCGATAAAACATCCAAACAACTAGTGTTGACATCAATGATAAAACATCAATGCAACACATAATCAATTCCACCAACTGGCCAACACTTCTCTCTTGTCAATAAGGTCAATAAGGTCAATGATACAAAGATTGGTCATGTGGACATGCAAGAGTTCATTGATCAAGTTGAGAAATCCCCTTCGCATATGGAAAGCTTAATCAAATCAGAGTTGCACAAGTATTCTTCTTTCCCAGTAGCAGCTCATGATCTAGATTTTGTACTTGCAGTGGTAGATCATTTTGATCCTAATACAAGATAGGTGAAGGATGTAAATCAAAATGTTGTCATGACACTAGACAGTGTTTTCTTTAACAGTGTGTTTAAGGGTTCTCCAATAGAATATGTAGTAGATATAACCAAAGATGGTGCTCAAGAGTATTATGAGAAGATTGAAGTGAAATGTAAAAAAATGATTAATATAGTTTTCTTATATTCAGCTAGAGTTTCCACCACTTCAAGATGGCCTAAATACTTCTATATGAGTGATTTCAATGAAGTATACAATGATATGGTCACTATGCTAGCACGAGTGATAGGTCTGAGAGATTCTCATTACTTTTAGAATTGGATGTGCTATTACATGAACATAATTAGAAAAGGGACCACCAAAATAGATTGGGGTGAGTAGATTAGTGATGCACTTTGTTCACAGTTGAAAGAGGTCAAAACAACACTGAATTTCTATATGACCTCATACCTTGTGTATGTTGCCGCCTCTATGAGGCAATATCCAGGTTTGTCTACAAAGGGTGATAGAAGCTTAGTACCTGTTTGGAACTATTATGATCAACTTACAATCAATAATCAGGGAAGTCATTTCAGAAGGGTCAATGATGCCTTCTTTGTTGTCTGGAAGTTAATGTTTGATAAAGGTTTAGAGAAGAGAAGACTTTTAGAAGCAACATACAACATAGTTTCTTTCTTTGGTTGTGTATTTCTTCAATTTCCTACTTTCACATATATTCGCATAGGATTTTTTACTGGTGAACCATTCATGATGCCAAGGTATCCTTTAGATAAAATGGTCCTCATGGAATTATGTCAACAATTGATTCATGTACATGAGAGGTAGTCACAAGCTCATAAGACTTGCCTTAAATTTACATAAGCCATTGGCCAATTTTTAGTGATGACCAACCCAAAGGCCAAAAATATGAAGGAAGAAATGCAATGGAATACCATGAGGAGGTTCAAGGATCGTAATAATTTTGATTTTTGTGGGATGAAGAGCAAAATCAAGTGGAGATATACACATGTATATTGGCTCAAAGATGTCTTGGCATATTGTAAAAATAAGGAAGATGTGAGGAGAATGGAAATCATTTGTCTCACTTTGGAACAGATTGAAAATCTAGATTTGGCTAGGATCTCAGATATAATGGAAGCTACTAATGACATAGTAGACTCAACCTACTTTGAATGAAAGATTGCCAATTCTCCCTTGTCACTCATCCAATGGTCCAGGATTGAAAGTAAGTCTATTACTCAAATAATTGCTCCTATTTTGGTTAATACTAATGCATGGTTGTCGAAAAAGGGGATTAGAATGAAACACCTTCCTTCCAGTTCTGGTGATGGTGATAATAGCAATGGTCTAGTTGGCAAAATGGATGAATTAAGGACCAAGAACAAAGTAGATGAGCAAGAATCTCCATCAATCCCTTCGATACAATATAAGGGAAAAGGACCTAAAATGAAATTCATTATGAAAGGGATAAAGAAAGGCGAATCTTCATTAGTTGCACAAGTGACACGAGTAGAAGAGCCTAAGCGACTAGCTGTTGAAGAGGATGAGAAAAAAAAAGAACAAGAAGAAGGAGAAATCCCTCATGAAGAGAAAATGTGAGTTGAAGAACCAACTCATCAAGGTGAAAGTGATACCCCCACCACTTCACAGGTATAAACTCCTACATAAGTCATCATTCATTTTATTGAGTCAGATTCAAATCAAGAGGAAGAAGAATATGATGATGAGGGGTTGAATATAGAATTACCACAACAAGAGGGTGATCAATGATATGTTACATTGTCTAGTCTCTCAAGTTTTGATGATGTTCTTACATCCATTATTGAGTCTTCAATTTTGGATTTTACTAAATCTTTGGAGCAAATAACTATAGAGTAGCACTTAGTGGCCCTACCTTCCATAACAATCAAGGTTGAAGCTCCACCTATTGTAAGTAATATTGTTGCCACAAAGACACCATCTATAGTTGTGACCATAGTTGTTTCAAAGGAGGCATCAATAATGGCTCTTGTTGCTCCATCAACAAAATCACCATCTGTTACCACAACTTTAGTACCAGTAATTCCATCTTCTGCTGCTATGTCTTCAAGTCAGAATGTGTCTTAGATACCGACTACTACTCAGAAGGAGGCCACAATTCCATCTACCAAAGAAGATTTAACATCATGGATGGATATAGTAGCACCTAAAAGGAAGAAACAGGTGATTTCACTAGATGAATTTGATTTTGAGCAGTTGGCTCCTTCCAAAGCTAGAAGCACTAAAAAGCCAAAGATTATTTCTTGGGTGTTGGTGGATCCTACCACAAAAAGAAAATATGTTGAGGTCATGGTACCATCTTCAGATATGAACAAGGATAGTATTCAACTTGAAGATTATTCTATGTAGTCTGTAGAACTTGGAGTGGAGACACATGAGACTGTCAAGTTAGACTCTCAAACTATTTTCAATTCTCTTATGCGAAGGTTTGATCAAGAAAGAGACAAAAATAATGAATCAAAGTAGGAGAAATTGACCAGTGTGCTTCTTGAGGTCACACAATCTTCTTAGGAGGTTGAACTCATTGTTTCCACAATTGATACTGAGGCTCTCAAAAAAGTGAAACAGGTGGACATCAAGGGCCGAGTAGTGGATGAATTGATTGCCCGTTTGAAATCAGAGGGCTCTCATCTTCTGGATTCATTGATTAAGTTGTTGACCAAATTTGAGGTTGTTCAAAGTCAAATGTAAGGTGTCAAAACTTCTTTATCTCAAGAGGTAGAAGATATTGAAAAGAGCGTACCTCTTTGGGTTAAAATGGAGGATTTTAGAATTGATGTCCTTGTAGAAAACAAGGTAATTTAGACAAGAGAGTAGTACATCCAAACTCTTTCATTATTATCTGATAAGAAGGAAATAATAAGGTCAATGATTATGGAGCTGGATCGGGCAAAGAAAGAAGGTGATGATGAGATTGACCATATTTTAGCAATTATTGCTAAGATTCCTTGTTATTTGTATGATGATAATCAAAAGCTTGTGACCAGTGACACCATCATACAAGAATTTCTTTCCCTAATAGATCACTGTATAGAACAATATTTCAAATTGAATGCATTTAATAAACTGTTCGAGATACAGGTTGGTTTTGAAGTTCTTGCCTCAATGCTGAAAGATGGAAGAAAGAAGTATGTGAAAGTTGGAGATGCAGTTTCTATAGTTCACGCCATCACTAGTTCTACCACAATGTCGAACAAAACTGAGATGGAAGTTGTTTTGGCTTGGTTCGAATAATTTAAGAAAATCAATCAGGAGGAGAAAGATGAAAAAAGTGTCTTGCATTGACACTATCTTTTCATGTAGTTGCATTCCTAGGTACTGCAAATTTTCTTGCAATTGTATTTTCATTTTATGCAATAGTTGTAGTCAAGTGGGACTGTGTAGTTGAATTAGTCAACCGTGCCCACCCTTTTCTCAATTTTTTTTCTATAAAAGGAGGATCTCATTTGTATATATTTATCTTTGATTATGCTAAGAAAAACTCTACCAATTTTTTTGTCTCAACTAAGCCTTTGTTCTTTTTTGATGTAAAAGTTGATTCAAGGAAATAAAGATAGCAATCCACTAGTTTCCAAACTTTGTGTTGGGCTGAAGATTGTGATTATGATTAGAATCATTATTATGTTTAGTTCCCATAATCATTTCTTATTCACTTGAATCTTTTTGGTGAAATTGAGAATGTTAATTAAAGAGCTTTCTAATTGTATAAATAAACTTTGTGCTATCTACATATTTGGGAAATTTTCTGACAATTAAGTGATTACATAGGAAGCTTTGTATTGCTACCAATTGCTTGTAGTTTTAGGAATTATTGATCACATCTTGGAGACTTTGAGCTACAAGTTGAGATTTAAGTTGAAATAGTTGTGATTAAAGTAGTTACACTCATGTAATTGAGCTACAAGTTGAGATTTAAGTTGAAATAGTTGTGATTAAAGTAGTTACACTCATGTAAGACTTTGAGCTTACATGATTGTCTAGATATTAAGAATCTTTGTCAAGAAGCTATTTTAGTTGTTAAAGTTTATTAAGTTGTAAGAAATATCATAAAGTGAAGGGAAAATACATTAAATCTGAAAAAAGAGAATTATATGCCCTAAGATTACACCCGAATTTTGTTTTCATAAGCTATTGAAATATCCAAGACTCCAATAGGGAACCTTCCCTTGCTGAGAGGAAAGACTTTGTCTTATCATAGCTGTGTGTGAAATATATATTTTATCATTAGTATGATGGTGACACAATATTCACCCAACAAGTACAAATTGATGATTGGTGGATTATTGTATTTGACTAAATCTAGATCAGATATCATGTAGTCTTTTTTTCGTGGCTAGATTTCAAGCAAATCTGAAGGTGACACATGAGCAACTTGTGAAAAGAATTTTCAGATATTTGAAAGGTACTGTGGAATTTTCACTTTGGTACAAAATGTTGGAGATTTCATGTTAAAAGATTATAATGATGCAGATTGGGATGAAAGTGTTGATGATTGGAAGAGTACTAGTGGTGGTGCTTTATTTTTAGGGGATAGATTGGTCTTCTGGTTCAGTAAGAAATAAGATTCAGTTTCCTTTGATAGTTCTGATACTTAATGTTAAGTACAGATGCCAAGCTAATAAGATGAGAGGGGGGAGTGAATCATACAAACTTAATCTTCCATAAAAACAACAGATTCAACCTCGGTAACATATACTTCAGTAATATAACCAAAACTGCTAAACATGCAAACTCAAAAGCATATAAACATCATAACATTCATAACACCAGATTTAATGTGGAAACCCAAATAGGGAAAAACCACTGTGGGATTTCAGACCCACTAAGAAATATACTCTTCTAGAGTATGCTCGGTTAAAAGAAAATCCTGTTAAAGATTACAAACATATTGCTAGATGTGACCCAGTTAAGGGATTTCCCTCAGATCTGTTAGGATCTTCACCTTGTTATAAGTGACCTAGTTAAAGGATTTCAAACACTCAATCAGAATGCCACCTTGCTAGAGGGTTTTACAAATAAGACTATTAAGTCCACTCGGTTAAGATATTTTCTATCACTTTACAAAATAACATTAATAAAAATCTATCTACAACTTCACATCTAAAAATGCTAAAGAAGATTCTTATTTGCTCAATACAATAGGACTTATCTTGTCCATCTGCTGGGCTCTATACTCTATTATTCAAATAGGTCTTCAAGCTTCAGTGCTCGATAATCACTATGTAGCATCCCTATGCATACACTTGCTCGCATACATTGTTTGTCAACAATTCCTTATTTATAAACAATTCACCAACCACTTAATCTCCTTGATCACATATCCCATGATCAATCATAGCCATCAGATCTTCAAACTTGACTAGTTTCAATGTATCCTTCGATCTGAAAATGTTTTACCCTACCTTGGAACTTGCATACATTTCTTGGAACTTGTGCTAGGGTATTGTGGTTCAATCTGAGCTATAGATCTTCCTGCCGATTTTCCTTTGCCATAGATTCTTTAACAAACTTCATGCATGGCATACCCATCATTTAATCATAACTAGCTCATCAGCTTCCTTCATTAAATAATGCTTTTATTCATTCAATTCATTCTATTACTACTCGGTTGCAACTCGATAAATACTAAACTTCACTCGGTAGACATTCTGCCTTCATTAACCGATAGCGATAACCTTAGGGTTTACCGACTAGGTTCTTTGCTCAGTAACATAGTATAGTATTAATCTTACATTCAATAATATATGTAGGATATCAAAACAATCTAAACATCATGATCTCATCATTGTCTAACTCAGTAATAGTTGCCCATTGAATAACTTATTCCTCCACTTATTCATCACATTCTTTCTGTATCTTTTACCGACATCTTTATACTCATCAAATCATACTTCTTAAGATATGGCAACATCATACTGAATTAGAAAATCAATTTCAATAATAATATTAAGACAGTAAACATCCTTGATTAGTTATATCCATAATCATCAACAACCTTCTCAATATCCTTATTGAAATGCCAACAATCTCTCCTTGTTTGTTATAATGCCAACAATCTCCCCCTTTGGCATTGATGGAAAAACCAATTGATTTGACCTATTCGATTCAGATTGTTGTGAGATTCTGAAATGCTGAAATGTTCTCCCCCTGTCATTAGACTTCTCCCCCATACATTAGTATTCTCCCCTTTTCTTCAGTCTTCTCCCCCTTTGACAACAATACCAAAAAGTAAAAAACTAAAACATAATTTCTTCCTGTATGAAGTGATTTCTTGCTGTTGTGTGTCAACTTAGTCTCGTTCAGAGCATTTTGTCTTCAATTCCTGTTCCCTGTATTTGTTTCCTGCACACCTTTAGAAGACATCTTAAAGTGTGTAAATCAACATCAACTCCTAAAAGATATTCTGTAGAGTCATCGAATTGATGCTTTCACCGAACTCGGTCAGTGAGTGGAAGATAGGGGTAGGACCCCTAATTTACTTTTGAGATACTCAAAAGTGTCCCTTGGTAGTGGCTTGGTAAAGATATTTGCTATTTATTCCTTTGTGCTAACATACTCCAACACCACTTTCTTCTCTTGAGCTTCTTCTCTAAGATAATGATATTTTATAGAGATGTGCTTTGTCTTAGAGTGCATAACAGGATTCTTTGAAATGTTAATGGCACTAGTATTGTCACATAATATAGTTACCGGCTCGGTAACTTTCTCATTTATACCTTCCAACTATTGTTTGATCCATGCTATGTTGGTATAATTCAATGCTGCAACAACGTATTCAGCTTCTGCTGTTGACTATGAAACACATCATTGTTTCTTGCTAAGCCAACTCACTAGTCTTTCTCCTAAAAAGAAAGCTCCTCCACTTGTGCTTTTTCTGTCATCAATGTTGCCTGCCCAATCAGCATTAGTATAAAATTTTAAATCAAACTCATTTCTTTTATGATATACTAAGCTATAATCCTCAGTGCCTTTCAAGTATCTGAAAATTCTCTTGATTGTCGTCATGTGTGTTTCCTTGGGATCTGCAAAGAATCTTGCAACTATACCTACTGCATGTGCTATATCTGGCCTGCTGTGAACAACATATTGTAGCTTTCCAATCATGGATCGGTAAAGTGTCTCATCAATAGATACAGATTCATCATTCTTTGATAATTTACAGTTGGTAGTCATAGGAGTACTTACTGGTTTTGAATCCTCCATTCCAAATTTCTTCAAAATTTCCTTTATGTACTTGGATTGAGTAATGAAAATCTCATCTTTCATTTGCAGTATTTGTAAACCTATAAAATACTTTATCTCACCGATTAATGACATCTCAAATTCTTTGCTCATTTTATTTCCAAAGTTCTTGCATAAAGAGTCACTTCCACAAAAGATAATATCATCAACAAATATGGCTGAGATCAGTATTCCATTTTCATCATTCTTCATGTACATGTTACTATTTTCACTTGTTCTTATAAAACCAATCTTGATTAAATAAGAGTGGAATCTTTCATACCATGCTCTAGGTGCTTGTTTCAAACCATATAAAGCTTTGTTCAATTTACATACCCGATCTTTATTCTTGTCTTCAACAAATCCTTCAGGTTGTTCAATAAAAACTTCTCCTTCTAATATACCATTCAGATATGCAGATTTGACATCCATTTGATATACCTTGAAATTCTTGTAAGCAACATATGCCAACAATGTTCTTACTCCTTCAAGTCTTGCCACAGGTGCAAAAGTTTCACCATAATCAATTCCTTCTTCTTGGGCATAACCTTTGCAAACTAGTCTTGCTTTATTTCGAATGAGCTCACCTTTTTCATTCAACTTGTTTCTGAAAATCCACTTTGTACCGATTACATTTTTGTTCTTCAGTCTTGGGACCAGTGTCCATGTGTGACTCTTCTTGATTTGATCAATCTCTTCTGTCATAGCATTTATCCAATCTTCACTGTTAAATGCCTCTTTCACTATTCTCGGTTCAAATTCAGATATCAGACATGTGTCTGTCTCAGTTTGTTCCTTTTCATCACTAGATCATCCTTATCTCCTATAATCTGACTTGATGCATGATGTCTTCTGACATACTTGGCTAATACAGGCTCGGTAGGCTCTGTATGATCTTCTTCATCACTCGATAACTGGCTATTCTCTTCATTTCCTTTTGCAGTTTTCTCGGTAGGACTTGTCGGTTGAACATAGACAAATTCATCATAATCTTCTGGTTCTTTGGAGTTTCCTTCATCATTTCTTTCTGCAAATTCATCAATTTTCACATTTGCACTTTCTACTATTTTGTTAGATGATTAGATCAGACATTTAAATGCTTTACTTCTAGAAGAATAACCAAGAAATGTTCCTTCTTCACTTTTCTGATCAAACTTGTCATTTCTATCATCTTTGTGTACATAGCATCTACTTCCAAAGATTTTAAAATAACTTACTTTAGGTTTCTTGTCATACCAGATCTCATATGGTGTCTTCAAAGTTCTTTTCTTCAGTTGTACTTGGTTCAGGGTGTAAACTGATGTGCTTAATGCTTCTTTCCAAAATGTTTGTGGCACTTTCTTTTCAATCATCAGGGTTCTGGCACAATCCATAATAGATCTATTTCTTCTCTCAGCTATCCCATTTTGTTGTGGAGTTCTCAGTGTAGAGACTTGTCTTTTTATACCATGATCATTGTAGAATAAGTTGAACTCATTAGATGTGAACTCTCCTCCTTTGTCTGATCTAAGACATTTCAGTTGTCTTCCTGTTTCATTTTCAACTCTTGCCTTGTACCATTTAAACATTTGAAAAGCTTCTAATTTTTCTTTTACAAACATTACTGACATCATCCTTGAGTAATCATCCACAAATAATATGAAATATTTATCACCATAATAACTTTGAACTTTCATAGGACCACAAAGATCAGTGTGCACAAGATCTAAAATTCCCTTAAAAGTGTAGGACTTACTTGTAAAGCTTGATCTTGTCATTTTACCCATCTGGCATCCTCAACACATAGAATTCTCAAGTTTTTCAAGACTCGGTAGACCTCTTACTCAGTGCTTCTTGCTTATTTTGATCAGATTATCAAAATTTACATGACAAAACCTTTTATGCCATAACCAGGTATTGTCAATCTTTGCATACAGTCATTTGTTTCAAGTTGAGTCAAGGTGAAATGTGTTACCTTTTGTTTGTATCCTGGTACCAGCTAACTTTCCATGCTTGTCATGAACTTTGACAATTCCTTTCTGAAATTCTATTTGGTATCTTGTATTGTTTAGCTGTGCTACACTCAACAAATTGTATTTCAAACCTTCAACCCAATAAACATCATTGCATCTTACATTGTCAAGAAGTGTTATAGATCCTTTACCTTTTTCTGGACATGGTGCATCATTACCAAATCTTACATAGCCTCCATCATAATCTTCTAACATAACAAACTTGTGTTTATCACCTGTCATGTGATGTGAGCATCCACTATCTATGATCCAATAATCATTAGTATTTATGTAGATATTAGGGATTTTTCTTCATACCTTTCTTCATCTCATCCATCTTTGATAGCCATATAAACTACTTCCTCTATATCAGTTTCATCTAATTTATCATCATTGGATTCCTCATCAGCTATTAAGCATGACTTTCTATCTCTTCTTCTGAAGTCTCAGTGTCCTTTGTAATGATTATCTTTCTGTATGTCATCTCGGTAATCTCTCTTTTCAGTAGAATCTTTGTCAGGACAGTTAGAAGCCATATGTCCTATCTTATCACAATTGAAACATTTCAAAGGTATTTTTCCTTTATACTTACCTTTGCCTCTCGGTAACCTTCTGGCTAATAGTGCTTCAAACTCTTCTTGCTTTCTGATTTCCTCATACAATTTGTGTACTTCTTCCATCTTCTTGTGAAACCTTTCACTTGCTCCACTGTGATCCCCTTTAGTGTACTTACTCATTCTATCATTGTAATCATCCGATTCACCAATATGAAAAGAACTAAATGTAGACTCAACTTTATTTACTGATGACCCACTGTTATCAAAGTTACTTAACTCAAATGCATGTAGCTTACCAATAGTAGCATCTAAAGAAACTAGCATATTGGGTATAGACCTCAATTCATTGATTGCAGAGACTCGGATTGCATAAGCTGGTAGAAGGGTTCTTAACAACTTACTTGTTATATCCTTTTCTTCAATAGTTCCACCTGCTCCTTTGATTTGATTGACAATCTCCTTTAGTCTTTTACTGTACTGGGTTATGTTCTCACCTTCATTCATCCTCATAGATTCAAGTTGTCCTCTTAGACTATCCACTTGTGCTCTTTGAACATGTTCATCACTTCCATACACAGATATGATCTTGTCCCACATTGCCTTTGCATCATTGCAGCCTTCTAGATCATTAAACTCTGAATCGGTCAATGTAGATGTTATTTCAATCATTGCTTGAATATGTTCTTGCTTCGCGTTTATCTCTTCTATAGTCAATGGATAGGTGCTCGGTGTAATGAAATCATTCTCCAGATAATATACAACATATTCTCCAACTCCTAATAGGTGCAGCTTCATCCTTTTCTGCCATGTAGAGAAACTTGACTTGTTTAGCTTTAGTGCATCCCTCTTATACATCTTTGGATCTTTGCCTCAAGTACCTTTAAACTTTTCCTTCCAAAGTCCAAAGCTCTGATACCAATTGATAGTTCTGATACTTAATGTTAAGTACAGATGCCAAGCTAGTAAGATGAGAGGGGGGGGTGAATCATACAAACTTAATCTTCCATAAAAACAACAGATTCAACCTCGGTAACATATACTTCAGTAATATAACCAAAATTGCTAAACATGCAAACTCAAAAGCATATAAACATCATAACACTCATAACACTAGATTTAATGTGGAAACCCAAATAGGAAAAAACCACTGAGGGATTTCGGACCCATTAAGAAATATACTCTTCTAGAGTATGCTCGGTTAAAAGAAAATCCTATTAAAGATTACAAACACATTGCTAGATGTGACCTGGTTAAGGGATTTCCCTCAGATCTGTTAGGATCTTCACCTTGTTAGAAGCGACCTAGTTAAAGGATTTCAAACACTCAATCAGAATGTCACCTTGCTAGAGGGTTTTACAAATAAGACTATTAAGTCCACTCAGTTAAGAGATTTTCTATCACTTTAAAAAATAACAATAATAAAAATCTATCTGCAACTTCACATCTAAAAATGCTAAAGTAGATTCTTTTTTGTGCAATACAATAGGACTTATCTTGTCCATCTGCTGGGCTCTATACTCTATTATTCAAATAGGTCTTCAAGCTTTAGTGCTCGGTAATCACTATGTAGCATCCCTGTGCACACACTTGCCTGCATACATTGTTTATCAATAGTTCCTTATTTATAAACAATTTGCCAACTGCTTAATCTCCTTGATCACATATCCCATGATCAATCACAGCCATCAGATCTTCAAACTTGACTAGGTTCAATGTATCCTTCGATCTGAAAACGTTTTACCCTACCTTGGAACTTGCATACATTTCTTGGAACTTGTGCTAGGGTATTGTGGGTCAATCTGAGTTGTAGATCTTCCTGCCGATTTTCCTTTGCCATAGATTCTTTAACAAACTTCATGCACGACATACCCATCATTTAATCATAACCAGCTCATCAGCTTCCTTCATTAAATAATGCTTTTATTCATTCAATGCATTATGTTACTACTTGGTTGCAACTCAGTAAATACTAAACTTCACTCGGTAGACATTCTGCCTTCATTAACTGATAGCGATAACCTTAGGGTTTACCGACTAGGTTCCTTAGGGTTTACCGACTAGGTTCTTTGCTCAATAACATAGTATAGTATTAACCTTTCATTCAATAATATATGTAGGATATCAAAACAATCTAAACATCATGATCTCATCATTGTCTAGCTTGGTAATAGTTTCCCATTGAATAACTTATTCCTCCCCTTATTCATCACATTCTTTCTGTGTCTTTTACCAACATCTTTATACTCATCAAATCATACTTCTTAAGATATGGCAACATCATACTGAATTAGAAAACCAATTTCTTGACATCAATGACAAAATAATAATATTAAGACAGTAAACATCCTTGATCAGTTATATCCATAATCATCAACAACCTTCTCAATATCCTTATTGAAATGCCAACAATCTCTCCTTGTCTGTTATAATGCCAACATCCTTATCTACTACTAAAGCAGAGTATTTTGCAACAACATTTTGTTGTACTTAGGTAATGTGGATGAGACATACTCTTAAAGATATCAAGGTAAAATATGATGAAGCAATTCCTATTATGTGGGACAATACAAATGCAATACAAATTTCAAAGAATATAGTTATCCATTGAAGAACCAAACACATTTCAATCAAATATCATTACTTAAGAGAGAAACGTGCTGAGAAGGAAGTTCAATTGGAGTACATTTCCACAAAAGAGCAAGTTGCAAATATTTTCACTAAGGCAGTGGCAAAAGATATATTTGAGTTTCTTCAAGAGAAGCTTGGGGTTATCGTCCCTCCTTTTTCTAGCTAGGTGCATTGTGGAGATGCATCTTTCTAAGGGGAGCTTTCATGCCTATTTCTTTTCCTAGATTGATGTTGTGGTTACTCTCAAGGGGAGCAGTGGTGTGTATTGTGTTGTTCTGACCTTTGTAATTAAGGGAAAAGGGGGGGAGATTGAGTAGTTTTGAGATAATTATGATAGGGGGAGCGATTGAACAATAGAGAGATTCATTTTTGAAGAGATATTGAGCAATATTGTTTTGCAGATTGATCAAGTTTTGGTTGCATGTTGATTTTAGTGTTATCAAGTGTTTCCATAAATGACAAAGGGGGATATTGTTGGAAGTACGCATTGCTATGGTTATCATTGATGTCAAACTTGTTATTATAGATTGGTGTTGGTCTAGAAATTTTGTGGTGCAGAGATATCTTGCTATGTTGGAGTTGCAGTTGTTCTATTGGTTTTTCTAGAATTGTTCCAGTTAGGAAAGTGTTGTTGATTTTGTTTGTTATTATTATCTTCTTTGAATATAGTTTTGGTATCATGCATATGATAGTTTTATGGTCTAGAAATATTTTTGTATTATTCAGATGTTGTAGTGTTGTTCATAGCTGGTTGTGATATTCTATGCTAGACCAATCCTTGTGTCTAGATATGATTTGTGGAGCATTGTTTGATGTGTTATGGGTCTCACCGTAGCATGTGAAAATTTGGATTTGAGTTATTTGCATTAGAGGATATGTTTTGATTATTAATTTATTTTGGTGCAGTCACCAGTTAGAAGGGACCTCAAAGAGATCATTTCGGACCGAGCAGCAAGAGTAAACACAATGGAAACAAGAGGCTATGATCGAGGCAACACAGAACTGAATATATTATATCATGAAAGTTGAATACAGATAACTAGTAACATCTAGGTTCCAAGATTCGACTCACTGGCCTACTACAAACATGCTTAATTACAAAACAGGTCACTCCTGGACCTCCAAACCTAAGATCTATCTACTATGTTCCATTTGGTCTCTTCTTAGTTGCAGATTAGAAAGTTCAATTCCAGAAATGCATATGAAGTGGAGTTATCAGATAGTTTGAGTATTTCATCTATATTTAACATTACAAATATACATTAGTATCATGAACTGGAATTCAGTGAGGATGGTATTGCAGACTTGGAGAAATGGTTTCTTTGGAAGGAGCTAGATAAGATTGAAGACATTTTGGACAATAGGATTTGGCATAGCACCCAGAGTAGACAGTATAAGGAATATCTTGTAAAATTGAAGGACATACTAGTTGAATATTTGTCTTGGATTTCTCAGGCAGAGGTAGACCGCCTTAGTTTTCCATTGACCTCGACAAAGTGAGAGACTCACTTTTTCAACAGTCTCGGATGTCTAATGTAGGAGCATCCCCAATTTTTGGTAATCTTGCATCAACGAAAAATATTTATTTTCTGTTTGTTTTATGTTTTGCAGTTTTAGCATTTCATTCTGCATTTTCTTGCATTGGCTCATCGAATCTTCTAGAGTTGTATTTTTCTTGAGGACATGATCGTATTCCTTATTCTTAAACAGTGGAGCATTTGGATCATTTTTTGGCAAGTTATCGATTTTGGATTCCAAGACAATTTTCTAGCACCACAACCATTTGGACCTATTTGTATTGGTGAATTTACCGGATCCCTTCCATAGCTTGCAGAGCCTTGTGCATTGATTCTAATGTTCCTTGGCATGTGGCCAACATTCCCTTGATCCACACTTCATCCTTTAGATTTTCCAGAGGAATCTCTTTGGCAGAGGCTGACCTATTGGTTTTACACGTTTGATCTTGTTCTTTGGCATTTGATCCCTTTTTGGGCTGACTGGATGCCCTTGGATTGTATAAATCATTGCAATTGAGCATTAGAAGTGAAGTAAGAAAGTAAGAAGAGATCAGATAGAATATAGTAGATAGATCTTAGGTATGGACGTCTGGGAGTGACATATTATGTAATTAAGCATGTTTGTAGTAGGCCAGTGAGCTGAATCTTGTAACCCAGATGTTACTGGCTATCTATAATCAGTTTTCATGATCCGATATATTTGATTTTGCATTGCCTCCATCATAGGCTCTTTTTTCTGTTGTGTTTACTCTTTCTACCCGGTTTAGATTGATCTCTTTGAGGTCCCTCCTAATTGGTGATTGCACTGACTTTTATTAATGCATAGAGTGTTAATTTGTTGTTTGTTATGTTTTGGTGATTGAAGATTGGTGAATTGATCTTCAGAAGATGTGTTTTGGTCCCCTCTTTCTCTTGAAGTAGATCAATGTGTGTGTTTTGTTTAGAATGTTATTTTATTTAAGGATGACTTGGTTCAAGCTTTAATGATCTATCTTATATATAAGGAATGAATGTAATTGAGTTAAATATGAGATGAGGTGTTGAGTGTAGAAAGAGTGGGAAGAATAGTGTAGAGAATGCAAAAGGAATTGTGCAAAATTCAGTGAAGAGCAAAGAAGAAGAGTTGTGTTTGAATGATATGCAAGTTATGTTGAGACTGTGGCAGATGTCTGAGATAGAGTGTTGATACCTGAGGTTTGAGTTGTGTGTATTGATCTTGGTCGCTTGATGCAGATTTCAAGGACAACTTCATGATCAGAAGATCCTTCTTTTCAATTTATTTTTATATCTTCCCGTGTTGTAGTTAGCTTCAGGTTTTGCAAGCCCTCTTTTGTATCTTGCCCCAAGAGCATTTAGCCTTGGTTTATAAGTCCAAAGTAGTAAGCTCTTTTTATTGTAATCTGATATACATAGTGGATATTTTTGTGGGCAAGTGCTCACTGTGGTTTTTCCCTATTTGGGTTATCCATGTAAAAAATCTTGGTGTTCAAATATCGGATGTGTGTTGTTGATTAATTGTTTATGTGCTACATTAATTTCTATTTGGACTAATTCATGTCCCCCCTCTCAGTCGTACCTTAGGTTCAACAATAAGATAATAAATTTTGGGTTATATATGTTAAGAAGCACAATGCTTTGAAGGATAATGACAAGTTGTAGGAAATATGGTAGTCTGTGAAAGAGAAATTGAAAGGGGAGAATATTGGACATGCTTTGAAATAAATAGATGAATGGATAAATGAGCATAAATTGTATCACAAGGATCTTGTTGAGGACCTGAGCAAGTATGATCAGATGCAAGGTACACCTTCCCCTTCTTTCATTAAACAAGATGGCAATATCAAATAGAAAGAGAAGTGGAAGAATGAATTAGCACACATGTTGGTTCAAGCATTGGATTTTATCAATAATGAAGAAAAACTAGTGAAAAAATAGATATCCATCTCGAGAGGCTATTTTACCTAGAGTTTGGAATGAAAGATCTAAATGCTTTAGATGCTATGTATTGTAATCAGGAATATATTGACCACTTGTATCAGTTGAGCTTGTTCTTGGCCTAGTCAACATGAAGGATAGATGCAAATAAATGTGTTGCTCTACAATCATAGTGTTAATCTTAGAGGATCTGGTTAATACTGAGAGGGGGGGGGGGGCAAAGCAGTATTAACAATAATTTGAAATGAGAAACTTAGACTCATAAAACTTTCACCAAATCAAATATAGATCAACACTAGAGTCATTTACCAGTACCAGTATCTACTGATAAACATCTACTAAACTAATATATCAATGTTGCACACTATGTGTTCATTAACCATGCATAAACTTAAAGTAAAGCATACCATCACATCAAAAACATTCATAATATGAATACAATGATTTTCACTTGGAAACCCAAATAGGGAAAAACCACAATGGGAATTGGTACCCACAAATATTTTGCACTCTTTGAAATATGCCATGTTAGGAGCCAAGCCCAGTTAAAAGCTTACAATGATTCCCTGTTAGGAGCAGACCCTGTTAGGAGTCACCCGGTTAAGGGATTTATCTCAGCCCTATTAGGAGCTTTGATCTGTTAGGATTAACCTCGCAAGAGGATTTAGAAATCAGATATTGAGTCACCTTGTTAAGGGATTTTACAATGTGAGGACTATTAGGACCTACCTGGTTAAGGGATTTTAGTTGTTGTAATTGTTAGAGAACAACAATGAACGATTTGTGTATAGTACTCAACTGCTTGCTTGATTAGATCCAATTAAGTTCTAAGTCTACATCACTTTGGCATATCTTCTCACACCTTGGTTCATCTTCACACACTTATCAAAATCACCAATGCTACAAAATATCAACCTTATCGACATAAATAACCTTTACAACTAGGTCAACATCAAAACCCTAAGACTTACTACATAGATCATCCCAAATCTTTACAACTCATTAAAGATAATGATATAGATCATTAAAATCAATTAAAAATCAATATCAACCATTGAATTATCACAAATCATCACAACAAGTTGATCTGGTACAAAGTCAAATCCTTAGCTCATTCCACTAAACACTTTGCACATTCCCAAGAAATTTGTTCTCCAACCACGCCAACACATATTTCAAATACATCACATGGTTTATGTTGCATTATCATCAAAATATGAACTTGATGTAGATCATCGCCAAACCAAAAATCATTACCGGTCAAGAGAATTCTTTACCAGTCCTTAAACCCTTCTTAAACCCTAGAAAAAACTCAACATAAATTATAAACACAACTTCTGGTTGGCACAACATGATGCTGTTCTAGTCAGATACATGTTATAATGATAGAAACTTACATTCAAAACCACAAAGCCTCAATCATCACCAATCGCCAGATACAATTAGAATATTTCCTCGTTTACCGATTAAGGTCCTAAAACCTAGTTTCTTGATTCTTTACCAGTAGACCCTCTCTGGTAGACCAAAAGATTTAGATGACACAATAAAACATAAATAAACATTAGTTGCCAGTAATAAAAACACAAATAACTAATCAAAGTCATCCATCATGCAATCTCAATCTCTTCATCACAATGTCATCTCAAACAGTCTTGTATTAGTTCAGTGATCATTCTCCATCTGTATTAGTTATGTCAAATATGCCAACACATAGTACCTTGCCAAATGTAGAGGTCACGAGTATCTATCAAGACACGTAAGATAAATAAGTGTCATCAACTTTCATTTACCACTAATAGTGACTCTTTGAAAATTGTTGTTTTAGCATTCAAGAGTCACTTTGTTTGTTTTTGGCTAAGAGGCATAGTTGGACAATTTTGTAACTAAAGGATCCGAATGGTCTGAAGGATTCCTTTATTTTTCTATAAGAAGGAAATTAAGGTCATGTAGAAAAGGTAGGAGTTTTTAGGGCAAGGCATATTGTGTAAAGTTTTGATATGACAATGGAGAATGTGTATCAATTTGGTGTTCTGAATTGTTGGCAATTTGGAGGAATTGATTATGTGTTGCATTGATGTCAACACTAGCTGCTTTGGCTATTCACCAACATCTGGTTGGTCCTGATAGGATGATTGGTTTCTGGTTGGTAAAATCATGTTGATTCAGTATACTTTGGTGTGCTTTGGCTTATGGAATTGGCTTAGATATGTTACTCATGCTATTCAGATATATGTTCAGTCAGTTGGTATTGATTTGGTGATCAAATGCTATCTTATATGCTGGTAAGCCTAGTTTATTGATCTAGTGAGGGTTTTACTGGTAGAGATTTGTTGAAGATCTTCTTATGAATCTGATAAGTGGTGTTGGTGCGTCTTCTAGAAGGTTATTAGGATGCTGATGGTTATCATGTTCGTGTTCCAGTTGTTCGTGTTGTTTCATTTGGCTTATGGTGACCTATTATAGGTCTGGTGGTTATTTTGCTAGGTTATGGACCGGTTTATGTAACGTGTGGGTTGTTACTCCCAATGCATTACCAGTTGGATTCATTGATTGGATTATGTTGTTTTGGTCTTAGGCTGACTTGGTTGATAATTATATTGTGGGTTTACGTTATGAATTTATTGTATTATCTTTTAGGTGGCCGATCTAATTATTTAGGTCTTGGGTTGGTATAAATATGATGTAAGATCTCTTTGTAGATAGAGAAGATCATGTATGGTATGAAAGAGAACAATGTTATAATCATATGCAAAGGATTGGTCGATCATAGGTGATCGAACTGGGTTTGTGGAAGAGGTTTAAGGCCTCCAACATTGAGCTTAATTGGGACTATACTCAAGCATGGGAGATGCTATACTTGCAATTCAATCTTCATTCTAGATTGTTGTCTGATGTTTTCTGTAGTCAATGAGACTCCTTTTGTGATGAGCAGTGTGCTCTAGGCTATTGGCCTTCCTGCATGTGCAGGCCCCTTATTGTAATATTTATTCATCTGATTAGTGGATAGATATTGTGGGTCTCCAATCCTACTGTGGTTTTTCCTCTTTGAGGTTTTCCACAAATAAATATATGGTGTTATGGTGTTCATCTTTGTGTTTGCATTATTTCTTATTGTTATATGCTTTTATGTTTACCAGTTGTTGAGTGGTTGTATTAATAAGGTTAAATTTCTCCATTCCGGTAGAACATTGATTCACCCCCCCTCTTAGTGTTCTTGGATCCCAACATGAATATGTTCTCAATTGTTTGTTAATATAAATGAAGAAAACTGTTGAATTGTCTCTAGATTGTATTTCTCTTCATCATGTGAATAAGTATACCAAGGGTATTTTGGTTTGTCATTGCACTTTCATGCTTCTATGTAATTTGTTTGGTGGGTTTTCTCAAATATGAATTAAAGTCCATTAAATAGATTACCGTGATATTGAAGAAATAATTAGGATCAGTAAGTAGAATTTTATGGTTGAAATCTTTGCACATTCATATAATGCATAAACAATTTGAGTGCCAAACAATTTAAATTTAAGCAATTGGATGAACACATATTAGTTTTAATAGTTTAACTCCATTGCCATGGGATTAAGGCATCGATTTGATTTTTGCTCCAAATCAATTATTCAATCAATTTATATTTTGAAAAGTTAATTTTTTTTATTGTAGGGTTAAGTTTAAGTTTTCTATTTCACCTCATGCTAGTGCATAATAGAAAATAAAAGGACATTGAATTAAGATTTCAGTTTAGTAAACCTCTAAGATTGTGTGAGGATTTATCTACTATAGAGTCATTGTTTAATATTTCAAAGAAATTAGATGATGAATTATGGTTTACTTGCCAATGTTTTGTAAGGCCTAAAGTGCTAAGGATACTAGTGTAGCATTGTAAATTGTAACCTATCCAATTTACACCTCACTTTGTGCTCCTACTTTAGTGTTTCCTATCTCCATCCCCTCTCTAGGTTTGTTCTGGCTCATTTTCCAATCCCTAATGTCATTAAATCCATTGAGTTGGCCTCATATTGGAGGTCCCTCCTTATTTACTGATTGGTAAGTCCTGTTTGTTTGAGGACCAAAGCATGGAGTGCCTTGGTCTAGACCAGGGTGCCCCAAAATGCCCTAGTTCCCCTTAAACATGCCCAAATTTGAAATGAGACAGGTTCTCTATCTCCCTGATAGAATTTGTTCCTTGTGGTTACAATTGACCATTAAAGGTCGGCCTAATTGGTAATTTACCTAGGGAAACCTATATAAAGACATCCTATCAATTCATTTTGGATCAAAGAAGAAATCTAAAACTCTATTTGTATTATTCGTGCATTTGTGAAGCATTCATCATGAATCATTTTCATAGATTCAAGGTTTTATTTCTTCCTTCAAGAATTATGGAACAAAGTTACATCAAACTTCATGCAAGAATGTGCATGTGATTAGGTTTTTTCATCTTCTTGTGTTTTCCATACCATTACATTCAAAACTTGTGATTACATTCAAAGAGTATTACATCATCAATCCTTCTATCAACAATTGCAAATTTGAGGTATATCTCCTTACCATTTATTTCAGTATTTGCATTATTTCATTCAAAGTTAATTCCTAAATTAGGGTTTGACTTAAGGCAAAACCCTATCTACAACCCTATTTCCTTTCTTTTTGTGTGTAGGGAATGGGTGTAGGAGCTATACTTGAGAATTATAAAAAAGTTGACAGTGACAAACAAGTTCAATTTTTGATGAAGAAATTCAAAGGACTAGCACAAATATGTACTACCTACTCTCAAACAATTAGGTCAAACTTCTAGGAATAGGTTCTAAACATCTTCATTTTCCTGAATCTCAATTTGTGGCTCCGTGGGACATTTGCAGTAGTGTTATTTCATCAATTTACTTCATTCATTCCTTGTTTTACCCCAATTTCACAAATACCACCCAATTTCAACTAGAAAGAGGGGGAAAAACACCTAATTGGTGAAACCAATTATAATTTCAACCCTTTCCTTATTTGGATTGTGGCTAGATCTATTAGATTCACCACTCTTTCAATTTAGTGGTTCCCAAGGAAATATTTAGTCATCTTACTATCCTTATTGGTGGAACCCTAGATTTTAAACCATTACATTTTGGTGAACCTGGCTCCTTGCATGCTTATTTCTATTTTATGGTCTCATAATTGATTTATAAGAATTTAAACAATAAATTTTTCACTCATAGATCATATTTACACAATTTAATTACATAATTTTAGAGGTTGATTTCATATGAACCCTAATTTATTTTCCTAAATTGACTTGTGGGTTGCATAATTGTTCAATTTTGTTTTCAGATATAATTCATTATTACATTGCATCTTCTAATTTACATGTTTCAAAATAATAAAAAGATAAAAAATTCTTTCATGTGTTTTATGTGTTTAGATTAGTCCCGTTATGATTTCTTTCATTACATTAGCTTCTTTTAATGCAAGCTTCCTTTTTCATAAATTAGAAAAATGTCAAATTTCTTTTAGCAAGACTTTACTACCTTTGATGAGCCATTTAGTACCTATGAATTTGATTTTTATCCTACTCATTATGACATGCTAATACAAGAGAATACTATCAATAATCTCTCTTAGAAAGATACTTTGGTGCAAGAGGATTCTTGTAAGCTACACAGATTAAAGATATCTAAAAATCCCCTTTATGAATCTTTCAATGATTCCTCTCCCAAAGTTTCTCTCCCTAAAGAGGACATATTGATGCAAGATGAAATTTTTAACATTTCTCTCAATGATCTCCCTCTTCAGGATGAACCATTAGAGAATGTTGTTGATTATTCTCTTAATATGTCCCTTCCCCATGAGATTACCTTGGTGAAAGAGGATATTATTATGGTAAAAGGGAGTGATATGCTTGTCAATTCCCTTAATAACACCTCACCTTATATTTATTTCAATAACCTTTCTCCTAGAGATGAAGCATCAATGAGATATGATTGTACCTTTCCTAATTAATGTTTTTCATGAAGGTACTTTAGATCAAGAGGATAATATCATTTCCCATGATTATAATGTTTCCAATGCTCCCTATCCTAAAGATGAAGAATCTAACCAAGATGAAAACAATGTTATTCACGTTTCTAAGAAGCCTAAGGTTGTAGTCCACCTACATCAAGATGTCTCTCAACCTCACAAAAAAACAAAATTGTTGTAAGGGATGGAGTGAACCATCGACCTGATTATCATGCAGTTCCTTACACATATAATAATGAAGTGTTTACTTTATAAGCTGACAAGAACATACAAATTTAAGTACAATATAATTTTATAGTTCCTACAATCCTCTCTCCAATTCAATTAAATACATCATCTCCTACTAAAGGTGTTCCTAAAAAATAACTCTTGGAGGACAATTGGTGATCATTAGATTTCATACCTTCTTGTTGTAAAAAAATCTAAGATGTTTGTATCTGATACTCAAAATTATTATCCTAACACATGTCTAGATGTTTATTGGGCCTCTTTAAACTTCAATCCAATTCCACCTAAGATAAAACCCTCTCCTGATCCTACACATGGATACAATGGACATGTTTTAGGATGTGTGCAACAAAGTCTTGAAAGTCATGAGAAACCATACTTTTATAATGAAAATATAGGTTTCCAACCTCTTCCTTTGTCAACATCCCCTCCTCTATTGTCTAGTGAATCCATGTCTTGTCATTCCAATATGGGATTAAAAAAAGATAATGTTTTGTCCAATATTATTTAAGCCAACTTAATTTCTCCTCTTTTCCCTAAGCAAAGAAAGAAGTGTAGACAAAATTTTGAAGATGCTACTTTTTGCAAGTATCATCAAATCCATGGCCATTTTACTAGTGAATCTCAAGATTTGCAAATTAAAACACAATAATATATTGATTTATGTATCATAAAAATAGAATGTGACAATGAATGGTATATTTCTCATAATCATTTCAAATAACATTCAAGTTCCTATTATGTTGTGCCTCACTATGTGACATTACTAGCTTACCTATTGGGGGCTCATTGTCATTAATGGTACTACAATTTCAGGTGAAATAATACTTAGTGAGCAACATAATAGTCTATTTATTCTTATCTCTATGCTTGGGGGGAAAGAATGATTTTCTCTTTTTCCTCTTTCTAAGAATTCATGTTTTCCTACATGAGTCACATTTTTCATTACATGATGTCCTTTCTTGCATAGAATTATGCTTCATGTGAGTACATGTGTGTTCCTTGGGTAGGATCTATTCCTTTCTTGATATGGTACATCTCTTACAAATAAATCTCCCCTTGGAGGTTGTGTAATCCTTTTGTTTGTACCTATTCTTGGGGGGCATTGATTTCTCTTATCCTTTCTAAGGATCCACTTTTTCTTTGTTGATTGGTGTTTTCTTATGATACAATGTCATTCATTGTATGAAGTGGCTTGTTTTCTCAAGGATTCTCTCTTATTCAAGAGGTGTGTGTTCTTGTGTACAACCTCTTCTTTAATTGGAAATGTATATCTATTATAAACAAACCCTTCGCTTTGGGTTAAAAGTGTATCATCCTTCATCAAGAATCTCTTTTCCCTAGAAATAGGGGTCCAAGCTATGAATTCTTGTTCTCCTTCCTTTCTTTTGGTCAATGATGTTATTTTTGTTCAAGAATCTCTTCTTGGAGGTAGATGTCTTTTGAGAAAATATATCTTCCTCATTCTCCTCCTAAGGATTCTCTTTACACTTATTGCAACATATCTCTTTTACAACCATCTTTTCCTTGGTTATAATAGTAATGCCCCTTTATCTTGGATTTATGAACATTGTTGCCTAAAAGGATATCTCTTTGACATTGAAGATGTGTATCCTTGTTTCTAGCTTCCTTAAGACAACAATATAGCTTTATATTGACATATTAAGAGGGGGCATTGCATATCACCCTCTTTACACTATATTTTACATGTCTTATATGGAGTGCTCATTCTTGAAACTAGACCAACAAGTCCTATACGATATTTTTCATTCCCTAACCCAAACATAGCCATTTTATATGTCTTATATAAGGTGTTAATTCTCAAAACTAGACCACCAATTTTTATATTAGATTCTTCATTGCCCGAAACCAGGCATATTTTGTTTTTGTTTTATGTCTTATATAGGTTGTTCCATGCTTGAAGCCAAACCAACAAGTCTTATACGAGATGCTTAACTCTTGAAACCATACAACAACATATGTAGTAGGGTGACTTGACTAGCATAATACAACTTGCTAGACCATTTAGCTAATCCTTATTTAGAGAGTGGAACTAGCATAACACAACTTGTTAGACTATTTTAGGTCTCCCTCTTTACATGAATCACACAAAATAATGCAGTTTGTTGTCTTGTGAGTATTCATGTTCCCATGGGTCAATTAGCATAACACATCTTGCTAGCATGTCAATTACATGACCTCTCCCTTCTTCTCATAGATCACCTAGCATAACATAGTTTGCTAGCCTGTGGCATCCATCTTCTTCCCTTTCTCTTCCCAATGAGATCATATCTTTTCTATTGTGGATCATGGTTCATAATTTGATGAATGCTCTTTCTCTTTTTATGTGATTGCTTGTGTTCTTGTGATAGAATTCCAAGAATGACATTAGTGGCTGATACATTCATCATCAAGGTCTTTTCAACTAGTTGACTAGGAGCCTTTTTATTTTTAGTGCTAACCCCTTGTGTTGTGTTTCTTTTTTCTTTCTTATTCTTTGTTTGACTTTTTTTTGTCTTTCTCTTATTTTGTGTGTCCTTGCATTTGATTATGTGAGTTAAGATCCTAAGATTGGGGGCTTGATTCCTTGAAATTAGTGATGCCTTTTCTCCTTGTGATCTTGCTCCTAGTTTCTCCTCTCTCTCATCTTTATACTTTATCATGATTATTTGTACGAACACCTACTCCTTTTAAAGTGGGGGATAAATATAGTGTTGTAAATTTTCACCAGGCCAGTTTATACCTCATGTTTATGCTTTGAATTTAGTGTGTCCTATCTCCATCTCCTCTTTAGCTTTGTTATAGCTCATTTTCCAAACCCTGATGTCATGAACACCATTGACTAGGCCTCATCTTGAGTTCCCTTTCCTATTTGTTGATTAGAAAACCCTCTTTTCTTGAGTACCATGGCATGGAGAGCCCTGATTTGGACCAACGCACCCCAAAAACCCAAGTCCCCTGTAAATAGGTCCCAATTTGAAACGTGATGGGTTTTCTATCTCCTTGATGGTATTTGGTCCCTGTGGCTACACTTGACTACTGGAGGTTGGCCTAATCAGTAATTTACCAAGGGAACCCTATACAAAGACATCCTATTAATTCATTTTGGATCAAAGAAGCAATCTAAAACTCAATCTGTATCATTCGTCTATCCGTGAATCATTCATCATGAATCGTTTTCAAAGATTCAAGGTTACATTTCATTATTTTGTTGAACAAAATGGAACACTAAGAAGGGGGGTGAATTAGTATTCCCCAAATAAAACACTCTCAAATTATGAAACTTAATTTGATCTTAATTAACCTTAACATAAAATGATATATCCGATAGAAATGAAATGTAGAACATACACACCCATAAGAGAGACATCATATTTTTATATGTGGAAAACCCTATTGGTAAGAGACACTATTTTGGTAATATTGATGCATGTGAGATGATTAGAAGTTTTCATTGATGGCAACCCAGTTCAGAAATCATATTTGGTGTACATAGATTTGATTTACCAGAATTCATATTGTTCATAAGGCATATGTATGGAAGGTGAAACACAACAACCAATGGAGTATGAGTGCAGTGTACATATCTTGATTTTGACTATATAAATTTGGTTGTGGTGATAGAGGTAGATGATTTGAGGTTCAAGGTAGCTTACTTTTTGATCCGGATATCTGGTGTTGATTTGTGAGCAAGATTGAAGGTTCGGTATCTGGTAATTTATTTAGAACAAAGATATTTTTGTGTAACGTGTGGTGCAGAATTGTTGGGTTGATTTCAGTGATTGGTTTTGTGTTCGAGGAGATTGGTATGACTTGTACAAATCCTTTAATCATTTTGTTGAGTTCTGCATATGATTTGTGGATAGATTGAGCCAACTTAAGGTTACATGTTTCATGTTGCATGTTATACAAATTTTGGAAGACGACATGATAAATAGTTCATTTTGTTGGTACGGATGTATAAGACAAATTCATTTGATAATTTAGATAGGAGATGAGTGTGAGATGTCTATATGAGCGAGTTTGTGAAGGTTGGTGAATGTTATTGAATATTTTGGTGCTCTGATGTATGTCAGTGCAGGGAAATAGAGCAGAGAGACAAAACAGTTGCAGAAGTTAATCAAAGCCTAACTGGAACTTCTTTTTGGCATATGTAGATGTTATTATTTAGTTCATTCATTATTGTAATCAGTTGTAATCTCCTGTAAGGCAGTGAGCCTTCCTCCGGGTTGTAGCTCTAGGAAGTGTGCCTGAAAGCAAGTGCATTCCCCTCATGTAATATTATCATACTTCTGGCCATAGTATAATAACATTGTGGGTTCAAATCCCATTATGGTTTTTCCCTTTCTGGGTTTCCACGTAAAAATCTTGGTGTTATGGTTGTGTGGTTGATTGCTTTATATTTCTGCATTTTATTTTCATTCTTATGCATCTGGTGGTTTGTGAATCAACTTAATAAGTTTGTAAATTGCAAAAAACTGATTACCCCCTCTCAATTCTAACAATTGGTATTAGATCTTAGTTCCTTGAAAGAAGCCTAACAACTTGAGGGAGATCCGGAAGATTGAATCAATGGACTTTGGTTTGCAAAAGCAACTTATTGTGGCACTTGAAGATCTTCATGTAGCTATGAAAGAGAAGAGTATCTTGAGGAGAAGCTTTGAAGTAGCTAGAAATTTCATTGAATCTCTAAAAGAACAAGTGAGTATATCAAGAGAGTAGAAAGAAATAGATGGATAAACTCAAGGAGAAAGAAGAACAAATTATTGACAATCAAGCCCTACAATACAAGATAGATAAATGTGAGAAGCTTGCTAGAGAGAATGCAGTCCTTAAGAATGAGATGCAATACATTGTGATGAAGTTGACCAAGAAGATTGAAGACATGAAGAAGAATGAAGAAAATATGACTCAATCATTGAAGGATAGATCTGATGAATCTTACAGATTGAACTATGAGAATGATCGGTTGAATCTTGAATTAGTACAATGCAAGAATGATGGACAAGAACTTGAAAGGTAGATCATAATTCTAAGAGATGATCTCTCTGCTACTAATGAGTACAAAGAAAAATTAAAATCTAGCTCAACCCGACTAGATGAGATGTTGGAAAGTCAGAGACATGGGAAAGACCTGCGTGGACTTGTATATGAGAAGGGAGAATCCTCTGGTTCTAGACAAAGATATCATTAGAAGAACAAGTAACCTCCAGTAAGACAACCTAATGCCTATAAATTCAATAGTAAATTTTTTGTCTGTGGTAAATTTGATCATATGGCAAGTCAATGCAGAAATAAGATTAATAATAGGATGTTGAATAATGTGATGAATAATGATCCTACCTTTACTAGTCAATATTTTGTATGCAAACATTTTGGTCATAAGTCAAACATGTGTAGAACAATGATGAGCAGTTTCTAGAATAAGAGATGCTATGCTTGTGGAGTGTTTGGACACATTTATAACCAAGGTAGGGTGAGACGATAACAAATTAGCTTTAGGGCTATGCAAGGAAATGTTGTTTACTATGCATGCAACAAATCCGGTCACATTGAAAAATATTGCAAAAACAAGAATATGAGCAAGAATACTCTAGTAGACAATAATAGATGAAATGAAAAAGGCAAAGAAAAGGTTGAAGAAGTCAAAGAGAAGCATAAGAGGATGTGGGTTAAGAAGGAAGATTCAAATGCTCAGAATGGCTCCACACCTGATTTCGGTGTTGGAACCTCATCCGGTAACTAAGGCCAAATGCCTTAGGGGGAAGCATTTCATGCAAATTCTTAAAACTCCCTTTTGAATATCTGTAACCAGTAGAGGATGGTTGTAGATGATGGAGATTAGTTGTGCAGTTGATATTCAGAAGATTCAATTCCTATCTGAGTATTTGGTGATGAATTCTTGAAGAAGAAAGGTATCTGAAAATCTTTTAGGGTTGTGCATTTATTACAACTTAAAGTTAGGCTTTCAATGGATAAAAAGGAACTTAAATCAGTCATTATTCATATTGTGAATGAAGAGAAAGAGAAGAAAAACAAGGTGAATGAGATTTATTAGTGACATCTACATCTGGTGTTGAGACTTCATTGGTGGTTGAGATTACTGAGAGAGAAAGTCTCGTATTCAAGCGACATCCATTCAAATCCATTCAAGATGATCTGGAAGGTGCATTTTCCTCTATATCTTATGGCGTATTGCATAGTGAAGATATTAGGGCATATATCCACTATAACATCTAGGGGCTTGGAAATGTGGATATGATGTCACTATGTACCAAGCATATGATGGATGGTATGGGGAATCTAAAGCCCGAATTCAAGTCATTGTAGGACAAGGGTTTTATCTAGTTTGTTCATTTTCTAGTGTTCGATGAACCCGAATGTGTAAGATATATCCTGAGCCAAATCTAGGATGAGTTTATATGGCTGGACAGACCTCTCAAGATCATGAAGCAAGCCATTAAAGTTGTAACCTATTTGAATGCAACCGGTGAGATCCCCAGTCTGAGGAAATTTCTGAACACAATAGTGATAGTTGTTATCGGATCCCAATATGATAACTGGTCTATGACAATCAATGATATCATAGATCATTATGTAATATTTTCCTCAATGGCAATGAGATATAAGGTGTATCAGTCTAGCAGACATAATGCAGTATCTAACACTGCTATATTTGCAGCCTATCAAATGCTTAAGGTAGATAAAAGGTATGATCTCTGTAGAGTACTTCTGAGTGAGCTAATGAGAAACTTGAAGAAAATAAAACAAGATAAGAAAAAAAATTTAAGTTCGGTTCTTTGATTGTCTGTTTAGCACTCTACTTCTTGAATGAAATCCCCATAACAGGAAAGGTTCAATGGGCTTATGATAAACCCATGGTAGTCCAAAGCAAAGAAGGTTTGTAGAGATTGGGTGATACTGTAGCATAAAAATCTTCTTTTTGGGGATATTTTAAATCATTTCAGGCAATGATGCAAAGAAGAGAGAGGATTCCAAAAGATATTGTTGAAAAATATAAGAAAATAATTTTATTCATGGTAGACAAGGATTAATGTCATATGGAGGTAGTTGATACTAGAACTATTTGGATCATGCCCATGGGGTATGAGGTTGATGTAAATACACTTGACACATATGCTCAACACCTATTAAGTAAGCCAGTAGATGAGAAGGAGAAAAGGTTTGGTGCATACAAAGAGAAAGATCTTGACTTGCACAATAAATTTACTAAATTGGCAAGAAAGAGGAAAGTCATAAAGGAAGTTGAAGAGCTTGTTGAACAAATGGGTATTTTAAAAGAAGTCATGCAAAGGGAAAGAGAGTAAAACATACTAAAGGAGGAAGATGTGGTAAAGCCTAAGAAGTCAAACCAGTCTCCACTCCTCCTAAGAAATCCAAGCCAAGGAAGTCCCAGTCTGCACCTACCACCAATTCTTAGAATCTTATTCCTCCACACAAGTCTCAAGCCAAGTCAACTGATGGAGTTGAGAAGAGGAAGAAGGAGAAGTCACAAAGGGAGTTTGTTGCAGCCACTACTAAGGATGTTGAAACAAAATCTAATGAAGTGGTGAAAGAGGTAAAGAATACAATCACAGAAGCCTCAATCCGATGGAGCCCAGTCATCCAAGAAGCTAAGAACTGAAGCTGAGCCATCCGGTAGAGCCAGAGAGAGCAAGAAGTCAAAATTGGATGAAGCTCTGAAATCCAGCAAAGTTAAAGGTGCATATGATGTTGTGCCCCCAATTACTTTGAAAGAAATAATTGTTGAAGTGCTTAAGGATGGTAATTTGAAGAATGTGCCTATATACCATGAAAATTTGGATGATAAAGATCAAAGAGCTATAGAGGAAGTAGTTGTTCAATACATGGATGTTTATAGTAAAGCATTAATAGAATTATCATCCATGATACCCAAAAGCCTTTATGACATTTTAAATGCAAGGAGGCATACAACAAGTTTAGAGGATGAAAGAATAAAGGAGTATGTATTAGTGAATTTATCCTCTGTCATTTCTAAAACTAAAGTTGTTAGATTGTTAAACCTTGCAAAGGGAAGATTCCAAAGAAAGAAGAGAGTCAATAAACTTATGCTCGACAAAATAGATGAGGTGACCAAAGAGACATAAGTAATTTTGAGACAATTTTTGATAGATCATAGATATGATGTGAATCTGGTACATGATGACACTCAATTGGGAGAGCAATCATAGGATACATCTATTTTGAAATTTCATGCAGCCATTCTTGATAAGCAGAAATATCAAACATCTAAGAAGGCCATTCCGATAGGGTAATCAAATGAACAAACTATAGTTGTAGATGATCTTGATAATGCTAATGTTGATAACTTTTGTGAAGCTATACATGATCCTATGATGATAGAAGTTGTTTCAAAAAAGGCAGATGAGGAAACAAATGATGCAGATAAGGGTGAAGATGATGGTAAAGATGCAAGTGCGGAGGTAGCAGGAAAGGAGAAAGGAGAGGAGAAGGATGATCAGGCTCCGATGATAGTGGCAAGAGACATTGTAGCTAATAAAGTAAAACAAATTGCTACTCATTTAGATGATTTTTCTCAAGGGCCTATTGATTTGAGTTCCTTATCTCTGATTATATCATTGAAGATAGCAACTCTCGCACAAGCTAAATCCAGTGAGGGCTTACTTAAGTCCCATACCACAGGCAAAGAGTTAATAACATTGGCACAAGATGTATTAGAGAAAATTTTGCCATAATTCAAACCGGACACAATTGATAATCCATCTAGTAAGCTTAAAAGTATGCTGAATATTGTAGAATCTCATTTGAGTCTTTGGAGAAGGCAACGGATGTTAGAGTTTTGAGTCAATTTAATGCTATGAGATTGAAAACATTTTTGAAGATGATTGAGGATGATAGAGTAAGCTTAGTAACTACTATGAAAGGTATCCAAGATGCATTAAATGAAGGTGGTCATATATACAAGTCATGTCTAATTTTTCCTAAGTTTACTATAAACATTGACAAGAAACTAAGAGAATGTGAAGGGCAGATTGCTAGCATATCTCAGTCATATGCACTCCAATCAGTCTCGACTAGCAATTTTGAACCACAATTTTTTAGTATATTGGATAAGATTAAGAGTTTAAACTAGGAGAAGGACAAAATTTTGGGTAGGGTGGGAGAACTAAGGAGTCTTATCACTCCCTGGATTGACTCTCTGATGAGTAGTATGCAAGATGCAAATAATGCTCTGAATAAGAGTGTTCCGACAAACAGAAGAGGAGTGAAGTTGCATGTCTATATTTTTAGTGGGATGATTAATATTTTGGAGAGTCTGAAGAAGGCATGGGATAAACGCTTGTTGTCCCTTAGGATAATTGTTGCAGATATTTTCAATTTTTTGTGAGAAACTGTACATATCCATGTATATAAGTTTTGGTGGATTCCTATCTTTGGAATTGTTGTCAAAGGGGAAGAGGGCAGAGTGAAAAATGGTGTAAATTCTCAGGAGGAGCTTGTAGATTCTTGGAGAGTTTGAAGTTTTAAAGTTTTGTAGTCTTGAGTGTACAATTTATTTTTCACAGTGTCACCATCAATGCCAAAGGGGGAGATTTTTGGCAAGAGACACTATTCCGGTAAAGATTGATGCATGTGAGATGATTACAAGTTGTCATTGATAGCAACCCAGTTCATAAATCACATTCGGTGTACATAGATTTGATTTACCAAAAGTCATATTGTTCATAAGGCATAAGTTTGGAAGGTGGAACACAGTAACTGGTGGAATATGAGTGCAGTATGCATATCTTGATTTTGACTATGTAACTTTGGTTGTGGTGATAGAGGTAGATGATTCGAGGTTTGAGGCAGCTTATTTTTTGATCTTGATATCCAATGTTGATTCATGAGAAAGATTGAAGGTCCGATATCTGATAATTCAGTTAGAACATAGATATTCTTGTGTAACATGTGGTGTGGAATTGTTGGGTTTATTTCGGTGATTGGTTTCATGTTCAAGGAGATTGGGATGAATTGTATAAATCCTTTTATCATTCTGTTTAGGTTCACATATGGATTTGTGCAAGGATTAAGCCAACTTAAGGTTACACATTTCATGTTGTGTGTTATGTAGTTTTTGGAAGTTGACATGATAAATAAAGCATTTTGTTGTTGTGGATATATGACCGATTCATTTGATATTTTTGATAGGAGATGAGTCTGAGAAGTCTGTATGAGAGAATTTGTGAAGGTTGGTGAATGTTATTGAAGATTTTGGTGCTTTGGTGTATGTCAGTGTAGGAAAACAGAGCAGAGAGACAAAATGTTGTAGAAGTTAATCAGAGCATTATCAAAACTTCTTTTTCACATATGTAGATGCTATTCTTTAGTTCATTCATTATTATAGTCAATTGTAATCGCCTATAAGGTAGCGATCCTTCCTCCGGTTTGTAGCCCTTTTGTATTTGAGCAGTGAGCTCTAGGAAGTGTGCTTGAATGCAAGTGCATTCCCTTTATGTAATATTATCATACTTGTGGCCATAGTATAATAATACCATGGGGTTCAAATCCCACTGTGGTTTTTCCCATTCTAGGTTTCCATGTAAAAATATTGGTGTTATGGTTGTGTGATTGATTGCTTTATATGTCTGCATTTTATTTTCATTCTTATGCATCTGGTGGTTTGTGAATCAACCTAATAAGTTTGTAAATTACAAAACACTGATTCACCCCTCCTCTCAGTTTTCATTGATTCCAACAAACCCAAATGGGAAAAACCACAGAGAGGGTTAACTCTCAAGATAGTTTATTACTAGTTATATGGGATTACAAAGGCTCACTACTGAAGGGCTCACTACCCAGATTACAATGACTTCTTGCCAAGAAAAGTAAGAATGATCTAAGAATATAGCATCTACATATGCATAGGATCAAATCCTGTTAAGCTCATACATCACATCAACTACTTGTAGTAGATTTGGCTAAGAAACTCTCTGACTCATTCACTTTCTACATACTCTAATCCACTCACACTCAAAATACTGTCATACTAATTCTACTTTTCTTCTTCAGCTACAAATGTCAACTCTCTCACTCTATTTTTTATCACCTTCTTGACACTCATATATCATAAAAATATTATATATATGTACATATATGTATGTGTGTGTGTCTGTATTGATAAGAATATACATCAAGTTAGCCTCAAGGATACTTTCCCAAAAGATACTCCAATGATCATATGACATGCTACAAGAACCAAAGAAAAATAACAATAAAAACATTCAAGAAAATGCTTATAAAGCATAAAGAGCATGATACAAATCAGTATAAATAAATTTAAAGACATGAATAATAGATAATCAAAGGATTATCATTAGATGTCAAAAACTAAAGGAAACCAAAGCTCATAGAATTGTCAAACACTACACAATCGAATATATTTTTGGAGTACAACATCTAGAGCACAACTTTCAAAGCACCAAAACCAGAATACAACAATCTCAAGTAATGACTACCAACATACCAAAAATGTGCTATCATATCTTCAACGAGACAAAAATACAGAGCACTACAATCCTAAAAACTGTCAACTGAATACCACCAAATTGCATTATAGTTACAATATATACATCCAGAGAATGAAACTGATTTCCACAACCAACACCAAAACTTAGACATTGTGAGAAACATATCCACATACTGACACTACATAATTTTGGAGCAACATTCTACTGAAAAGATTATACCAACAATATACTTACAACCATTGTTGACTACCTTTCATACATACATACCTATCTTCCACTATTTTGCACTACTAATAATCTACATACTCAACATATACTCCAAACTGGATCAATTCAGATCACTGAGATTGACATCAATGACAACCAACATACATTTCTAACAACCTCCCCCTTTTTCATTGATGGCAAAACATTTATAGTCAGCATCACAAACTCATTGTATCTCCCCCTTAGATAATGTTTCCTTAGTTCTTCATATTTTTCAATATTTCTCCCCCTTTGACATCAAGGACAAAGGGTAACAAAAAGCTTACCAAAACTACATTACAAAAATCTTTTCGATTACACTTCGCCTGAAAAATTCTCTTGTGCTTCTATTTGAGTTTTGGAAGAAAGGTCTTCCAAGAATTCCCGGTCAAACTAAGACTGACACCTAAACTATCATTTTACACCAACACATCAACAACTTCATATAAGGAACTCGAGGTAGACGGGTTCCACACACACTTTTCTACTTCAAAAAGGAGACTAGAAAGATGTTCCAATCTAGCTTCAAATAACTCCTTCACTTTCCATAAAATATTCACCACATCTTCTTTATGCCTTTGTAAATATATAAAGTCGGACTGCAAAGAATTTATCTTCTTTCTTTGTTCACCATATATGTCACTGAAAATGTCAAATGATTTACCCATGAAATTCAAATCAGACTTAATGAAATTAATTTTAGCTTTGAAATGTTCAATAGTTAGGAGCCATTGGAGACAATACTTATACACTCTAGTTGCTTCTCCAACTCAATCTTGCATTTCCTTAATCCATTCAAACAATATCTTCTAAGCATAGGCACATTTTCTATCCATATCTTCTTGAACTTCATCTTTCCGAATAGATTCTCTAGGAGAATGCTTCATATGGTCTTCAAGCATTCCAAATAGAACATTTGAGAGGATATTTGTAAGATTATTCAGATTAATGCTATTCCAAAGAAAATAATAAACTAAAACTTATTCAATCTTATCTTGATCATACGAGGGTTGCACAAGCCACAAATCTCCAATCTTCTTCAAACCATCTGCTTCCTCATGCATACTTAAATTTTTTTTAACTCTGCAAGGGTCATTTTAATCCATAATGGCTTCATGCTTCTCAACTAAATCCATCTTTCCCTTATCTTTTGTAGATGATTCTGGATCATCAAGGGAAATCATATCTTTCTTTCCTTCACTTTTCATCTTCTTCATTGGTTGCAGGGAAGACACGTCAACTCTTCTCTTTAAATTTTTTTTGCCAAAGGAGAGACTCTCCTCAAGAGTACTGATAATTTTGGGAACTGGACTAGAATATAACATCTTTTGAATGTTCATGAAATTATTCTTACAAGCCTAATATTTCTCTACCAAACAACCTAGATACCTATAAATTTGCTTCCCAATAGAGACTTTCCACACAAAATTATCTTTTAATGGTAAGGATATTGTGAAATAAAACATTGAGCACATGACCAAACAACCAAATCGGAAAGGATATCCCTCATTTTTTTGTCATAGTAATATTTTTTGCTAATTGTGTCTGCAATAACTCACACAAATCAAAATCTTTGCATTGTTTTTCCATTTGATGTGCAATATAGACTGACATCGCTAAAGTTTATCCTTCTCTATTTCCAAAATAAGTTTTGTAAGAAATTCCATATGCAACAAACCTGACCACATGGTCGATGATTATATCAGTTATCAATGTCTGTTGATCACCCGTGACACCAATTACGATTTCAACTTCTTTGTTTTTAACAGATCTCTTCACTGGAATGGGTCCAAGATCACAAAGACCAAAAATAACTAATATTGCTTCCTTCAAAATTAGATAGGGTTTGTCCAACATCATATGACCATCCTCAATATGATTCAAAAGAAATTTGATCGAATCCTTATCTACAAACCATGGAAACTTGCTCCAAATATCTATAACTTTGTGCCCTAATTCCTTGATTTTTTCTAATTCTACATCTAACAAAGAACTTTCCAAATTTTTAATCTTCTCATGATTATATTCCTCTAATTTCACCTTTTCAATTTTTTGAATATTTTTACTACTAGATTCTCCTACAATTGACATCTTAGGATCCATAGAGAATAGATATGAAAAATACATTTTGCGCTAACTCTACTCTAAAATTTATTCATCTGTTCAATTGTTGTACTCTTCAAACTCTTCAATGTGTAATGTAATAATAATATCAAAAAATCAGATATTTAACTTGTTCAATATACCTAGGGTTTTGTTGCAAAAAATTGTCTTGTCATAATGATGTCAACTAAATTTTGTACTTCAACATATGCAATCTACCAAAGTATATAATGCATAAAACCAAAATAATTATCATAACCAATATGCACAAGCTTCCACATGTATCTCCTTCATGAGAAGGGGTACACATAGATCTTTTTTTTAAGCTCCCCCTAAGCCAAAGCTACCAGATCAATTTTCAAAGGAATAAGCACTCATACTGAACTTAGGTGCAACAAAATCAGTCGCTTCTTTCTTTCTCCATACCATAGAATTATTCTTCGTAGGTTTACTTGACATTACCAAAGGATTCACTTTCCTACATCTGTTAGCAAAGTGTCCATACTTGTTGCAATTGTAACACTTTATATTCATTTGTCCCAAATTCACTGAATTTGTTCTATCAACACTAATCAGCTCTATGACCAAATCTATAGCATATGTAACAATAACCTTGAAAAGGCTTAATCATAAGTGATCCATTTACTCCATTCACAAACACTATATAGCTTCTATTCATGACTTGATTATTGCAGTTATTAGCTTTGTGTCCAAAACCTTTACACTTAAAGCATTGAGTATTCTGACTTACTTTATGTTTGCATTCTATAGCTTTATGTCCAAAACAATTGCATTGAAAACAATAACTATTGAATGATAAGTACCTTTGATCTTTAGGTTATTGAACCAAAGGTCTATTTGTAGTAGGTCCTAGATTTCAGACCTTGTTTGAATCTTCAGGTTTCTTTTCAATTTCTACCTTCTCCTTGCCTTTTCTTTTGTCATTCTAATTTGACCATTCACTAGAAAAGCCTACTCCTTCCTTGTCCTTATGAGATTTCTACATGGTCAATAGTTTATCCAATAATGCACTGCTTCAGCTGACTTTTTCTTCTGACATTATCTCCAATGATTCTTGTTCCAACTTCCCGCATGATTGACTTCTAATTAATTGTATCCTTCAGAGATTCTTCCACTTTCTTGCTTTCTTCAATGTGCAGCTTCAGACACAATAGTTTTATTTGCTTGTTTCAATCCCTTGTTAACTTCTCAATTCCTTATTTTTCCCTTTTGAATCTAATTTATTAGCTTCTTGACACATTCATTTGCTACCTTAACATTTTCTTTCAAATCTTCATTCTCAGATTCCACACTCTCCAAATTTTTAAGGGTTGTCTTCAATTCTTCATCCAAATTATATTCCCCTATCATATCCAAAGGAGCCATCTATTCCAATCGAGATCTTCTTTAAGCGATTAAGCTAGCAACAAGGGACCGATATTTGATACCAATTTTTTAATAGATCGGAATACTGAGAGGGGGGTGATTCAGTATTCCCGAAACAAAATACTCTCAAATTCTAAAACTTAGTTTGATCTAATTTAACCTTAACATAAAATGATATATCCAATAGAATTGAAATTAAAAACATACACACCCATAAGAGAGACACCATATTTATTTATGTAGAAAACCCAAATGGGAAAAACCACAGAGAGGGTTAACTCTCAAGCTAATATAACTAGTTATATGGGATTACAAAGGCTCACTATCAAAGGGCTCACTACCCAGATTACAATGGCTTACTACCAGAAGGCTCGCTACCAAGAAACATAAGAATGGACTGAGAATATTGCATCTACATATGCATAGGATCAATTCATGTTAAGCTCATACATCACATCAACTACTTGCAGTAGATCCAATTAAGAAACTCTACAACTCATTCACTATCTGTCTGCTCCAATCCACTCACACTCAAAATATTTTCGCACTAAATCTGCTTGTCTTCTTCAACCATAAATTTCAACTCTCACTAGCTATTGCTCATCACCTTCTTGACACTCATACATCGTAAAATTAATATGTATATGTATATATGTGTCTGTACCAATAAGAATATACATCAAGTCTACCTCAAGGACACTTTCCCAAAAGATACTCCAACAATCAGATCACACGCTACAAGCACTAGAGAAAAATAATAATAAAAATATTCAAGAACATCCTTCTGAATCATAAAGAGTAAGATCCAACTCGATGTAAAGAAAGTTAAAGACATGAAGAACAAATCATCAAAGGATTATCATTAGATATCAAAAATCAAAGCAAACCAAAGCTCATAGAATTTTCAAATAGTGCACAACTGAATATATTTTTGGAGCACAACATCTGAGGCATGACTTTGAGAGAACCAAAACTAGAATACAACAATCTCAAGTAATGACCACCAACATACCAAAAATGTGCTATCTATCTTCAATGAGACAAAAATGTGGAGCACTGCAATCCTGAAAAACTAGCAACTGAATACCACCAGACTGCATTATGATTAAATCATATACATCTGGAGCATGAAACTGATTGCCACAACCAACACCAAATCTCAGACACTATGAGAAATATATCCCTATACTAACACTACCCAATTTTGGAGCAATAGTCTACTAGAAGAGTATACCAGCAACATACTTACAACCACTACTAACTACCTTTCATACATACATATCTATCTTCCACTATTTTCCACTGCCAATACTTTGTTGAATATTTCGGACAACTGAGAGTGGGGGTGAATCAATTGCCAATTAAAACTTATCTCATTTTCCACAAAAACAGATCTAGCAAATTAAATTTCAGACTGCATAACAAATGATAACATGAAAAGAGCATACACAGGAGACACCAGATATGATGTGGAAAAATCAAGGAGGAAAAAACCATGGAGAATGCTAATTCTCAGATTAAAAACACCTATTAGGGTTGTTGGGAGTATTTAAAACTGAGTCAAGTTTATAGGCCCATTTCAAAATTTTGCCCTGCATTTCCAAATGATTAAAATAAGTCAGTTTGAATGGCCTAGTTAGCAAGGGGGTAAAATGGAGCCGGTTGATTTTCAGAGGGTAAGGCTCGGGATTCATGTCCCACACCTTTCATTTGGCCTATGCAGTGATGTGCAACTTTCAGAATTCAGTTTGGATAAGTTTATCAAGTACCCATTTTGAGGGGTGAGCTGAAAGTGCATTCTAGGCACAAGTGCAAATTTTATTGAGTAGCCTACTTTGAGTGATTACATCTTTTGCCCTGTTGATCGTCATGAAAAAATTCAAAGTGGATTCAATTTTATGCATAAATGTGAGTCAACACACAAAATTTCCAGTCCTTATGAATCCATTTGCTCAGTTTTCAAAGCCGAATCCGTTTGTAGTTTGTGATGTTTGCACAAGTGTAAAAATGTCCTGGTGAGCGTCATGTCAGAATGTTTGTTCCGGGATAATGTTGGTATAAATGGTGAGCTACGTTTCAAATTTCAAGGCTCTACCAATCCGTTTGATCGGTTTTCAAAAGGACTCATTTTGCCATCAAATTCAGTTATCCGCACTTCCAGTGTTAGATCAATAAATGTAGCCGTTTTGGTGAGCACGCCGTTTGCATCTTGTCAGTCGGGTGATCAAACTAAGAATTCAAAGATTTAATATGTACTTAAAGGTACCTATATTTCGAATTTGAGGACCCACGAAGGTCGTTTGATATTTTTGAGAAAGGCATCATGTGTTGCCAGAACATTGACTTCATCAGGTCCGCAGTGTCGACAAAGCCAGTTGGCCGTTTTCGAAAATTAATATCTCTTCGCTCGGGACTCGTCTTGAGAAACCATTTGGTAGATGTCATCCTTGTATATCAAAGTACACGCCTGTCAGATGGCGAGCTCCAAAAAGGTGTTTTGACAGGTTTGAAAATTACGTCTTCGCGATTAAATGCGAAGATTGTGGCGTAATTGCCTGAAGGTTGTAAAATGCGGATTAATGATCCGAAAACGATGTCGATCGTTCCCAGAGGTATGTTTGAGGTCTGTGAAGATATTCCAAAGGCCAGTAGCTTGAAAACGAAATTTTTTTTAGTCGGACCCACTTTGATGCCCGACCTGGCTCATGCCTGTGCTTTAATTTTAATGGTGAAATGTTCTTTTCTCCTGGCAATATATGTGTATCCATATTGGATCAATTTGAATTCGCCAGTCAAACAGTGAGAGAGAAGAGAAACTCCAATACCAAATGCAAATTGGTATGTGGAAAATTGAGAGGTTTTTTTTTTTAATGGTTTTCCTTTGGCTGGCAAATAAATTTTCAAAATTTCAATAGCAAGGTGTAATTCCATTATGCTCCTTGCATGGTTTTTGAAAGGAAGGTTTTTTAAAAACTTCAACAAATTGCAGTTGGCTGATGTTTTTCCATTAATTCTCTTCCTGCATGAAGAAGGAATTAAGAGGCATTAGAAAATTTCAGCAAATACAAACATTTGTTTGCTCTCCCCTCCCATGTGGTATGTGAGGCAGTATTAAAACTGAGACCAAATGTAGTGAGCAGCAAATGGAGAATATGGAGGATTTTAGAAACTTCAAACAAATGCAATGTGGCAGGTTTGAGCCCAAATTCCATGATATATGCAAAGTCCTTGCTGCTGGAGAGGGGCATTTTGTAATGCAAAGTTCTGAACAGCAGCAACTTCCTCCCTGCGTGGAAGCCAATGGGGATGGTAAAAAGGGCAGCTTGGTATTTTAAATAGTTTGTAGAAGACTTCAAGGTTCTATGTGGGCATTGGAGTTACCAGCAATCATTGACACTGCAACAAATTACCAAGGCAAGTGTGCCAATAGGAAACCACTCTCACATGCTCTCCCTCCAGCAGTAAACAACATTCAACAAACAGCAAACTTCATTCCACCCACATAGCAATTGGAAGTGACAACAATGGATTAAATCTTCAACCAAATACAAATGGCGTGAGACAATAGCAGCAATCAAAACCAATAATGCAAAATGTAATAGAAACCCCCTCTATGTGGCTATTTGGAGGCCATTTTTAACATGTAGCAAGTGCATGTGGAGGTGTAAAGCCAATGTCCGTGACTTTGCTAGCATTTTCCCTCCCTCACGTGTTGTTTGAAGACCAACATTTTCGATCAAATCTGGAAATCGCCATTAAAACTCAAGAAAAGAGCTCAAAAAATGCAGCTACAGGAAGATGCATATATCCCACATTGGCTGGGAAGTGGTATTTTTTAATATTTATATGCAAAAACGCACAGTAGTATAATGTCTAAGCCTTAAAGGCTTTTGACACAAGGTGCCCATGGGCGCCCAAAGCGGGCCCATGCGTGAGCATGCTTCTCGAGGTAGTGGAGGAGTTGATTGGACAAAGACCAAGTGGACCCCACATGGGCACGCTTCTCGAGGCAGACAGACAACATTTTGCAGACGAAGGCCGGGTTAACGAGCGAGCAAGTCCGAGAGAGATCAACGGTGCGCGCTATTTCGCGAAGGGAAGATGCACGTTGTTTAAACCCCGCGAAATAGCGAAAGTGAACGAGAGCCGTCCACGTGTCGTGATAGGCGGCAGTCCAGCAGGCGGGTCCCGGTGAGGTGGCACACAGTTGGCGCACAGGTGGCAGTGACGAAGCAGATGACGTGGCGATGATGAGGTGTCATCCCAGGTGGCATCCGGTCAACCCCATCAGCCAATCAGACCCCGCCACGTGGCAAGGCGTCAGAGCACAAATGGAGGCAAAAATCAAATTTAAAATGATTAAATGATATAGTTTAAACTATAGAGAAATTCGAAAAATTTAAATGATGGGTCCGTGTTGAGGATTAATTCGCCCAGGGCTCAATTTTTTGCCAAAGTATAAAGTGTTATATGTTTTCGGAAAGCTCTCGGAGTGAGGAATCCAATTATGAAGTTAATTTTGACAAATGTGGGATATTTTAGAAGCAGTTTCCACGGGAACAAAATTCAGTTAGAGAGGAGACACTTGGCAATTCAGTTGCAGATTTGATTTTCTTCTCTCCTCTTTTTATTCCGAATTCTTCTCAGTTGTAAGGGTTCCAGAAATTTGGAAAATGCTCCAGATTTGATGGCTTCCATTTTCTGAAGATCTTGACCCAAGTTTGTAAATGCTTCTGTTTGGTTTCAGGGTATAGAGATTGCAGTGCACTGTTGTAAATATGGTTTTAATTGCAGGTCTTACTTGTGTCAGGCATGAGTAATTTCCCACAAGATTGTCTCTGTGATATGTTTTTTCATTATTATGAATTCAATCCTCAAGGAGGATGAAATTTGTCATCTCAAGGAGATTGTATGATTGTTTGTAGGCATTCTTCAATGAAGAGTTTAAATTCTATAGTCAGTCATAAATAATGAAATATGTATCCAGATCTGATGAATTTGTGAATGAATCAAATATTGCATTAATATAAGGTATTGATGCATGAATATCTTGTTTAAGGAAAACAAACTTGCATCTATGATTCATATTTGTAGTTCTGTGAGTGACTCTGCTGCCCAATGAATAAGGCACTGGTCTTTGACAGATTTGGGGATGGTTTCAGATCAACATTTTAAAAGACAAATCTATTTCCCTTTATGTTTATGGGTGTGTGTTCCATTCTTTCCAAGCTCTGTTTCATCCTATTGTTTGTACAGATCTAGCCAATATGTAATGTTTCCTAACCTATTGAGCTTGTGAAATGATCTATCTGCTTAATGTTGATGCAGTTATGTGTCTGTAATTGTTGTATTTAGTGCATCAAAAGGGTGTCCCCCCCTAGGTCTAGCAGAACCTGAAGTGCAGGAGGATCAATTAGGGTCCTATGTTATGTTGTCTAAGCCCTGATGTGTTTTGTAGACTGAAATTGGCCATTTCATAGAAAGATTTGCAGGTGCTCTTGGGTTATCACTTTTGGTGAACAACAAGGGTGACATCAGTTAAGGTGATTTTAACAAGACAGTTCATTGCCAGAATTTCTCACTATAGGTGGGCTTACTGCCTAGCTAAAACTGCCAAAAAAGGAGGGCTCATTGTCTAGAGGAAGAAAGAAATAATCCACTACAAAGGCACAATTGCCACTCTCTTGTAATTTTGGAAAAAACCATAGGCTCACTACCACCGGTACCAAACAAAATCAACAAACAACCACACTAATCAATCACTTCACATTACCAAAGATAGATCTTCCTTTCACAATCAACTCCCTACTACAAAAGCCTTCTTCATTCTTTTTCATTATAAGTGATATTTATATATACTGATCTCTAGAATAGAATTTTCAAGTTGGCCAAGGAGATAATAAAATATAATTCAAAAGTAGGTCTTCACTAGGCATTCTCGCGGTGGAGAGGAATGAAAATAGTGGACCACTCCACAAATTAATAATACATCATCCAAATGATACAACAACCAAACAAAAAGATAGAACATCTAGGGTCAATAGAACCAAGTAAGAATACATCTAGATCACAACAACACATGCTGAAATAAAATAATGAAGATACATGCATTATAAGCATAAATCTAGAAACCCAATGTAAGAACTGAAGATGCAGAGAAATGCAGAACTCTGCAAACTATGTTAGATAAGAATCATTAGCACAACAAAGACTTCTGGAGAATACCTTCTAGACCACCAAACCATGAGAGAAGAATCTCAAATAAATATCCAACAATGTGCGAACATATCATGAATATCTCTGCAGTAAATTTGAACATTTGAAGCAAAAACCAAGCACGAAAAACATAATCAATACATTATCAATGACAACCATACTAGGACATCAATCAACTTCACATTTGCAACAATCTCCCCCTTTGTCATTGATAACAACATTCATCAACGAGAAACAATTTCTCCAACAACATGTTCAAGAAAAACTTCAAGCAAAAACTTCTCCCCCTTAGAAAGAAAAACTATATACTTCCAAACTTTCTATGAACTTCTCAAGTTTCTCAAACATAAACTTCCCAAAAATTCTCCACCTTTGACATCAAGGAGAAAGGTAGATAGCAATACAACTCAAAAACCACTTAGCTCCCCCTAAGAGGAAGCCCCAAACATTATCCCAGACATAAATATGCATGAATTATCCTAAACTAATGCACTACCAAATGCACTTAGTTCAAACTAGGAAGGGGACTAACCCCTAACAACTATCAGAGATACTAAAAAGTATCTTTACATAATGCCTTTTCAAATATATCTACAACTTTCTCTTTGGTATGAACATATTCAAGTTTCACTTCATTATCGACTACTTTTTCTCTCAAAAAATGATACAAAATAGAAATATGCTTTGTTTTGGAATGCAAAACCAAGTTCTTAAAAATATTGATTGCACTTGCATTATCACACATGATTTGGATAGGTTCATCAAATAATAATTTAATATCATTTAATGTTTGTTTCATCCAAAGTACCTAAGTGCAACATGAAGCAGATGCATTGTACTCAGTTGTTGTGGTTGATAAAGATACAAAATCTTGCTTCTTACTTAGCCATGACACTAACTGGGAGCCAAGGAAAAATGCTCCACCACTTTTACTCTTCCTGCCATCAACACTTCCTACCCAATCAACATCAGTATAGCCTTTCAAAGTAAATTCTAATCCTTTGGGATATCATAGTCCAAAATCTTTTGTTCCTTTCAAGTATCTAAATATTCTTTTTACTGCAACAACATGTGACTCTTCTGGTTCTTGCTGAAATCTGGTCACAAGACAAATAACACACATGATATATGGTCTTGTAACAATCAAATATAACAATCTTCCAATCATTGATCTATACTTGCTTGCGTCAGTCTTAGGAGATTTATCATCTCTAATCAACTTGCATCCAATAGTCATGGGAGTATATACCATTTTTGAATTCTCCAATCCAAACTTCTTCAACAATTCTCTAACATATTTTGACTGAGAAATGAAAATGCCTTTACTATTTTGATTTACTTGCAATCCAAGAAAGAAATTCAACTCACCAATCATAGACATTTCAAATTTCTATTGTATTTCACTAGCAAAATTTTTCCATATATCATCATTGCCACCAAATATTATGTCATCCACATAAACAACAATTAATATCTTATTTGATTCAACTTTAAAGTAGAGATTGTTGTCAACAAAAGCTTGTTGAAATATTTGATTTAGTATATACTTATCTAACCTTCCATACACCACCTTCCTCAATCTGCAAACAACATTCAAATCATTTGATAACTTGAATCCTTTCAGTTGTTCAATGAAGACTTATTATTTTAATTCTCCATTTAGAAATGATGACTTCACATCCATTTGATAGACTTTGAAATCCTTATATGCTGCAAAAGACAAAAACATCCTAATAGCCTCCATTCTAGCAACAGGAGCATAAGTTTCTTGAAAATCAATTCCTGCAACTTGTGTGTAACCTTTGCATACTAGTCTTGCTTTGTTTCTTGCAATGACTCCTCTTTTTTTATCTCCTATGATTTGATTCTCAGAATGATTTTTTTGCACTTTCCTCGGGGTTTTTGATATATTTTCCGGAGCAACCTAAGTTTCTTTATGCTTCTCTTTATCTTTGTTCTTCTCTTCCCCTTTATCAGATTCATACACTTCTTGAATAATAGCTTCTTTTGAAATGTTCTCATCAAACTTCACATTTGCACTTTCAAAAATTTTGTTCAATCTCTTTTAATAACATCTGTAAGCTTTATTCTTTATAGAATAACCAAGAACTATACCTTCATCTACTCTGTTGTCAAACTTTCCAAGGTTTCCTTCATCTCTCTAGATATAACAAGTGCTTCCAAAAACTTAAAAATATTTCATAGATGGGATCCTTCCATACCATAATTCATATGATGTTTTTCCAAACTTCTTTTTGAATAAAACTCTATTAATAATATACACAACAATGTGTATAGCTTCTTTCCAATAAAATTCTAGTAGGTTTTTTCCTTGATCATAGAACTTCTTGTTGCCTCTTGAATAGTCGTGTTCATCCTTTCAACTACATCATTCTGTTGAGATGTCTTAGGAGCTGATAATTGTCTTATAATTCCATATTTCTCATAGAAAGTATCAAATTCATCAAAAATAAGTTATCCTCCTCTATCAGATGTTAGACACTTAATTATCATATTTTCTTCATTCTCAACTCTATCTTTAAATATCTTGAACTTTTCTAATGCTTCTGAGTTTTCTCTTAGAAATGCAACATGTCATTCTAGAATGATCATAAATTAAGAGCATGAAATACCTCTCACCTTTTGAACTCCTTATTCTGGTCAGACCATATAGGTCTATGTGTATCACATCTAGCAATTCGTTAGATGATTTTTCCTTTCCTCTGAATGTTCCTTTTGTCTATTTTCTCACTTGACATTCTTTGCAAATACTATTATTTGCTTTAGTAAATCTTGGTAAATATCTCACAACTTTTATCATACTAATCCTCACTAAATTGTCAAAATTGATATGACACTTCCTCTGGTGCCAAAGCCAACTCTCATTGATCTCTAATAATAAGAAATGTCCTATAGCAGCTTCCAAATGATACATGTTTCCACCTGTCTTTTTCCCCGCAATAATATTAGTTTCGGATCTCTTTCAGATCTCATAGCCACCATTGTAACCATTTTTGCACATCTATCCAACACAAAATATTATGATGCAATCCTTTTATATAATAAACATTGTTAGTGTTATGTTTTCCATCAGACATAATAAAACCAATTCCAACAATTTGAGCATTCTAATCATCTCCAAATCTAATAAAACCACCATCATATTTTTTAAGTTTCACAAAGTTACTTTAGTCACTAGTCATATGATTTGAACATCCACTATCAATCAACCATTCATTTCTATCTCTCCTAACATCCAATGTTGAAGAAATAGTCTCAACAATATTAGAGTTATTATATTTAGGTCCATCCTTCGATACCATGAACAAATAATCACCATCCTCATAATCTAACTCATAAGCTAAAATACCATCATAGTCTCCAACATAGTAGGCTTTCTTATTGAACTTTCCTTTGTTATCCTTAAACTTCTATTTTGATCCTCTTTCTGGACATCTAGATGCATAATGACCAATCTTTCCACATTTAAAATATTTAAGATGTAACATACTTTTATACTTGTCAATTCCTCTCTTAATTTTTCTCACAAAGTTTTCTTCCATCTCATCTAGGCTTTCATCATCTGAACCTTCATCTACATCTTTTGATGCTTTAAAGACCATTTATGATTTTACTTTGTCTCTGTCAAACTTTATCATCTCAAATGTAGTCAAAGTGCCAAACAACTATTCTCTAGTGAATTTTATTGGATCATAGGTTTCTTCAATAGCAGATATTTTGTCACTGTAACTCTTTAGTAAGGTTCTCATGATATTTTGTATCACATCCTTCTCATTCAAAACACCACCAAGATCTTTGATTTCATTCATAACATTATCAACATTTTCAAAAATAGCTCACAACTCCTTCACCTTCTTCTATTCTCAAATTCTCATAAGTTCCCTTAGCAGTCTACATATTAGATAGCTGGACTCTTTTATTTCATTCATAAATACTTTTCAATGTTTCCCAAACTTCATAAGTAGTGTCTAAAGCAACAACCTTCACTAATTCAATTTTAGGTAAAGCACTAAAGATAGCATACCTTGCTCGCTCATTTTCCTCATAAGCTTCAATCTCATCTAGTGTAGGTCTATTTTTTCGGTGTTGAATACTTAGTCTCCACAACTTTCCAAGTCTTGTAACTTAGAGAAATCAAATATCCTCACATCTTTACTTTCCAAAAACTATAGAAGCATCCTTCAAAGGTAGGGATAGTTAATTTATGTGCCATCAGATCTCCTCGAGCGGTTAGTCTCACTTTCTAGGAATCAAATTTATGATACCAATTATTGAATATTCTAGACAACTAAGGGAGCAGGGGGTGAATCACTTGTCACTTAAAACTTATCTCATATTCCACAAAAATAGATCAAGAAAATTAAATTTCAGATTTCATGACAAATGATAACATGAAGAGAGCCTACACAAGACACACCATTTATGACGTGGAAAACCCGAGGGAAAAACCACAAAGAATATTAGTTCTCATATTAAAAAGACCTGTTAAGGTGACACTAGTTAAGGTGATTTTTACAAGATGGCTCACTGCCAGAATTGATCACTATAGGTGGGCTCACTACCTAGTTAAAACCACCAGAAAAAAAGGAGGGCTCATTGCCCAAAGGAAGAAATAAAGAATCCACCACAAAGGCACAACTACCACTCTGTTGCAATTCTAGAAGAAACCTTAGGCTCACTGCCAAACAAAATCAGCAAACAACCACACTAATCAACCACTTCACATTACCAAAGATAGATATTCCTTTTACAATCAAATTCCTTCTATAAAAATATTCTTCATTCTTTTTCATTACAAGCAATCCTTATATATATTGATCTCCAAAATAGATTTTTCAAGTCGGCCAAGGAGACAATAAAATATAATTCAAAAGTAGGTCTTCATTGGGCATTCTTGTGGTGGAGAGAAATAAAAAATGGACCACTCCACAAGTTAACAATACGTTATCTAAATGCCGCAATCATTGTACCAAAATATAGCACATCTGGGGTCAACTAGAACAAGTAAGAATATATCCGGAGCACAACAACATGTGCCAAAATAGAATAATGAAGATACGTGCACATGAAGCATAAATCCGGAAAAGATACAGAGAAACGCGGAAATCTGCAAACTTTGTTAGATAATAATCATAAGTACAACATAGATTTCCAGAGAACAACTTTTAGACCACCAAACCACAAAAGAAGAATCTCAAAGCAATATCCAACAATGTGCCAACATATCATGAATATCTCTGTAATAAATCTAAACATCCAGAGCAAAAACCAAGCATAGAAAATATTCTCAATACGTTGACATGAAGGACAACCATATTGAGACATCAATCAAATTCACATTTGCAACATACTTTGCATACTCAACATACACTACAAAAACTGCATACTACAATATCCAAACTAATTCAGATCAATGGGATTGGCATCAATAACAACCACCATACATTTCTAACATCTTCAAGAATTATGGAGCAAAGTTACATAAATGTTCATACAAGCATGTGTGTATGTTTAGGTTTTACATGTTCGTGTTTTTGTCATGCCATTACATTCAATATTTGTGATTACATTCAAAGAGCATTGCATCATCAATCATTTTATCAACAATTGTAGATCTAAGGTATATCTCCTTAGCATATTTTAGTATTTGCATTATTTCATTCAAGGTTAACTACTAAACTAGGGTTTGACTAAATGCAAACCCCTATCTACAATCTGATTCCCTTTCTTAATGTGTGTAGGGAACAAGTGTAGGAGTTGTACTCAATAATGCAGGCAAAGCCGACAGTGATGAACAGGTTCAACTTTTGACAAAGTAAAATTTAGAGAACCGGGGTGAATATGTACTACTTGGTCCCAAAAAACCAGGTTGAACTTCTAGGAACATGTTCTAAACATCTTCTTTTTCCTAGATTTAGTTTGTGGCTTTGTGGGATATCTATAGTAGTCTGTTTTTGAAAATTTACTTCATTCATTTTTTGTTTTACCCTAATTTCATAATTATCATCAAATTTCAACTAGAAAGAGGGGGTAAAACACATAACCATTAAATGTAATCAAAATTTCAACCCTTTCCTTATTTGAATTTGTTGGCCTATTGTCATTGATGTAGTTTGGTCAAGCAATTTTCTCCAATATATGTTATTGGTCCATTTATTTTCCTCATTTATTATGCAATGTATGTATGATTACTTCATGCAATTTTGAACTCTAGTATCTACTTCACCAAAAGGCTTTTTGGGTCCAGTCCCATCCAAATATGATGAAGGCGATATCTACAAGGAAAATTTGGATTTGATCCTATCTAAATATATTGGAGGTGTATTCTACAAGGTATTTTGGAGTCAATTTTGAAGCCAACATCTTATGAAGCTATTTTGTGCGGTTATATTGGTCTCATCCCTTCTTCGATTGAGACAACTTATCAAACTTTTGGTGAGGATATATAAAAAGTAGTTTTTACAATACAAAGATATAGTTGTTGAAAAATAGATAATGTGTACATATTGTATATGAAATTTTTTTTGTGAATGTGAATGTTGTTATGCAGTGTATGTGTAGCGTCCTAAAATTGCGACACTTGCAATTTTGACCGCATTTGGGTCTTCACGATGGCGACGCAACACGCAACCTGAATGGAGACCCCGCAACCTGATTATGACACCAAAAACTGCATTTCCTTGCACCCTGGCCTGAACCTCCTTTGCACCTTGCTATCCCGGGAGGTGGGACCAGAGCGCCCAGCGCCCTGATCCTTCAGGACCAGGGTGCCCCCCAGGACCATGGCGCCCAGCGCCCTGGTCCCTGGGTCCTATTTTGGGCCCGGTCTCTTTTGGACTTCGGGTCTTTTTGTTTGCAAATTGGAAAATTAACTTTCCTGGTCGGCCTAAGGTCGGGAAAATCAGTCTATCAGCCCTAAATGACAAGTATATAAACTACATTTACCTCTCCCATTTGGGTAAGAGGGACATATGTGTACAAGCGTGGAAACTATACTCAAGCATTCAAGCATTCAAGCATTCTTTCAAGCAATTGATCATTCTAAGTCTCCATTCAAGGCTAAGTGTTGCATTCAAGACAAGGATTCAACCATTGAAGAGGAGATCACATACTACATGCTACATACAACATACAACACACAACAAACAACAACATCTATACCTTCGCACATAAGGATACAAACATCCTTACAACAAGGTATTAGTACTTGTTTTACATTACATTTACAGCATTTCTCATTTCTTGGTTAATTCCAAAACCGGGGTTTGACCTAAAGGCAAACCCCTAATCCCTAACCCCCCAATTGTCTTCGCTTTTCTGTGTGTAGGTTGCAGGTACGCGGCTGAAATTGAAGATCTGGAATCCTTGTGCAGAGACGAACAGATCCCCCTTCGTTTCGCGGATTTTTCGGAGGACCGTGTGCACGCCGGGCGCCATCGTCCCGACAACTTTTTCTCAAATTTGTAGGACAGCGCCGTATCGACATTTTACAGCTAATTCCAGGTCCGCAGCTTCATCCTATATCCCCATCTCAGTTTATAAGCGAATCTTTGTCACTTTCTATGCATTCTTAGCTTAATTCTTCTATCAACATTCTTTACAAAAGAGGGTAGCCTTGCTTTCTTAACCCTTGAAACACATTTAGCATCCAATCTTGCATTGTGTGGGATTGGATCTTGTGGGTTTCAACCCCTCTTTTGAATGTAAAGTCTCTCCCCTAAGTGAAAACCATCAACCCTAGTGAATCTCCCTTCTCTCTCCTTGGAGTTGGAAGAGGGGAGAGCAACTAGGGTTCGATCGCGATTTTCCGCTTTACATTTTGGTGAACCCGACGTGAACATCCTTTCTGATTATTCATAGTTAGATCTGAAAATTGGATTCCTTGATTACATTTCCATGTTTGATCTTTTGCAAAATTTTAGAGGTTAATTGCATAAAAACCCTAAATTTTCTTTTTAAGTAATTAAACTTGTGAAATGTTTAATTGTTGATGCTTGTTTCAGATCTGCCCTTCTATTACAAATTATCAATTCATATTTGTGCTTTGATTTTGAAAATTAAGTGGTTAAGTGTCAAAACCCTAATTTTTGAAACCTTCTTGATTCAACCTTTGATTGATAATTTCACTGATCAAAACATCTCCAAATCAGCTGTAACTTTGGATTCCGCAATAAAATCACAATATCTTTCATCCCTGAAAATTTGGAAAAAAGTTGCGAGGACCGTGTGCACTCCGAGCGCCATCGTCCCCGACATTTTTTCTGAAATTTTGGGAGCGAGATCTTACTGTATTTTCCTGCTAAAATCCAGAATTTTGGCTGATTTTATCAATTTTAACACCTTCAAAATTACAGTCAAAGTTGGTCTTGTGATTGCTTGGATTAAGGCCTCTAAACATTCAAAAATTGGTGAAATTGAAATTTGTGTCAAAATTGTGTTTCTTACAGTCCTAAATCTGAAAAGTGTGTTATCATTCATTTGAAATTTCAGTGATTTATTCAAATTTTTGCAATTTGTGACTTTTGAAATTAAGTGCTTAATTACAACAACTTTGATTTCCGCTTTCAAAATTGAATTTTGCGTGAAATTGAGTCAATTTTTAAATTTCGAAACTTGCATTACTTTTGGTATTCCCTCTCAAATCATAAAATTCAAAATTTCAGTTTCCCTCTCTTTTTCAAAATTCAAATTTTGCATTTTTCGACAATCTTGATAGGGTTCAATTTTGAGATTGCAACTTTAATTTGGCCTATCTACAGATCGTAAAATCACTCAATTTTTTCAGGTTAGTTGTAAAATCATCATAACTTTCATCCCTGCAAATTTTGAAAAAAGTTGCGAGGACCGTGTGCACTCCGAGCGCCATGGTCCCGGACATTTTTTTCAAAATTTCGGGAGATTGTCCTGATTTTATTTAAACAGCTTAAATCTGGAAAATTGGCTGATTCTACTAAAATTTGCTACCTCTAAAATTCAAAATCTTCTCTCTTTCTCTAGTGCATGAGTTTTACAACAATAAGTCCTACTTACTCTATTCCCGTTAGATGAAGCCTTAGAATTGAGTCCTTCCAAGGTGTAATTACTGAGGAGATGGAACCTAATTTGAATGGCCTTTTTAACGAGGACATGGGTAATTCCTCTAATCCTCTTAATGATGAAGAAGCTCTCCATGAGGTTTCTGTAGAACAACTTTCAAAATTGGATAACCAATTTGATGATTTTCCACAATGGATGTCTCAAGAATACCCCGATAGTCAAGCTCTTCCTTTAATTGAGGGTCTAAAACATATGCTTCAAAGTGATAAGAATGGAATTGATATTTTGGGTGGTATTTCACACATTGTGGATTCAAATGTGATGCCTATGAAAATTTGTGCCGAAACCTTAGGTTATACACAACCTCCTACTCAAGACAATCATTCTATTCCTTTGACGACTCCTATTGCTAGTATACCTACTTTTACATCAAACATAATGACTACTTCAATACAAGACATTCCTCCTATGATCACTAGTCATGGGGGCAATCCCTCTTCTTCAATTAACCCTCTTCCTTCATTCAATCCAACTTCTTCATTCATTCCTTCAGTGAGTGTTCCTCTTATATCTCCACAAATGAACATGACGCAAGGGGGCAATTCATTTAACCCTTCCATTCCTCCTTGTAGTGTTCCTCCTGTCCAATCATCTCCTATGACTAACTATCATAATGTCCCACCACCTTACTCTCTACCTTCTTTCAATAATATAACACCTCCATCTCAATCTAACATGTCTAATATGAACTCTTCGACTGAAGCGACCATTAATAATCTTCCACAAACTGTCTCTTCTTTACAGCAACAAGTTGCCTCTATGAATCAATCTAAGTTTAGTGTGCCCACATTTGATGTTGCGAGCCCACTTTCTCTTGATATTGTTCGAGCTATTCCCCCTAAACATGTTGAAATTCCACATTTGGAGCTTTATAATGGTAAGGGTGATCCTCTAACACATGTTAAGACCTTTCAAACAATATGTACTGATTTTGCTTATGACCAAAGGTTGCTTGCAAAACTGTTTACTAGAACATTAAGAGACAAAGCCCTACAATGGTATTGCTCGTTGCCTTCCTATTCTATTACTTCTTTCAAACAACTTGCAAATGCTTTCATTCAACAATTTCAAAACAATATAAGTCCTAAAGTTACTTTGATTGATTTAATGCATTGTAAACAAGGTGTTAAAGAAAAAGTGACTGATTTCATTGGTAGATATAAGCATTTGTATGCTCAAATTTCTTTTCCAGTGCCTGACAATGATATTCAAAGAATCTTTATTTCTAATTTACAAAAAGACATTAGAGACAAACTCCTGTTTTCTGAGTTTACTTCTTTCCAACAGTTGTGCGCAACTCTTCACAATTATCAACTGACTGTGAGTCAAATGGAACAATCACATCCTATGACTCCGATTGATAAGGGTGATAGTAGTCAACAACCATTTGGGAAGTTTAAACCGAACAAAGAGTCCATTAAATTCAATGAAAACATCATCAACAACAATGTGAATGCAGCATCGGGTGTGTCTCCTATTTCTAAGTTTTTCAAGAAAGAAAGAAAGTTTACTCCTTTGAATGAATCATTGCATAGTATTATGAATAAGTTATTGGAACAAAATGTGCTTACTCTTCCTCCTATAAGGCAAATTGATCCTACAAAAATTAATTCACCCTATTTTGATAACAAATCTTTTTGTCAATTTCATCGTCAACCTAGGCATGATACTGAAAAATGTTTTGCTTTAAAGGGGAAAATTCAAGATTTGATTGATAATAATACTATCTTTGTTTCTGGAGTGAATGATAAAGGCAACAAATCTGTAGCTCCTCCTAACCAAAATCTTCAGATTTTTACTGATCCATTACCTTCTCATACCTCTAATGCGATTGATACTACTGATTCCTCTGTCTCACTTGATGATCTTGTGTCTATGACTCCTAATGTGATTAACTTTGTGGAGCAGCAGAAAATCCTTAAAGAACCTTCCATCACATTTGATTCCAGTGAAACTATCAGGGCACCTGATGGTCCCTTATATATAGTTGCAAAAGTCAAGAATACACCTTGCCGTGGAGTGCTTATTGATCCTTCTTGTATGGTTAATGTCATTACTGAAGAATTCCTTTTTACTTTGCAATTGAATCAAGTTATCTATGACAAAACAGATGTGATTGTGAAATTATTTGATGCATTTTCTTCTCCTGCAATTGGTTCTATTACATTACCTATTGAGGTCCATAACAGGTCCCTTGATGTGAACTTTGCTATTATTCCTTCATCCGAACAATTTCGTGTGAAGCTTGGCTATCCTTGGCTATCTTCCATGAAAGCTATTGCTTCTCCTATTCACAAGTGTTTGAAATTTCCCCATAATGGTGAAGTTGTTACTGTCAATCATAGTCTCTTTAAACCAACTGAAAGAACCTCTAGTGTTCCTATTGATTACTTTTGGCCTAAATAGTTTCAATCTCTTCCTCCGCGAAGTGATCATCTTTTCAGATCTTATCAAAAGTGGAAAACAGATATGATCCTATCTCTAAGTGAACCTAGAACACCCAAAATTGACATTCCTATCATTCTTGAGAAGGAAGTTCTTCCTTTGAAAGATAAAACTAATTTCTTTCCTCAAGAAGATTCCCAACCCATTCCTATGGATGTGACTATGTCTATGCCTAATAAACCTTCTAAAAGTAGACCTATACCTCCTTGTCATGATGGACTTGGTCTCCTTCCTAAACCAAATATTCCTCCCTTATATGGAGCAGTTCTTCCTCCCTCTTATGGAGAGAAGAGACCTTCCTCTTCTCCTATTGTTCAGCCTAAGAGACCACAACCTAAACACCCAAGTGCTAAGGATGAGAACATTCCTCCTCCTCAATCTCCTACTCTTCCTACTAAGACTAAACGAAATCGTTCCGCACGTGAACGCCGACGAAAGCGTCGTCTTAGAGCTCAAACTTTGCAATCCCCAAAAACACCTTCAACAAGCATTATTCCATTTTCTCCTCAGCCGACGATTGAGCCGAAATCTCCTAAACATAAGATGCATGATGGTCTTGATCCTGTGCGAGTTAAAGATCCTATTTTTATAAATCTTGATGATGATATAGATGAAAATGTTATTCATGATGCAAATGTTACTCCTCTTGCTTCTGATAGTGAATATGAACTTGTTGATATTGATAACCATTTATCTAACGAATTTTCTAAAGCACTTATCCTAGCTCCTAGACAAGAACACCGTGGCTTGGGATATGAACATAGCCCTTATTTGGATCTTTTGATAGCTCCATCTGCTGTGTGGGATGTTCCTCCTCTAGCGTGTTCCCTACCTTCCCGAAACATTGATCAGCAAGATCGGGGGGTAGATGACGTGCTAGACTAGTTTCATTAGCATAGCAGATTCTCTCCCCCTCTCTTTTGTTACTTCCTCTATGTGTTATTCTCATTCTTCTATTTATTGTCCTTAGTGTTGTCTGCTTGAGGACGATGCAAAGCATTGAGATCTCTCGATCTCTCTCATGTTGACTCAAAAGACACATGTGTTCCCTTCTTCTAGGTGACCTTCCTCGATTGGGGAATGAAGAACAATTATGCATACATACATATGATATACATGAATTATCATATAGCATACTGACCTCGAGGAAAGCGAAGTCACCTTGTGCTTTGTGTTTTGTGTCTATTATCCTTGGGCTTATCTCACACTTGGGGGCTAAATCCTTGCGATAACGTGCTCCTTTCCTTTCTCATTCTTATATGTATCACTACCTTAAATCAATCACCCCCGGTGAGGCGTGTGCGATCGCTTTAAGATAGGGGGGCATACATCCCGTTCATATCTTTTCAAGATACTTGAAAATTTCTTGACAAATTTAGCTTTGCCTTGAAAATTTTTGATATCTTTCTTGCATGACTCATAGTGAGGGAACCTTACTACTGACAGTCATGGTTCTCCCTTGTGATCTTCCCTTTTACTTTGTCAATCGAAGTCGTAAGATCCTTAGTCCACTGGGGGCTTGGTGTATCTTGCCTCCTTGACGTGGTGAAAGTCTTTCAATATTGTTTCCTTGTACTTTACCGGAAGTATGAGCGTACGCTTATACTCCCACTAAAGTGGGGGCTAAATGTAGCGTCCTAAAATTGTGACACTTGCAATTTTGACCGCATTTGGGTCTTCACGATGGCGACGCAACACGCAACCTGAATGGAGACCCCGAAACCTGATTATGACACCAAAAACTGCATTTCCTTGCACCCTGGCCTGAACCTCCTTTGCACCCTGCTATCCCGGGAGGTGGGACCAGAGCGCCCAACACCCTGGTCCTTCAGGACCAGGGCGCCCAGCGCCCTGGTCCCTGGGTCCTATTTTGGGCCCGGTCTCTTTTGGACTTCAGGTCTTTTTGTTTGCAAATTGGAAAATTAACTTTCCTGGTCGGCCTAAGGTCAGGAAAATCAGTCTATCAGCCCTAAATGACAAGTATATAAACTACATTTACCTCTCCCATTTGGGTAAGAGGGACATATGTGTACAAGCGTGGAAACTATACTCAAGCATTCAAGCATTCAAGCATTCTTTCAAGCAATTGATCATTCTAAGTCTCCATTCAAGGCTAAGTGTTGCATTCAAGACAAGGATTCAACCATTGAAGAGGAGATCACATACTACATGCTACATACAACATACAACACACAACAAACAACAACATCTATACCTTCGCACATAAGGATACAAACATCCTTACAACAAGGTATTAGTACTTGTTTTACATTACATTTACAGCATTTCTCATTTCTTGGTTAATTCCAAAACCGGGGTTTGACCTAAAGGCAAACCCCTAATCCCTAACCCCCCAATCGTCTTCGCTTTTCTGTGTGTAGGTTGTAGGTACGCAGCTGAAATTGAAGATCTGGAATCCTTGTGCAGAGACGAACAGATCCCCCTTCGTTTCGCGGATTTTTCGGAGGACCGTGTGCACGCCGGGCGCCATCGTCCCGACAACTTTTGCTCAAATTTGTAGGACAACGCCGTATCGACATTTTACAACTAATTCCAGGTCCGCAGCTTCATCCTATATCCCCATCTCAGTTTATAAGCGAATCTTTGTCACTTTCTATGCATTCTTAGCTTAATTCTTCTATCAACATTCTTTACAAAAGAGGGTAGCCTTGCTTTCTTAACCCTTGAAACACATTTAGCATCCAATCTTGCATTGTGTGGGATTGGATCTTGTGGGTTTCAACCCCTCTTTTGAATGTAAAGTCTCTCCCCTAAGTGAAAACCATCAACCCTAGTGAATCTCCCTTCTCTCTCCTTGGAGTTGGAAGAGGGGAGAGCAACTAGGGTTCGATCGCGATTTTTCGCTTTACAGTATGTATAGTGGATATAAAAGTAGTTTGTGTACTTCAATAGAACTGTAATTCATGCATATGTCAGATGCAACTCTAACAATTCAATTTTGTACTATGTCTATGTTGGCATATGGACACTCTAATGAGACATTGTGTGTGATTGAAGGTTTTGTCATTGATGGCAACCTTGGAATCCTATGGCACCGGCAAGACATTATACCGGCAAAGCATTACATAGGAAACCTTGCAATCCTATGGCACCGGCAAGACATTATACCGGCAAAGCATTACACAGGCAACCTTGCAATCCTATGGCACCGGTAAGACATTATACCGGAAAAGCATTACACAGGCAACCTTGCAATCCTATGGCACCAGCAAGACATTACACCAGCAAAGCATTACTCAAACAACAGTGCTTTGGCATCAACAAAATCAATCTACACTGGCACCGACACAGAAGGAAATATGTATACCGGCATAGAGGCCGATAGGATTTTTGATATGTAATATTTTGTTTATCATTGTAAGCCGACTTGGCAAATTGTAAAATGACTCTTGTATATAAAAGAGATCATTGTAGGCATTTGGAGGACATGAATAGAAAATAAATAAATTATAAGGCAGACCTAATGTGCGAATTGTAGGTCAAGGGTATATGTAAAGAACAGAGCAAGAACCGGTACTGAATCTAGCTTTGAAGATGCTATTGTAAAGTAGTACAGAATATTGGATTTATGTAAATCCTCATTGTAAGTCAGTGTGACTTCTTGTTGAGCAATGAGCTCTAGGCAGTTGGCCTTCCTGCATGTGCAGGCCCCTATTGTAAGTAATATTCTCTTATTGGCCAATAAGTGAATATTGTGGGTCACAAATCCCACCGAGGTTTTTCCCACACCGGGTTTCCTCATAAAACATCTTGTGTTATGGTGTTCTTTTCATGTGGATGCTTTTGATTCTGTTATTTACATTAATTCTTGCATACCGGTATACTTTAACTTTATATTCTGTGTATTCAGTTTTAAGAAAATTTCATAACCGGTCAGATACTGATTCACCCCCCCCCCCCCCTCTTAGTATCTGTGGGAACCCTAACAATTGGTATCAAAGCCTGGTCCTCTATTTTCAAAATCCTAACAACTTGAGGAAGATCTTGACACTGGTAAAGATGGAAAATCTGATGAAGCAACTTGAAGGAGCTCTTACTGACTATGATGCAGAGAAGTTGAAAAATATCAAATTAGAAGATGATTTAAAAGTAGCTTAGGACATTATTCAGGCACTTCAAGAAAATCTTACTGTTACAAGAAACAAGAGAAGAGAACTTTGTGAAAAATTGCAAAATGAAAATGATGAAAAGGAATCATTAAATGATATGATAAGCAAATTGAAACAAGAGATCATGACAACAAAAAATGAAATGTAGGATATAACTATGAGATTCTGCAAAGAGATTGAGGATAGAAAGAGGAATGAAGAAGAATTGACCAGAATATTGAGGATAGAAAGAGGAATGAAGAAGAATTGACCAGAAGACTAAGTGATGCAGCAAATGAGAACACAAGACTTAGCTATGAAAATGATATGTTGAAGACAGATCTGATGCATACTCAAAATGACTCGAATGAACTAATGAGACAAAAAGAGATCTTGGAAAGGGAATTGGAAACTGCAAATCAACACAAAGAAAAATTTAAGAAAAGCTCAGAAGAACTTGGTACCTTATTGAAGAATCAAAAACCCAAAGGTGACACTTTTGGAGTTGGATTTGAAGTTGGAGAAAGCTCCGGTACTGCAAATACCCAAGATCAAAGCAAACTGGTAAGACCCTCTAATACTTACAAATTCAATGGAAAATACTTTAATTGTAATAAATATGGTCATAGGGCAAATGAATGTAGATCTAGGAATTATCAGAACATCAATCCTCCCACCGGTCAATGCACCAAATGCAACAAAATTGCTCATAACTCTGAAAATTGCAGAATGAATGTAAGATGTTATGTTTGTGGAAGATTTGGTCATTTATCAAATAAATGCAGAACACAAATCAGCATAGGTTATGGGAAAGCTATTTAGAAAAATAATGTAACTTGTTATGCATGTAACAAGATTGATCATATTGCTAAATTCTGTAGAAGTAAAGGTACACTGGTAGATAACAAAAGTACTAGCTTGAAAGGTAAAGAAAAGGTTGAAGAGGTTAAGCAAGAATTTTTAAAGCAATGGATTAGAAAAGGTGATCTAAATATTGGGGTTACTCCTCCACCAGTAGAACCAACAAATGCTTCACTGACAAGATGTTCTTCATCAAATTGAAGAAAATTATCTTGAGGGTTTGGCAATTTAATGACACATGTGCTATTATTCCCTCGGTTAGAGAAAAGAAGTTGAAAATCCTTGATTACTAGCAAATAAAGTTGAGTTAATACATTGCCGACAAAAAATTAATGTGGTAGGTGGCAGAAAAGACTTTATAAAATAAGGTTTTTGGCTCCATTTCATTTCACCGTGAATTCAAACCTTCAGAGAGCGTGAATATTTCTGAGCTAAAGCATTCCGAGCAAAGAGGCAAAGCACTTCAGCAATCAATCCATCCAAAGGCAAAAAAAGGTATTTATCATCATGGCATCCTCCTTTGCACCTAAATTCATAGCAAACCCTACAGTAGTCGAGGTTATAAAATGACCTAGGCCTGTGTTTCAGCTAGTTCCAGAGGTAGCTAAGAAAGATGACAACATAGGTGTTTTTTCCCAAATTCCAAAGGGTGTTGTTTATGCAGAAGACCCTAGAATGTATATTCATTGCAACATAGAAGAATTAGGTGATGAAGAAATCAAAAACATGTATAAATATGTTATATGTGACAATGCCAGAAATGTGAAACCTAAACATAAAATTGTTGAAACCCTAGGATTCACTGAAATCCTCTGCATTCCTGAATTTCCCAAGGAAGTAGTTAGGATAGTTCTTAGCAGGGTACATGGCTCATTCTTTTGGCTTGACTCAGTGCATAAAATTACAAAGGTAGCTGTGAAAGCAGTAATAGGGTTACCTTCCATCGGTACCAAACCCGACAAAACCAAGAAGGTCTCCAATGACCTAGTAATGAAACTAACTGGTGCAACATTCGACAAAAGATCATTGAGGGTTAATGATGTGACTGATACAAATGTGAGATTCATTAGCATGATTCTAGGTTACAAAGCAACTCATGCAAATAGGCTTAACTCTGTTTCCAGTTTATGCATAAAGAGTGCTTATGACATGGTTAAGGACAATGTGAAAATTGATATCTGTGAATGGTTAAAAGATGAGTTAATTGACAATTTGGCAAAAATCAAGAAGGATAAGAAAGAAATCTTTAGATTTGGAAATTTACTTGTATGCTTAATGCTACATATAACCAAACAGGCTCTCTGTATAGGCAACAAGGATTTTGGATTTGACATACCGGTAGGAAAACAATTGTCTAACTTATTCAACAACATGGGTGAAAACAAAGAAAAGAATATCCACGAGTGTTTTCAAGCACTAAAGGTCAAAATGAATAAGAGGATCAGACTATCACAGGAAATCATCAACAAATACAAGGATGATATATGCTTTGTAATAAAAAAGGATGAGATCTGGATGGAAGCAGTCATCCCAAGAACAATCTGGGTTACAGAAATGGGGTATGAAACAGATGACCACATAGTGGAAACTTATGCCAAAGCACTTCTGGAAGCCCCCAATGAACCAAAGGAAGAAGTATTTGGTAGTGCTGAGCACATTGAAAGTCAAATTCAATCTAAAAAGAGAGTAAAGAAAGTTGAGGCATCTATGAGGAAAGGAAGCAGGCAAGCAAAAGCCTTAAAAGATGATGTATTAAAGAAAACTGGCATAACAGAAGAAGAGTTGGCAGCCCAACAGCCTGAAACTCATCTATCACCGGTAGATACCTCCTCAGAAGGAGATATGCTAGCAACTTTCAAAAGAGTTGTTAGGAAAAGAGACCCCTCACCGGTATCCACTCCTTCACCTATAAGGACAAGATAGAAGCAACAAGCTGTAAGGTCTCCAATCAAGAAAGCCACACCTAAGAAAAAGCTAACCCCCAAAAAGAAGAAGAAGACAGACACTGACTTGGCCCCTTTTGACATATTACTGAATGAAATCACAGAGGAAGGTAAATTGAAAAACATAGGGAAAATCTATGACACCTTATCAGAAGATGAGAAAGGACAAGTTGAGGAAAGTGTTATACTACACATGGAAATGTATAAAAAGTTTTTGATGCAAGTCCTAAATGAAATTCCTGATGAGTTATATAAAAGACTTGAGGCCAGAAGGCAAGGAATAATTGAGTTGGATAAGAAAATTAAAATAGAAAAATTACTTGAGTATACCCGGTCAACTCACCTAAGGAAATTGATGATTTGATAGCTCAGGCCAACCGGACAGTCTTTTCCACTGCACACCGGCAAATATCATTAATGACAGGTACAGTTACTAAAGTTTCAACTGAAACAAAAGATGGTTGGGATAGATTCTTGGTTGAAAAAGAAAAACAAGAAGAATATATGAATCCCAATCCCATTCTGGTATATCAAAAGGACAAAGGGAAAGGTAAAGTTGGTGGACCGCCAAGTATCAAGATTAGAGACAACTTACCCCCACCTCCTTTAAATACTCCACTGGTAAAAACAACTACAGAAGATCAACCGGCAACTGAGAGCATGGACACAGAGGATAACAATCCTAATCCTGAAGTCCTATATACTGTGAATGTTGATACTAAAAAAATCAACATAGTGGTAGATAAGGATACCACAGATAAATTTGATAACAAAGAGCAACCGGGAACAGGAAACCAAGAGCAACCGACAGCAAATTCAGAGAAAAAGATGGAATCTGGAACACAAATAGAGCAACCAACAGAGCTAAAGGCTCTAGAACAGATGCCACCGGTAAGAAATGATGCAGGAAAAACTGTGGTTAAAGAGATGGAGACACAAACAAACCTACCAGAGGTCAATACCAGCATGGTCCCTTCCACCGGCACTCAGTTTACTGGGTCACCATCAAATGTAATAGAGGTATTGCTCAAATCTATCAAGAAAATAATTGATTATAGCTCACAAGCCTATAAAGCAATAGATGATTCAATTCCATTTTTGAAATTAATAGCTCCAAATTGTAATATAGCCAACAAAGATTCTTTAGGCCAGTTGGATACACTTTGTAAATATATTTCTAGAAATTTTGAGCAAACAAAGGTAGAAACTGTAAAGGAAAGTGTAGAAAAAGAGAAACAAAAATTCTTTGAGGAAGGAATAAAGAAGTGTAATAGGGAATTTGACACACTTCTACCGAAACTGTGCAATTTATTGAAAGAGTACAAAACTCTGTATAAAGACACCTATAAGATAAACTTTTTGACCATGGATGTAGACAAAAAGATGAGCAAGGTACATGAAGAGATCAATAAACTTGCTGATAATTTTGTTAACTCACCCGATACATTATCAGTTTTTGAGGAAAAGATAACAAATTTTGAGGAAGAATTGCTCAAATTAGAAAGAGAAAAAGAGAAAATAATAAACAAGGCAAAATTTTTGAGATCTAAACTAAGTCCAAGATTGGACTATTTAGCATCTCTGCGTAAGGAAATCTCAGAGGCACTAACACAGGGTAGCAAAACACCAGCAGAGAACTTGCAACATCTCACCGGTACAGTACACAAAACTGAGATAGCAATAAAGGAGAGCAAGAAGTTTATGGATGGTATAAACTTAATTTTGGGAGATATTCTTCAGATAATAACTACCCAACTACAAGGTTGAGGTTATGAATTGGTACAACTACAAATCTACTAACCTTTGTCATTGATGCCAAAGGCAGAGTAGTAGATGAGAAAATTCAAAACACAGGGATCACATGCTCAGGGGGAGCCCTCATATTTTTGGTAATATTTTTTTGGTATACACATTTTTGGATATCTTTTTGAAATTTCTCATGAGTGTTGCCATCAATGCCAAAGGGGGAGATTGTTGGCATATGGACACTCCAATGAAACATTATGTGTGATTGAAGGTTTTGTCATTGATGGCAACTTTGCAATCCTATGGCACTGGCAAGACATTATACCGGCAAAGCACTACACAGGCAACCTTGCAATCCTATGGCACCGGCAAGACATTATACTGACAAAGCATTACACAGGCAACATTGCAATCGTATGGCACTGGCAAGACATTATACCAGCAAAGCATTACACAGGCAACCTTGCAATCCTATGGCACCGGCAAGACATTATACCGGCAAAGCATTACTCAAACAACAGTGCTCCGACATCAACAAAATCAATCTACATCGGCACCGGCACAGAAGGAAATATGTATACCAACACAGAGACCGATAGGATTTTTGATATGTAATATTTTGTTTATCATTGTAAGCTGACTTGGCAAATTGTAAAACGACTCTTGTATATAAAAGAGATCATTGTAGGCATTTGGAGGACATGAATAGAAAATAAATAAATTATAAGGCAGACCTAATGTGGGAATTGTAGGTCAACGGTATATGTAAAGAACAGAGCAAGAACCGGTACTGAATTTGGCATTGAAGATGCTATTGTAAAGCAGTACAGAATATTGGATTTATGTAAATCCTCATTGTAAGTCAGTGTGACTTCTTGTTGAGCAGTGAGCTCTAGGCAGTTGGCCTTCCTGCATGTGCAGGCCCCTATTGTAAGTAATATTCTCTTATTGGCCAGTAAGTGAATATTGTGGGTCACAAATCCCACCGAGGTTTTTCCCACACCGGGTTTCTTCGTAAAACATCTTGTGTTATGGTGTTCTTTTCATGTGGATGCTTTTGATTCTGTTATTTGCATTAATTCTTGCATACCGGTATACTGTTACTTTATATTCTGCATATTCAGTTTTAAGAAAATTTCATAACCGGTCAGATACTAATTCACCCCCCCCCCCCCTCTTAGTATCTGTGGGAACCCTAACAGTCTATAAGCCTATCATCTGGAAATGATCCCTCTGGGTAGTGAACCCCCACCTGCAGTAAGCCACCCCTTGTATAGTGTAACTGATTACATATTATACTATATTTGAGAAATCACTCTCTCTATGGTTTTTCCCATGTTGGGTTTTCCACATATAAATCTAGTGTTTTGTGTTTCCCTCCCCTCTTAGTATTCTTGATATTCAACAATGGTATTAGAGCCAAGTTCTTTGGAAGATCTTAACCATTCAAAGGAGATCTAGAAAGTTTAACTTATGGACTTAAGAAAAGATCTTAGGAATGCTCTTGAGGATCTTGAGGCAGTATAAAATGAAAACAATGTTCTTAAAGAAAATATCCAACTAGCAAATGAATGCATTAAGAAGTTGAAAGAGAAAATCCAAAAGTTTAAAATAAGACATAAAGAAGTTACTCAAGAGCTTAAGCAAGCAAATAAAACTATCTCAGATCTAAAAGTTAAAAGTGAAGATAATTAGAAGACCAAGGATTACTTAAACAAAATGGTGAAATGCAAATCAAAAGAGTGCAAAAATCTAAAACAATAAGTGACATCTCTAATGGAAGATCTAGAGAAAGCAAAGAAAGAAGAGAGAAAATCCATTTTGGTAAGTCAAATAAGATGGTGGATGTAAAGAAGCCCTTGGAAACTAGAAATAATGCAAGACTTTAATCTGATGAATGTTCACAATCCAACACAAATCACCAAGAGGATCCATCTCCGTCAAAAGCAGTAGAGTCCAATAAATCCACCAAGGAAGATAAAGGTAAGTCACCAGTCGAGCAACATGTAAGTAAGAGGAATACCTTCTTTAATGGTTCTTGTTATAAATGCAATAAAATAGGTCATAAGGCAGTAGAATTTAGGAATAGCATGAATCTAAATTCTAAATTCTTCTCTGGTAGATTTTATACATGTAATAAATATGGTCACAAAGTTAATCAATGTAAGAATTTAGTTATAAATCAAAATAGATATAATCAATTTAAAGGCCGAGGTTGTACATGCAATACTTTTGGACACAAAGCTAACCAGTGTAGGTCAAGAAAAGATCTGACAAATATCAGATGATACAATTGCAACAAATCCAGACATGTGGCAAGGAAATGCAAGAGGAATGAGGTTAAATCTCCAAATAAATTGGCAAATAAGATCAATATAGAAGATGTGAAGGTTGAGATGAAGAAGATATGGAGGAAGAAAGAAATTGTGGATGCACCTAGCTTTGGTATAGGTAGTTCATCCAAAAACTAAAGAATGTGTGGCTTTGGCCCAAGGTGAGCAGTCAAAGAAATATCCTTTTACCCTGCCAAAGAAAGTGAGGCTGCAGTAATGACATAGTAAATTGTGTGTAGGTCTAGCTAAATGTATTAAAATCATAACTCATCATTGAATACAAGATGATGGATGAAAGGTTAAAAGGAGGACTTTTTCACAAATCTTATTTCACCATGAATTGACAAGGTATTGTAAGTGTTGAAGGTGATCAAAGCATTTAGGGTTTCCTGGAGAAATCAATCTAAGTTGAAATCTGTTGAATCTGCAACCATGGTCACTCCTGTTGTTGTTGACATTGCAACTGAGCCCCATCCAAAATTTGAGAAAACTCTGTATGAGGCAATGGAGATCGATCCAGCTAGCGCATTCTTAAACATACCCATTGGGGTTGTATTGGATAAAGACATACGATATTACATTCATGTGAATCTCGATGAATTCAATCATCATGGGAAGATGCTCGATCTGTGGATAGAAAAGATGATTGAAAAGAATAGTTAGGTAAAACCTGAATTTAAAACCCTCGTTGAAAAGGGATTGAACGCTTGGCATGATTATTTGAATTTTTTCTATGATGAAAAATGGGTTAGATTAGAAATGAGTAGATTCCAAGACAGGTTATTATGGTTAGATTAGACCCATCTTATCATGAAGGAATTAATGAGATCTATTATTGGTTTAAGCGATTCCTAAGAGATTCCTACTCTGAAATCAGCAAGGAATAAGGATGCTACGGATCTGATAGGAACAACTCTTGATGTGCATACTCAATCTATTTATTTCATTGAGAACATGGCTGTAAAGTACATGGCAATGATGATAAGGAATAAAATCTACTTCACCAACCAAGATAATTCCATTTCGGCCATGGTTGTGAACATGGATTATGAGATAGCTGAGCTTAACAAAGATTCTGACCTTTGCAAAATCTCGAGGCAGTAATTCCTAGAAACACTTGTAGATTGTAGAAAGAAGAAGCACCCCTTCAAGTATGGAACCCTAGCTCTATGTATCTTATTTTATTTTTCGCAAGAGGTTTTTGGTAAAAAAAAAGTGCTTTGGTCACCATAAAGACCTGTAGGACACTAGATTGCAGACAAGTTGAGGAGATTTATTAATGATACAACAAGGGAAGATGTTTTCATCACTTATTTATCCCTTTTCCAACTCAATATATAGAGGAGGAAAATAATTCCTAAAGAAATGGTTGAGAAATACAAAGATGACATCACCTTTGTGTTTACAACTGATAAATGCTATATGGAAGTTGTTGTGCCAAGAAAATTATGGATTCCACCATTTGGCTATGAGGTTACAAACGAAATGATAGAGGGCACAACTTACATATTGTTGAAGATTCCTGTGGATGAAACTCAATAATGGTTCGGGACAACAACTGAAAAGTATTTGAAGGTTCACATGGAACATTCAAAGAATACCCAAGAAAAGAATGTGAAGAAAGTTGTTCAAATGTCAATGGCTAAAGAAAATTTAACTGAAGAATAGGTTACTAAGTATAGGTGGTCTGAAAGAATTGTTGGCTCATCTAGAGCCTCTGCAATAAAGAAGACTCCAAAGGTACTCCCTGCATCCAGTTCCCCAAAAGAAAAGAAGCCAAAAGAAGCAAAGAGGAAAACAATAGTGATTGAGTCTGAGGAAGAAGAACTAGAGAAATATCAGATACACATACGAAAGAAAAAGGTCAAGGAATTCAAGAAACCTCTTAATCTGGAGAGCCTATTTAAATAAATTACACAAGGAGAAAACCCAAAAGATGAAGGTGATCTCTACTATGAGGCTAGTGATGAAGATAAAAGTAATATAGTAAAAGATTTTCTATTGTATTGAGTTACATTAGATGTCATCGTAGAATAGTTTAGAAAAGATATTCCAATTTAATTGTGAGAGTTAATTAGGATTAGGCAAATGACAAGAGAGGAAGAGAAGGTTATTAAGGATCAGGTTTTTCATTTTGTTGGTTTCTCCCTTTCGAAGGAAGATAAAGCCAGTCTTATAGAAGCTTGTAAGACTAAATTGAGGACAAAGAAATGTTTAGGTAATCTTATGTTAGGAGAACTTGATGCCAAAGAAAAACTTAAGGATGAAATCACTGAAAAGGTAATGACTATTGCTAAGAATTGTGGTATGTTACCCACTGCTGATTCTAGTACCCTTACCGGTGAATTTGAATATGTGAACACTAATTTAGTTGATAATGTGTCTGTTATGGATGATGTAATGGATGCACCTGGAACTTCTATTGATCCTCCAGTAAATCTTGATTCTGGAAAGGGTAAAGAAATTAAAAGCTCAAGTGACAAAGGCCAGGAAGAATAGATAGAAATAGAACCAAAAAAAAGTGAATTTGAGACCAAGGTATCATCAGAGGAAAAGACAAAAATTCTGGACAAGGAATCAAATGAAAAAGTGTTTGAGATAGTGACTGTGATTGGTACCACCTCTAATACAATTGATGATTCCTAGAAGAGTCTGTTCGCTTCACCATTGAACATTCAACCTATAACTTCTTCCAAGCTAACAGATGATTTTTCTAAAGTCGATCTGGTACAAAAGTATCAAATTGGAGCAGCTTTCTTATCTTCCACAAGACTGATTTTATAGGTGAAACTCAAAAGAAAGATAAAATTGTTGAAGAAATGCTTACTGCACTTCATATTGTAATGTCTAAATGTCAGTTAGATCTGGATACCCCCAATATTGATAAATGAAAAGTTTTTATAAGTTATTTGAAGAATCACATAGAAAAATTAAAAGAAAAATTTGAGAAGGATAGAGAAGAAGACATAGAAAATTTGTTACAAGAACTTAAAGGTAAATGTGAGACTGTGCATCATTAGCTCGCCCATCTCATCTCTCAAGGTCAATCATATTTGTCAAATGGGGATGTAATTTTCTCATACAATCTTTAGTGGCCAGATGCCATAAAGAGCATCAAAGATGAAATGGATATAATTGAAGACAAAATCCGACAGGCCTATACCAACTACCGATTATCTCAGGATCTATTTAGCTCTGGTAGATTGGTTATTGAAGAGATCCACAAGAAATACTATGATTTATAGTAGAAAAGGGATGATATCATACTTCCTTTAGGTTAATTGCAGGATATGAGCAATGAAAGCATATCGATCATGAACCAAGCTCTTTCAAAAGTCTTACAATTATAATATTTTTAACTTGATTCTATGCAAGAAACAAAGCAGATGCATGTGTCCTTTTAGGTGCAGATTGAGTTACTAGTAGAGGCTATGTCACATTGGGACAAGCATAAAGATTTTTGGACCACACATGTTTAGAAGATTAAGAAATTCTCTGGTTAACTATGGTTGTCTCCCTTAGGGGGAGTTATTACCTTTTCCATTGTTGTCAAAGGGGGAGCACTATTATGTTATTTATGCAAAACTTTCAGGCAATTAGTTGTTATTTTAGTTGATAGTTTCTAACTTCAATTTTTATTTTCAGCAAACTTGTTCATTATTACTTTATGTTGCCATCAATGACAAAGGGGGAGATTGTTGGTCTATTTTCATTAATATCATTGATGTAGTTTGGTCTGGCATGTATGCTTTGGTTTGGTTCATCAATTTTCTCTAATAAATGTTATTGGTCTCCTTCTTTTCCTCCTTTATTATGCAATGTATGTATGTTTACTTCACACAATTTTGAGCTCTGGTATATACTTCACCAGGAAGTTTTGTGGGTTCGGTCCCATCCTGATATGATGAAGGCGAGATCTACAAGGCGAATATGGATCCGGTCCTATCCAAAAATATTGGAGGCATATTCTACAAAGTCCTTTGGAGTCAAGATTGAAGCTGACATCTTATGAAGCTATTTAATGTGGATATATTGGTCTCATCCCTTCTCCGGTTGAGCTGACTTATCAAAGTTTTGGTGTGGATATATAAACAGTTATTTTGCAAGACAAAGATATAGTTGTTGAAAAATAGCTAATGTGTACATATTGTATATGTGAAAAAAATTGTGAATGTGAATGTTGTTATGCAGTGCATGTATAGTGGATATAAAAGCATTTTGTGTACTTCAACAAAACTGTAATTCATGCATATGTCAGATGCAATTCTAAAAGTTCAATTTTGTACTCTGGCTATAAGCCTATCATTTGGAAGTGAGCCTTTTTTGTATTTAGGTAGTCATCCTTCCAGGTAGTGATCCCCCACTAGCAATAAGCCACCCATTGTATTGTGTAACCAGTTACATATTACACTATACTTGAGAGATCACTCTCTCTATGATTTTTCCCATGTTGGGATTTCCACATATAAATCCAATGTCATGTGTTTTATGTTAATGTTCTTTACTACATTTTGTTAGGAACCATGAAGGACAACTAAGAGGGGGGTGAATCAGTGGTCAATAAATTATAACCCAAACCAAATTATTCCAACTTAAATCTCAGTGCCGGTAAAATAGATTAATAGTTATATTAATACCGATATAACTTAATACATGAAACAAAAAGGAAAACAACATCCACAACACATGACACAAATATTTTGACGTGGAAACCTTGTAAGGGGAAAAACCATGATGGGAAACCTTACCCACAATCAGATGATACTATTGCAGATAGTAAGTGAATACACTAATGGGGTTTGCACATGTAGAAAGGCCAACCACCTAGAGCTCACTGCTCAATCACAAAATAGGAGTCACACTGAATATAGGGTTGGATGGTTAAATCCAATAACAATGTACTGCTTCAAAATAGCATCTTCAATGTTGGATTCAATACCGGTTTAAGCTCTGACCATGAGTGCCAAACACCTTCATAACCTTCCTTCAACCTTCAGATAATATCTGCGTGATTTGCACAAGGATCTGCTTATTTTCTCTCTTCACAATGATCTTCAATATTCGCACACACTCACAATGATATTCAATAAGATCTTACAATTATTTATACAAAACCTAAGACCTCATCATTAGGTCGGCTCCCCAAATATATTACATTTAAATCAATTACAAATAAGCCTTGATGCAATACAACATGTCAGCCTCAATACATTTACACATTATCCAATCATTAAACCATTTCCAAAACATGGCATGCAGATCTAGAACATGATATATTGTACTAGTCCATAACCTAGATCTATCTGCCGGTTAAGGAAAATATGTAAACCCGATCAGACCAATAAGCAAAAAACCAAATGCAAACATCCAATCCATGTATTTGACATAACCAAATGATCTCCAGATGATAACAAGTCATCATCAACTTCCTGAGCTGCTGGTGAAACATATACCGGTGACTGTGCATAAGCCAATATCCATGTCGGGACCACAATGTTTAGGTTCAACAACAAACCAATATAACTAGAGTGGCAAATCAACAATGTAGACCTCTAGAAAGATAAGTGTTGACATCAATGACAAAAACAATGCAACACATGATGAAGTCATCCATAATACCAACACATTTAAATTATGTTATGTGATTGGTTAATTAGAAGTTTTAATAAGTTCAAGGGAATACTGATTCACCCCTCCTCTCTCTATATTCCAGATATTCAATAGGATTGTGGCTAGATCTATTAGGTTCACCCATCTTTCAATGTAGTGGTCCCCAAGAAAATATTTAGTGGTCTTACTTTCCTTATTGGTGAAACCCTATTTTTATCACAATTACAATTAGCCATCTTGGTTAAATCCTTACAATTGTCCAAATCCAATACTAAACCTAAGTATAAGATCTATGGTCTAATAATATATCGATTTGGGAACAAACATATCTATCATATTTTCTCTTGTATCAATAATTTCTTTTGTAACCATCTTTTCCCATATCTTCATCATCAGATCTTTTACCATATTCTTCCTTATAAATACATCTAGAAGAATAATGACCAATTTTACAACAATTGAAACATTTGTAGGGGAAACTTACCTTTGTATTTCTAGATCCTTTCTTTAGTCTTCTCACAAAATTTGCTTCAATGTCATCCATGTCATTGCTTGGTTTCAATTTATCTTCAATATTCATGGTGGATTTGAGTGTAGATTCTTTCTTTTCCCTTTTGATCTCATCTAATTTAGCAATCTAAAAGGTAGACAGTGAACCTAGGAGTTGGCCCACTATGTACTTATTCATATCATGGCTTTCTTAAATACCATACTTCCTAGGTTTGTAGGTTTTGGGCAATGTTGCCATTATCTTTCTCACCACTTCACTTTCTTCTAATTTTCCACAAATTCCCCTAAGAGAACTCACAATCTCATTCACTCGGTGTATATATCCTTCGATGTTGTCATCAACAAACATCTTCATATGCTCAAACTTGTGCTTTAGATTTGTAATCTTGACTTTCTTTTTCTTCTTATCACCTTCATATACACTTATTAACTTTTCCCAGATTTATTTAGCTGACTTCATACCCATAAAACTACCAAATACAAAATCACTTAAACAACTAACAATTTCAACTGTAGCTTTTTCATTATTCTCATATGATTTAATTTCATCCAAAATCTAAGATCCATTCTTTGGAGCATTAAAGCTAGTCTTAATACTATACTATATTTTAGTTGGCATGGTTGATAAGTGAAATTCCATCCTTTCTTTCCAATAAACATAGTTTGTGCCATCAAACCTCAGAGCCTTGTAACTAACTTCACATGCCATTTCAGATATTCATCAAGTGGTTAAGTTTCTCAAGAGGAACCTTGCTCTGATACCAATTGTTAAATGCACTGTAGGACTGAGAGGGGGCGAATCAATCTAGACAAAAAAATAATTTTCTTTTGATCAATTAAACTTCAAATCATAATTATCTTATTACTGAAATGATAAAGTATGAAATAACATAACACTATAAACACATGAACACCTACTTTATGTTGAAAATCCTAAACAAGAAAAAACCATAGTGAGAATCAAACTCACAATATGAATATAATTGATTACAATGTTTAGGCCATAGGTGAAGGATCTATATGCCCTTGAGAGGACATACAAAACTAAGGCTCGCTGCCTTAGGACAAGATACAAAAATATGCCAAGAGAGGCTCACTATCTTTTGGTAGAAAATAGGAACAACTGGATTGAAATGAATAAGATCTCTTGATCATGAAATTTTCCTTGAACCACTGCATCAAGCGACCAATATCATGGAAAGTACATCAGACATCAAACACTATCTCTACACACTATCACACTGAGAATATCACACTAATACATTTGGCCTCAAATTCCGATGAGAATTTCTGACGATCTATGGGACTTCTTTTGCTTTGTCGGATTGATTTGTTTTTTTTTCAAAAATTGCTCCATGTTTGTCGAAATTTTGATGTGGTAAAATTTTATGTCAGAATTCCGACTAAAAGCCGACGTCTTGAAATTTAACCTCGACATTCCGACGAACATGGATTTTACCTATTGATCGGCATATGTTGGTCCAATGATTTTCACATCCTCTAGATGTCTTCTTACTCATCGGGATAACATAAGTCGATGACATCTCTTCCTTCTGAGCGGTGCAAGTTATCCCGATAGTCTCATTGGCCATCAGGATAGCTTAAAATGTGTTCAGGAGATGGGCATGATTTCCCTGATGTCTTTTTCCTTGGCTTAGCTCCTCCCGATACATTATGTCTCCTTAGCATAAGCTTTGACCCTATATCATCTTAACCTTTAGCGATGCTTTTTACTTTTGCCAGTGTCCATTGGGAAAAGTCTTACCGATAGCAACATCGACTATCGACAATACATGATCTCTTCTTTTCCGCTAGTGTGCGTTATGTCGATGGACTTCTTCAATGTATTATATCCTGATAAGATGCTTCTAGTTGTGTTACCATTGGGTTTACTTTTGCTGATAGTGAAGATTTTGTATTTCACGTTGAAATTCCAACGAACACATGATATTTTAGAAAAAAAAAGTAACTACGTGCCATCATTATACATGTGCTCATCAGCATGCAAAAATTGGGAGGAAGTGGGCACAATTGCTGCAGATAGATGCTGATGAAGAATTTGCTTGTGGCAACGATAAGTGACCTTTTCTTGTTCACAATCTACTCTTTCTCTTTCTCATGAGTCCCTGTTGAGAATCGAATGCAGAACCTCTTCCTTGCAAATTCGACGTGCATGGGAAGCAACCCATTGGAGCTGGAAACCGTAAATCCTAGGGAATTCACTCTACTTTTAGTCACAAAATTCAAATTGAAGAAAATTGCAGCAGCAGACAGCAGTGCCATTGATCCACAACGGCCTTCACCATTATTGTTACTACCTCTTACCTCTTGTGCTTCATGTTGTGTACTGTACAAGAGGTTGGTCCAATCATTCTTGTCTTCAAGATTTTTTTGCAAGTTCCTTTGCTTTCTGTGCATTCTCTTGTTCACTCTGTTTAATGGTATCGGATTTGGCAAAATATGGATTCGCAACCTCCTTAACCTCTCCATTTTGTGGCTGCCAGTTATCAAGACAAGTTGCTAGACATACCAATCACCCCAGTTATGATTCAATATCTTGTTGTCATCAAAATCTTTAGGTCTTGATTCAGTTATAATTTGATCTTGTGTAACGAGAATCCCAAATAGAAGTCCATAATTGAACATGTTGCTCCTCCCCTTGGTTGTTTCTCATGTTAAGCCTCAATTCCTCGGGCCACATACTCCTAAAATGTCTACATAATAAGATTAATTGCATCAATAATGAGTAAAACTTAAAATTAGGGCAATTATTAGGGCACAATTGCTGCAATTAGATGCTCGGTAATAAGTGTATAAGAGGTTGGTCATTTCGTTCTTGTCATCAAGATTTTTTTGCAAGTTCCTTTGCTTTCCTTGTATTCTCTTGGTCACTTTGTTTAATGGTATCTGCTTTGGCAATATATGGATCCTCAACCTCCTTAACCTCTCCATTTTGTGGCTGCCAGTTATAAAGACAAGTTGCTTCATATCTTCTAGAAGGGCGAACAATTCTTTGCCATTGTAAACCCTTCCAGCCCTCAAAATAGCCCTTTGTATGAAAGCAACTTTTCTAGGTCCAAGGCCAGCTACAAATTGCAGAGGAGAAAACATCCATTCATGTGATGTTGCTAGGTTTATGTCAACACCAACTTGGTTGGTTGCTATAACCATTACTTGTTTGACAATTCTCTGTGACTCTAGTCCCTTCCAGCCCTCAAAATAGCCCTTTGTATGGAAGCAACTTTTATATGATTATTTAGGACTCTATCGGCAGTTGGTTGTACAATTTTCCCCACTGAAAGGGTCTCTTCATTTTCTCCTGTTAGCAGATAAAATTCTTCATCATGGGATGGCTCTTTATATCATAGTAGCAAAAATTGTTTGGGGAAAAAATCGACAAACCAAAAGTATTAGATTTTTTTTTTAAAATTCGTAAAAAATTAGATTTAAAAAAAAACATAACAAATTGTAGGCATGGAGACAAAACCTATTTTTTTTAAAACTTAAGGGCATTTTCATAGCATAGAGATATAAAGATCAACTAAAATATAGTTTAACCCATGAATTGTAGAAAATTAATTTTTGTTGTTTACACTCATATTGCCGATTCAATCTTTATGTCAGCAAGAGTCTCCCGCTTTTTATTGGATGTCTATTGTTCCACACTTCTAGCATATTCATCAATATCAAGGGCCTTTAACACATGGGGATATTTTTGACATATTCAACTGCCATTTCTTGTGTTTCCTCATCCATATCATCTATATCATGTCTTGCATCTTCACAGTATACATCCTTAGCCATTTTCTTGGCTAGTTCATATGCATAAAAAAAAATCGGAAAAAAATCAGATTTTAAAAAAAACATAACAAATTGTAGGCAAAGAGACAAAAACTATTTAAAGAAAAAAACTTAAGGGCATTTCCATAGCATAGAGATATAAAGAGAAACTAAAATAGAGTTTAACCCATGAATTGTAGAAAAATATTTTTTGTTGTTTACATTGATATTGTCGATTCAATCTTTATGTCAGCAAGAGTTTCTCGCTTTTTATTGGATGTTCGTTGTTCCACACTTCTAGTATATTCATCAATATCAAGGGCCTTTAACACATGGGAATATTTTTTGACATGTTCAACTACCATTTATTGTGTTTCCTCATCCATATCATCTATATCCTATCTTGCATCTTCATAGTATACATCCTCAGCCATTTTCTTGGCTAGTGCACGTGCATCAATAAAAATCAGATTTAAAAAAAAACATAATGAATTGTAGGCATAGAGACAAAAAATATTTAAAAAAAAAACTTAAGGGCATTTCCATAGAATAGAGATATAAAGAGTAACTAAAATTGAGTTTAACCCATGAATTGTAGAAAATTATTTTTTTTTGTTTACATTCATATTGCCGATTCAATCTTTATGCCAGCAAGAGTTTCCTGCTTTTTATTGGATGTCCGTTGTTCCACACTTTTAGAATATTCATCAATATCAAGGGCCTTTAACACATGTGGATATTTTTTGACATATTCAACAGCCATTTCTTGTGTTTCCTCATCCATATCATCTATATCCTATCCTACATATTCACAGTATACACCCTCAACCATTTTCTTGGCTAGTACATATGACACAAGTTTTGGAAGAATTATCATAACTTTCATTTGAACCATTGGATATTTCTATAAATGGGAGGATAAGTCTATAACAATGATATCAAGAGACTGACTAGAGCGGTTGGCTTCATTACAAGGTAAGGACAACCTTTGTCATGTTTTTCTTCCTCAAAGTATGGTTGGTTTCTATTAAGTTGTTGTCTTGTAAGGGTGTTTTGAAGATTAAGAAGAGACTTTTGATGGGTATTAATCCCATTGTTGTCAAGTATGCCTAATTGGAATTGAATATTTCCAAGATTTATGTCACTTCAATTAAATAATTACTGAAAACTTTGAATTTCTTGCTTGTAAATGAATGCTTTAAATAAAAGGTTACTTTATTATAAGTATGATTTCTTAATTGAGATTACTCTGAAAATACTTGATTAAATTATCTTCAAACAATAGTAGACCAGTGCCTTCGCCCCTAATATAATGTTGCAGTTAGTCTTACTGAATTTAACTTTTCTCTGAAAGACCAATAAGATAGAATGAAGCTTGATATACAATCCTTCAAATTGATAATCAAACTGAAACTTAACCCAAACTATAATAACATAGGATAGCACATTGAAACAATCTAAATGGATAGATTTATCACAAGGAACTAATCAAACAATTAAAATGATAAATACCATTAGAGATGAAAAACACTTGATCTTTGTATTGAAATAAACATAAGATAATCAGCTGATTACATATATCACAATGTCTTTTCACCAGTTTGGCATTTCCAAGAAATAAACCAAGATCATCACATCAAAGGCATCTATATGAGTTGTAATCAAAATATAATATGCAATTAGTCTTATTGAATTTAACTTTACTCTGAAAGACCAATAAGACAATTTGAAGCTTGCCAACCATTCCTTCAAACTGATATTCAAACTAAAAATTAATCTCAATCACAATAACATAAGATAGCACATTGAAGCAATCTAATTGAATAGATTTATCATAGGGAACTAATCATTCAATTGAAAAAGTAGATACCATCAAAGATGAAGAACACTTGATCTTTATATTGAAAATAGATAGTAAAACTAGTTGATTTTTGTTGGTGTAAATAAATATTCATTATGGATATTATTACACTTTACTTAAGTTAACGTAGGATAATGTATTTCTTCGTAGTTTGGATTTGAGACACTTAGGGAAGTGTGCACATAGGGATAGAGCTTGTAGGAGAAATTCCACCTTTTGTGGTCTTGTTTTGTTGTTACACTCCACATTCGGTGGGTCATCCACCTCTTATGGAATATTATATTATTTCTCCTACCTACCCTTATTTCTCATTGAGCCACATGTCATGATTGTGTGCTCGTACATCCATATGGCCTTGCCTATATAAGAAGGCCTATATTCATTGTATTGGAAAATCCAGTTGATCATTTTCATATTGATGAGAATACAGTTTGTTCTTGTCATTCTTTTGTCTCTATTTTTATACTTTTCATTGTGCCCTTGATCTTAGCAAAATCTCACATGGTATCAGAGCCATTGGGGCTTCATTGATTGGTTTTTGGAGACATTGTGGAAGGCTTCTATTTTCGGATTTGAGGAACTTCATTTTTTGGAGGCATCTTAGAGCATTTTCAACCTCACCATTGCATCCGGGAGGCCGTTTCCATAAAAATCAAGTATAAATTTGACCTATTTTGGCGAAAATCAATTTTTGGGTGTGGAGGAAATTTTCTGCCCAATTCGGGTAGTATGTCAGCAACGCACAGTTAGCGTCCAGTAAGCAACACCTAGTTAGCACCCAGTCAGCGCCTAGTTAGCATTTTCTTTGGAAAATTTTAGACCCCTCTCTGTTGAGCAGTTTGGATTTTTGGGTCAACTTTGGAGACCCATAACTTGCTCAATTTTGCTCCTTTTTGGGTGCAATTTTTTTTTATTTGGGCTAATTTTTCATGCTCTTTGTAGTGGTGTGGCTATTTTCTAGTTTTGGTGCACAAGTTTTTCATAATTTTTAGATTCTCTCAACTGTACCTGTATATGGTGAAAATGGATAACAATAATAACAATATTGAAAGGCTAAATGAATTCAACCACAAAACCCTAGCCTAACAACAACAAAGATCCACCATAACATATGAAGATTACCTAAGACAATGCAAATCAAATGAAATCATAAAGATTATACCATCACATGTCCAATAGGGTTTGGATCTCCATTCTTCCTATCTCCATTGATCTTGCTTGATATATTTGCTCTCAGATTTTATGTGCACAAGAGCTCAACAAAGAATGGAATGTGGTTGCAAGTAGGATCGCATATGCCAAGTAGTCAATTGATCAAGTGCATAAAAGATGATTAGAATGCATAGAACGATTAGGGTTTGATAATGAAGGAAGCATCTCCTTATATAGAAGACACTATATGAAATGGAGGGATAAGATTGAGAGGTGTAAAAGGAGGTCGGCTATGATTAGAGGGTAGGCAAAAGAAATAATAAAATAATGAAAGGGGTAGGTAGTGTATGAATTAAGAGATGAATGACATGTGTCATGGGTAGAAAAGACTAATGAATTAATCAAATAAATAAAGATTTATTTAATTAATAGAAGAAGTGGGATCAAATTAAATAAATAAGATATTTATTTAATTTTAGGAAAAATGATAATTTAAATAAATAAATGAATTTATTTAAATGAGAAATAAGGCTAGAAGAGGATAAATGAATTAATTAAATAAATAAAGATTTATTTAATTAATAGAAGAATTAAGCTTAGATAATTAAATAAATAAAATATTTATTTAATTAGACATGACAATTTTGGGTGTCTACATTTTGCCCCTCTTTGAGACAATGCAGCTTGTCGCGTTGTTTCAAAGAAGATAAGATGAACTGATACAAATTTGCCCCAAGATGGGAATGATATGCCCCCTTGAGAGATTGGATGAAAATGTTTGAAAAGATTGTAGACAATCTCTCGATAAGAAAGACATGATAGAATGGACTAATCGGATAAAGTGACAGAGTCACAGGATAATGAAGCAGTTTTGTGATGAACATACGCTGTCGATTGGATAAGCTGCTGAGAGGATACACTCAAGCAGGTCCTCTAGGGAAGACTAGAATAGATCAAGGCACTTTGTGATGAACAGTGAGTACCAAGATAGAGTACTTTGTGATGAATAGGGAGTACTAAAATATGAGTAGCACTTTGTGATGAACAATGAGTGCAAATGTGAGCAACACTTTGTGATGAACAGGGAGTGCCACACACGTAGTATTTTGTGATGAACAGGGAGTACCACTAGGATAGAAGCAACACTTTGTGATGAACAGTGAGTGTCACTAGGATAGAAGCAACACTTTGTGATGAACAGTGAGTGTCACTAGGATAGATAGCCATATGCATTTAGATAAAAAGTAGCATTTTGTGATGAACAGTGAATGCCACTATGACTCACATGATTGATTTGCTTGGCTGCAGGAGTATTTGCCTATGCTGGAGTCACGGGAGAGATTCCCATCGACTCAGAGGTTGCGACCTGAGTTGACAGCCGAGGACCGAGCTGTGATTGAGGCTATGGGATTGAGACATATTCTGTATGTGCCTGAGTTTCAGGCAAACATGGGTTTGCTGACTGCATTAGCTGAGAGATGGCACTCTGAGACGTGCACGTTCCATTTGCCGATGGGTGAGATGACAGTCACCTTGGAGGATGTAGAAACCATCAAGGCTAGTCGGCTCTGAGGGAGCGAGTTCATCATAGCCTTAGAGGGCTCCCTATGTATCAGTTTTCTACCATTTTTGTATGATGATGTAGACACCTGCGGGTGATTGTAGCCATATGATTTTGACATCATTGTATCATGACACTTTATATATATATATATATATATATATATATATGAGATGATTCATCTTTGCGGCAGCTATATGCATGTGTACCTATGTGATGAGATGTTCTTATGTGATGCTTATGATATGGATGCAAATATGTATATGATGCAATGCAATATATTTTATTTTTGTTCTTTTATGTTTTATATGTGTATAAATGATGCAAATGTGAATGTATGTAATGCAGATGAATATGATAATGCAAATGTAAATTGTGCTAATAGGCATTGTGTGCAGGATGTGATGCAGTTGTGATATCTATATGTATGTATGAAATGCTTATATGTGGTAATGCAGGTGCAACTACATGAAATGCAAATGTTTTTGGCGTGTCATTATACTCAGTCATGTGATAGCAGGCTACGCGGACTCGAGAAGGACGATGGAAGTCAATCAAGAAAGGGGGATGGAAGATAGAAGATATGAAAGTGAAAGAGCTTCTTGTGCATTATCATCATTGAGCTTTATTATGGCAAGTAGGTTATGACAATCGAGGCATATGTTCGACCCAGAAAGTCATTGTACCTGTTTGCATGGAGATAAGACAGTCACAAACAAGGAATGCCCCAGTTCACGCGAGACTCACAGTGTCCTCATATCCTTGGACAAGTCATAGCATTACTAAGAGACAATCCACAGACAGAAAATACAAATAGGTGATGATACCCCATCCTCACCTTTCTAGTCAAAGACATCCTAGAGATAGAATCTCTAGTTAGAGACATCTCGGAAAATCTAAAAGACATGTCACCAAAAAGATAAAATCAAAAGAAAACCAAGACTCGACACCAACATTCACTGTAGTCCTCAAGTTTAGTGTCTCTTGTCACTTGTATAAGTCTTATTTGATTGTGGTCACAATGTTTACTTTCACAAAATGGATAGATAGCACTGAACCATAATGTTGTCTGATTCTGTTGAAGATTTGATTTGTTGAAGCCCATTGTTGCTGATGTGTCTCATTTGAAACTAACTGAATCCATGAAACTGATACTTTATTGCGGAGAAGATGAAGCTTTATTGCGGATCTGAAATGCAAATGCTACTTTATTATGGATTGTGTGCGGATAGACTGAAGGAAACTAGAAGAAACGATACTCCTCAGAATGTGTGATGCTCTTAGTTCCACACCCATCACTAGATGTAGGATTTGCCTTAGCCACATATAGGATCTAATTTATTATGGATGGAAAGGGAGTGAAAAGGGAGGTTTATTATGAATGGCAAACCAATCTTGGGTAGATCAATAACAAGTCATGATGGGAATGGGTAAGTTTATTATGGATGAATTGGTCATGAGTGTGTGCAAAGTGAAGTGATGAAAAAGAATCCTAAAGGAGGGAGGAGCAATGTCTCTACACATGGTGCTGGTGACCCATTTTTCACCATGGTACTTGCCTAGGGTGCCACCGAAGTGGTTTTCATCGTTGGACGAAATGTTTTTCTTTACTTTTTTCAATTTTTCAATGTTTTTTGTGTCACAAGGCGCCTGTTTGCCAGGTTTTCACCAAGTAACGATTTTTTTTGTTTTATAATTTTTTTTGTATTTTTGAATTTTTTGATTTTTTTTGTATTTTTTGAATTAGGATACTCTGAAGAGCTATGTGTAAGACCTGCGAAGGTGCATGTTGTTGATAGGATCCTCCAAAGGTTGACCTTCTGTAGTTGAGAGCTGATATGCCCCGGATCCATATGCTGTTGTAATGATGTAAGGACCAAGCCAATTTGGTTCAAACTTGCCCCTCTTCTCTCTGTCTTGCTGATTTTTGGGGTTTTCTCTAAGAACCAAATCACCTACCTCGAATGTGCGAGGCTTGACTTTGTGATTGTGCTGCATTGTTCCTTGACTGAATGTTGTGTAGCTTGAGTGTCTGTCTTCCTTGATGAAGGAACTGCGATAGAATTACTAGTGTGTGGACTACACAGGCCCATATGCGTGTCACCTGAAGAAGTTTGGGCATCCCTGATAACAAAGTCCTTTGAGGAAGCTCCATTAAAGGTCCATGATGTATCACCAGAAGGAAAAGGATGTGTGGAACAAGTAGATGAGTTATGAAGGCTTATGATTGTGAAAAGAAGTGAAAGTAGGATGGAATGATGGAGACTTAGGATCAACAAGTATGCTTTATGACTTAAAATTGTAGAACTTTTGCCCCCAGTTATTTTGATATTAGGGGAGATCAACTCTTGTTCCTTTTCTTTCATAGGATTTTTATCCTTGACTTTGATTTTTGTAGAGTCCAATAGCTTTTGATTTTGATTTAGACTAAAGGACTTTTCTTTATTATTTACTTTTAGATTTTTCTTTTCAAAGCTTGATTTTTGATCCCCAATGAGTAAGGGATTTTGTAATTCTTGTTGATCCAAGTCTAGAAGTGGAGTGGAAATGGAATGAGTGGATGAAATGGTAAAGCTATGTGAGTTATCAAGAGGGCTGGCGATATGCTTAATAGATTCTTCATTGGAACCACTCTTAGGACTATTGATATCAAAAGTTGCTTGCACCACTAGAGGAGATTTGCATTGAGACCTAGTAGCTACAACACTAGGTGGTTCACACCCAATTCCTTGGCATTGTAAATTGTTTGTAGATTGTTCCCATTGACTGAATGTCTTAGGAGATAGTGGGAGTTGATCAATATGAAAGATATACTCACCACATCCCATGTCTTTAATCTTGAATTTTTTTTGAGCTCTGCCTGCTTTGATGTAAAAGGTTTCAAGGATTCTAGATCCACATATGCTGATGAAGGAACAGCTTCTCGATTAGCTAGAATTGTTATTTCTGATCTAGGTTGCAGATTGTTGCAATATATGAATGGATTTGGGTCAGCATTAACTGTTATTTCAACTCCATTGTGAGGAAACTTAATGCATTGGTGATATGTAGACAGGACTGCCCTCATTTCATGAATCCAATGACGTCCTAGCAATATGTTGTATGTGAGATCTAGGTCTAGGACTTGACAAACCACATCCTTTGTAACTGGTCCAACTCTGAGAGGCAAGGTGACTGTACCTTTAGATGAACACTCTTCATCATCATATGCCTTGATGGTAATTTTGTTTGTAGAATTCACAGCTTTATCAGAATATCCCAATTGTTTAATTGTGCTCAATGTACAAATGTTTAGACCTGCTCCTCCATCTATCAGGATTCGTTTGATTCTATGTTTGTGTATGAAGGCTTCAATGTGCAAAGGTGCATTATGTGGCTGACTTATGGAGGCATCATCAGCTTTTGTGAATGTAAGGGAGTGTGGAATGGAAAGGTATCCCACCATGGCTTGAAACTGGTCCACGTTTAGCTCAATAGGAATAGGAGTGTCTCTCAAGATTTTGTCAAGAATGGATTTATGTGCGGGGGATATGCGTAGGAGCTCAAGAATGGAGATGAACGTGAGTGTCTTCCCTAATTGTTCTACAAGGTCATACTCAGGTTTGGTTGATGAGGAAGCGGTGTTCTTGGCTGGAGCACCTTGCAAAGTGATTTTACCTTGACGGGTTGTAACATGACATTCAGAGGTAGGTTTGAAAGAAGATCCAACACCTTTTAGGACAATCCTGGGTCTCCGAGTAGAATTCTCAGACGTTTTGTCCTTGATGATAATGGTAGAGACATAATGTTCCATCAAGATGTGATTGATGGTTGAATCATAGTTATAAGATGCTCTTGTATAGTTGGTTTGGTCATCTGTGGCTTTAGTTTTTCCCTTGTCATGCTTTGGGAATGGTTCCTTAAACATCTCATGTTCTTGATTGGATGAGTGTCCTTCAATCTCAATGTCACCCCTATCAATGAGATCTTGTATGATGTTCTTCAGTCAATGACAATTTCCTGTCTTATGACCCTTTCTCTTATGAAATTCACAATATTCATCATCATTCCACCAATTTGGTTTAACCTTTGGTTCATATGGAGGAAAATCTGGAATTGTGATTACTTTGTTTGCCACTAGCTTCTTGAAAACTGACTCAAGTGGTTCTCCCAATGGAGTATACTTCCTTCGTGATTTAGAAGTTGTTTGAGTATTCACCTGATTTGATCCAGAAAAAACGAATTTGGGTCGCACTGTATTGGCATCAACAACACCATCATTGATTATGTTCTTGTTTTTATTCCAAAATCTTGGGTCGTCTTTTCCTTTAAAGTCATCTTTGTTTTCCTTGAATATCTTAATGACTCCTTGTTCAATTAGGACCTTTTATGTCGCTAAGCCTTTTTCAATGACGTCCTTGAAGGTGGACAAACAAGCTTTCCTTAAGTCATAACCAATCTCTTTGTTAACATTTTGGGTGAACATTTCTAACATTTGTTTTTGTGGAATTTCACAAGAGCATCTATTGGCTAGATTTCTCCATCTTTGTAAGAATGATGCAAAAGACTCTCCCTCTTTTTGCTTGGTGTTGCACAAAGTAGTGACTGATATGTTTGTCTCTATGTTGTAGGAGAAATGTTGAATAAATGCCTCTGCTAAGTCACCCCATGACTTAATTCCAGGTGGAAGTTGGGAGAACCATTCCATAGCTTGATCACCTAAGCTCTATGGGAATAATCTCATCAAATATGTCTCTTCTGCTGCTATCTCAATGCAAGCTGTGAAAAACTGTCTTATGTGTGCCTTAGGATCCCCTTTTCCTCTATACTTATCAAATTTAGGTGTCACAAAGTATGTAGGAAAAGGAGGCATTGGAATGCTCTTGTCAAATGGATAAGGACATATGTCTCTCATTGTGTATGTTGGCTTCGGTGTATTTATGTCCTCCATTTTCTTTTGTAAGTCCCTGATTTGTTGCTCCAAATTGTTCTTAGGTGGAGATCGACTTCTTGGACCATACCCTATGCTTGAGGCACCAATTGGAGGAGGAGCATGTTGCATATATGGATGATATTGATCATATACATGTTCATATGGAGGAGGTCTATAGTGATGCTGCATATATGGACCACTTGGTATAGATTCATGTTGAGGAACGAAATATCTATTTTGTCCATGTATACCATACTCTACAAGCATGTCATATTCTAATGTGTTGCCCCCAAATTTGACGCAGGGTTTCCTTGTGTCCAAATTTTGAGCATGCCTTTGAATATCCAATTGTTTTGGTGGTTGATCCTTAGCATTGATATGTGATTGAGCATATTTCTCTGCATAAGACTTCCATAATGGTCTACGAAGGTGAGTATCATATGCTTGACCATGTGTATGTGACCTTTGGTTTTTGAAACAAAGATGATGGTGATTTAGGTACCATATGTGGTCCTCTATTGCCTCCACTATTAGGTCTCCTTTGATCCATGTTGGAGTGAGGTTGTTGCAAAGGTCGATTTTCCATTATTTGAGACATGTCAAAATCATGAGGTATCTTGGCTCCACTTTGTGCCATCATTTGTAAGAAGTATTGTCTATCCCTCCTCATTATTTCCTCAACCAATCGATTGAAATGGGGATTCATAATGGATTCTTCCACATCTGCTGAATGTACTGAAAAGTTGTCCATATCATCATTATGTGTAGCATTGTTGTTTGTAGTGTCCATGTTCTCAACATTTGGAATGTTTCTATAGGCATCCATGTCAGGTAATGTAGTATGATCAGAATTGAAAAAGATATCATTGTCATACTCATAAGAACTCATGTTTGCGGACTCTTGAGCCTCTTTAGTTTCTCTCCTAGATTTTTTGAAGGCGGGTTTCAACCATGAACTAGGTATTGACCAAGATGTGTGAGACTAGATGAAAATGGAAAAAGTATGGAAGACCAAGGGTTGGATGGAATATAAATGAATCTGAGGTGTACTTGCAATGTCCAAAGTGTAAGACCAAGTATGTATGTAGTAGAGTAGGTGTGACTTCCAAAGAGAGGATAGTTTCTCTTGATGAGGTAAGTTGACCTTGACTCTAAGTAAGACCAAATGAGACCCAAAGGTAAGAAACCTTGATGAGGGACCACTTAGCAAAGTGTTGTTGTATGTAGTGTGTTGACAAAGTATGGTGAGGACAAGCAAGTGACCTTTTGATTCAAGTTTAGACAAATGTGAATGTAATGAGAGATGTAAAGCAATGATGGACTATGTGAGACCCAAAAACAACTTGAATGCTAGATGAAAACCTGGAGAAACAACCTAGGAAGCTCAAGAATTCCGAAACTGATTGCTCTTGTTTGCTGGACTGTAAAATTTTTTCAATTTGTGAAGTTTTTGATTGTGACCAAATCTGAATGTTTGATTGTTTTTCATGACAAGAGGACACAATGTTGATGAGGACTCAATGTTTGCAAGTGTTTAGACTCAAAATGACTCTAAGAAAAGTGTGGTGTTTGATGTAAAAATGTTTTGCATACACTTGAAGACACAAAAGACACAATGTTTTGTTGTTTGGTCTTGAATGTTTTGAATGTTTAAAATAAGTCAAGCACAATTCTTATGGCTGGCCAAGACAATAGTTGTTGATCCCACATGGGGTTTTACCCCCGAGGCTACGCTATTCAGAGCGGATACTTAGATGCTTGACCTCACTGGCTCCACCCTTGGCACTCACTTGTCGGATTATCCAAGCATCAGTCCCCATGAAAACTCCCTGTGGTGAACTTTGTATCTCTACTAAGAACCGTATGTGTGTGGGCCGCTACCAGGGGTCCGACCTCCTGCCCCAACAACTAGAAGGATTTGGGCTTCTAAAACAAAAAGGTGCTAGTAAGGGCATCCGCTCGTGTGGCCATACATGCGGCACTTTCAGCTCTGTAAATACAGAAGGCTCCTAGCCAGTAGGGGTTATGCCCTACAACTGATCAAATAAATTTGATCAAACGGGTTTATGGGGAGACATAGTGTCAGTATGAACTAATCAGCACACATTATCCATAGTTTTCACCATGAATACAGTTGTTTATAGTGGTTTAGAAGAGGTGGGTTTTCCTCGCTACCACTTGGGTCATTCTCTTCTCACTAGTAGTCCTAATGACCACACGGGAAGACAGGCCCTCTAGAGATTAAACAAAAAGAGCCTATTGCTCAAGACACAAAAGACAATGATTCAATTTTAGTGCACCAATTGAAGTGTTTGCTAGTCTATGAAAAGAAGGCACATAATAAAAATAAAAAAACCCTTGCCAAGGACCTGCAACAAAGATTTATTATTAGTTTGGATTGTTTCAAATGATCACCCCTGCCTGCAAGCACACAAGTTAGGTAAATTTTAGATCCAAAAGACTTTATGAAATAGGGGCCTTCAATAATGCGTTTTGTTGACCAATTCAAAGATCTAATTCATCATTAAAAAAGACCACCTGTAAAATTTCAAAAGATTTCCAGAAATGTAAGAAAATCCAAAAAATTTGCTAATTTGCTCCAAAAATTAATTTTTTATGAAAAATCATAAAAAATTCATATAAAATGCAAAATCGATTCAAAAAATCTGAAATTTTTACTAGAGAGTCTTGATGGTCTTCCAAACCTGCACAAAAACTTTTCTGCAACAAATCCAATTAGTTTGTGAGATATGAGTAAAATAATGCAAAACCCTAATTTTCAAAGATCTGATTTTTGAGGAATGATTTTGCATCAAATTTAAAATCACAAAGAACAGATCCTATGTATAATTCTAAGATATTTCCAAAAATGTAAGAAAATCTGAAAAATTCGCTAATTTTCTCTCAAAATTAATTTTTTTATGAAAAATCATAAAAAATTCATATAAAATGAAAATGTGCTCCAAAAATTCTGAATTTTAGATTGAGAGCTCCTAATACTTTCTTCAACTTGAAAAAAAAATTTGGTGCAAAATTTCTTAGCCATTTGTGAGATATGATTGAATCTCTCCAAGATCTTGATTTTGTGTCCAAAACCCTAGCTGCACAAGATTATTCTCCAAATCGTTTTACAAAATAGCAATATAGGGTTAGAAAAATCTGCAAAAAACACAAATCTAACAAAAATCCATGTCCCACTGGGCGTGCCAAAATGTATATGGTGAAAATGGATAACAATAATAACAATATTGAAAGGCTAAATGAATTCAACCACAAAACCCTAGCCTAACAACAACAAAGATCCACCATAACATATGAAGATTACCTAAGACAATGCAAATCAAATGAAATCACAAAGATTATACCATCACATGTCCAATAGGTTTTGGATCTCCATTCTTCCTATCTCCATTGATCTTGCTTGATATATTTGCTCTCAAATTTTATGTGCACAAGAGCTCAACAAAGAACGGAATGTGTTTGCAAGTAGGATCACATATGCCAAGTAGTCAATTGATCAAGTGCATAAAAGATGATTAGAATGCATAGAATGATTAGGGTTTGATAATGAAGGAAACATCTCTTTATATAGAAGACACTATATGAAATGGAGGGATAAGATTGAGAGGTGTAAAAGGAGGTCGGCTATGATTAGAAGGTAGGTAAAAGAAATAATAAAATAATGAAAGGGGTAGGTAGTGTATGAATTAAGAGATGAATGACATGTGTCATGGGTAGAAAAGACTAATGAATTAATTAAATAAATAAAGATTTATTTAATTAATAGAAGAAGTGGGATCAAATTACATAAATAAGATATTTATTTAATTTTAGGAAAAAGGATAATTTAAATAAATAAATGAATTTATTTAAATGAGAAATAAGGCTAGAAGAGGATAAATGAATTAATTAAATAAATAAAATATTTATTTTAGTTAGACATGACAATTTTGGGTGTCTACAGTACCTATCCAATCCTCAATTCTGCAACTTCAAAGGCCTTGTTTGAGCTCATACGACCTCCTTTTCAGATGCCATTTTTTTTGAAAGTGCATGTTTTTTCATCTACTTTCATAATCTATGATCAAATTTTAGAGATTTTAAGTAGAAATTGTACTTTCAAATATTGGTCTTATTTGGCCTATTTGGTACTTGTAAATTGCTTGGATCTTAGTTTAGATCTCTTGCATTATTAGTTTGAGTCTCTTTTGGCCTTATTGAGGCAGTTGTAAAATTGAAATCAGAAATCCACTTTGCCATTTTTTGCAAGTGGCCCATTGTACATGCACTAAGTATAAAGTGCCAAATCATCACTTTTGGGGGGGTGTCTTGTGTGATTGTGTCTCTCTTTCCTTGTGCTCTTTCATTTTTGTTGCAATGAGTCCTCATAAATTTCCACCTTTAACTCCACATAATTATGCATCATAGAAAATTGAAGTATGGAGCAAATTAATGGAAAAAGGTCTCATGCATTACATAGATGGAACAATAGCAGCACCACCTGATCCTAAGGCTGATCCTAATGCTCAGTTAGAATGGCTCACTAAGAATTGCATGGCTCTTGGAACTTTGTGCAAGTATGTATCAGATGACCTCATCTTTAATATTGAAGAGTGTACTACAATCAAAGATGATTGGGATATGTTTCAGAAATGTATGGTCAAGTTGATGAAATCAGAGGTTATAAGATTGACAATGAGCTCACCAACTTGGATCCCAAGGGTTTTGATACAATCCAGGATTATGTCACCAAAGCAAATGAGCTAAGAGAAAAGCTTAAGGATTGTGGAATTGACAAAAAGGATGCTTAGTTGATATTCAACTTGTTGGACAAGCTTACACCAGAATATGTAGCATTTGTGTCTAGCTTCCAAATTCATCGTTTGACAGTGGGGAGTTCCTATGTTACACCTTCATTTGATGCTTTCACAAAAATGTTGATATTGGAACAATCCAAGTTGTTGAACACGGGGTTTCTCAAGTCTTCAAAGTCGAAGGCTTTGGTGGCTAATCAAGGGAATCAAGAAAGTCAAGGCAAAGATTCCAACAAGAAGAAGAAGCAATCTATGTCACAACCACAACAGGAAAAAGGACAATCATCCTCTCCATCACAAGGCAATTTTTCATCCTCTTCCAAGAAGGGGACACCACCTAAGAAGGATAAGCCAACTTGTGCATATTGCAAGAAGTATGGTCATGATGAGCATCGATGCCACACAAAGCAAGTTGATGAGTTAACTAATCTTCTTAAGAAAAACAACATCAACTTGCCATCCACCTACACAAAGAAGGATTCATCTCCTTCCTCTTCCTCACAGTCTAAGGGAAAAGGGCAAGCATTTGTGGCTACAACAAGTTCTTCACAACAGTGGATACTTGACTTAGGTGCCTCATATCACATGGGTTCTACAAAGGAGTAGTTTTCTTCATTGGATCCATCTAAGGTACCTCACATTTACATAGGTTATGATACACAAGTAGAGGTTGAAGGGAAAGGATCAGTTGACATGGATGATGGAACATTTGAGAATGTTCTCTATGTTCCTAACTTGTCTACCAACCTTCTCTCTATCAACCAAATCACTCAATATGGGAATGGGAAAAAGGTTGAGTTTACACCAGATTCAGTTGTGGTAAAGGAACTTGATGATGATGTCTTGGTAGCAGTGGGACAAGTCAATGACAACTCAAGGCTTTATTCATTCTCCCACTTTGTGCCAAGTTCACCTTCTAGGGCCTTGCTTACTCATTCAAATTCAGAAAGTAAGCTATGGCATGAGCGGTTTGGTCACCTCAACTACCGCTATCTTCAGCAACTCAACACTAAAGACATGGTCACAGGTCTACCTCGAATCAGTTTTTTAGAGGGTGTATGTTCAAGGTGTTCCATGGGCAAGCATCCCGAAGAGAAGTTTGATAAGGGGAAAGCTTGGAGAGCTTTGGAAGTTCTTCAACTTGTTCATAGCGATGTAGCAGGTCCATTTCCAGCACCTTCATTTAGTAAGGCCTTCTATGTCCTCACCTTCATTGATGACTACTCCCGCTTCACTTGGATCTACTTTCTTATTCATAAGAGTGAAGTATTTGACAGATTTCAGGACTTCAAAACTCGTGTGGAGAAGCAATTTGGGAAAGTGGTGAAGATTCTTCATACAGATAATGGAAGGGAATATGTGAACAAGAGACTTGAGGATTTTTGTACATTTGAGGGGATTGATCTTCAACATTCTGTAGCATACACTCCACAACAGAACGGAGTTGCAGAACGCAAGAATATAACTCTCAAAGAAATGGCTAGCTGTATGATTTATGCACATTCTCTTGATCCCGCTTTTTGGGCCGAGGCTATCAGTTGTGCCACACACATCCAGAATCGGGTTCCTCACAAAGATTTGCAAGGTATTACTCATTTTGAAGCTTGGGCTAGTAGGAAACCGATTGTGAGACATTTTAGAGTCTTTGGGTGTCTAGCATGGGCTCACATACCTCTGCAAAAATGCAAAGCATTGGAACCACAGAGTCGACCATGCATATTTGTTGGATATCCTGAGGGTGTTAAGGCATATAGACTAACGGATCCTGAGACACATGAGCTATTCATTGAGAGGAGTGTTCACTTTTAGGAAAGCTCTCCTAGCTTAGTCTCTCTACCTCCTCCACCTTACTCCATTGTGGATAGTGATGTTAGTGATTCAGATGATGAGACTCCTTCAACTTTGACTCATAGGGTTACATCTCCATAGGGTCCACTTGTAGTTGAGGAGCCTTGTTCTCCACCTCCACCTAGACCTCGTTGGGCTTGACAGACACTTGAGTCTGTGGGTTATCTTGTAGGGGATCCTTCAAATACATGGAGAACTCGATCACAACATCAAGATCATCCACATGCATTCATTGCTACTGCTTCCGATCCATAGACATTTCGGGAAGCATTAGGGGTTCCTAAGTGGGACCAAGCTATGGAGGAAGAGTATAGTTCCTTGATGAGGAACAACACATGGGATTTAGTCCATCTCCCTCAAGGGAGAAATATGGTTCGATGTAAGTGGATCTATCAAACCAAGTATGCAGCGGATGGTAGTGTCAATAAGTACAAGGCTCGACTTGTTGCAAAAGGTTTCTCTCAGGTTGCAGGTGTTGACTATATTGAGACCTTTGCACCCGTAGCCAAGATGAACTCCATTCGCTTGACACTTTCTATTGCTGCAGCTCATGGTTGGGTTGTACACCAGATGGATGTGAAGAGTGCTTTTCTTCATGGTGATCTTGATGAGGAGATTTATATGGAGCAGCCACAGGGTTTCATCTAGGATACTTCCTTGGTTTGCAGACTAAGGAAATCTCTCTATGGCCTTAAGCAGGCCCCCAGGGCTTGGTATGCCAAGATAGATTCCTTTCTTCTCTCCGCAGGGTTCACCAAGTGTCATTCTGATTCGAATGTCTATATTTTGCGATAGGATGACTCTCACTTAATACTTGTGCTCTATGTTGATGATTTGATCATTACAGGGAGTATCGCATCCATCATTAGTAGGGCCAAATCTGCTTTGCATGACAGATTTGCTATGACTGACTTGGGTCTTTTGCACTACTTTCTCGGGATAGAGATTTCATAGTCACCTTTCAGGATTACACTATCACAGCCCAAGTATGCTCTTGATCTACTTGCATGCTTTCATATGGCTGATTGTAATCCTGCACCAACTCCCTTTCTTTTCAGAGTCAAGCTTGAGGCTTAGTGTTCTTCTCCACCAGTTGATGCCACTTTGTATCATCAGCTTGTGGGTAGTCTCATCTACTTGACCCATACACGCCCTGATATTTCATTTGCAATTGGCATGGTTTACCGCTTCATGTAAGAACCACATGAGCTTCATTGGAAATCTGCCAAACACATCCTTCATTACATCCAGGGTACACATCACTATGGGATTCACTATGCAGCAGGCATAGGACTTCACTTGGTTGGTTACACAGACTCCGATTGGGCTGGTGATCTTGATGATCATAAGTCTACTTCCGATTATAGTTTTCACCTTGGTTCAGGCCCCATTTGTTGGCAAAGAAAGAAGCAGCATGCTATTGCTCTTTCTTCGACTGAGGCTGAGTATCGAGGCACTGTTAACGCAGTGACTGAGATCATTTGGCTCCAACAGATTCTCACAGAGTTTGGTTTCACCACTCCACGACCGACAGTTCTACATTGCAACAATCAGAGTGCTATTGCAATCTCAAAGAACCCGGTTGAGCACCAGTAGACCAAACACATCGAGATTCATATGCACTATATCTGAGAGCTCATTCAAGAGCAGGTCATTGATTTGCAATATTGTCCTACAGCGGAGTAGGTTGCAGACATATTCACCAAACCTTTCACTGAGAGTAAGTTCCAGTAGTTGCAAGCTCTCTTGGGAGTGCAGGATGTGTTATTAGGGAGGGTCAGCTGACTTCTCCTTCCTCTCTTATGGGGGGGACTTTTTCCTCTTTGAGATTTTGTCCTTCTTCTTTGAGAGTCTTTTGTACTTTCATCTCTCTTTTGGGGGGGAGTTTTTGCCCACTGGGTTTTCTCCTTTTCTCCATTTGTGAGAGATTCAATTCCATAGTTTTTCTTGCATTTGCATATTGTACATGGGTACCTATCATGGCCTAGTAGCTGGGACCCATCTTGCATTGTTGACTCAAGTCTTCATTCCCCTAAGTTGCACTTAAGGGGGGGTGTTGGTGTAAATAAATATTCATTATGGATATTATTACACTTAAGTTATTTTAGGATAATGCATTTCTTCGAAATTTGGTTTTGAGACACTTAGGGAAGTGTGCACATAGGGATAGAGCTTGTAGGAGAAATTCCACCTTTTGTGGTCTTGTTTTGTTGTTACACTCCACATTCGGTGGGTCATCCACCTCTTGTGGAATATTATATTATTTCTCCTACCTACCCCTAGTATTTCTTACCTACCCTTGTTTCTCATTGAGCCACATGTCATGATTGTGTGCTCATACATCCATATGGCCTTGCCTATTTAAGAAGGCCTATATTCATTGTATTGGAAAATCCAGTTAATCATTTTCATATTGATGAGAATACAGTTTGTTCTTGTCATTCTTTTGTCTCGATTTTTATACTTTTCATTGTGCCCTTGATCTTGGCAAAATCTCACAATTTCAATAAATATTGTCATCCACCAACTTGATATTGTCTTTCTTAAAACACAAACTGTATAAGCACCGCATAAAAGATTGTCTTGACAGAGTAAAAAATATAGATGAGATTTTGTTCCACAATGAAAGGGAATACCCTTTTTTTTGGAATTAAACTTAACTAAGTCTAACTAAAGACTAACTACCTAAAAAATGACATTTCCTTTAGACATTTTTAAAAATCAAGTCTGATCACCCAACATCTTGCCACATTTTTGAATGTGCTCCAAGTATTTTTCCGACTTGTATGTATGTGCATCATGAATTATGTCCCTGACGATGTTCTCCAGTGTGACAAAATTCTTCATATGTTCTATAGTCTTTTTTAATTCAATTCCATCAGTTCGGGCAATATCAAGGGCAACATTGAGAAGACTCTAGCATTCTGAGATCCATTTATCCTTATCTTTAATCTCACCTTTCTGATCAACCAATTCTAGGAAACTGTGATGATTTATGTGCTTGCACTCATCATATTCAATCTATAACTATTCATCAAATTTATTGTGTCTTGCCAACAATTTCTTTATCTTTTCAATCTTCTCATTTTCTGCTTTGGCTACTATTCTATCATGCAGTCTAGTCCCCAATCTATTTTGAATCCTATTGTGTGAGACTACATTATCCATGTTCTTCTGAAAAACTATCCAGAACTCTTTCAGAAAGCCTCTCAAAGTCTCAAATCTTTTGGTTAACAATACAGAGGCAGTATCTATCCTCACACTTTGTATCTATTTAAGCATCTTCTTGTTTTCTTGTTGTAATTCCTCACACTTTTTCTTCCATTGTGAGTTATCAGGAGAAAGAACCATTGGCACTAGTTGCCCACTTGTTCTCAACAGTTCTTCATACAATCCTTTATATTGGTTTATTTCTCTAACTGTCCTGACCATTTGTGCCTTGTTAAACTTTGAGATATCTACTCCAATATCTGCAGAAATGATGGGATCAATCTCCCCAACTTTAAGCTTCATCATATGGCCAAAGGCCTTATCAACATCAATAATCTTAGGTCTTTTATGAGGAGGATATAAAGCCCATAATAAAAAGGCTTCCTCATCTTGATCGAACCTTGACCCAATGAACACATCATTTACACCATGCATATCTAATTTAAAATCCTCATTCTCTGAAAGTATTAAACTATCAAAAATAAATGAAGCACTAAGACCCCATCCAAGAAATAAGATCACTCTAGCCTCTGTAAGTAGTTGTTCCCCCTTTTGAGGAGTCATTGTGGCCAATTCAACATCTATTTGTTCTTTTAACTTCTTCAACAATTGAGTTTCATTTTCTGGTGTAATGTTGGGAATAGAATCCCTCAACTTCTTTCCTTTGAAATTGTACAAAAATGATTTAAATCCTTTTAATTGTATAAAGATATCATCTGCAAAAAATGCATAATATTCCTCTAACCTGGAATTAACATGAACCTCCAATTTTGTCACAATTTTCTCTTGCACATTGGGCTCTTCTTCTCGTGCTGGTACTTGATACCTAGAGATGGTTGCATTTTCATCTAATTCACTTTCCACTTACTCCTCCTTAGTTTCCATTTCTTGCAATGTTTGTCTCTTTTCTACCAATTCTTTGTTAATTCTATCAATTACCTCTTGGGCTTCTGCATCCTCCATATTCCTAAACATATCTTCAGCCTCTAGACTTGAGTGCAGATAATCTCCCACGAGTACATTTGGGTCAAGATTTCGACGGCCAATCGTCGGAATTCCCACCACATTTCGTCGCACTACCGACAAAAAAGGCCATCAAAAACTTTGTGTCAGAAGTTCCAACTATCCTTGTGGTCATCGCAATTCTGACATCACCTCTAACCTTTCCGACGGCCACCATGCATGCTCATTCCACAAATGAATATTGTCGCTATCTCGGGTTGCCGTCGGAATTATGACACCAAAGTATAAAATTCTGACAGAGGAGTGCCATCGGATGTACAACATCCTTGTCGGGCATTTCATTAGTTGTCGTCAGAATTCCAACGACGAGAGATGATGCGGGCCGAACGGCTTTACCTTCGGTGCATGAAAGCATTGAACGAGTTCTACTTTTAAAAATTACATGAAACATTTTTAATTTATTTGATTCAGTGTTATTTGCAAAAAATGATTATCAATGATGTTTCCTTTCTCCAAGAATTGTCTAGGACCTTTCCATCAGATAATATGTAACATCGAATGACTAAATCTTTTCATTACAAATGCTTATTTTATTTAATTATTATCTGAGCGTGAATTAAAATTTATATCTGTACAGAAGCAGAACATACAAGTTGAAGAGTCTCTTGCATGCAAATTTCCTAAAAGAAAGCAAGCAGGCATTATCTTGAATGACATGGAAACAAGCTCATCAGCTGCCTAGAAGAGAGCAATTGGAGAATGGTAGAGGAAAGTGTTTAAGGGTGATAAATAGATAGATAGTATGCAATACAAACAAACAATGTCTGGAGTGTCTGATGTGACGTCTCTAATTTATGTCCGGAGGGTCTAACTAGTTTTGGAGTTATTGTGAAACCTATTGGGCCACGCTTGGAGGAAATCAATGTGTTCATGAAAGGAGCACCTTTTTTCTATTATGAGAATGATACTTTTGCACCGAGGGATATTTGGAAGTCAATATCCAAAAATTTCTATAGTGTGGAACAAGAGTTGGCAGACTCGATGTATAATTGTCAGCTTTCAGAAGACCAAGAGGTTATGTACACAATCTCCCAATAGAAGAGTGACCACAAGAATTACCTCTCCCCCCCATGACTATTCAGGAAGCACTTCCTCAAACAAAGGACTATTGGCCTCCATGGGATCAAAGAAAAAAATTAAAGCATAGACTCTAGATGATGTGGTGGTGTCCTTCGTGAAGAACTCTACACTATAATTGAAAATTCTTGAGGGAAATTGCAAGATAGTGAAGAGAAATACAATCTTGAAAAGTGGGAAGAATGGATCTTGGTTTGGGTGGGGCCAAGTCAGGTGGCTCCTCTAGAGGTTGACGAGATAGAAATCATATTAGGATCTGAAAAAGATCACACTCATGGAACTTCAAGTGCGAGTGATCGATTGTGGTGTTTGGGTAATGCATTCCAAATAGATACAATTGCATTCCAAGTGGGTAATGTCTTGATGGCATACAACTGTATCTATTTGGCATGCCATCAAGACATTACCCATTTGGAATGCATTACCCAAACACCGCAATCGATCACTCGCACACAAAGTTCCATGAGTGTGATCTTTTTCAGATCCTAATATGATTTCTATCTTGTCAACCTCTAGAGGAGCCACCTGACTTGGCCCCACCCAAACCAAGATCCATTCTTCCCACTTTTCAAGATTGTATTTCTTTTCACTATCTTGCAGTTTCCCTCTTGAATTTTCAATTATAGTGTAGATTTCTTCACGAAGGACACACATCGTCTAGAGTCTATGCTTTAATTTTTTTCTTTTATCCCATGGAGGCCAATAGTCCTCTGTTTGTGGAAGTGCTTCCTGAATAGTCATGGGGGGGAGAGGTAATTCTTGAAATCGCTCTTCTATTAGGAGATTATGTACATAACCTCTTGGTCTTCTGAAAGCTGACAATTATACTTTGAGTTCGCCAACTCTTGTTCCACACTATAGAAATTTTTGGATATTGACTTCCAAATATTCCTCGGTGCAAAATTATCATTCTCATAATAGAAAAAAGGTGCTCCTTGCATGAACACATTGATTTCCTCCAATCATGGCCCAATAGGTTTCGTAGGAACTCCACAACCAATTAGACTCTCCGGACATAAATTAGAGATGTCACATCAGACACTCCAGACATTGTTTGTTTGTATTGCATACTATCTATCTACTTATCACCCTTAAACACTTTCCTCTGCCATTCTCCAATTGCTCTCTTCTAGGCAGCTGATGAGCTTGTTTCCATGTCATTCAAGATAATGCCTGCTTGCTTTCTTTTAGAAAATTTGCTTGCACATGACTCTTGAACTTGTATGTTCTACTTCCGTACAGATATAAATTTTAATTCATGCTCAGGTAATAATTAAATAAAATAAGCATTTGTAATGAAAAGATTTAGTCATTCGATGTTACATATTATCTGATGGAAAGATCCTAGACAATTCTTGGAGAAAGGAAACATCATTGATAATCATTTTTTGCAAATAACACTGAATCAAATAAATTAAAAATGTTTCATGTAATTTTTAAAAGTAGAACTCGTTCAATGCTTTCATGCACCGACGACAAAGTCGTCTAACCCACACCATTATGCATAATAGAACAAATCAATATAATAGGCTATTATAAAGAATATATACAAAAATATGAAAGAACATTAAATTACCATTACAAACCCATAAACCATTAAATAGTGAAAATAGATATAAATTTGTAAATGTCTCCCTATAAACACCACAACCATAACCAAAACAAAAAAAATTCTTACTCACAAAAACTTAGCTGGTGAGTTGCAAGTCTACAACATCTCTCAGATGATCAAACCGTTTCTTAATTTTGTTCTTCTGGTTAGTCAATGGATTTAGTTGCATGTTCAAGTTTTCTATTTAAAGCCTTATGTTTCCCTATATTTGAGACATAATAAAATTCTTGTGAGTAGGAAATTGATTCAGGAGTTACGTGTGAAGAATTTGGCAAAGTAAATGATGACAATCAAACTCAAATTTTATCTGTCTTGACTAAAGACTTTTATCTTGATGGCATTAAATTAAAGTTCTTTCTCTATTTTTTGGTGATCTCTAGAGTAGAGGTTGGTTTGCATCGACCTAGGATACATTTAACTTGTGTTGTATCTGCGAAAATATGTATCCTAGGATGATGCAATGCAACCTCTGCTCCACCAATACCAAATAGAAGAGAAAATACTTTAATTTAAAGCCATCACAATAAAATGCTTTCAAGACATATATTAGGTATAAAAGGAAGCCTACCCTGTCATTCGAAGGGGTTTACCTACAATTCAAGTAATCTCTTAATTATAAAATCAATTCAATTCCAAGTGAACATGCAATCAAGCATTTATCAAGAATTGAAGGAGAAATCAAGTTAATAAAGATATTTAATAAAGATATCATCTCTTAAATTAAGAAATGGGCAGGAGATTAAGAATACAAACCTTCCATATTGCACACTTCAAGGTATATTAAAATCAGTTTAAAGTGTATTCATTTAGGGACCTTTCATAAAATATTCTCAACTTACATATCATAAAAGGATCTGCTCCACCAATACCAAATAGAAGAGAAAGTACTTTAATTTAAAGCCATCGGGATAAAATGCTTTCAAGACATATAAAATCAAGTGATCTCTTAGTTAAAATCAAGTGATCAATTCAATTCCAACTGAACAGGCAATCAAGCATTGAAAGAGAATTCAAGTTGGTGCAGGTGAATTTGGAAGACAAAAGGACTCAATGAAGCCATTAAAGACTTTTGAAGGTCTTAGGAGTGAAGAGCCAATCAATTATGCACACAATGAAGACATTAAAGACAATCACCATTAGCATAGATTGCAGGATATGCACAAGATGTGTTTGAAATGGATTTAGAAACTTCCAACCAAATGTGATTAGTGAGTATAGATGTTGGAGTGCAACTACCCAGGTACACATGCATGCAAAATATGTAAGCTTAGATAAGGCACATGAACTATTTGACATAATGCCTCAAAGATCACCCAATATCCAATGACGGTTGGGAGAAAGAAAACATCAATTTTTTGATAATCTTAAATATTTCTTTATTCATCACTATAAATCTATTATGAATATAGTCTCAATATTGCAGAAATTTATTCTATTATGAATGCAATATTTTGGGATGTAATCTTTATATATTTTTTTTAATTAGGAAAAGGTCCTAATAGAATCCCCAACTAATTAATCTACAGAAAGATACCACTAAAGAAAGAAATTCAATCCTCGCCACTATGGTCTTGAAGGCTTTTAAGACACTTGGATTCCTATTTTGGCCCGCTTTTCCTTGACCCTATGTTAAGATAGTAAACCAGTTTGAGAGAATCTATTGGGTGGGAAATTGTGTATGGTTGCAATTATTTTCATGAATGGAAAGTGATTTAAAGTTTGGACCAATAGAGGATAAGTATTTCTTGAACCTTCAAGGACATGTGTAGAGCACCACATGGATGTTTCTCCATTATTGAACTCTTTGAATATGTAAGTAAATTATTTTTGGTTGATGACACAGTAAGTGTGGTATTTGTCTTTTCAATATGTTGTGGATAATATTAATAAAATATGGAATTTTTTTGATGCTATATACACTATGTTTGGGATTGAATTTAGGTAAGCGAAGAGGTAATGGAAGAATAAAAGAGGTACACAAAGGAAGAAGAGTGAAATAGGTGGTTTGGGATGGAGGTTACAAGTATATATGATAATTCGTATGGATAATTTGTTGAAGATAAAGAGGCAAATAAGCTATGACAACTTCAACATGAATGAATGCCTCATCTACAGAAGTAAAAGGTACCTCTAATGGTTTCAAAATTTGTCAAAATAGTTATGATATACCAAATAATCAAGTGGAATATCCTTTAGGTAACTAATATTATCTTCAAACTATTTATTTTGATTTTCATCATATCCTTTCCATGTGCATTTCCCTTGGTTTTAGTCCCATTTTTTCTTTATTTTATATATATTCAAAACAAAATTTATAGATGCCTCTACTTGTCTCACCACTCATTAATTGTTTGGGATTTTCATTCCATTCACCAAGGTTGGAATCTATTCTAAGACTTTGTGTCATGGCCAAGCTAAATTATTATTCTCTCCATCTTGTTAATGACCATTTCATTAATGAATCCTTCCTCATAATTTTGGATAAGTGAGACAATGTTAGCTCAAGGAATCTTTTCAATCCTCTTTCAAGATTCTTTCCCAAGTAATAATCTTGCATATTGGAAAATAAATTACGCTTCTATTTTTCCAAGCTACTCTTCCTTATAATGTTTAGATTTATTCTAAAGTGCTCATTGTGACTCATGTTTACTACTCTTCCTATTAGTCTCATTCCAATATCTCCTACAAAATTATGGAATGATTACATTTATATTTTATTTGTGTCTCCTAAATATCCACAAAATTTGGAACAATAATACAATTTTTCAATAATGCTATGAGCATCACTTTGATGAAATGAGTACTAAGTGATCCATTCTTATGAGGGGTTCATGTAAACTACTCATGAGAATGGGTCACCTTGACTCTAAAACTATGCAAGTGAATCTTGATATAAATATCATAGTATGAAAGTCCTGTGAAAACACTCATTCTTTTAGCATTGAAAGTTGTGAGAGAGTTATTAAGGGGATTCTTGTGTGTATAGATTCAATGTATAAGTTCAAGACAGATTTTGAGGTGATATTTCTTTCCTTTTGGTACATCTATCTTTAAATTGGATGTTCTTTTGCCTTCATGGTAGGGAGTAAGTAATTTTTATGTGGGTTCCTTTTTTCATTCTTGGATTATTAAGGAAAACATAGTTTGTGAAGAAGAGGTTTTGCTTGTTATCTTATAAAAAAACTGGGTATTAGCTATTATAATAAATGATAGACAAAACAATGTCCTCTAAGGCTGTTGAAAAGAAATATCTATATGATGGATTCTCTTCCCAATTTATCTTCAAAGTTATTTAGTAAATATTTGGGAAACCAAAATAAGGTATGTTGATTTGCAAAGGAAGAACTAAATCTCCCAAGCTTGTTCCAACAAACATAAAATTTTATGATTGGGATGCAAGGGAGATTAGTGGATTTGATGGATTGGCTTTGGCTAGATTCACCTAAGACAATTGATGATTTATTAGGCATTGTTGTCGTCGATGCATTGTTAAGGTTATTATGGTTGATTATCAAAGCTAGTGGGATTCAAATATAGAGGCGTGTTTAAGATAATTCTTATCATTGGTTGGTTAATAAAAATATGGTTTCAAGATTGATGCACAAACATATTAGAAGGGCACTTTTATGATGTATGTGAAATAATCACATTATTAAGAAAAATAATAGGTAATCTATAGGCAAGAATACTCCATATATAGATATTCTATATGAGGGACATGACTAATTCCACAAACTATAAGATTGACTAGGCTTTTCTCATTAGTGGAATCATATAATAGCTAGTGTGTATTGTTGGCTAGATGCATGAATTTTTAGTTTCCATACAACTAAGAAATGATAATGTTTCTAAGTACAAACCAAGTGGGAACTATAGACCCATTAATCTTATTTGTAACCACTCGCCACAACTATATTATGATAACTCTCTTATTGATAATAGAGAGTATCTAATACATTTATTAAGACCTTGATTATGGTCATGGTAGACCACACAAAGAATGACTTCCATAGGAGGCTAAGAAGGTGATCCATGAACAAGAGTTTGTTTCATTCAATCCTTAACATTAACTATCATTAAGGTGGAGAAATTTAGTGAAATATTACTTAATATTCTAACTGGAGATATTACATACTAATCATGAAGTGTGAGTTCATATGACTCACTGATATATAATGATAAAGTATTACATAATTAAAATTGTAAAAAATACTACCTACTTGATATTAAATTTATTATTATTCTAATGTGCAAAGAATAAACAAGATTATCTAGGAATTAAATCTGTTACAGTTTCATCATTATGTGATGGATGGATTGAATGAGTGATCGGTGAAGTAGTTGAATTTATGCCTATAATTCTAGAGGTTGGAGAGTTTAAAAGCATTGCATGTACATCGATCATTGATGACCGAATTAATGCATCTACTTGTGCACATAAAAGGCCCACATGAATGCATCTTAAAACTTACTCATTGGATATGCTTTCTATTATTGCTTTGTCAATCACATCCACAATATTTCCTCTCGCAAAAGATTTCCATACCTAAACAAGAATGACTAATACTCATCTTGATGAGATATATAATATAATCTACCTCTCTGTCTGGATTCTCTATATTACACGGGGAGAAATGGGGGTGATGGGGGAGGAGATTACAATCTTGTATCAGGATTTAGATTTATTTTCCGACCATATTAATGTAACGAAAATGAACCGAAAATTTTCTTGATTAATTTGTTCTAATACCCTAACTAGCAAGGAATTTTGTTGATACAACTGTAGCACAAGTTCAAGAAAATTTCACCACAAAAATACTAGTCCTCAAGAGTGCTCACATCCATAATTATTTCTCAAAGATGACTTCTTCCTCTGTTCGTAGCTCTTATTGCTGTTGACAGAGGCCTGGGTGTCGCTGTTTACACAACCCATTTTGGGCTCCCTTGCAGTCATCCTCGCTGGTTATGTGCTAGCCCTTGGCACTTTGTGCCCATGGCACTTTGTTTCCCCATTCCCCATTGCAGCTATGTTTGTCACACCAATGATCGCTACAGAGGCTGGACGAATGAGATAGGCGGGATTTTGTAAAGAGGCGGGATTTTGGTCTTTTTTTTTTTTAAGCAGTGCACGCAGTCGTCGGAATTTCGACAAACACGGGCACTTTTTCTAAAAAACCCTAATGTCATTGGATTATCATTGTAATTTCGATGAAATTGGGCATTTTTTCAAAAAAAAATCAAGTTTGATCACAATATGCCTTCTCCGTCGAAAACCTCTGTCGGAATTTTAGGCTAAATGTATTAGTGTCCCAAGTTTTTCTTTTTATTGCAAGAATGAATATAAACTTCATGATCATAATTCTTCTTGGCCTAGTGCTCAAATAAGTTGTATTCTTCCATCAATTTTCTATCAATTATATCATAAGTGTTAGTAGACACTATTGTAAAATCTCCAAAACTTAGTGTTCCAGGTAGGAAGGCTTGTTTGCATTGATCCGCAAAATGTTTAGCATTTGACACACTCAACTGCCTTATAGTCTCTAAGTAGGATATTATGTTTGGAACTAATTTAGGAAACATATAAGGGATTCCCTCAAATTTATATATTCTGAAACATGTGAAATCTTTGTTTACAAACCAGTCTCCCCAGTTATGGTCAACAATTCACCTTTCATCACAATCCTTAGGCCTTAAAAATCTCTTAATTCCATCTAAGATATATCCTTCACATGGAACCCCATATATCCTATATAGTGGTTTTAGTATATGTTCTTCAAACTTAATATAATTGGATCTCATATACCGAGAATCCCAAAGAAATGTCCATAATTGCACGGGTTGTTCTTCACCTTCCATGTTTGTTATATTCAATTTTAAATCTTGTAGCCACAAACCCTTCACACGTCCATGGAATAAAACCAAATGCATTAATAGTGAAAAAAGTTGAAGGTAGGGTTCCTATTATCTTTAAGGTTTATAAAACCTTCATGTAACTTCTCTACCAGATATCCAACATAGTCAAAAGGCCTAGGCTCATACATTTGTATGTCAGAAGCTAAAACCAATGGCCCAATACTCACCAAATCAGGCACCTCGACTCCTCCTACTTGCCCGCATGACATGCATGTATAATGCAAGTAGTGTCTAAATAAATAAATGCTAAATAGTGGCCCATCTTTCTTAGTCAATTTCCTTGGCTGTGTTTTATGAATAGCAATTTTCCAACCAGTGTATGTAGTGTCCACCCTAAGATATTCTTCCTCTAACTCCCCAAAGGATAGGGGTTTGTTGGGGTTGGGATCTAATTAAAAAAATTCATTCACAATACCCGCAGAAAACCTAATGAATGTATCTCTTCACAAAATTGTAATTTCTAACCAGGACCTACAACAACCTTTTGTTCACAAAGACATTTGGGATAGTAAATTTACCCAAATTCATCATCCAAGGATTGCAAAGAGGCATTTCCTTGTTTCTTCTTAGATAATGCAATAGTAACAATTCATGTCCCCTCACCTTAGTCCAGACATCCCTGACCTCTTTGTATCTATCTTCTAACTAGTCCCTTCCAAGAAGGTGTTGCTTCGACCTTCTATACTTCAGGTTGGGCTCTTGCATTTGCTGAATCATGTCTTCATTCAGTCTTCTAATAGGAGGCACATCCTTTGTCTTAGTCTTCTTTCCCTTAGATTCTGAGCTCTTTGCTGCCCTTTTCTTTTCAGTTGAACTTGAAGTGTCCATCTCTGTAATCACAATTCTTCACTATGGTTTTTTCAGAAACTCAATTTATTCTCTTTGTGAATTATCTTTTGCTCGTGTGACACTCAGATTAGGCAACTTTAGTTTATATGCCTAATGCATCTACATACAGATTTTCATTGACGAGTTTCTCATAAAATTGCCTCGTGTGAACCATAGATGTACCTGCTACAAGCATTAAATAAGAAATCATTATTTTGGTTTTGAATTCAGATATGGCAACAACTCGATGACATGTGTCTCTCCGATGTATACTTCCTTTTGGCACCACCTGCAGAACCCTTCTTTTATTTTGGTACTTTACTCTCCTTTATCGAGATATCCTTAGCCAACAACTTATATTCTATTGTATCATTATAAGTCAACCTGATACTCCCATTGGGCGTCGTGTTAGATCATTAGATGTCATAGCGATTAGCATTGTTTCCTTGATGACTTTCTCCTTTGGCACAACTCTTCCCATTGTAGTTGGTTCCATCATCATAGGTCTTCCCGATGACATCCTCATTCCACTTAATTGACCAACTCTTCCATCGAGTATAGGAATAGATTGGAATGAATTACAATGATAGGAAAATCTTTCCTGATGAAGTATGTTCCATCGGTACATGCTTTCCTGATGTCTTTTTAGGGCATCGGGGTAACTCAAAATAACACATCCCGATCCCTTTGGTTATGTCAATGACCTTCTTTTTGTTATAACCTTTGCTGATGGATTTTCTTTGTTTCCTTTATCGGTATATGATACCCTCATCGAATGTTGGTATTTTTTTTTCAAGTGTTCTTATCGGGATAACTTAACCCAATAATGCAATTTTCAATTATTTGCAACTTTAAATCTTCTTTGGAATACAAATATTAATAATTTGCTTAATGGATTCAATATAAACTGAACAAAACCTCTAACATACATAGGAGCTTTGCTTTTTGTCATTATGTTCCCTTAGATGATTTTGAAATATACATTTTTCCAAGACTTGTCAAAGTGAAAGCTCATCCATGTCAACCATCACATAAAACCCAACAGTAACTATTGTTATGATAGAAAGTGTTCAATGTATAAAATCAAAAGAAAAAATATAAGAGAATAGCATTTTTAAGAGCACAATTAATTTGAAAAATTATGTGCTATCAGATCTTATCAGAGTGCTTTAACATTATTTTAATATAGTTACTGCTCTTGTGATTTGTCAATGACTGTTGTTCATGATGTTACTATGTTGAATGTTCAATGGTTTTGGTTCATTTTGCAATTTTTCTATGTTTAAGTATTTCAATTTGGTATATTATACTGAAACATCATTTCCTAACAAACATTTCAAGTTCTTTATAACTAGTTCTAAGAATACTTTTGTACTAGTGACATCACTTTCCTTAGTTTGTGAAGGTTATAGACCGAAGTTTTGTAATATGAGTATGGAATGTGAGTCTATGAAAAGAATCAGTAAGGGCCCTTTCTATCCCTTGGTAATTCTCTAAATTTCTAATCCTCCAAATGTACCAAATAATTTCACATGAAAGAAAATTCCAAAACTGATTAGTGTCTTTTTTTAAGTCCTTTAATAAAACCAGATACAACATCAAGTATGCTAATATGCCAAGGAATAATAAACCCAAACAACTTCCAAACCTCCTTAGCTACAGAGCAGTCAAAGAAAATATGTCTGACTGTCTCTTTAACCTTGCAAATGTTACACAAATGATCATTAGAATGTTTAGATCTAATAGGTAACTTATCAAGTAGAAGCAACCATTTAAAAGCTTTTTTTTAGGAGCAACAAGAGAGTTCCAAATATTCTTAAACAATTTGCCCCATTGAGCAGGGGATGAATTAGAATGCCAAACAATATTAACATGATTAACAATACTCTCATTATAAATCAAAGAATTATAAATAGAAATAGATCTAACATCACATATTTTGGGTAACTGCAAGGAGATCATAGAATTTTAAGCATTTTCCCCCTTGATTTTTGGTAAATTTGCAGTTTATAAATGTGGATTGTGCTTGCCATGGGATGAAACTGTTTACTCATTTTGCTAGGAACCTGGGTTCTGATTATATTTTCATTTTGTCTAATATCATGGCATTTACCTCAAGAGGACTTGAATCAAATAAATTGGGAAGGTGAAAAGGCCCTTTATTCAAATTGAAAATTTAGTTAGCAATTACATACTAGATATAAAAGAAACACCACATGACAAGGACATAATGCAAGTGATTTACCTTGCGGAAAACTGAATTAGGAAAAAAATCTAATAAATAATCTATTATCATCAATATACTAGTAAGATCCCCTCTAGGAATAAACTCTAGACACCTTATAAAATTCAAACATGTCCTCACTTCTCCAAGTAATTTTGTCTTACTTGTAACATAGTGAATTACTAAAATTATGAGTTCATTCCATTCTCAAGGATCACTATGAACACATTAAGTCACCCTCTCACTTATATAGAAGGTGATAATTTTAGTGATCAGAAGTAATAATAAAACTCATAAATAAACAATACAAGCAAAAACACAAGACAACACACGCAAATTACCCTGGGAAAACCTCCAGATTGGAGGAAAAACCCAACATTAAGTTCATATCAAAGCTTTCAATATAATGTTCAGATTACATGAGCAGATATCAGATATACTTGTCTAATTGGTGACTAATCATAGTCACTAACTGAAGTCTAATGTGAAGCCCTGCATTCAGTGCCTAATCCAATGGATGCAAATCTGATTGTTGAATGAGTTGTCCTCAATGAATCTTCCTGATTCACTCAAGTTGATTGCACTCAGAATAATTCCAATGCACAATTGATGACACTTATAATCATCTCACTCCAAATGTTTGCCTCCTTAAGAATTTTTTTAGATGCCATGATGAGGGCAGTTCAATTGAGCCATTTAGCATCTGCACTCAACATCTTTTGTTGCGAGGGAGAGAAAGAGGGAGGGAGGGAGGAAGAGTTGGTGGGAGAGGAAAAAGAATTTATGTTGAAAATCTAATAATTGAACATCTATCTCAAAATAATTTGTGACCACTCACTACATTAAATACACTCTATTAAGTTCAATGTTTTAAGATGAAAAAGAAGAGAAATGGTTTTGGTTCGATTTGCAATTTTTCTATAGCTTGATTTTTTTTCTTGTGAAGAAAGACTATGTCAGATAATATTAGTGAAGAACAAAATATGGAGACAATTGCTAGATTGTGGTCTAACTTGAAAAGAAAAGGTGATGGAAAATGTTATTGTCCCTACAAAATTTGTAAGGGCTTAAAGACTAGAAGACTTGTAATCAAAATAGCTAACAAACATTGTAGGCAACATGGTCACATTGAAGGGGGACGTGATTATCATCCATTGGTAAATTGTTCATTATATTGTTTTAACAATTTATATACATAAGAAATCACTTGATGATGAGATCATGATCATGGTTTATTTATGTTGATTATTTTTATATAGGTCGAGCACCCCAGGGCACATGATATGGACCAACACAACCCAGAGAATATGGTTTTTGAAGTGGAGGAACATGGAGGTGTGAAAATTGAAGCTGAAGATAATGATCCCATGGAAGATGATGATCATGTGCCATAAAACACAATTGAAGATGATGGTACAAATACTTTGATCCATGACACATTTAGTACTAGCACAGGTGATCATGATGATCAAGATGACCTTGGTGTTCATGATTTACCTCTACTTGAGAAGGCATATGAGGCCCTTTATGAAGGCTCCCAAACAACTCTTTTCTTCATTGTATTGTTTTTGGTGAACTTGAAGGTTATGAATGGTTTATCTAACATAACAATCTCACGTATGTTAAGGTATGTCATATATGTCATTATAGTTAATAAATGGTGAATCATGTACCATTAATATTCTTTATATTAATAAATTATATTTTTTATTTAGATTGATAGGTGGGTTTTTGTTACCACCATCAAATATTCTACCTCGCTCATACCGAGAATTATTTGCCATTATGAAAGATATTGGAATGGAGTATCAAGCAATAGATGATTGTCCCAATGATCATATTATATATCATAAACAACATGAATTTGGAATAGAATTCCCTGAATGTCATATCAGTAGATATTGAATAGATCAAATAACAAAAAAGGTTCCTCGCAAGGTTCTTTGTTATATTCCCATTATTCGACGTATGCAACGATTATTCAGGTGCACTAGCTTGGCACAATTTATGGATTACCATGCATGCAATAGAAGTCGAGATGATATTATTTGAATGCCTGCAGATGGTTCAACATTTATGGACATAGAAGAAAAGTGGCCACACTTTAAAGAAGAACCTCGTAATCTCAAGCTTTCATTAGCAACAGACGGTGTCAATCCATTTGGAGAGTTGAGATCTGTTTACTCGGTGTGGCCTGTTTTTGTTATCAACAATAACATTCATCCATGGATGTCAATAAAGAGGGAGAACATAATGTTGGCAATGATTGTTCCAGGTATTTTCTCATTTAATAGTCATCTACATTTAATTATAAATATTGCATTAAAATGGTCATAATAATTAAATATTGTTTTTGTTCATTCAACTAGGTAAGTACCAAGTTAAAGATATGAATGTATATATTGAGCCTCTTATCGACAAGTTGCTGGAGTTATGGAATGGTGTCACCATGTATGACGTCTCTAGACCAATAGGACAAAGACAATTTCAATTCCATGCAATGCTTGTACATGGATAATACATGATGCCCCGGGGCTAACACATTTTTGTGGTATGTTATAGTGTTCAAGTTGTGCATGATAATTATAATTATAAAAATTTACATATTTAATCGAATTATTCATTATCTTCTAGGTCTTCAAACAAAGGGAAAATTTGCATGTCAAGTTTGCGGTCCAAAGATGAAATCTCGTCATTCAAAAAGTTTAGGAAAGTAGGTGTTTGATGAGTATAGGCACTTCCTCCACAAAAATCATAAGTATCAGAATACTGAAAAACATCTTTTCAATGGGAAAGAAGAGACTACATCAAAGCCATGAAGAATGACACCTCACCTATAGAATTTGGAATATAATAGAATTAATCGTCAAGGTAATGTCATTCCATCTAAGGGTTTATGTTTGGAATTTGTATTTTTCTATCGTGTTTTATTTACTAATGATGTAATTGATGATCATGAAGGTCATCAAGGCATGGATGACCACCTTCCAAAGGGAAATTTTTTTTATCCCAAACAATTTAGTAGGTTTCCCTATTGGAAATATGGATGGAGTAACTGAGAGGGGAGGGGTGAATTAGTTACCACAAAAATAAATCCACAAGTCCCTTAGATGTCTTAAATATAAACTGCTGAAACTCGGTAAATTAACTTATCAGTGTTTATTAAACATTAACATGCATAAAACAAGTAACATGAACACAAGTAACACCAGATATAACGTGGAAACCCAATTTTGGGAAAAACCACCAATGTAACTAGTTACTGATTTTCACTCTTCTGAAGTGAGCCCTGTTAGGAGCCAACCCTGTTAAAGGTTACAAAACACACTGTTAGGTGTGACCCTGTTAGAGGATTTGATCACCCTGCTAGGAGTGGCCTTGTGAAAGGTCTTAAGAACAATTCAACCGAATTGTCACCTTGTCAGAGGATTTACAAAATGGTTGTTAGACCAACTCTGTTAAGAGATTTCGGTATCACTGCTACAATGGTTAGAAAGCAACAATGAAGTGATCTGAATTAAATACAACTTATCTTGCTGATACAGATCTCTGTTATGCGCCAATAGATCCTTACTGATCACATATATCTTTTCTGCACCTCAAGGATATCACTGATCCTTCATCAGAATTCGCACATTTCTGCTCCTTCACATTTCCATACTTTTCATACTTCACCACACTTCGAAATCGCAACTTGATCTCTCATATATACCATTCAGGTTACCAAGTCGGCCCAATTACAAGTTAAAATGAATATTACATAGGTCGGCTACATATACAAGTTTCAATAAATAAATATTGCTTCGGTCGGCTGCATAAACATTTCACTGATGCTTGGTGAACACTGTTGATTCTTCGGTAACCGACTGAACTCGGTAAGTACTGCGAACTCGGTATAGACTGACTTTCCTTCACATATTCTTCGAAGACCGACTTAACTCGGTAAAGACTGCGAACTCGGTATAGCATACTGGAGTGCTAGGTAGACTCTGTAACTTGCTTCTCTTACCGTCTGAACTCAGTAGACTCTGTCTAACTGTTTTGCCGAACATTCTGAACTCGGTAGACTCTGTCTAACTGCTTTGCCGAACATTCTGAACTCGGTAGACTCTGTCTAACTGCTTTGCCGAACATTCTGAACTCGGTAGACTCTGTCTAACTGCTTTGCCAAACATTCTGAACTCGGTAGACTGATATGACATTTGTGTAACATCAAAGACAATACACAATTAAACAATTGTATCCAACATTCCCTACTACGAGAAGCTACAAATTGTGCATTTGTTTGATACTATGCATATTGGAAAGAATATAACAGAGACATTATGGATAATATTGGATGGAAGGCGACAAAAAAAAAATTGTCAAAATTTGTAGTTACATTCAGAAATCCAATCATGCAATAAAAAATGTCATTCAATCAAATAGAAGTGGAGACAAGATTAATATAAGTGCCCTTCCTTGGTTATTAACGAAGAAGCAAAGCAATTCTATAAAAGAAGTCATACGAAAAAAATCATTTTCCCACAGGATTTGGTGCGAACATAAACAATCTCATATCAAAGAAAAGTGAATTTGGGCCAAGGATGAAAACGCATGATTGGCATACCTTCATTAAGGTAATTCATTTTCTTGTGTATTTACTATATATTGGTATACTGCACATGTACTTTTCATTTTATTATGTTAGAAAACAATGAAAAGATCATTTTATAATTGTTGTAGTATATTCTACCTCTATCTCTCCCAAACCAATTCGACAATAATGTCAAGCAAGTCATATATGATCTTGGAAAATACATAAGGTAAGTAGTGATGTTTGTTCAGTTTGTTGTATAGATATTATATTTGCGATTTATTTTACTTGTTATGTAATATATTGTATATTATTTTGTAAAGTCTCGTTTATATATTTTTGCGTCTGAAATCTCTTGTAGGTGGTTGTTATCTAAAGAAATCCATAAAGAAGATATAAAATATTGGAAGAGAAAAATTCCTCATCTAATGTATGAAATGCAAGTGTCTACCTTCAACTTTTTTCAATGCACAATAACACTACCTCATACACCAAGTTGAGGAGATTGAATTGTGTGGACCTGTACACACTAGGTCAATGTGGATGGTTGAGAGGCACATGAAATTTTTTAAGGCTTTGGTTCGACAAAGAGCACATTTTGAGGGTTCTATGGTATACCAAACTATGGTGTACATTATTGAATATCTTCCTAAGTTTGCAACAAAGATCCACGTAGATCGCATTTGGGATCCCAACCCCATCAACAAATTCAAAGGGGAGTACTTGATGGGGAAAGGTAGATTGAGGAAAGTGAGATGTAATTATAAGATGTTATTGTAGTTAACGAATTCTTAATCTTCAAAATAAATCGGTTGCAAGTCATCTATTTATTTTTTGTACAGTTGGTCGAGAGTGGGATACACTACATTTATATATTTCAAACAATCTTCATTGGATGATGGTATGGATTGAAAGATGTCAACATTCTAGTCGCACATTAACATGGGAAGGTGTGTCTTCATTGGTTAAAGAAGCTCATCGTAATGGAGATTCCAATGTTACGCAAAGGGAAATTCATTTAGCATATGGTTTAAGAGATAAATAGGTACGTATAAATTTATTAATCACCCATAGGTTTTGTAGACACTTAAAAATGTCTCATTGATCATGTACTAATTATTCCTCTAATTGATTAAATAATCTTTATTATTTAATTAATTTAATTAATCTATTTCTTCTAATTTCATATTTCCTCATCATCTTATTAATTATTCTATTCTTCTATTTCTATCATTATTTAATCATTTTAATCATTTCCTAAATATTAATTAAATATTTATTATTTAATTAATTCTGATTAATTCCCCAATTTAAATAATCTTTATTATTTAAATAAATTAATTTTCAATTTCTATCTCTAATCATCTAACCATTCAACCCTTTTCTAAATATTAATTAAATATTTATTATTTAATTAATTGTGATTTAATTCTTTTAATTCAAATAATCTTTATTATTTAATTAAAGTCCATTTCTAAATAATTAAATTGTTTCTTTAAATTATTTAATTAACTAATTAATTCTTCAGTTTCCAAATCCCCAAATTCTAATTTCATTTAATTTCTTATTTCTTCTAATTTCTTCCAAATTCAAATACATGTGCATGATTTCAAAAACCAAATTGAAAATCAAAGTCAAGTTCTAAATATATTCAAATGCTAAATTGAATTAATAAATTCAATTATTTGAATAAATCTCATGCAAATATTAAATTGAAAATCTAAATCTAAATGCAAGCACATACTAAATTAAATAATTAAATCAATTATCTCTCCAACTTCTATTTCCATCTTTTAGTTAGCTTTTTCTAAATTAAGCTTTCTTTGTCATCCTCTTTATTTCCTCCAATCATTCTTTTTCTTCCCTCAATCAACTTTTTCTCAATCAATTGACTCAATTAATCTATTCAATCTATTGAGTTTCACTCCTACAATCAGCAGTTCAACTATCAATTTTCATTTGAGTTCACCCGAGTTCACACCTCTTGATCAATCTGTTCCACCTTTCAATCAATCTTCTCCAATTTTCTATAAATTGAGCATCCAATCTCCATTTTCAACAATCATGAACTTTGAATCTTTGTGTCACTTGCAGGTTACCAGTGCAATATCTGAGAGCCATCATACCACAAAGAGGAGAAGAGCAATGGAAGTTCTACGCAGTCATGGAATAGGGAGTTTTTTATTTGATTTGATGATTTATAATTTCTATTTCTAATTGTGTTATTTCATTGTATTGTTTGTCAAATTCTAATTAGGATAGGGATTCTTGATTTCCCTTGTTTCTAATTGATTACTTTGTTAATAGAAGATGAATTTTGCATCCCACGGATTTATCAACTCACAATGTAATAATTTTGACATGTTTGACGTATTGCAGGTCAAACACCATAACAGTATGTGCTTCAATGGTCATAAATTTTGCATCAAAAAGTTGGATAACACGAAAAAAACTTGTGATTCTAGGATAACCGGAGTCTTTAAGGTGACCAATATTTCATCCAGAAAAGACATACATCCTCAAGAGTCTCAAAATTGATACTATGGCATTTTGGATGATATACTTGAGTGTGACTTTAATTCCTTCAAATTAGTTTTGTTCATCCTCAAATGGTACAGGCTACAACTGGATAAAAATGATCCTAATAGAACTGTTATTGAACATGATAATGGATTTACAATGGTTAATACAAGGTCGTTTGAGCCAGTTGGGGATGAGCCCTATGTTCTTCCAAGCTAATGTGAGTAGGTATTTTACTCAGAGGTTCAACATAAACCGGGTTGGTCATTTGTTGTTAGACATGATCCAAGAGGAAGGTCGATAAAGTATAATGTGATGGAAGAAGAAGATACCGAAGAAGTAGAAGATGATGTAGATGATGATCATGATCGATAGTTAGTCGATGATATTCCTGACGGAAATGTTCACGAAGAAGAAGAAGCTGATGATGATGATGATGATGTTGATGTTGTTGTTGATGATGATGATGGTGGTGATGGTGATGGTGATGGTGATGGTGATGGTGATGGTGATGGTGATGGTGATGGTGATGATGATGATGATGATGATGATGATGATGATGATGATGATGATGGCAACGATGATCATGATGGTAATGATGATGAGTTGGATGAAGAAGAAGATCAATGACATGAATGAAATGTATGACGCATGCGGTTAGTATATTATCTATTTAATATTGATTTCTTGATAGAAATTTATTTGAATTATATGGCTACATAATTAATTCATTATGTGGACTATTTATTAGATATGTGATGGATGGTGATTTATGATATATATTTGATGGATTACATGTTTATGATGATACATATGTGATGCTTATGATGCTCAATTACATATATGTTGATACATATGTGATGCTTATGATGCTTATGATACATATGTATTTATTGTTTATCAAATTACAAATGTAATGCTTATGATACTCAATTGTTGGTTCTGATTTCATGGATATATTTTGTGTGATGCTACCACCCTTGGTGGAAACAGGTAATTGACTACAGACATCGTCAACCCTTTACTTGAGGATCCTAAACAGTCTACATAAAGTAAAGGTAAGGAATAAAAAAATATATAATGATTATGATGACTGCATATTGTTCATGTTGTGTACTATGTAATTTTTAGTATACTTATCATGTAATTTTTAGCTAACATATGATAATTGAATTACATATGCAGGAACCTGAACCCCTTTGACGAGGATCCTGCACAGTCTCATGGATAGATATGTATAAGTCAATACACCCTATAGAAAAAATTTATTTTAAAAAAAATACTAGGAAAACAAACTTCCTCAGTTTTTCAAACCTCAACATTAGCAGCAAATCTAATACAGTTATCAACACTTGAGGCTCCAGTTGGACTTATTCAAATTTTAATCTCAACATCAACTTTAGGGCTGACTTCTTCATCAACATTACCTCATTTACAAAATATCTCTCTCATTACCAACTAAATCTCTCATTTGATGGAGTGTCGGTATCACCAAATAGGTCTTTGTCAGATGTGTCTTTCTCGAGTGAGGGAAATGCAGGAATAGAAGACAAAAGTGAGACATGTAGTAGATCTAAAATAGGGAGATCAACTAGAGGTCAAAATATTAGAAGAAAATTCAATAAACGCATGTAATTTTTCCTTGCTCAAGGGGGGTCATGTTCTTATGATGATGAGACCAAAGGCGACATTGAGGTGCCCTTGAGGTACAAACATTTTATAGAAACAATGGGTACCCAAGGAACCTCCTCCAATAAATACTAATTTTTGTGTTAACGAGAGGATATATCACATAGCACCTTTGTTGTTACATGGTTTGGGCCTATTTTCCATGGATGGCATAAAGGTCTATTACAACAAAGCTGCTGAATTGATGGAGTTTGTCAGACCTTGTTACAATTACAAAAATTGGATGCAGATTGTTCGATATAAAAAAAAGTATGCGTAGGTATGCACTGTCAGCAAATTATATACAATAAAAAGATAATGATCAAAGTAAATGAGTGGTTGTATACATTGATGGAAGGCCAAAAGCAACAGGGAATATTGCAGGTTTAATAAATAGTACATGACCTAGATCAACTAATAAGCAATCCAATTGCATATTTAAGGCGTGTGAGGAAAATTGTGTATTCGTATGTGCGATAAAATCAATAAGTGCAGGGGAAGAGCTGCTAATCAATAACAATTTAAATCGTATAGATACAAAAAAAAGTTACTATCATGGGGGTGGTATGTACTATATACCATTTAAACCAACTTCCAATTAATGACTCCAATATACCATTTTATTATTAAGTTTTTTTCTAAGTCTATTGGTTTCATTTCGCTAACATTTTTATATTTTTTCTTTGTCATAGGGCGACATGGATTCGTCACATAGCACAGATAGAGATGTAGGCCCTGACACTTCTACTGAGCAGGTAAACCTCATTGTAATTGTACAAATTAGATAGAAGAAAATAGTTACATTATTATGTTCTTATCTTGAGTGTTTTGGAGTAGTTTTAATAGTGTAAATAATATTCTTGTCACAGATAGATGTTCGGGGAAAGTGAAAGGGACTTGCAGTACCTCATCACCTCTATAAGGATGTGGAGTCAACAATATTATGCGATGATGACATTGCATTTACCACAAATCCTATAGAAATGATGAAAAAGTCTATTAGAAAAATTAATAGAGAGATTCTTGCTTTGACATCCATGAGCCCTCAAACTGATGAAATAAAAGAGAGGGTGCAACAATTGATGTGGACAACCCATAACCTACAAGTAAGTAGTAATGAAAGATTTAATTATAACAAAAGTTCAATAATGGTTTATATTTTATTCTCTTTTATGTCATTAACTAAAATATGTACATGTTGTTTTTAAAGGATTTTATGTGTCCTCATCAACTTGGTGGCCATGATCAGGGTATTGCAGGTAGTTCAGGTGTTGACCATGTTCTATGCATTATAACTACTCCTCCTTTGGACTTGTGAACTTGCTTCTTTAATGCTAGTGTTATTGATCATATATTTATTATGTAGTTGATGTAGAAGGATCTAGTTGATGCTCTTCATGACTGATCATTCATACGTTAGGGCAACAAAACCACTTACACATCCCTTCACTTGTTCTCAACAAACCCCCAACACATCCTTTTTCTAGATCCTTGACTTGGATCAACCTCTCACTTTATCACTTATAATTTTTGAGAGCTTCATACTGTGATTTGTTCTTCACTCTCAACTCACCTCTCACTATATGATACTCTCTCCTTTTAAATCTTGTCACATTCTACTTGAGCAACATAGCCCTATTTCAAACCATTGGACATCACTTAGCAAAACAATATGGTTTGTTGTCCCAAAATAGGGAAAACTCTAGCTCAGTCTGCTAGGGTAGTAGTTTTCTTGACATTTGTACAACCATTAAACATAAGACAATTCAATATGAAAGATACTTGAGTTGACAATAGGAATCCAAAATTTGAGAAGTTGTCAATGACTAAATCAATGGATATTAACAAACCCTTGTGACTGACCAAGAACTAAGGGTTTTGGATAGTTTAGAGAAAAACAATTCAAACTCTCCTCATTCTTCACATCCATTGCTCTAACTTGGCACAACAAAAAGTTAATTCATTATGCTTCACCCTCCAATCCTTGATTAGACATTTTTAATCTATTTTCTTGATGAGAAGAAACTTGAAATAGTGCATGAAACGTGACTGTCATGGAAATTTGCAATTAACAAGTTCCAAAACACAAAATTCTATTGATTTTATCAAACCATAATACATTATAGTGTTCTTAGGGGTGTCTCATTCCTTCTTCCTTTACACTATCCTCTTGTCACAAATTTACCTACCTTTGTCCTCCTTCATACTATTCTATCATTAAGATTAGCATCGAACACTTAATAAAGGTTCATCTTTCTTTACAATTCTTAATAAAGGTTCATCCTTGTTTACAATTCTTGCAGTTTTCAAATATATAATGTTTTATATATTTAATGTATTATTCTTTAGGTGTTGTCAATGTTCCTATGCAAATACTACCTCATCCAAGGTTAGCCTCCCTTGTATTGCCGACTATAATGTTGGAAACATGCAGCATGTAGACATCATCTACTGCACATCATGTTGACCCACCCACTATTGGTAGATCCCTCTTTTTCTCTCTCTTTTGTTATGTGGTAATATCCCTTGAAACGTTCTTTGTTGGGGGAATTCATAGTGGATTCATTTTCTACAACAGGACATGCACATGATGATGCACCAGAGGGGACTACTGCTGATAACATACCATCATTTCTTGGATCTTCCCATATTGCTACTATGGGAACGTTGTAGGCCACATTGGTGGTGAGAAACAAAGAATTGATTTCCTTAAAGATACAAAAGGTTCTAGGTACTTTAAAATTAATATTATATATAGTCTAATTGTAATTTACTTACCGATCACTCATTTTGGACTAATGATCCCATGGATTTTTTACAGGAAATGATATTTTTTATAAAAAATCTTAATGACATTGCATTGCAGATATTTGGGCCCACCATACATAAAAGGTGGAACATCATATGTGACCTAACCCTAATCCACTATTTTGATTTCATATCATTGCTAGAATAGTTTTCCTTTGATCCTTTTCTTGAACTATATCAAAGGTAGCTTCAGTTTATTTCTGAATCTAATAGGTTTGTTTTTTCTTTAAAGGTGGAATGACCAAGAAAAAAAGTTAAAAGATGAACTAACAAATCGTATGGTTGGGTTGTTCGAAAATGACACATTCGACAAAACCAAGGTCCTTGAAAAAGATAGCACATATCTAAAGTATGTAAGGGGCCAATACAGGACACATTTAGAGAAGAACGTAAAGTACGAGCATCCCCCCATGATTCTAGAGAGGGAGTGGAAGGACCTAATTTTGGATGCAAATGAGAGAATTGAAAGGAAAAAAGGAAATACACCACCAGATGCTAGAAGAAGGTATGTGATACTATTAAGAATGTAATTATGTACTAATTACTCTTTATATTTATATAATTTAACATATTTCAAACTTTTCATAGACTGAGTGACACGTCAAAGGCAACCAAGGCAAGACAAGAAAAGCACGAGCAACACAAACTCAGCTCTGATGGTTATATGAAACTTGCTGCACTAATTGTAAGAATCAGTAAATGAAATATCGCATCAAAATATTCATAAATTGCAAACAATTTTTTTTTATCAAACAATACAAGCAAAATTCATGATACTAAGAAAAAATGCAGGGCTCTAAATTCAATAGAGCGCCCATAGAAGATGACAAGAGAATTTCCTACCAACAAGGCTATATAGCCATGGTTGAATGGCTACGAGAATTGAGTGAGCAAACACAAGATTTTGATGCATCCGTCACAAAGGTAAATAAGCTAAATGAAAATGATTTCAAATGGAATACTTTACCAATAATCTATTTAATGTTAAGTTCCAACATAAAGTGACTATATTCTTTTTAAATAAGCAAACAATGATAACAATGTGCATGACATTGGAATACAACTTGTTAATCGTGGAACACAACCTGGACATGAAGGTCCGGATGTGCATTCCAGTAGTGGAGGTATTCATTTGCTATTCAATTTTTTTAATGTAATTATTAATACAATTAGACATCTTAATTAAATTGGAATTAGTGTAGTAATTAATGCAACCTTTTTTGTTAATATTTTAGAGCATGTAGTCAGTGGTGACCAAGTGAAGCATGATCCAGGTAGACAACATCAGGAACCTGATGTTCCCCAATCAGGTAAACAGGAACACTGTTATTCCTTTAAACAAATTTAATTGCAATTGGTGTATTGATTAATGTAATCTTTCATATTTCAACTCCAGAGGATCTAGAGGGTGTTCAACATGTTGAGGTTGAGGCTAGACAAAATGATGTGGAAGATGATGTCACCCCATCAAGTAAAGAGCGCCACAGTTATGTTCTTTAAATTAATGAAATACTTGTAACAATAATATTTTTTTTTTGAATTTAATCCATTTCTTTGTTATTACAGACGACCCCCCTTTGGTTCAATGTCCTCATCCTCTGTATAGGACTAGGCATACATCGAGATCACGAGAAGAGGGCAGAACAATTGAAGATGGGGGAAATGATGAATAAAACGATGCTCCACTTAGTTTTTACATAGCTTCAAAAAAAAGAAATTATTGTAATCTACCTTATTTGATAATAATTGATTTTTATGTGTTAATGAATGTAATTATGTGCTAATGAATGTTCATAAATGATATGTGTTAATGAATATTGATGAATGTTGTGTGTTAATGAGCATTATGTGATAATGAATGAATGCTATATTTTAATAATGGATGAAAGAATGAATGAATGTTAGATGTTAATGGGGAATTTAGAGTGATGTTAGGTCGGGGGGAGGGGCCAAATGAGCTTCCACCTTCACATGGTTGGCCCTGTTAAGTAGAGAGTATTAAACTATTCTCAAAACAAAGTGAAGCTCAATAAGATAACACACTTTTCAATATTTCATTATGTTGCACAGTTTTGGATTAAAGCAAAAACACATTTTGAAGAGGCCTCAAAACTCTTTACAAAATGATTCTAAGAGGATTAGAATTAGATTAAAACTTCCAAAACAAAATTGGCTGCAAGGATAGGCATAGAAATCAGTAGCTGAAGAGACAACAAAATCCCAGTCAAGCACAAAAAGACAGTAGAAAGACTAAACCTAGACACAAAAAGAACCAGCAAGAGAAAACAACCCAATTACATTAGGATTCTGAGGGTCTCAACGACCTCAGCCTCTAGGGCATTCATGGTGTTAGTAGTAGCCTGCATAACATTATGATCCAAGTTCTGAAAGTACACCTTCTTCTTCATGTTCCCTCGAATCCTTTTGCAGGGTCCATCACCACTTTGAGCCGCCTCAGCTTCCTCACTAATAATAACAACAACCTTATCTGGTTGGTCCAAAATCTTCACCATGATGTTCATAATCATTGCAAACTATTTAATAATTTTATGACTACTAACCATAATGGTCTTGAGGGTGTCCTGCATTTTTTTGTAGCCATCCTCAACCCGGTTGATGCATTCCTCTAGATTTTTCTTGAGTTGGTCAACCCCTTCCCCTATTTTCTTGATACAATACATGGCCAAATTCTTATCATCCTCAGTCCAATTCCCATCATTGTGCTGACCAAGAGATGAACCAACAAGGAGGGAATCCATTTTTCTACCTAGAGCTCTTTGGTTAATCTGGATCTCTTTGAGTTCATGAAATAGCCACTTGAACAAACTAAAGGTGTTGATTGCATGATCACGAGATAAACCCAGTACATTTTCATAATCCTCCCTCTTATCATTTAGCTCATCACTTTTAGGATTAAGGTCAGAAATACATCGCAAGTTCAGAGTCCAAGGCCTGTCACCATGGGTCCAGCAAAGCTGGGTCTTACACGTCACTCCCCTGTTGTAAAGGAAGTCAGCAATCATGTTGGCTTGTCTATAAATATGAGAAAACATACATTTATCAAAGGTTTTAATAATGTCTTTTGATTTTTTCATCCAAATATCAACATTCCAAGACAGAGTAGAATTTCCTTTAAGGTAATTGATAATGTTCTTAGAATCCTCCTCGACCCAAACAAGCTTACAGTTATTTTGTTTTGCAAGTTTAAGACTGTGATAAGCCCCTATAGCTTCAACAACATAATTAGTCTGTTTACCAAGTGGGATAGCAATAACATAAATGAAGTTGCCATTGTGATACCATATCACTCCACCACAACTAGCTTGACCCATGATCTGTCCCCTGGGTCCACCTAAAAAACCCATTTTTGGGTCCCACCATCTTCAGAATCCTCATCGCCCTGGTTGTCTTTAGAGCCAGTAGATCCTAGGGATCTTGAGCCATCTCCCTATGAACTCAGAAGGGGTCTACCAGGGATAGCAGAAGCATCACCTGAAACCCTATCCTACATGCTATTTCTTTTTTGGATGATAGATGATCATTATGTTGCACAGTTAATCTTATTGAATCTTAATTGCAGGGTCCAATAGAGCCAACACGAACAACAACACCACAAGTTGTTGGGTATAATAAACTCCCATATTGTCTTGTATGTACACTAACAGTATGAGTTTCTTCTAGTGCTGATATGCATGGCACGACTGCAAAAGTTGTGAATATGCCTCATCCTTGTAAGTATTTTTATTAGTTGACATTTTCTTTAGCATTTTTTAATTTTCCTTATCATTCTAAGTCTAACCACTTTTATATGGAGTTTATCGTTCTAGTTTTTTACTATCTGCCAGACATTATTGATACAAGGACTTGTATTGCATCCATTTTTTCAATTAGGTATTATAAAGGGTAGGTTGTATTTGTAAATATGTCTTTGAGTTCATCCAAATTTTATAACTCTTACCTCACATCTCGTTATTGATGCAACAAGTATTATGGAAAACATAGGCTACAATTGCAACCTCTCGGTGCCGTAGAGTCTCTTTGTTCTTAAAATTGTAGTGGACTGTTAGGTACATTCCCTCTTTTGCACTCCAAATTGTAGCATTCAATGCACATGATCAAATTTCCTTTGACATCTAGAGGATAGTATTAACTTTTAAGTAATTAGAGGCTTCTGAGTTGTATTTGGCCAATATTTATTTTTGTGGGATATGATGGTTGTCTTTTAAGTCATCTTAAGATGATCTCAATGAGTAATCATTTCACTAATGACATTTTTTCATTTTTCTTCATGAATGTTGGCAAATTTTAAAAGTTAAGAGACCCATTGAGCACATAGCCTTGTAAATTCATTACTTTGTTAATATAATACTTGATCTCTCTAACAAAAACTCATTATGCATAGTGATTATGATATCCAATAGTTCTTATTTTATGATCATCTAGGTCAACTTTTGATCTAAAAGAAACTTATCACAAAAGGGGTCGTGAACTATCCTCATTCACAGTCAAACCTCACTGTAGTTGAGAAATCAAAGCTTTCAATCATAGGAAAGATATAGCAACAATAGTGTAGATGTCAACTTGAAAAGAATGAGTAGTGACAATAGAAGTCATACAAAGTTAGAGACCAAGAGTTGCCAATCAAACCAAAATCCCTAGATCCATAGATGATACAAAGAGCTGTCAAATAACTCTCCATGAGTGTAGATAGTTAACAAATGATAGTGATGAATATTGTTTAGTGGTGAGATAATCAAAATGATATGATAAAACACTTAGATAAGAGATGATTTTTAAAAGATGACAAGGATGCCATCATACCCATTATATGTGACAATAAAGACATTCACTATTGCAAAGATAGTTGTGAGTAATAATTTTTGTATCAAATCAATATAAATACTATCCTATGCTTATTGCAAAAGCCATACACCTAAGCCAATATTAATGGTGATAAAGGAGCCTTTCAACATTAGCAACCTAGAGGCTATAGACTATCAAAGTTTCAAACAATGGTAGGCATGCATTCAAGGTAGCTCAAATAGAGGAGATTTGATAGAGAACAAGCCATGATAGAAACCTAGAGACAAATCCCTATACCAGGCATAGTTAAGAAGGATAGCTAACAAGTTCTAATGATTTGCTTGAATTGATCAAAATATTACTACATTATTAGCCGATAGGCTACATTTTGTGTGGGTTTTTGACTTGAAACCTGTCTCACGCCGTAAAATAATTAACGGGTTGACGTGAAACTATTGGCTTTCAGTAGTCATTATATGATTTTTTGTATTATTTTTTTTTTAAAATTAAATAATCGTCAGAATTCTGATGCCCCCTATATTTGCACCGACAACTATATCGTCGGGCATATAGCATCCTCGTCGGTACATAGTTCCTAGTTGCCATCGAACTACATCAATATTCTGATGGAAATTGATGAAAACATCCGATGAGGATGTTGTATGCCTGACAACATTCTCTCGGTGGATTAGCAGTCGAGGTAGCACATGTCGATGAAATCCATCGGCAGGACTTACACTAGCAATGAAGGGAACATTTGGTCTTGCTAATAGTTGATGAGGATATCGATAAGACATACATTGATGGAGACCTAAAACCTCCATCGGTGTATGTCTTACCGATAGCCTCATCAGCTATCGACAAGAACAAATGTTCCCTTCCCTGCTAGTGTAAGTCCTACTGATGGATTTCATCAGTAGGTAATACCCCGATGACACCCGAGACATCAGATCTCCATTGGTGTATTTCCTTCCAATAGCCGATGGAGACCTAATGTCTCAGGTGTCATCAGGGTATTACATGCTGATGAAATCCATCGGCAGGACTTACACTAGCGGCGAAGGGAACATTTGGTCTTGCCGATAGCCGATGAGTCTATCGGTAAGACATACACTAATGGAGACCTGATGGTTTTCATTGGAATTCTAACATTGATGAGCATCATCGGAGTATCCGACAACAAGTTTTTAACGACTGTGTTTGTCGGCAGCCCGATGAAAAAGAGTCAGAATTCCGACGAGCGGCCATCGAAAATGAGCCCCAAATGTACTAGTGTCATGATCAAAGCTCTTCACAAACTAAATTTCACACAAATTCAACACCAAATCTAGTTGCACATTATTCACATATACTTCACATCAATTGACACACATTCCACCTATCAACCCACACATTCACACTTCCTTAAATTCAAGATAATTCATTAAAACCTTGAAATAGGTTGGCCATAGATAGAATATAAAACATCACATAAGTTCGGCAATTTGGACCTAAAATAAATATTTTGGTCCACTCCAAGAGAAAAAGAGGACCCAACCAAATCACAACACATCTGTTTAAAATAATTCAAAAGAACCACACATGTGAACACATCCTCCAAAGTTGGCATCAAATGAAATGTGTTGATAAACAACAAAGCACATTAACCAATCAACCTAAAAAAACTCTCTAATGCAAATGACACCTTGCAGATCAATACACACCATGGTGAGACTCGTACAATTATCCAAAATCATCCTCAAATGAAAACCCAAACCAAAATAATATGATCTATGTAAGATAAGCCAACTAGACTAGCCAAAACACAATGAAACAAAAAATGTCAAACACATAACAACATAACTTCACTTGCCAGACAAACCAACACTAGAAAACTAAAATAGAACACTACACAAACCAAATGAACATGTCCTCCAAGCTACAACACTTAAATCCATAAATCAAAGAACTACTAAGCATTATTCAAACCTATTATAATAGACAACCTCATTGTCAAAAATAACAACCACCAACTCTTCCATCTGAGTAATACAAGACCTACAAAATTGATAGTACAACACTCATAGAATATACACATCATATCTAGAACTACACATAATAAAATTAACAAACTAGAGAAATACAAAGCATTCTTCCACTGGGACATTAAATACTCTTTCCTACATATTGAAACTTTCACTACTATAGACTTTCACAAACACCACATACTCAACAATATCACCAGACAAGACATCAACATCTCAACTCATAATTTTGGACCATATACACCATCTTCACAACTAAACAATAATTGAACATCTACACACAACTATGTTATGCCCTGCATAATCGCCCCATCCATTTCATCCTTTTAAATGTGGGTACCCCTTTATTTCTTCCTATTTTCTCTTATTTTTCTTCCCTTTTCCTCTTTTTATTCTGCCTCTCCAGAGTTTTGGATTCCCGAAACCTCGGAGTACTTTTCTTTTGTCAACACTTTGAAACCTCAGGTTTTTGGGATTCTTAAGTGTGTTTCTGGTCCTTTTTCCTTTGTTCTTCTTCAAGACTTTCTATTTTTGAAACCCCAAAATCTTCTTTGTTTCCTTTCAGAGACTCTGGCAGATCCTTGGAATCCCAAGGTCTCCTCTTTGCTAGTTTACTTTGATTTTGAAACTACAGAGTTCCAGAGTCCTGAAATCCTTTTGCTTGCTTTTGTTTTCTTTCAAGATTCTGGAATTCTAAAATCCTAGTTCATTCTTTTGTTTGGTTCTTCTCTAGAGTTCCAAAACTTTGAAGCTCCAAGGTCACTTGTTTAGTGACCCCAGGACTCCAAAATCCCAGAACCTTGAAGCGTCTTTGGGTTTTCGTGCTCAAGGATGGCTATAAATACCCTTTCAAGGGGATTTTAGGCTCATTTGCGTGCTTCATATTTCCAACTCTTCTTGCTTCTTAGCAATTCAGTCCTCTTTTAGTGTGTTGTGTCTCCCTTCTTCCTCTTCTCGAGGTTGGTGTTCTTCCTAGCTTTGTTTGGTTTTCTTATTTTCTTTTCCTTTTATGTGTTTGTGTGTGTGTTTTTGTAGTTTAGGGCTCCTCTTTTTTTGGAATAAGTCAATTTTTAATCGACAATTAGGGATTTGGATTTTCCTTCGTTATGAGATTTCAAGTTTTCAAAAGCCTGAAATCCCCTTTTTGGCTTACTCTTAACTCTAGAACCTCGGGTTTCTAGGATTCTAGAGTTCCTTTTTGTCTCCACCTCCTAACTCCGGAACCCCAGGTTCCCAAGATTCTGGAGTTCCTTGTCATGTTTGTCTTTTCAAACATTGAAGATCTAGGTACCCAGAGTCTTGAAGTAGGTTCTACATGACTTTTTCATGACTCTCAAACCCTGAAACTCTGAAGTCACCCCATCTACTCCCTTGTCTGCTTCGAGACCTCAGGGTTATGGAATCCCGAAGCTATGGTGTTTCCTGCAAAATTCATCCCAGAGTTCTGAAACTCTGAAACCTTGAGATAAGTCTCTTTTGTTGAGTTTTCAAGCTTCAGGACCCTGAGATCCTAAAATCATGTATAATGGGCTTCTTTTAACCTCAAAATACAAGATTTTGGAGTATCTTATTTTTAATCAATCTCTTAAGGTACTCACCATGCATATTCTCTTGTGCAGATTAAGCTAATCTTATGGAAATATGAGCTACCCCTAGGAAGAAGACCAGAAGAAGAACTGAACTCGAAAAGAACTCACCTACAATGAATTACTAGTATCGAGGCCCAAACTTGGTGTCTAATTTTGAGAATGAGGTGCAGTGGTTAACAAATATAGAGATTGGACACATTTAGATAGATGATATCAAGAAAGAGTTGGCTCACCCAAACCTCAATGCCCCATATAGGAGAATCAAGAGATTTGGGTTGGTTGAAGTTAGCATCTTCCCTCAAGCCATGCAATTACCAAAATTGATACTTTCCATAGCTCAACATTATAATAAGTATACCCAAAAGTGTAGGGACACTCAAGGAAACTTAGTGGTTGACCTCTCACCATAAATTCTTGTCATGACCTTGGGTATCCCTCAGTTTGAGGAGGTCCTTTAGACCACTGAAGAAGTGGCCAGGGTATTCAATCAAAATGTTATAGATAATAGACGCCACATAAATGAAGCCTGGCTGGATGAACCTAGGATATCATGGTTGAAGGTTACTGACAATATTTTTAAGAAAATTTCAAAGATGTGCTAGTGGATTTGATTATCACACTCAGTTGTTCCTTTGGGAAGTGAGATTGTAGACACTACCATCTATGGATGTTCCATTACATTCATACTATCTTAAAAGGCAAGGAATATTTTGATTGGGCATAGATAATTTAGATAACATACATGAGCAAATGTATATAATATTAGAAACAAACATGTCTTCATGACTTCTTATTATATAGTAATTTGCAAGTTGACAAGTGATGTTGGATATCGCATCTCTCCTAAAGCTATGAAAATGGTACATGAAAGGGGTACATGGTTTCTCCAAAACCAACACTCCACTTACATCAAAGTGAGTGGATTTACAAGAAAACCATTCCTCCTCCCTTGATACTGTAGAAATAAAATCATCATCCTCCAATATGCAAGGCAAATAATTGGGCTTCAATCTCTTTTGACCCTCAAGCATAAAACTGGGGTCACAATCCCAATCATTCTCGAGCACTACACCTGCTAAAATATACAAGAAACCAAAGCAGTTGTGCATGAACTACTAGATCTTAGTTTGAAAGAGTTTGATTATGCTAGGGATAGGTATGATGCATTTGGAAAACTAAAGAAAATTATGTCGATATCATACTTAGGTCATCTACCAGCCTTGGAGGATTTCTTGGCGGGTATGCAAGACAGTTTTGAAGCCAGAGAAAGGGGATATTGTAGGTTGAAATTTCCTCAAATTAGGAACTTTAAGGTCGAGACAAATATTCCTAATGACCTTGGGGATGATGGTGAATTACTTGATCAAATATATAAGGAAACCATGATCGACAAGAAGCTTCTTTCTCAATTCAGATGGTTAGAATAGGACAAACTTGAGATTGATACAATGATTGAAAAGGTAGTTGAAAGAAAACTACAATGGTTGAACCTTAGGTTTCACCTAAATGCCTCTAAGGAAAAGAAGAAAGGAAAAGCTTTAGGTAATCCTCAGTAAAAAACTACCAAGGAATACATGAGAAGAAATAGATTTGAATCAAGAAAGAATACTCATGTAGATCTAGAGGTTGTCGCCCCTAGCATTGATAAGGGAGAGTTGATGAAATATCTTGACGCAAAGATGAAGGAGTCTCAACTCCTTAAGACAACAATCGAACATTGAATAACAACTAGGTTGCAAGCAGTGCTACAAGCCTCAATCATACCTATTGTACTAGCAATCGATATTATTATAGGGGAGGGAACATCACAAGTGCAAAACACTGATCAACAATCTCCTCCAACTAGAGCTCCAACATCAACTGCTACACCATCTCACCCCTCTCATGAGAAAGTTATAATTCACAATGTGGAGTTTGATTCTGATAAAGATAATGAACCAATATCCATGATGGCTAGTAAAAGAAGAGGTAGTTTTGTGCAGACGTAGGTGCTTTTAGCTACTCAACATAAACAAGTTACTTAAACGTTAGTGAAAGGACCTAAGGACCAAACAATAGAGCTTCCCCAAACTCAAACATATGAAGTTCAACTTGAGACTATGGATGTGGATGAGTAGGATGAGCAGATGGTGCTCACTCCTTAGGACCAAGAGCTTCTCCTTAAGCAGTTAGAAGGAGACAAGCAGAAACAACAAGATGAAATAGACAAAGAGGATTTTGAGAAAGAGGTGGGGGATAAATTATAGGAGTTTGCTAAGCAACAATAAGAAAGATATGCATAGGAGCTTCAAGCCAACCTATCTAAACAAATCTCACAGCCTCCTCTACAGCATGAAGATTGTTGGAATTATGCCACTAATTCACTCGACCTTTGTTCATACTGATCGAGTTAACTCTGGTTGATGAAACAGTGTGAAGAAAATCTATGAACTCTATCGGTATATCCTTTACCGATGAACTTGACATATCGGAGCTCAGAGTAGCAGGTTTGAATTCATCCTGATGAACTTGACATACGTGCTATGGAAAGATGCACGTATGTTATTTCCTACGACTTGGTGACCATGGCAGGGCCCGACATAAGTGAGCGGTCCAGGCGAGATAAGGGTCGTGCAGGTCAAAGATGATTGAATGACAATCAAGGTTGATCCAACAGTGGTCATTATGTCACGATGGGAAACTACTTATTAGTATATTCCTCATGACATGGCAACCAAGTGGCGGGACCCGACAGGAGAGTAGATAAGGTGAATTAAAGGTCAAGCAAATCAAAATGATTAGATGGAGATCATAGAAGATCTGACAGTGGTTGCTAGGTCAAGATGGGAAATTGCTTGTGAGACTTTCCATCATGACCCAATGACAAAGAAGAATTTTGGGTGGATAGTGAGGTCGTTCTAAGATGTCAGAGTAGGGACCCAGAACCAATCAGGGGGTGCCACATGGTAGAGCACAGAGAGAAAGATCAGATGTTCGGGATAGCTGATTGTTTGTCTTCCCGATACCCGATGGAGTCAACTTGTTTGAGCCGGGGTTTTTGAATATGAACCAATTCGATTCCTGGATGCATGTGGGATAATTGTTTTCTCACGAATGTAGACTGACGTAGATAGTTAGATGTCTAACCGATTGGTGCAAACTGACAGTTGAACGGTCGACATGAAAATGTATATGAAGCCAAGAGGAGAATCAAATGTGGTTGTTGTTCTGATGATAAGCTATATATTGTGGTGTGTAACCAAAGTGATCAGAGTGAACATTTGTGTTGTGATAACAGACTTTATTGTAAAGTTTCTTTGTTGAGAATAAAGTGATCTTGTTGTCGGTGGTGGGTTTTTTCCAAAAGGGTTTGCCACGTAAATTCATGGTGTTTATCTCTGTCTATGTTTGAATTATGACATTGTCTCTATTTTGTATATGCTAATCTTAGTATTCTCTAAAGTAATAAAACACACTAGTCTTGTTTCCCCTACAAATTGACATTAGGGAAGTGTTTTTCCACACTGTGCTTTCCTTACAAGTGGTATCAGAGCCTGGCCAGTTGTGTTATCCTTGTGGGTAGGGTTGGTTTTTTGTGTTAATTTTTTTTAGTGGGAGTCTATTAGTGTGTCTACTTGTTTACAAATTAAGATGGCAAGCACTTCTGGAAGAATGGATATTGAGAAGTTCAATGGCTCCAATTTTGAGTTATGGAAACTTAAAATTGAGGACCTACTGGTTGACTGAGATTTTTGGATTGCAGTGAGTGGACATAAACCTTCAGGCATGAGGCAAAAAGATTGGGATTTAGCAGACTAGAAAGCCAAGGGACTCATAAGACTAAGCCTTGTAGACTCAGTTCTGTTGAACGTACATGAGGAGAAGACTGCAAGTGATTTGTGGAAGAAGTTAGGAGACATCTATTAGGGAAAAACCTTGGTGAATAAACTCTTCCTTAGGAAGAAGTTATATTCTCTGAAAACGGATACAGGAACACCCTTGGTAGATCATTTGAGTGCATTTAACATGGTTCTCACTCAATTGACATCATTCGGTGTGGCTATTCAAGAAGAAGAATGTTGCATGTTACTTCGATGCTCATTGCCACATTCTTGGGAACATTTGGTAATGGCCATTGGTAGTACTACGACCCAGTTCAAGATGGATATTGTGGTCAATACTCTTTTGTCAGAAGAAATAAGAAAGAAGTCTTCTAAGATGACAAAAGATGCACTCTTTGTTCGAGGCAGACCAAAGGACAAAGACAAGAAGAAAGGGAAGAAGTCCAAGTCCAAGTCTCAAGAGAGGTCCAAGTCTCCTGGAAAGAAGTCTAAGGTGAAATGATGGAACTGTGGACAAAAGGGTCATATTCGAAAACACTGCAAAGAGGAGAAGAAGAGAAAGAACTCTTCTAATAATGAATCTTCTCATAGTGATGCAAACGCCTTTGTAGCAGCTCTGGCAGTGCCTGTGTTTGACAATGTGTCGTTGATTGACTCAGGGGCATATTTCCATATGACATCTCACAAGGAGTGGTTCTCAAAGTATGAACCATATGCTAGTGGGAAGGTGTACTTAGCAAGTGACTCAACACTGGAGATTGTTGGGAGAGGAAGAATTAAAATCCAATTTCTTGATGGGAGAATAAAGGGAATCAATGGAGTTCTGCACATACCAGGTCTAGCAAGAAACCTACTTTCTATAAGCAAGTTGAAAGATGTTGGAGTCCAAATAACATTTGTGTCTAGTGGTTGTAAGATTACTAGAGGGTCTATTAGTTTGGCTAAGGTTGAATGCGTTGGTACATTGTACAAGTTAAATGTTGAACCTGTGTGTTGTAATATTGTCACTAAGAAATATGATAGAATTATCGAGTTGACATATGATGTAAATTCTATGGAAGCTAAACTTCCTGTAGAAAAGACAGTGCTCTGGCATTATAGGATTGGTTACATTGGTGAAAAAGGTTTGAAAACTTTAAAAAGTAAAAATCTGGTAGAAGGACTTATTGATTGTAACCTTGAGTTTGATTTTTGTGATCATTGTATATACAGAAAACAAAACCGTGTTCAATTTTATTCAAGTCCTCATAAATCTTTTGACATTCTGGACTATGTGCATTCTGATGTGTTTGGTCCAGTGGATGTACCTTCTTTGTCTAAATCAAAGTATAATGATTATTTGAGAAGGACATTTTTTTATTTTATGAACAGTAAGTCAGAAGCGTTCAGTCAGTTTAAGGAATTTAAAAACTTGGTTGAAAATTAGACTGGAAGGAGAATAAAATATTTAAGAACTGATAACGGTGGTGAGTATTGCAATACATATTTTGACAAGTACTCTGTAGACCATGGAATTAAAAGACATATAACTACGCCTTATACTCCACAACAAAATGGAGTTGCTAAAATCTTGAATCGGCCTCTGATGGAGAAAGCAAGAAGCATGTTGAGTAGTGTTGGACTGGAACAAAATTTTTGGGCAGAAGCAGTTGCTACAACATGTTACCTATTGAACCAGTCACCTACAACAACGTTAGTAGACAAGATACCTATGGAAGCATGTTCTAGTAAGAAACCTTCTCTAAGACACATTCATGTGTTTGGTTCAGAGGCATATGCACATGTACCTGATGTTAAATGATCTAAATTGGATAACAAAGTAGTCAAATGTATTTTCATTGGATATGGAGTTGGAGTTAAAGGATACAAGCTTTGGAATCCTGAGACTGGAAATGTTGTGTAGAAGAGAAGTGTCATCTTCCAAGAGATGAAACCTATGTCTATAGATAAACCAACAGAGAAGGAAAAAGAGAAGGATGTGGTTGAATTTCCACTAGGAGAAGAAGTGACAACTCCATATGTACCTGAAGATGAGAATGAAGAGAGTTCAAGCAGCTCTAACAGTTTAAAAGAAGAACAAAATGAAGCCTCACCACAAGTGTTAAGAAGATCCACACAAGAGAGGCAACAACATGATAGGTTTACCCCAGATAGGTATAATTTTTCAATGTTGAATGTAAATTGTGCCTATTCTTTACTTGTTGATATTGATGAGCCTAGGACTGTAAAAGAAGCCATGGATATGTCAAATTTAGATTCTTGGTTGGAAGCCATGAATGATGAAATTAAATCTTTGGACAAGAATGGAACATGGAATCTAGTATCCTTGCCTAAAGGAAGAAAGTCGGTGGGTTGTAAATGGGTTTTCAAAAGGAAGTATGGTCCAGATGGCAGCATTGACAAGTACAAGGCCAGATTGGTCACGAAGGGGTATTCTCAAAAGGAAGGTATTGACTATGAAGAAATTTTCTCTCTTGTAGCTAAGGTGACATCTATTAGATTTCTTTTGTCACTTGGAGCTGCATATGATTGGGAAGTCGAGCAAATGGATGTGAAAACAACATTTCTTCATGGGGACCTTGAAGAATAAATCTATATGTCCTAGCCTGAGCACTTTGTGAAAAAGGATAAAGAACATTTGGTATATAAATTAAAGAAGTCTCTTTATGGTTTGAAACAGTCTCCCAGAATATGGTATAAAAAATATGATACATTTGTGTTGTCCTTGGAATTTGTGAGATCAAAAGCCGATCATTGTGTGTACTACAAGGTTGAAGATGATAAGATCCTTATTATTGTTTTGTATGTTGACGACATGTTGTTCCTTGGAAATAACAGAGGTATGATCTCAGACTTGAAGTCCCAATTATCCTTGAAGTTCGAAATGAAAGATTTGGGATCAGAAAACTACATTCTAGGAATGGAAATCAAGAGGGACAGGTCTAAGAGAAAACTCTATCTTAGCCAGAGAAAGTATATCACTAGTGTTCTTGATAAGCTTAATATGTTTGACTGTAAACAACATGTTGTTCTTATTTTATAGGGAACCAAACTGTTTGTGCTTGACAGTCTGAAATCTTCAGAAGAGATAGATGACATGAAGAGTATACCTTATGCAAGTGCTATTGGCAGCTTGATGTATGCAATGGTTTGTACATGGCCAGACATTGCCCAACCAGTGGGAGTATTAAGCAGATTTATGTCAAACCCAGTAAGACCGCATTGGGATGCTGTAAAGAAAGTTTTCAGATATTTGAAGGGTACTTCAGACTTTGCATTATGTTATCATGGTAATCTGAATGATTCAAAGAGAACTCTCAGCATTTGTGGTTATGCAGATTCTGATTGAGGAGGGACATTAACAGAAGAAGATCCACTAGTGGATACATTTTTGTTCTGAATGGTGGAGCAATAAGTTGGATGAGCAAGAGACATTTTGTAGTCACTCTGTCCACTATAGAGGCAGAATACATGGCAACCACACATGCTTGTAAAGAAGTTGTTTGGCTTAGGCATTTGAGTACAGATATTGGTTTTGATGCAGGGCAGGTTGAAGTGCGAAGTGACAGTTAGAGTGCTATATGTTTAGGGAATAATCCTACATACCATGCTAGGTCTAAACACCTAGATGTGCAATTCCATTTTGTACGTGACATGGTCGAAGATGGAAAGGTTAATTTGAACAAGGTAGACACTCAGGAAAATGTTGCGAACGCATTAACAAAACCGATAAGCACTCACAAGTTTAGGTGGTGTTCTAACTCGATGGGTCTCAGTACCCATCCCTCTCTATAATGTTTGTAAAGTGCCCAAGCACTCCAATGAATTCCTCATCAAGTGGGAGTTTGTTGGAATTATGCCTCTAATTCACTTGACCTTTACTCATACTGATCGGGTTAACTCTGGCCGATGAAACGGTGTGAAGAAAATTTGTGAACTCTATTGGTATATCCTTTGCCGATGAAATCTACATATCAGAGCTCAGAGTAGCAAGTTTGAAGTCATCTCGATGACCCAACGAAGTCATCTTCGGTCATCGGGGTAGCATCGGTTATCAGATGGATGAAAAGACAAAAGACTTGCAGTTTAGATCCTGATCCAATGGTCATCGCTTTACTGCTATGGAAAGATACACATATGTTATTTCCTACGACTTGGCGACCATGGTGGGGCCTGGCATAAGTGAGCAGTCTAGGTGAGATAAGGGTCATGCAAATCAGAGATGATCAAATGATGATCAAGGTTGATCCTATTGGTGCCCAAAACCATAGATTGGAAAACTTAAGGGTTTGCCAAATCCTCAACTAATCCAAGTAGCCTTGGCCAACAAACAGGGATGGTCGAAGACCAAATCCCTCTACACTTAAGTCTCCACTGAACCTAGGTGGTATACCTTTTCCTCTCAAGCACAAAAAGAGATTGTTTAAAGTGGATTTAAGACTTTTAGCAAATTACAAAAACTGGCAAATTGTTGTTCTGCAATTATGCTTTATTATGTGCTTTAAGTGAATGCCTTTGAAAAGAAATGAGAATGGTTATAATAGTATATTTAGAATAGGAATGCTTTCATGACTTAAAATAAATATGCAAAGATCAGTTCATATAGAATTTGGGAAGAGAGTTTCTCTATCAAGGACCTTGAAGGCATGGCCAACCAAGACCTTAAAAGATAAATAACAGACCAGTGCCTCTATCCAGGGGTATTTATGACACTTTGTGGACATAAAATCTTATCAACTCATGAGACAATATTAATCATCAACTATGAAGGTTTCAGTATGTGTTACACAACAATGAAAGACCCAATCTCACATTTAATGTAACAACATGTGATGGCACATCATAGCAAATCATATAACAGATTTATCAAGAGGACAAAAATAACTCATCAACATGGTAGTGTGCACAATACTTAGAGAAAGAAATAATTAACCTTTGTATATTAATCCATAGGCAATGATTGCATACATAAGATACACTTGAAAATACTCCATTACAGTCTGTTTGCACAAAAAAGATACTTCTTTGTCCTATAGAATTCCCTATTACATATAACTTGCAGTCCTTCCAGGCAATCTATTTTTTCTAAATCCTAGATAGCCTTTTAATACAAAATGACTCATTATAAATACATATACTAAGAGATATGAATGAAAGGATGCAACCTTTCATTATCCCAGACAACTAACTGAACAATATTCAAATAGCCTAACTAACACATCAATTACATTACAAAAACTAAACAATGAACTAAGACTTTCGATCCATTCTGGATATGTCACAAATAGCCTGCATCTTTGTAGGTTGTAGCATTGAATATCGCATCCCTGGCTACATTCTTGATCATGTAAAAGTTCTCAAACTAGTCGGTCATTTCGTTCATATTGTTGGTATTTTGGTATGGCTTTGTCATTGATGTCAACACCTACTAAATACACCTACTCTGGAGATCCAGCAACATTCACCGGCAAGCAGTAATCTATGCAATAGTTACTAGTATATGATCAACCGACAGGATATAATGTTCACCGGTACCTGGAATGACATGAAAGACACTTGGTAATGTTGAAGACATCATGTGGACACTTTATTTTGAAGTACTAATCATTGATATATTCTTATTTACATATTTGCTTTTACCGGCAAATAAGTCCAGGTTATCTAGGGTTACACCGGCAAGTTTATCTTTTCCAGATCAGCATGGCATGCTATGAAGATGATTTATTATTGATGTAAATGCATTAAGCCGACATGTTTAATTGGTTATTGCATCGGATATTATTTGTAAAATGTTTTATTGTAATATCTTGTAGAGCCGACCTACTAAAATTGGTCTTAGGGTATGGTATAAATGTAAGATCTTATTTGTAAGATCAAGTGTGGAATGCGAAAAAGATTTGAGTGAAGGTATATGAGAGATCAAGTAGAGGCATACACGAAGACATCATCTGAAGGTGAAGTTAGGTTTTTGTAGAAGCATATCAGCATTACACCGGTACTGAATTCAACATATGAAGATGCAATTTTGTACAGTACATTCTTATTGGATTTAACCATCCAACTGTAGTCAGTGTGACTCCCATTTGTGATTGAGCAGTGAGCTCTAGGCTCTTGGCCTTTTGCATGTGCAGACCCCTCTTTGTACACTTACTATCTGCAGTAGTATCATCTAATTGTGGGTAAGGAATCCCACCATGGTTTTTCCCCTTACAGGGTTTCCACGTACAAATATTGGTGTCATGTGTTGTGGATGACTTTGTGTTTATTTTTCATGCATTAATTCTTATCAGTATGGCAATTTACTGTTAACACTATCTACCGACATACTTAACTAGTTTACCGGTATTAAGCATTAGGTTGGTTAATAAGTTTTTGGTTTGAATTTATGAGACAACTGATTCACGCCCCCCCCCCTCTTAGTTGTCTCCGGGACATATTGAATTGGTTGGTATTTTGTATAAACTTGACCTTTTGTGACTTTGGCATTTGATTTCAAAGGGGGAGAGATATCTATGGAAAAACACATTATCCTTTTGAAAAGAAAAAGAGATTTTAAGGGAAAGTTTTTTTTGAAAGATTGGTATTTTTACTCCTAGGGGGAGAAATGAAGATTGTTGGCTTTTGTATTTGGCATTTCTATTTTGGCACTTTGATGGTTTTTCCATCTATTGTTGCCATAAATGCCAAAGGGGGAGATTGTTGGTATTTTGGTATGGTTTTGTCATTGATGTCAACACCTACTAAATACACCTACTTTGGAGATCCAACAACATTCACCGGCAAGCAATAATCTGTGCAACAATTACTGGTATATGATCAACTGATAGGATATAATGTTCATCGGTACCTGGAATGACATGAAAGACACTTGGTAATGTCGAAGACATCATGTGGACACTTTATTTTGAAGTACTAATCATTGATATATTCTTATTTGCATATTTGCTTTTACCGACAAATAAGTCCAGGTTATCTAGGGTTACACTCGCAGGTTTATCTTTTCCAAATCAGCATGGCACACTATGAAGATGATTTATTATTGATGTAAATGCATTAAGCCAACATGTTTAATCGATTATTTCATTGGATATTATTTGTAAAATTTTTTATTGTAATATCTTGTAGAGCCGACCTACTAAAATTGGTCTTAGGGTATGGTATAAATGTAAGATCTTATTTGTAAGATCAAGTGTGGAATGCGAAAAAGATTTGAGTGAAGTTATATGCGAGATCAAGCAGAGGCATACATGAAGACATCATCTGAAGGTGAATTTAGGTTTTTGTAGAAGCATATCAGCATTACACCGGTACTAAATTCAGCATATGAAGATGCGATTTTGTACAGTACATTCTTATTGGATTTAACCATCCAACTATAGTCAGTGTGACTCCCATTTGTGATTGAGCAGTGAGCTCTAGATTGTTGGCCTTTCTGCATGTGCAAACCCCTCTTTGTACACTTACTATTTGTAGTAGTATCATCTGATTGTGGGTAAGGATTCCCACCATTGTTTTTCCCCTTACAGGGTTTCCACGTACAAATATTGGTGTCATGTGTTGTGGATGACTTTGTGTTTATTTTTCATGCATTAATTCTTACCGGTATGGCAATTTATTATTAACACTGTCTACCGGCATACTTAACTAGTTTACCGGTATTAAGCATTAAGTTGGTTAATAAGTTTTTGGTTTGAATTTATGAGACAACTGATTCACCCCCCCCCCCCCTCTCAGTTGTCTTTGGGACATATTGAATTGGTTGGTATTTTCTATGAACTTGACCTTTTGTGACTTTGGCATTTGATGTCAAAGGGGGAGAGATATCTATGGAAAAACACATTATCCTTTTGAAAAGAAAAAGAGATTTTAAGGGAAAGTGTTTTTTGAAAGATTGGTATTGTTACTCCCAGGGGGAGAAATGAAGATTGTTGGTTTTTGTATTTGGCATTTCTGTTTTGGCACTTTGATGGTTTTTCCATCTATTGTTGCCATCAATGCCAAAGGGGGAGATTGTTGGTATTTTGGTATGGTTTTGTCATTGATGTCAACACCTACTAAATACACCTACTTTGGAGATCCAACAACTTTCACCGACAAGCAGTAATCTGTGCAACAGTTACTGGTATATGATCAATCGACAGGATATAATGTTCACCAATACCTGGAATGACATGAAAGACACTTGGTAATGTTGAAGACATCATGTGGACACTTTATTTTGAAGAACTAGTCATTGATATATTCTTATTTGCATATTTGCTTTTACCGACAAATAAGTCAAGGTTATCTAGGGTTACACCGGCAGGTTTATCTTTTCCAGATCAGCATGGCATGCTATGAAGATGATTTATTATTGATGTAAATGCATTAAGATGACATGTTTAATTGGTTATTGCATTGGATATTATTTGTAAAATGTTTTATTGTAGGGATTCCCACTGTGGTTTTTCCCCTTATAGGGTTTCCACGTACAAATATTGGTGTCATGTGTTGTGGATGACTTTGTGTTTATTTTTCATGCATTAATTCTTACCGGTATGGAAATTTACTATTAACACTGTCTACCGACATACTTAACTGGTTTACTGATATTAAGCATTAAGTTGGTTAATAAGTTTTTGGTTTGAATTTATGAGACAACTGATTCACCCCCCCCCCCTCTCAGTTGTCTCCGGGACCTAACACATATCAAGAATATCTATTTTGGCAATGTCTTGGTCTGCACTAAGTAGAGACTTACACTCAGAAATCCATACGGTCTTATCCTTAATTACACATGCATCGTTTACCAAACATGGAACCCCACGCTGAACAATTTGTTGGCATTCGTCGAATTCAGATTTCAATTCCTTTGTGAATTCATCATGTGTGATGAGGAAACCCTAAACCTTCTTCTTTACCTTTTCCCTAGTTGATGCATCTTGTAACAACAGGTTAAGTCTATCTCAAATTTTGGTGTTTGAAACCATATTGTCTATGTTCCTATGATATACTTCCCAAAATTCATCCAATGCCTTCTCCATATTGTCATATCTTTTACTCATCAATACACAAGTAGTATCAACCCTGATTCTCTTCATCTCCTTCTTCAACTTAGTGTGCTCATAAGCTAATTTTTCAAATTTCTTCTTCCAGTGGCCTCCTGAATCAGTAATTTGAGGGATCGGGTGCACACTTCTTTTAAGAGTTTCCTCATATAAGGCCTTATATTTATTCTTCTTTGCTATCTCATGTTTCATTTGAGCCTTATTAAATTTTGAGATATTAATACCTATGTCAACAGTGACCATAGGATCTACCTCTCCAACTTTCAAGGTCATCATGTGACCAAAGGCTTTGTCCACATCTATGATTTTTGGCCTTTTATTTGGGGGGTACAATGCCCATAACAACATTGCTTGATTATCAGGATCATACCTCAATCCAATGAATATATCACTAACCCTTTAGACATTCAATTTGAAGTCCTTATTGTCTACATGTAATAAGTTGTCAAAAATGAATGATGCACTCAAATCCCATCCTGAGAAAAGAATAATACCTACTTCCACTAGCAACTGTCTTCCTCTCTAAGGGGTCATTGTCTCTATTTCCACATCAATGTCAGCTTTAAGCTTCTGCAACATTTCCTCCTCATTTTGTGGTGTGATATTTGGCATTGCTTCCCTCAGCTTCTTCCCTTTGAAGTGGTATACAAAGGATTTAAAATCTTTAGACTTGATGAATTGATCATCTGAAACAAATGAAGTGTGCATTGTCATCCTCTCATCTATTTTTGAATTTAACACAACAAGGAGCTTATCTTGTGCTTCTAGTTCCTTCTCCTTCTTGGGTGCACGGAGCTTGGAAACTACTTTGTTCTCCCTTGAATCACTTTGAGTTGAGTCTCCCTCCATGTTTTCTAGCCTCTGTGTCCTCTCCTCCAGTTTCTTCTCCAAGGTATCCATAACCTCTACAAGCTCCTGCACTTCCTTATATTTGCACATGTCTTCAAACTCATCCTCTTGATGAAAGTAATCTCCCAACTGTTGTCTCTTCCTTCTTGTGTGGATGTAACCCTCAGGGTCATAATCTGTTCTAGACGTGTGCTGGAACAAGTTGTATTCATCCACCAGCTTCTTGTCAATAACCTCATATGCTTTGGTAGATACAATTTTAAAATCCTGGAAATGAAGTGTACCAGAGATGAAGGCTTTCTTGTGTGCACCTCCAAAATGCTTAGCATTAGAGACACTTAATTGCCTTACAATTTCCAAAAAAGCAATCCTATCTGGTGTAGGTTTTGACAGCACATAGGGATAACATTCAAATCCATAGCACCAAACAAAAGTCAAGTTTTGGCATGAGTACCAATCAACCCAGTTGCAATTCATCTTTGGATTTTTGTGCTCGTGAGGCATAAGAAACTTCTTGACATCCTCAGAAAATGATCCCTGCAGAGGCTCACCAAAGAGAAATAAAATTGGCTTAACAAAGAATTCCTCAAATTTGAGGTAATGAGAATTTACATATCTGTAATCCCAGAGAGAAACCCACAACTGCATTGGTTGATCCTGTCCATTCTTCCCTACTGTATTTACATTCAAACCTTTTGACCATAGTCCCCTAAATCTCCCATAAAATAAAATAATATACATTAACAATGAATAATGCTTGAAATGCTTGTCTGGATTATCTTTCAAGTTAATGAAGCCTTCATGAAGTCTATCCACCAAGTATGAAGCAAAATAAAAAGCTCTAGGCTCATGCCTCTGAATATCTACTGCTAAAACTAGCGGTCCTATGTTTGCCACATCAGGAGCTTCAACTCCTCCAACTTGACCACAAGCCATATATGTATACTGTAAATATTTCTTGAAAATAGTCATATCATAAGGAATACCATCTTCCTCTATTAGCCTCCCCTTCTTTGCTTTATGGATAGAAAGGTTCCAACCTTGGTATGTAGTATCCATTTTTCTATACTCCTCTTCCAAATCCACAAAATATAAGGGCACATTCACCTCCAGATCTACTACAAAAACTTCCTGAATTGTAGCTACTGCAAAGTGAACTAAAGCAGTCCCGTCGGCCAACAAAATGCATCGTTTGTTTGCATCATAATGTCTTACCAGGAGCTTCAATAAATCAATATTTACAAAGACATTAGGTACCACAATTTTACCTAAATTGGTACTCCATGGGTTTGAAATTGGCATAGGCTCATCCCTACGGAGGTAATGAAAAAGAAACAGCTCGTACCCATGCACTTTTGTGAGTACATCTCCAATTTCTCTATATCTATCCTCCAACTAGTCGCGAATATGCAAATTTACCTTAGCTCTATGTGACCTAGCTCCTGGAGAGCCCATCTAATCTATCATGTCTTGATTTAATTTTCTTCGGGCCTCACTGACTTCACCCTTCAATTTTTTCGTCGTGGTACTAGATACTTCAAAAACCTTTCGCTTCCCTTTTGAGCTTGACCCTTCCATCTCTGCAAATTCCTTTACTCTATGCTCATTAGCTTAGAATATTTCTCAATAAACACTTGATATCTTTCTACAATAACTTTGTGCGAAATGTTGTTATGCAGCACTAGCTATATATCCCAAGGAGTCCAATCTTGTACTTAATTACTACAATCTTGATGGATCTGCTTCATGTGGCAACATACCTACTCAATGGATGGATTTAATGGAAACCATTATGTCAGTTTTTCACATCAGGACCTCCAATGGCTAATCGGCAAGACTTTTCCCGATGATTCAATTGTTTGGCACCATTTGTTATGACTTTACTAGTTTTCACCTTCTAATTGGCACAAGCTATCCTGACCAACTTATCAGGTCTTAGGATAGCAATTTTTCTCCTATCCCGATGGTTCACTTTATCCCAATGGGAACTCCTTCAATTTCAGCTTTTCTTTTTGTTTTCACGCTCCATCGGCATAAATCTCCCCGATGCATTCGCCTTTAGTTTTCTTTTACTTAACCCATCGGGTGTCAGCATAGTTCATTTTATATCCCTATGATGCCCTGATGATCTCAATATACCAATCCACATTATGACTAAATCCCTTGCGATATTGGTATAACTCACCCCGAAGAACTCTTTTCAACTCACCAACCGTCTTAACACTTCTATTGGGATTCGGCATAGCATAAAATTGCTTCTTTTGATGTCCCGATGAGTTCTCACTTAATGTTTACTTTATCAGTATAAATTATACCGATACCCCCGCACGCACTTTTATCTTCATCGGGGGTCAGAATAGCCCTTTTCTATTCCTCCTGAAGTCTCGATGAGTCTCCGATGCACTTTTATGCTTTATGCTTCCAAATCCATTTTATCGGTATAGGTAATATCAATGGTTCCACCCTTTGATTCTACATGTCATCAGGGATGGGTCTAACTATTTTTGCACTATCCCAATATGGTCTTATTCTCTGATGGGCCCGCCTTTGGTTCCCTTCATTCATCGGGTATCGGGATAGAGTTTTATTGCTATTTCCGATCTCCCGATGCTATAAGTCCATGATCTGCATTGCCTTATCATTACAAGTTACACCTGATAGCCTCATAGGTTATCGGTATAGCAATTTTTACGCTTTTCTGATAAGTCAATACATACTGATAATGAGCACCCTCCTTCTGCATCATCGGAACAAGCTATCCCGATGGTGTGACTTTTCCAAGAGCATGCACCATGCAGAAAATTACTTAAGTGCCTCCATGAATCCGCCCTCTGATTTATCGGTATATGTTATGCCGATAATCCTTCTTTTTCTTGCCAGTGCTGTTTCATCGGAACTACTTATGTCGATAATTGAAAATTTATGATTTTTCACAAATGAGCCATTCACTTTGAAGATTAGTGATCCCAATTATCCCACAGGGTATGATAAAAACTAGAAAACAATCTTAGATTATACCATAATGACTTCCCTACTGATTAAATGCTTTAATATTGGGTTCCTTGTACAGTCTATACTTAGTGCATGCCCTTAGTGCTCCCAAGTGATACCTTGACATTCCTGAAACAATTGATCCTTAGAGAACTTTACTCATGCTAATAAGATTCTTGCACATGCAAATCAGTAGTAAATGCTCATATGATAAGAAAAAGGCCTCCATATAGCACAAAATGTTTTGTTAAAAATGTGTGCTAACAAATCCAATGGTGGTCGTTATGTCATGATGGGAAACTGCTCGTTAGTATATTCCTCGCGACATGGCAAACAAGTGGTGGGACCCAGCAAGAGAGAAGCTAAGGAGAATTAAAGGCCGAGCAAATAAAAATGATCAGACGATGATCACAGAAGATCCAACGGTGGTCGCTAGGTCGCGATGGGAAATTTCTCATGAGACTTTCCATCGTGACCCAATGACAAAGAAGAATTTTGGGCAGATAGTGAGGCCATGCTAAGATGTCAGAGCACGGACCCAGAACCATTCAAGGGGTGCCACGTGCTGGAGCATAGAGAGAAAGATTGGATGTTTGGGATAGCTGATTGTTTGTCTTCCCAATACCCGATGGAGTCGACTTGTCTGAGACGGGGTTTTTGAATATGAACCGGTTCGATTCCTAGATGCATGTGCGATAATTGTTTTCTCACAAATGCAGACCAATGTAGACAATTAGATGTCTAACCAATTGGTGCAAACTGACAGTTGAACGATCGACATGAAAATGTATATGAAGCCAAGAGGAGACTCAAACATGGTTGTTGTTCTGATGATAAGCCGTTTACTGTGGTGTGTAATCAAAGTGATCAGAGTGAACATTTGTGTTGTGATAACAAACTTTATTGTAAAGTTTCTTTGCTGAGAATAAAGTGATCTTGTTGTTGGTGGTGGGTTTTTTCCGAAAGGGTTTCCCACGTAAATTCATGGTGTTAATCTTTGTGTATGTTTGAATTTTGACATTGTCTCTATTTTGTATATGCTAATCTTAGTATTCTGTAAAGTAATAAAACACACTAGTCTTGTTTCCCCTGCAAATTGACATTAGGGAAGCATTTTTCCACACTATGTTTTCCTTACAAAGATCTCACGTTGCAACAACTGCATGAGAAACCTCAAGATGAGGAACAACAAGAAGGACATAAATAGTAAATAGAATCACATAAGGTTAATATTGAAGTGACAACCCAAGGAAAACAACAAGATGATCGTATGTCATAGTGGTTAAATTTAAATTTCCAGAAGAAGAAAAATATTGTCCTCCCAAGTATCACCCTACAAGATGTAATAACTGAGGCTCCATGGAGGGTCAAAGGGGCTTAAACTCTACATCATCTATCAATGATTGATTCAGGTGATGTCATAGCTAGTATTGTTTCCCCTATGCAAGAAGAGAAAGAAGGTACCCAAGATTCCCCAAAATACCACATTTGATAAGTCAATCTGGGTAAGAAGACCAAATGGGGAGAGATAGCCTCCCTTGATATTGTTACTTCTATGATGAAAACACAGATAGAAATGGGGCATGGGTCTAAAAAAGAGATTTGTTACCAAATTTTGCGCATGCCAAATTCAGTGCCCTAATGAAGCCTTGCATTCATTCATTTTGAAAATATCAAATCATGAACCAGGGAGAAATGCACTATTTTTGTCTAACTTATTTGCTTCATGTGCAGATACAGGAAATTAAGATAGCATGTGGGTTAAAATGTGGCTCCCATGAGGGTTGAGCTCAGCATGTTGTAGACCATAGAAATATCTATGCTCCATTGTAGATGAAATAGCATGGCCTATTAAAACCTTCAAGAAAATTCATGTTGGCAAGTGTATTGCCTAATCCCCTGCGTAGCTAATGAAAGGCCAAAAGAAGCTTAGAGCAAATGCAATCGGCCTGTGTAAAGTTTTACTTGGGTGCTAAAGAGGGTTTTAAAAAAGGTCTTAGAGTTTCCAAGTGGTTTTCAGTTGCCAGGCAGGAGGACCTTTCATCCCACATTGGCCGCGCGGAGGGAGTTTATCATATTTAAATATAAGGTCACATATAACTATAGTGTCAAAGCTTATGAGCTTTTGGCAAGAAGAGGCAGCTCGTGGCCTAGTGGACCTCGTGTGCACACATCTCAAGGCATCCTAATTTTATGACTAGCTGGCGAGAAGAGATTAAAGATCGAGCAAGTCAAAAAGATCAGACGCAAATCATGGTGATCCAATGGTTATCATTATGTCGTGATAGAAAGAAGCTCGCCAATTATCTCCGCGACTTGGCGACTGATGACGTGGTGGAGTAGAGGGTATAAGACCAAAGATACATGGTAGACACGTGGTGTCTAGGTAGATCTTTGGAACCAATCAAGGGGTGACACATGTTGACACGCGTCACAAGAGAGAAGATCAACTAGGGGTTAAAGGTCGAGAAATTTGAAGAAAGATCAATGGTGATGCGAGAGATTTGATGATAGTCGCTATACCGCTATAAAAAGAAGCTCGCTAGTTATCTCCGCAACTTGGTTACTGATGATGTGACAGAGCAGAGGGTATCAGACCAAAGATACATGGCAGACATGTGGCATCCAAGTGGATCTCTGGAACCAATCAGGGGGTGACACATGTTGACACGCATCACAAGAGAGAAGATCAGCCATAGGTTAAAGATTGAGCAAATCAGAAAGATTGGACATAGATCGCAGTGATCCAATGGCTGTCACAATGGAAAGAAGCTCACCAGTTATCTCCATGACTTGGCGACTGATGATGTGGCCATCTAGGTGGATTAATAGAGAATGAGGATGTGCCACGGGATAGAGAGTAGATGAGGAATCAAGGTAGACCAAGTCCAGTGGCAGGTCTAAGTGGCAAGAAAAGGTGGACCAGCGAGTGAACCAGTGGTTGATGTGTGGTGACACTATGGCATAAGAAAGTGCTCAGAGAGGTTAAAGATCAACCAGTTTAAGAGCAGATCAATGGCCATCGCTATACTGCATGATGAAAATGCTCATTGGTTATATCATGTGACTTGGCAACTGATGATATGGCCATCTAGGTGGATTCAAAATGAATAAGGATTCACCACATGGTAGAGAGAAGACGAAGAACCATGGGCAAAACAAGAGTAAAGATCAAGCAAATTGATCACATCCAACAGTCTGAACCTAGATCCGACGGTGGTCACCATACTTCTGAAGAGGGGAAAATAGATTTGAAGGTCAAATGATCAAAACATAATGAAATAAACATGCAGAATGCTAAAATATCATTAAAAGACCATTTCACCTTGCTATTTTACCTTCTCCTTCGGATTGAGCTTGATGAAGTGAAGGCGTCCCTTGATAATGCTCCACTTGATGCGCTCCTTTCATTGCTGGATGTGGCTGGCTCTCCAATGTTGTGCACAAATGGAATGGATTTGAAAAATGATAAGGATGAGATGATCAAGTTGCCAAGATGATTTCCTGGGCTCAAAAGGGCAGCATAAACTTACTGGATTTCAAGATGTTTAGAATGAAGGGATGGAGCCCTATTTTATAGGAAGAGGAGAGGAAAATGGATGGCTAGGATGAATTCGAGATGAAGGGCTAAGATTTACTTGTGAGCTCACACAACATCCAAGAGAGGGTGTGGAGACCAAGAAATATTCCTTAAAGGCATTTTGTATCTCCACACTCCACAAGATGCATTGGAGGAATTAAAAATTCTCCAAAAAAGGATATCATGGGGATTGGAGGAATAAAAAGGAATTAAAAATTCCTTGGGAGAGGGGATGCCTAGAGGAATGTGTGATTTCAAAAATCTTACATTCACCTAGGAAAAGAGCATTTAAAGCTAGTGGTTGGATGAAAAGGACAAAGAGTTGACTTTGTGGCTAATCATGCTGATTAACCATTAATGACTCATTAGGAGGGGGATTAGAGGAAATGTTAGGTGGGATTAATATTTGTAGGAGAAATTGACTAGGAGAGAGAATGAGTGGAGGGAATAAAAAATTAGAAGAATAATGTTAAGTGAGTTTAGGGAGTTTCTAGAAGAATGAATTAAGAAGACGATTTGAAATTAATTAGCTAAGAGGAAGATTTGTGAGGATTTGAGAAGAATAAAGAAAGGGATTGATTTATTAAATAAATCAATCATATGCTATAGTGACAATATTAATTATATTTAATTAATATTGAGAGGAATTTGAATTAACATAATTAATTAATTAATTATGCGGGGAATTAAAAATAATTAAAATAATTATGTTTAAGTGTCTACAACTTCAAGGAAAAGTTGCTTGCCAGTTATCTCCGCGACTTCGCGACTGATGATGTGGTCATCTTGGTGGATTAAGAGCGAATGAGGATGCGCCACGGGATAGACAGTAGATGAGGAATCAAGGCAGACCAAGTCCAGTGGCAGGTCTAAGGGGCAAGACAAATTGGACCCGCGAGAAAATCAGAGGCTGACACGTGGCAAAAGGCTATAGACGAGCGGATGTATATATTTTTAAGTCCAGTTTGAACTTGAACTTTCACCGATTCAAAGTTCATTGGTTAAAAGTGGTTCAATAGTTCAAAGTTCATTAGCATCTCTCATTCCCATGGGCCCAGGAAGATAAAAGCAAACAAGAGACTAAAAAGCAAGCAGGTTCCTGAAGATCTAGCGGTGGTCGCTATACCGCATGATGAAGATGTACGGTGTTTATTCACAGTGACTTGGTGACCAAGTAGTGGGGCCTGCTAAGGTTGATCGGATGGAAGAGCTTCATTCTGGCAGTGACTCCAGGCCATGCTAAGATGGCAGGGTAGGAACCCCGGAACCAACCAAGATGTGAAACGTGGTTGGCCCGATAGGAAAGCAAGTGAAATGGAGTGTATCATCGACAATTAGAATAAGTGTTTTAGTACTAAAATGATGACCCGATGAAGAAAACAATGCTAGTTATAGTCAAAATCTGAAAGTGGTGGTAGGAAATGTAGCATCCAGGGATCCATGCAAAATAAGAGGAAGTCATCAAGTAGTTTGTGATGCATGCAAAATAAGAAGAAGTCATCTGGTTAATGTAGGCAATTTTTTAAGCTCAGAGCAAGTTTGCATGAGTTTTTTTCTTGTGACCTTGAGGTAATAAGGATTTTTTTTGAGCGCCACATGGGTGCACCTTTAGTTGACTAAGAATTTGAAATGAATTACCCAACTTGAGAGAAAGTTTGCATGAGTTCTTTTTGCATGTTTTGAGCCTTTTTTGGTGGCTTTTATTTTCTACGAGAGGATCAGTTTTTAGAGGAGATATTTTCAATGGGAGTTCATTAGTCTTTCTGGAGTTATCTTTCCTCTACCTTTTACAAAGTTTTTGTATAAAGTGAAAAAGTTTTATCTTTCTTCACTAGTTCTTGATGATTCTCTGGCTGGTTTTAGCAGAGAATACATTCTTGTAGCTCATATGCAGTTTTATGACAGAATTCTGAATAAAAATTACTAGATTATGCCTTATGTCTTTATAGTTCATTTTATTATTCTTGATTGAGAGTTAGCTTATTGTGTTATTGTCTAGATAACCTTTAAATTTTCTATCTCATTTCTAAGTCATAGGTTGTGCATTGTGATAAATTGGCTAATTCGGTTGATTGTGAAAATTTTCTTTCCTTTCAATTTCTTGAAGTTTAAATCCTTTGCATGAAATATTTATGTGTTATGAACCAGAAGTCTATTTGTGCAGATTGGTGTTTTTAGGATCGTACCTCTATCATTTTGAGATATCTTATTGATGCTTCACCTTCATTTAGCATTTGCAATTTCTTTCTAGTTTCATTTTAAGTTTTCCTATCCCTTTTCTCGATAAAGATTTAGAATTATTCACAGGGAACCAACCCTTCATCTGGAGGTTAATTCTCACTATAGGCAACCCATAGGCCTGAGAATTATCCCGTGTGTCACCAAGTTTCTCGAGCTTTCCATTTGTGCACTACAGGTTCAATTTGAGTGACAACAGTTTTTGGCACGCCCAGTGGGACACGTTTGAACTATCTCAGTTCAACAAATATTCACTCTTGCTGCTTTTGGTGTGAGGAGCAGCAATTCCAGCCTTCAGAGGCAACAATTTTCATACCTGGTGACTCATTTTCTTGGTTTCTATGCAGATTCAGTGACATTTTGTAGCATATGAGAAAGTATCAAACTAGACAGAGCGAGGATCCGGTTGAGCATATTGAGCAACCACCATCACAGAGAAGGTCAAAGACAAGGAAAAAGACAAAGAAAGCAACAAATTCAGCAGTCTAATCTCTTGTCTAATTCTTCTCCTTTACCTAATTCTCAACCTAATTTTTCCACCCGCATAAATCCTCTTTTTGCAACTACTCCAATTCAACCACCTATTACCCAGAGTCCACAAGTAAATTCACTTGTTATCCAAATGGCTCTGCCAAGAGCTCAGCCTTTTGTACCTTTCAATCAAGGCAACCCTTTGAATCTTACTCATTATGATGATATTCCTATAGCAGCATTGAAAAGCCTACCTTTTTTCACAAGAGAAGATCAGACCACTCCCATAGAACATATAAGGGATGTCGCTTCATTGTGTGGTGTACATCATATCACTCAAGAGAATGTTGCAATTAGACTCTTGGTTGCCTCATTTAAAGGGAAAGTGCTTCAGTGGTTCAGAGGACTACTTGTAAACTCAATTGATACCTGGGATCAGCTGGGTGATAGATTAAATTCATAGTTTGAGGACAAATATGACCATTTGTCACTATTAGAACAGCTGAGTACCATAAAGAGATCCCCTCAAGAGCAAATGACCGACTTCAATTTTCATTTCCAGAAGACTTGGAGCAGAATCTTTGTCATGGTAAGGCCTACTCCTACTCATGCATTTCTATCTTATCTTAGAGCCCTTAATAGTGACATTTCAGTCATGATTCAGTCTATGGGTACAAATACTCTACCAAATGCATTTGATGTTGCTATTAGGGCAGAAAACTGCCTAATTCAGGCTGGTAAAATAGCCCCTAGGCCCCCAATGCCCGTATTTCCAGAAATATAGCCTCTTGTACCTCTTTTAGAGCCTCCTCTAGTCGATGTCCCACCTTCACCAGCATTGAATTATCAAGTTGTAGTCCAAGAAAATACTATCACACTCCCCAATCAAGAGTTTCAGGAGTCTAAAAATGAAATGAAAACCATGTTCCAAGGCTTTGGTAACAAAATGACCAATATTAAGAAGCAAGTTACCAAGCCTTATCAAGCCCCTTATCAGAATAATCAACAGAACAAGCCTCCTTATCAAGCTGACCTTCAGGGTCAAAGGAGAAATTATAACCAAAGATCCAATATATCTTACAATCCCAACACTACCAACACATCTAGAGATATCGTCCTAGCTCAAAACAACATGGCATCGAATTATGATTGGTGTTATCCTTGCAACCAACCTCATAATCAGACCACTTGTTTGAATGGTATGCTACATCAAGCACTCATGGTTCAAAATAATATTGTTGTCTCAGAAGATAGTACTCATGGAACTCATGATCAACAAGTTTCTCATTTTGAACAAGGCCCAGTTGTTACCTTGATCAATTGGCAAGGTGAAGAATTATGTGGAGTAAATCAGCCACAAGATCAGAATCAGTCCTAAACTTCTATTGTAGCCAATACACAGTCCAAAAAGAGAGCCATTGATATAGGAAAACAAGATAATAAAGGCATCAATTAGGCTTCTACAAGCCGACAAGCACCACCTGGACCTCAACCCACTCCAAATATACAAATCCTACCAAAAGGGAAACTAGTGGTCAACAAGGATCAACCAAGAGGTCAATTACCAACAACACAAGTTCAAGAGGACGCCGTTGTTAAAAGAGGACAGCAGAAGGTTAGTACAAGCTCATTTAATATTTTGGATCAATTGAAAAAGACGCATGTTAGTGTCTCAATGTGGGACTCCTTACCTCTACCAGGGCAAAAATATTTTCTTAAAAATGCCTTGTCTAACATCTCTTTGTCACAAGAGCTTCCTAATGAGCAACCCAAAGTAGTCTTATCCAATGTCCCTCAAGAAAAGAAGGGCGAACAACAAACTCAGAAGGTTAAACCCCCTCCTTTTTATCTGACTTTAATCATAGGTCAGCACCTAGTGCATAATTGTATGATTGATTCAAGTGCAAGTAGTTATGTCATGCCAAAGAAGATAGTTGATAAGTTGGGTTTGACATATGAGCCTCTTTCGAAAGGGGTAGTCTAGTTAGATGGGACAACAGTAAACATAATAGGTGTGATTAAAAATTTGGATCTCATATTGCATGCATGCCCAAACTTCTCAATCCCACAAGATGTCTATATCATATATCTTCCACCTTACTTTGCTTTATGCTTGTCCAGAGATTTCATAGCCAAGTTGGGTGGGCATTTGTCTTCTAATTGGTCATACATGTTTTTTAGAACAAGATATGGTACCAAAGTGACCATAAAATCAGAATTGTTAGCTAACGATCATATAGAACCATACATCCCAAGTGTTGTTAATGCAAATTTCTCTATACAAGAATCTAATGAACAACCTAATATCCCAGATCCAAACACTCCAATACAAGGGATACTTGATGTAGTATTAGATGAATGGGCAGTAGAGAATGATGAGGAAGATCCATTCGAGCATATGGAATAATTAGAGCTAGGTGTTTACATGATCCATGAAGAAGGTGTCGATGTCCCTAATCTTGAAAAGGATGACAAACAATTGTCCAATCCGCAGGGTGAACAATAGAACAATGAATTGTGGCAACTCTATTTTGATGGCTTGAGGAGCAAGGTTTCTTCCGGTGGTGGTGTTATGTTAATCTCTCATGAAGGTAAGAAATACTTTTCAGCCTTTAGATTTTCTTTTAGCTGTACTAATAATACAACTGAATATGAGTCACTCGCACATGGATTGGAATGGGCTAGAAAAAGAAAGGTAAAGTGTTTGCAAGTATTTGGGGACACTGAGCTAGTGGTAAATCAAGTAAGAGGTGTCAATGTGACTAAAAATGATGTCCTTAAAATGTATAAGCATAGGATATGGGACTTAATTGAATAATTTGATGCTTTCAATCTGTTGTCAGTGCCTAGAAATTAGAATAAGGAAGTAGATAAGTTGGCTGCCTTGGGTGCTCAATTTGACATACCAGATGAGGTAAGCAATATTGAAAGACAACAATATGTCAAAGTGGTTGTTAGGTCTTCAATTCGAGATAACAGTGTCAATTGGCAAGTCTTTGATTCAGATGAACAAATTATTAATTTTCTTATTGAAGAGGCTGAATTTGCAGTTGGTAATCAGCATAAGTTTGTAAAGCAATATGAAAATCAGATTCTTCAATTGAAAACTAATAAGCTGCCAAAGGGAATGGTAACCCTTGAGTCATTATTCAACACTGATGATCAGGTTAGAAAGGAAAAGGCCATCATGGCAGTTAAAGAGGAGCACTACAAACCTATTGAGATATTTAGAGATAAGTTATTAAAGCTTGGAAAGGTATGTACAACTGATGAGAAACAGGCATTTGTTTTTCTTTGTCAAGAGTTCAATGATGTATTTGTGAAATGATATGAATATTTGAAGGGATTTAACCCCGCATTAGGCCAACACACCATAGAGTTGGAAGTTGATGCCAAGCCTATGAGATAAAAGAAAAGGCCCCTTAATCCAAAGCTCGAGCATCTCATTAAGACAGAACTAAACAAACTGATCCAAGGTAATATCATCTTTCCTATAAAGCATACATCTTGGTTTTCAAATTTGGTTCCCATAAGAAAGAAGAATGGTGAGCTTAGACTTTGTGTAGACTTTAGAGATCTTAACCAGGCTTCTCTAAAAGATCATTACCCACTGCCCTCAATGGAGCAGATCTTACAAGTAGTTTCAAGTTCAGATAGATTTTCACTACTTGATGGTTATTCTGGTTATAATCAGATTCTAGTAAAAGAGGATGACCAATTTAAAACCGCCTTTACTACAAAATGGGGAACAATGGCATATAGGAAAATGCCTTTTGGTTTGTCTAATGCAAGAGCAACCTTTCAGAGGGCAATGGATATGGCCTTCCAAGGTCTTATAAATAAATTTATCTTGGTTTATCTTGATGACGTAACCATTTTTTCAAAGCATGTGGAAGAACACTTTTCTCACTTAAGGCAGATTTTTGAAAGGTGTAGAGAATATGGAATATCTTTAAATCCCCAAAAGTGCATTTTTGTTGTACATGAGGGTAAGTTGTTGGGATATATTGTCTCCAAACATGGAATAACCATAGATCCGGAGAGGGTAAGTGCTATTTTGGCTTTGTGTTTACCTGCACATAAGAAAGGCCTTCAAAGCTTTATAGGCAGAATCAATTTTGTAAGGAGATTCATCCCTAATATAGCATTTCTTTTGAAGCCATTGACTAGCATGCTTAAGAAAAATGTTACTTTCATCTGGTCCAAAGAGGCTAAGAATAATTTTGAAGAAATTAAGACTACTGGAGCATCAACACCTACTCTGATTAATCCAGACTTTGCAAAGGATTTTATATTATATACTTTTAGTACTTTTGATACTATTTCAGCTATGTTGATTCAACAAAATGATGATGGATTGGAACAACCAATAGCATTCTTCAGCCAAGGCCTAGAAGGGTATGAACAAAATTATTCTTTTATTGAGAAACATGCATTAGTAGTCATTAGAAGTCTAAATAAATTTAGACACGTGCTTTCAAATAACAAAATTCACCTAATGGTTGCTCATCCTAGTATAAAATATTTTTTGTTGAATAGAGATCTTAATGACAAAAGAGTTGGTTGGATCACGAAAGTGATGGAGTATGATGTCAATATAAAGGTAACGAAGTTGATTAGAGGTAAGGGATTATGCGAACACCTCGCTGGTCACAATGAAAACACCGAACAAGAAAGTGAAGAAGTTGTCCTAGTTCATGAAGATAATGATCCAATTGTTGTAGCAACACCTCCTACAAGTTGGGTGCAAGAAATGATGATTTTTCTTCAAACTAGTGAGTGTCCTAAAGGCCTGAACAATGCTAAACGAAGATACTATAGACTTCAAGCTATCCCTTATATCATTTTGGATGGAATTTTGTTTAGAAAATATTTTAATGTTGTATTCTTAAGATGCATAGATTTAGATCAAACTGAGAGAATATTAGAGGAATTCCATAATGGACCAGCTGGTGGTCACTTTGCACCATGGACTACAACATTAAAGATCATGAGGGAAAGTTATTTTTGGCCTGATTTGCATAAATATGCCTATGCTTGGGTAAGGAAATGTAAGAATTGTGCAATATTTGCAAGCAAACAGAAGATGGCAGCTTTACCCCTACAACATGTTCAAATTGAACAACCATTCATGAAGTGGGGTCTTGATTTTATCAGAGTCATTAATCCACATTCAAGTTTTGGGCATAAATGGATCTTGACAGCCACTGATTACTTTACCAAGTGTACTGAAGTTGTACCCTACTGAAGTTGTACCCTTTAAAGAGGCAAATGAAAGTGCAGTCCTAAACTTTTATCAGGACTTAGTAGCAAGGTTTGGTATCCCTGATTCTATTATTTCAGACAATGCATTATCTTTTGTAGGATTTAAGACTACTGATTAGGCTGTCCAGAACAACATATTTTTGAGTACTTCATCCAATTATTACCCTCAGGGTAATGGATAAGTTGAGTCTACTAATAAGAACTTGATTAGGATAATCCAGAGGACAATAGAAGATAATCAAAGAACTTGGCACACTCAGTTGAAACATGCATTGTGGGCTGATAGAATCACCCCTAAGAGAGCTACAAGTATATCTCTCCATGTCCTTGTTTATGGTAAAGAGGCAAGACTCCCAATTTCAGTTGAAATGCGTACACTAACTCTGATTAGAGAGCTAGAAATGTTGCAAGAAGAACCCATGCAGGTTAGGTTGGCAAAACTAATAGAGTTGGAGGAGGTAAGAAAGCAAGCATTGTTGACTATTGAATATCATCAAGCTCAAATGAAGAGGACTTTCAACAGAAAGGAAGCTCTAAGAGTTTTCAATGAGGGAGATTTGGTTTTGAAATGGGATGAATTAAAGAGTAAGCTTGGAAAGCATACTAAATTTGATGCCATATGGGATGGCCCATACATCATTACTGAAAAAAGGCAACATAATGCTTTTCAGCTTTCAAAGTTGAATGGTGAGACCCTTCCAGTCCTAGTTAATGGGATTCATCTCAAAGCTTACCTTTGATATTTCATTTAGGCTAATAAGTGCCGATACACTTTCTGTTTTTCCTGTTCTTTTTTTCAATAAGTACTCATGCACAATTTTGTGGTGTCTGTTTTAGGTAGCACCACTTGTTTTTTAAGGAGTTTTCCTATTTTTGTTTTGTTGTCATGCTGTTGAGTAGCTGAATTTCAAGAAGTTCCATTTGGACAAAGGGTTGAAATGACTCCATAAGCCTAATGGATAAGCCATGACTGGTCTATAGTGTTTAGCAAGCAAACACTCCGCAGAAGCCACCAAAAATGTTACCAAATTTTGCACATGCCAAATTTAGTGCCCTAATGAAGCCTTGCATTCATTCATTTTGAAAAGATCAAATCATGAACCAAGGAGAAATGCATTGTGTTTGTCTAACTTATTTGCTTCATGTGCAGATAAAGGAAAGTAAGACAGCATGTGGTTTAAAATGTGGCTCCCACGAGGGTTGAGCTCAACATGTTGTAGACCATAGAAACATCTATGCTCCATTGCAAATGAAATAGCGTGGTCTATTAAAACCTTCAAGCAAATTCATGTTGGCAAGTGTATCGCTAAATCCCTTGCGTAGCTGATGTAAGGCCAAAAGAAACTAAGAGCAAATGCAATCGGCCTGTGTAAAGTTTTACTTGGGCACCAAAGAGGGTTTTAAAAGGCCTTAGAGTTTCCAAGTGGTTTTCAGTCGCCAGGCAGGAGGACCTTTTATCCCATATTTGCTGCACGGAGGCAGTTTACCATATTTAAATATAAGGTCACATATAACTATAGTGTCAAAGCTTACAAGCTTTTGGTAAGAAGAGGCAGCTCGTGGCCTGGTGGACCCTGTGTGCACGCATCTCAAGGCATCCTAATTTTGTGACTGAATGGCGAGAAGAGGTTAAAGATCGAGCAAGTCAGAAAGATCAGGTTTAGATCGTGGTGATCCAACGACTGTCTCTATGTCACAATAGATAGAAGCTCACTAGTTATCTCCATGACTTGGCAACTGATGACGTAGTAAAGCAGAGGGTATAAGACCAAAGATACATGGTAGACACATGGCATGCAGGCGGATCTTCGAAACCAATCAAGGGGTGACACATGTTGACACACATCACAAGAGAGAAGATCAGTCAGGGATTAAAGGTCGATCAAGTTAAAGAAAGATCAACAATGATGCAAGAGTTCTGATGGCGGTCGCTATACGGCTATAGAAAGAAGCTCGCCAATTATCTCCATGACTTGGTGACTGATGACATGGTAGAGTAGAGGGTATAAGACCAAAGATACGTGGTAGACACATGGCATCCAAACAAATCTCTAGAACCAATCAAGGGGTGACACGTGTTGACATGTGTCACAAGAGAAAAGATCAGCCAAAGGTTAAAGATCAAGCAAGTCAGAAAGATCGGATGCATATCGCGGTGATCCAATGACTATCAATATGTCGCAATGGAAAGAAACTCACTAGTTATCTTCGTGACTTGGCGATTGATGATGTGGTCATCTAGGTGGATTAAGAGTGAATGAGGATGTGCCATGGGATAGAGAGTAGATGAGGAATCAAGGCAGACCAAGTCTAGTGGCAGGTCCAAGTGGCGAGACAAGGTGGACCCATGATTGAACTAGTGGTTGATGCATGGTGACACTGTGGCACAAGAAAGTTCTCAGAGAGGTTAAAGATCAAACAGTTTAAGAGCAGATCAATGGTCGTCGCTATACCACATGATGAAAATGCTCACTGGTTATCTCATGTGACTCGGCGACTGATGATGTGGCCGTCTAGGTGGATTCAGAATGAATAAGGATGCACCACATGATAGAGAGAAGATGAAGAACCATGGGCAGACCAAGAGTAAAGATCGAGCAGATTGATCACATCCAATGGTCTGAACCTAGATCCGATGGTGGTTGCCATACTACAAGGAAAAGTTGCTCGCCAGTTATCTGCGTGACTTGGTGACTAATGATGTGGTCGTCCGGGTGGATTAAGAGCGAATGAGGATGCCCCACGGGATAGAGAGTAGATGAGGAATCAAGGAAGACCAAGTCCAGTGGTAGGTCCAAGTGGCGAGACAAAGTGGACCCGCGAGCAAATCAGAGGCTGACATGTGGCAAAAGGCTATAGACGAGTAGATGTATATATTTTTTAAGTCCACTTTGAACTTGAACTTTCACCAGTTCAAAGTTCATCCGTTCAAAGTGCTTCAATAGTTCAAAGTTCATTAGCATCTCTCATTCTCGTGGGCCCAGGAAGATAAAAGCGAACAAGAGACTAAAAAGAAAGAAAGTTCCTAAAGATCTAGCGGTGGTCGCTATACCACATGATGAAGATGCACGGTGTTTATTCACCGTGACTTGGCGACCAAGTAGTGGGGCCCGCTAAGGTTGATCAGGCGGAAGATCTTCATTCCAGTAGTGAGTCCAAGTCATGCTAATATGGTAGGGCAGGAACCTCAAAACCAATGAGGATGTGACATGTGGCCAACCCAATAGAAAAGCAAGTGAAATGGAGCATATCATCAGCCATCAAAATAAGTGTTTCAGTGCTAAACTGATGACCCAATGAAGAAAAAATGCTAGTTACAGTCAAAAGCTGAAAGTGGTGGAAGGCAAGGTAGCGTCCAGGGATCCATGCAAAATAAGAGGAAGTCATCAAGTAGTTTGTGATCCATACAAAATAAAAAGAAGTCTTGCGGTTAATGTAGGCAATTTTTTAAGCTCAGAGCAAGTTTGCATGAGTTTTTTCTTGTAATCTTGAGGTTAGAAGGATTGTTTTTGAGCACCACATGGGTGAACCTTTAGTTGATTAAGAATTTGAAATGAATTACCCAGCTTGAGAGCAAGTTTACATGAGTTCTTTTTGCATGTTATGAAGCATTTTTTGGTGGCTTTTATTTTCTACGAGAGTATTAGTTTTCAAAAGAGATATTTTTAGTGGGAGTTCATCTTCAGTCTTTTTGGAGTTATCTTTCCTCTACCTTTTGGAAGGTTTTTGTATAAAGTGAAAAAGTTTTATCTTTCTTCACTATTCTTGATGATTCTCTAGCTGGTTTTAGCAGAGAATACATTCTTGTAGCTCATATGTAGTTTTATGATAGAATTCTGAAAAAAAATTACTAGCTTATGCCTTATGTCTTTATAGTTCATTTTATTATTCTTGATTGAGAGTTAGTTTATTGTGTTATTATCTAGATAACCTTTAAATTTTCTGTCTCATTTCTAAGTCACAGGTTGTGCATTGTGATAAATTGGCTAATTCGGTTGATTATGAAAGTTTTCTTTCCTTTCAATTTCTTGAAGTTTAAATCCTTTGCATGAAATATTTGTGTTATGAACCAGAAGTTTATTTGTGCAGATTGGTGTTTTTAGGAGTGTACCTCTGTCATTTTGAGATATCTTATTGATGCTTCACCTTCGTTTAGAATTTGCAATTTCTTTCTAGTTTCATTTTAAGTTTTCCTATCCCTTTTCTCGGTAAAGATTTAGAATTATTTGCAGGGAACCATCCCTTCATCCGGAGGTTAATTTTCACTATAGGCAACCCACAGGCCTGAGAATATCCCATGTGTCACCAAGTTGCTTGAGCTTTCAGCTTGTGCACTACGGGTGCAATTTGAGTGACAACAAGATCAAGGCACAATTTCAACAATACAGGTAGCTCTTCATTGAGATGTCAAAACATGTTTGACTCAAGATCAGGTGATACTCTGCCTTCTAGTTTATCACTCCCACAAGAAGAGGTTAAAACATTATTTGAAATGAGAAGGGTTGTATCAACCCTTAAGACCTAAATCGAGGATCAACTCAGCAAGGTGAGGATGTTTCTCTAAGACACCATGGAAACATATGAAGACACCCAGCTCCTCGAGAATGGTCTCATCTTTCATTCCAAACAGTGCGAGGCCCAATCCAATGGATTCTCAAGGGAAGTCAAGTTGCTTAAAAAGATCAAAAGATGGGATGAAGAGGTCATAAAAGAAGAAGACTTGTTAGGTCACAAGGATTCCAACAACTTACAAAATTATATTGATATCTTGGAGTTGAAAGTAGATATGATAAATCAATGCAAGGCAAAAGCACTCAAAGAGCATTTGTCTTTCTTGTATCTTCTGGAGCGCTACGAATAATGTGTAGTGGAACTACTGACAAAATGTGGTACAAATCCAATTTAGTCCAAAGCACTCAACTATGAGATGTTCCTCAAGTAGTGGGAAGAGTATACTATTGAATACTTCTCTTCAACTATTGAGTTTGATGTCACAGTCATGGACAAGTACATGCTTTTGATCCTTCGATCCTACCAAGCATTGCAAGTGATTGACAGTTTGGTCGACAAGGTAGACGAAGTGAAAGAAGCCTTGAGGGTCACCAAATTTCAGATTTAGTACATACCATACCCACCATGTGCTTCCATAAACTGCTTCATAGGAAACTACCATGACTACAGGAAGAAAAATAAGTGAGCTAGTAGTTAACAAGGATGCACACTCATGAAGGCGCCACCTTAATGGTGACAACAGCTAGGAGGGTGAACTAAGAGGACACTTTTCATGCATACCACTGCACTTAGAAGATGATTGACTGCTAATATTTGTGTGGTGATAGTTAATTAGAGTTCCAAAGGCAGCGACTTGCATGTCGACTGCATCTCCCATAATTTTGTAACTAGGTTCTAAGCATGTTTTGTTCCTTAGAAATAGGAGGCATTGCACTATAAATGTGATGAATCAGGCCATTTGAAGGGTCCAAAAATTTAAGATTGGAGGCCCTAGTTTAGGATTTTACTCGCAATTCTTTCATTTTCAGCATTTTAATTTTAAGATTTGTTAAACTCTTTCAGTATTTGTGCTCTTTGGTACCATTCTTTTCATAAATAATCAATGCAAGTTGCTATTGTGGATCGCATGTTCCATGATTTATGTTGAGTTGAGTTGGTATTTCTATAATCTGATATCTTCTCTAATTTTGGATAGCATGAATGTTTTGGATATTGTGTTTCATTATATATGCTTGAAGTTGTTTCACGAGCTCCACCTACACATGAGATTGTAGACCTCATATATGGATGGAAGTCTCGTATGTCGCTATCTGATTTGTTATTGATAATATTTGATTATTTTAAGTATTGTCTTTGAATTAACAAGTTTGTATGGTTATTTTTGTTCCCTCTTATCCTTAAATCTTTTGCATTTTGTTTATGAGTGATCCATGTGGGTGTCTTTTGTAACCAACAATACCGCCTTGATTGAACAAGTCATATGAACCCTAAGTTTCCCAAGAATCGTTGTGACCCAACAAACTAGACCTTGGGGAGCATGGATTTTGTAATCCTAGCTCTTTTCAAGAGAGGCGCTATATTCACGAAGCCAGTATGTAGGTGATTCTGAAAGGCCCATCAATAGAAACTAACGCTAGAAGGATGGCCTTCAACAAAAGACAATGAGTAGTTGCAAATAGCTGCAACATGATATAATATGGTGCTTCTAGGAGAAGGTCTCATCCCATTCACACAAACAAACTTGGGTTACGAGCAAGAAGAAATCATCTCAGAATTGTACTCTCTTGCCTAGAATAGTAAGAGGAGCTATGTTGATTGGTTGTGTATGCACAAGGTATTAGACAAAGAATGACAAAAAGGTAGATGCATAGAGGCTGTCACTCAAAGACAATTCATCGTACAAAAAACTGTAAAACATAAGATGTCGCTGAGAGGGGGGGTGAATCAGTGGTTTCCAATCTTAAACCTTTTAATCCTAAATGTGAGTATTGGTTGACATTTCAAAGACCTCAATAATTTTTTGTTTGCTAAACAAGTTTGGAGGTCTTATGGTGATAGAAAGGATTGGAAATCGGTTTGGTTTAGAAAATATCTTAATGGTATTCCCAATATGGTGTCTGTCTTTCATTCCTTCGATATTCTGCATGGTTATTTCATCTCGAATATCATTCTCAAGGCTAAAAAGGTGGCTGAAGTTGGAGCTGGTTGGGTTTTAGGTAAGGGTTCTTGTATCAAATTTTGGGAAGATGTTTGGATTTTTTATGAACCCCTCTGTTTGCACCCTAATCTATTTCCCTTTATCAATATTTGCAAAGCTAGATTTGGTTCTTTTATCTTTGACTACTAGTAGAATCATTCGTGGGTTAAGCTAGAGGAAGTCAATGTTGTCTTTTCTCCAATCCAACGGGCTATGTTGTCCTTGTTTGTTAATCCTTCAGTTGAAGATTGTTTTATTTGGAGGTTAACCTAGGATGGATCTTCTTTTATGGATTCATCTATTAATAGATTGGTTTCTCCCTTGCCCCATCCTTCTATTTGGGCCAAGGCTTGGGTTAAAAATCTCACCCCTAAAGTTAATATTTTCTTTTGCCTTTTGGTCCAAAATAAATTCCTTACTACTTACAACTTCAGTAAGAGAGGATTCTTGATCCCTAGTAGATTTCATTTGTGTCTCAATGTCGAAGAATCTATCTCTCACCTTGTGCTTCACTACCCATTCATATCTAACATTTGGAGTCTGGTCTTGAAGAAATGGAAGATAGCTTGGGTGTTTTCGAATAAAGTGGAAGATTTCTTTGTTCAATGGAAGTGTCCCTCATCCAATTATTTTATCAGAATTATTTGGTCCCTACTATGTCCCTATGTCTCATGGAATGCTTGGAAGGAAATAAACCATAGAATCTTTAGGGAATCTTTTTGTTCAACTGAGATTGTTTTTGACAAAGTGTGTAGAGCAATTAAAGAAAATATGAAGTTAATTTGCAGTGGCATTAACCACCTTCCCTCCACTTCTATGTCTAAGGAGGATAAGAGGATCTTTGTGGAGTGTGCATTAGAGGATGATATTAGCAAAATCAAAGCAAATAAATCTAGAGACAATGTTGTCTGGAGTTACCCCCCAAAGGGATGGGTGAAAGTTAACTTCGATGGGGTAGCTAAGGGGAACCCTAGACCAACTAGAGGGGGGGGAGTGGTTAGAGGTTCTAGAGGGTTTTGTGTGGCTACAGTGGCACTGCCTTTGGGCTCCCAGACCAATCATATAGATGAAGCTATGGCTACTATGGAAAGTCTTATAATCATTGAGAAATTGCAATTTAAAAATGTTTGGATAGAAGGGGATTCCTTAAATATTATCAATTGCCTAAAAGGTTTGGCCAAGCCTTTTTGGAAAATTAAAAATATTATTAGAGCCCTTAAGATTATTGAAGGCTTTTATACTTGTGTTTGTTGTTCACCAAATCTGGTTAACCCAAGTACACCTACAATTGATCTATGAGAAAGCCAATCTAAATCAATGAAAACACTCCAGGGCTTGGACAACATAACATAGGATCCTAATGATCCTCCTGCACTTCAGGTTCTACTAGACCTAGGGAGGGACACCCTTTTGATGCACTAAATCAAACTTATTCACTTACCATGACAGCATCAATAAAGCAAACGAACCATTCCACAATTTTTAATTCTCTACTTACTCCTTCAATCTCACTACAATAAACACTCTTCCAGGCTATTTAACACTGGTATGAACCACAGAGTCACCACCCAAATAAGGAATTGGGGAAAAGTTTGCATACAGCTGCAAGGACTTGCTCACAACTCAGCAATATACATTCATTGTTACTCCTTCATAAAATATAACATGAAATAAAATATCATTCTATAGATCCAAAATAAGGAACATTTTCTTCACCATAAAATTACTTTCAACTCTGTGCAAATCTCAATGGACTGACTAACTGGATGAAATTAGGCAATTTCTATTCAGCTTCCCTAGCAGAGTCGCCATTTTTGTTGTTCACCAAATCTAGTTAACACAAGTACACCTGCAATTGATCTATGAGAAAGCCAATCTCAATCAATGAAAACACTCCAGGGCTTGGACAACATAACATAGGATCCTAATGATCCTCCTACGCTTCAGGTTCTGCTAGACCTAGGGGGGGACACCCTTTTGATGCACTGAATCAAATTTATTCACTCACCATGACAGCATCAATAAAGTAGACGAACCATTCCACAAGCTCAACAAATTAGGTAACACATACAGATTGGCTAGATCTTGTACAAATAATGGGTGAAACAAAGCTTTGTAAGGATAGAACACAAACCCCTAAACATAAAGGGAAATAGATTTTCTTTAAATTTGAATTAATCTAAAAACTATCCCCAAATTTGCAAGACCAATGCCTTGTTCATTGGGCAACAGAGTCACACACAGAACTGCAAATGTGCATCCAGTCACAAATTGATTCTCCTTAAATGATATTCCTGCAGTAATACCTTATACTAATGCATTAATCAATTTATTCACAAAATCATTAGATCTGGGACACAAATTTCATTTATTCATGACTGATTACAGAGTTTAAAACCTTCATTGAAGGATACCCACAAACAATCACACAACCTCCTTGAAATTGACAAATTTCATCCTCCTTGAGGATTGAATTCATAATAATGAAATACATACACAAAGACAATATTGTCGGAAATTACTCATGCCTGACACAAGTAAGGTCTGCAACTAGAAAACAATCTGCTATCTTGTAATGTAAACTTTGTACCCTGAAAAGATCCATAGAATTGTACACGTTTGGGTCAAGAAATTCAGAAAATGGAAGCCATGAAAACTGGAGCACTTCCTCATAGAATTATGGAACCCTTACAATGAGAAGAAAATTGGAATAAGGAGAGGGAAAAGATTAGGTTTCATCAGAACAAGCCAAGTGTCCCCTTTCTCCAATTGAAATTCATTCTCTTCATCTTTCCCATGAAAACTGCTCCCAAAATATCCAAAATTTGTTAAAACTAACTATTTGATTGGATTTTTTATCCTGAGAGCTTTCCGGTGATATATGATACTTGGCATTTTGAGCAAAAATGGACCTTTGGGTGAATTAATTCTGAATATGCCTCTGTCATTTAAATTTTTCCAATTTTTTATATAGTTTACACTATGTAATTAACTTTGGTTTTTCACCCATTTTAACTCCTGACATCCTGCCACGTGGTGACCTGCGATTCGTTGATGGGATCCACTAGGTGCCACCTCGGATGACACCTCATCCATCCACCATGTGTTGGCCACCTATCTACCACATCATCACCACCTATGCGCCAAGTCAATGACACCTCAGCGGGACCCGAACTACAATCTATCTTTCACCATTTCACGATGGCTAACTAGTGCGCACCTTTCCTTCATGAAGTCATGACAGACGTTGGATCCTCTGAACTTGCTCACTCTTTAACGTTCATTTTCAGCACATTCTTTTCGCTATTTTGTGAAGGGTATTTGGCGTGCATCTTCTCTTCATGAATCCACGCACACTGTCCGATCTCCTCAATTTGCTCGCTGGTTAATCTACTCCTTCTTTGCAAAATTTGTCTGCCTCTGGATCAATGCCTGCGTGGGGTCCACTTGTCACCATTTGTCAGCCCTATCAGTCACCTCGGGAAGCACACCCACACGCGCGGGGTCCGCTTGGGTGCCTAATCGGCACCATCCGTCAAAAGCCTCAAAATTTTGACACTTTACTTATGTGGAGTTTTACATATAAATATCAAAAAGTTACATTGCCCAGCCAATGTGGGATTAATGCTCAAAGCCTGGGACTGCACTTTCTAAGCTTTTCCTTAGTGTTTTAATGGCGGCCTTTCTCATCCACCACACACAAGGGGTTTAGCGTCAATCCTTCACACTCCACCTCACATGCAGCTACATCACACGGAGGGAGGGATTGATTGGCATCCAATTGCCAATCTTTTCATTTTACCTGAGTCAACTTGCATTTGTAATCTGTATAGTTGCATGCTCTTTAAGGCCATCTATCCAATTATAACCAACTCTATCACTGAATTGCTCCTTTTGTCTATACAAGATATGCTTTAGGAGAAAAGGATTCTCCTCATCATCAAAAGCTTTGTGAAGAATCCATTTTTCAATTTGCCCAATATCAAGTCTCACCATCTTCTACTACGGATCTACTTCCATTACAACATTAATAAAATCTTTATCTAGAAAAGGCACACAGACTTCCACACCCCATGTTGATGTTGCCTTATTTGCCCTCAGGCAATCATACAGATGAAGGGATTTGATCTTATAACATGTTTTGCGGTGGAACTCTTCTTTACTTGGAGCCTTGTGGAAAAACAAATAGCCTCCAAATATTTCATCTACTCCTTCCCCAAAGAGAACCATTTTTACGCCAAGAGACTTAATTTTGTGAGCCATTAAGAACATGGGCGTGCTTTCTCTCACAGTGGTGACCTCAAATGTTTCAATGTGATAGATGACATCCTCAATAGCATCAATACCATTTTGTTCTGCATAGAAAATTAAATTCATGATGTATGGTGCCCAGAAATTGGGCAACTTCTTTTGCAGCCATTAAATCAGGGGAATCCTTTAAACCGATGGAGAAGGAATGGAGCTTTTCTCCTCACTGTTTAGCAACATTGGCCTCTTTCAAATGATGAACACCAACTGCGGCAACTAACGATGAGTCTAGGCCCCTTGCTCAAATGCTTGCCGAAGCTTCAAGGGGTAATAGGGAGTATATGGTATTTCTTTTGAATTCCATGGAGGGTTATACCATCTTTGTATGCTACCAGCCATTATTGCATTTTCTTATAATTTCATGTGGCCTCCCAATATACCATGCTTCCTATAGGAGAGGAGTTGATTTCACAATTCATTTGAAAGTCTCTGCAGCCTATGACAACGTTTCATGTAAAGAGGATGTTAGCAAAGTCACAAAATTTGGCTTTGAGCTACCAAGGCATTTGCCAAAACTCTAATGGCTTTGCCTTCCAATTCTTACATCCATATAGAATGGATGAGACCCATACAGATCAAGACACCAACTTATGCTTCCAAAATCGAACACAGTGATACATTTGCTGCAGATCCTTCACCAATTTTAAGAATGTAGTGCTCGGGTGTGAGGCCAAATTTGTCCACAATTGTAAAGGAAATAGTTAGCATGCTCAACATTTTGTCACAATAGCTTCCTCCCTCTTGGTTTTACTTTATACTTAAATCATATTAAACATATAGTTTAAGATATCAATTTAAATCTTGATTCAAAAACCTCAGGAAACTACAAGTTAGATCGGGCCCCAAAGTGGGTCTGACTAAAAAAAAAATTTGTTTCCATGCAACTGGCCTCTGAAATGCCTCAAGAACCTTAAACTTACCTCTGGAATCAATCGGCACCATTTTTCGGATCACCAAACTGAGTTTTGCAACTTTCAGACACTTGTGCCACATTTTCGCATTTAATCGCGAAGACAGAATTTTCAAACCGGTCAAAGCAACTTTCTGGACCTTGCCATCTGACAAGCATGTACTCTGATATACAAGCATGAACTCTACCAAATGGTTTCTCAAAACAAATCCCAAGTGAAGAGATATTAATTGTCGAAAATGACAACTGGCTTTGTCGACACTGCAGACCTGATGAAGTCAATGCTCAGGCAACTCATGTTGCCTTTCTTAAAAATATCAAATGACCTCCGTAGACCCTCAAAAATGAGACATAGGTACCTTGAATTATATATCAAATCTTAGAACACTCATTTTGACCAAAAGGATGATAGGATGCAAATGGTGCGCTTATGAAAATAGCTACTTTAACTGATATAGCAATGAAAGTACGGATCACTGAAACAGATGGCCTAAAATCCTTTTGAAAACCGATCAAACGGATTGGCAGGAGATTTAAAATTGAAACATAGCTCAGAACAAACATTCTGGCATGACATTCACTGAGACAAATTTTACACTTATGCAAAACAAGGCTTCGACTAGTAGCTGAAACAGGGACTTGTCAAAACTCACAAACTGCAAATGGATTGAGGTTTGAAAACTGAGCAAATGGATTCATAAGGACTTGAAATTTTGCAAGCTAACTCACATTTATTCATAGAATTGAATCCAATTTGAATTTCTTCATGACGATCAACAGGGCAAAAGATGTAAGCACTCAAAGTAGTCTAATCAATAAAATCTGCATTTGTGCCTAAAATGTACTTTCAGCTCACCCCTTGAAATGGGTACCTGATGAACTGATCCAAACTAAATTTTGAAAGTTTCACATCACAGCATAGGCCAAATGAAAGGTGTAGGACACATTTCCCAAGCCTTACCCTCTGAAAACTTGACTTTCTTACACATTTCCATTTTACCCTCTCTCTACTAGGCCATTCAAACTGACTTATTTGGGAATGCAGAGAACTTTTTTGAAATGGGCCTCTAAACTTGTCTCAAATTTAATGAGTGCCAATAGTGTTATAGTGCATATCTATAGGGAAGCAAACAAGGTTGTCAACACTTTTTCTAACTTAGCAGTTAAGTTATCGACCCCTTTTATGTGGCAAGGTGAAAGCAGTATGTCCTTAGAGGCTAAGGAGAAATTATTTTTTGATCGTATAAATGGAAAGGCTTCTCCCTTGTTATCTCATGATAGCCCTTAGACCGAGTTGTATCATTAATTATGGTCGAGCTGGCGAGAAGTTTTTAGATTGCATGAGGTGGACTGCCCCGCACGCTTTTTGGGCGATTAAGTGCTTGCTTTGCCCCGGCTTTGCTATTCTTCATTGTTTTTGTAGAGTTGATATTTTCTTTGGTGAAGGAGGTGTGGTTGGAATTGATAAAACCATGGGGGTAATATTAACAGGAATGAGGTGACTAGCTGTTAAGGTTGGAAGAAGGAACATAAAGTTTAGATAAGATTACAGAAAGGGAGGATAACCAGTTATATGGAGAAGCTACATGGGAAAAAGGACCAGGTCTCCAAACTCTTCATCAAGGGATGGAATAAGAAGAGAGTCACCCTATTTGGGCAGACGGTGAATTTGGATGAGAAGCTGATTGCGAAGGTGGTAGGGTTGTCGACGGAAGGGGTCAAATTCTTAAGGGATAGAAATTTATCTGACAATGCGGTGAAAGACCTTTCCCAAGAACAAAGATGAAAAGGAGAGGATTTTCAAGCATGACAGGACTTACTTTGTTCCCAACTAGGTAAAAAATCTTCTAGTGTAAAATGCTAAAAGTGATAATGGAATTTATTACAGTTGATGGGCAGTTTACTAAATTTTATAGCTACCATCTTGTGTTACTGAATTATTTTAGGTATGGGAATAAGGTTTCCCTTCCCTTTTATCTAGTTTCTTCCCTTAATGACTGTCTAGCTGACCACATTAAGAACCCTAAGTCGAGCCCTTTGGATCATGGGGGGTTATTCCTTCTAATTTATGAGCATTTAGAAGCTAGGGTTAACAAGGTAAAGGCTAGTCTAGATGATAAAGAGGAGGAGTATATCCCTAGTGATGGTTTGGATGATTCTAAGTTTGATGACAAGGCGGCTGCCTCTAACCCCCCTAATAAGAGGGTTAGAATCCCCAAGATCAACAATGATAGTTCATCGGAGGAGGAAACCTCTACTAGAAAGGTGAAGCCCAAGGGGAAGGGTAAGAGGATTATTTTATCTGATTCTGATTCTAGGGATAAGCAGCATCCTTAAGTTTCTGAAAACTAGGAATCTAAACCAATGGACTTGGATTCCTGGGACTTACAAGACAAAGTCAGAAATGATGTTTGATATCTTGGGAACTTCTAGAAGTGCCTCGATTGATCTGTACCAATTCCAACACTGGGAATTTCATGACATTCAGACCTTGCATCTTAAGAAGAGAACTTCCTCAGCTAAATTGGAAAGGATTGAAGGGGTCGTGGAGAAAGAGGGCCAAGCGAGAACAAAGGAACAGGGGAAAGGAATTGATTCTAAAAGAAATGAGTGTGCCCAGTGGAAAGAAGATGAAAAAATAATGATGTTGGATTGCCTTCAGAAAAATGGTGAAGTTATAGAGCTTTTTCTAGATATGATGAAAAGTTTGGGGAGATCAGCCTGAAGATGTAGAAAATTGAGACTGCCCTCAAGAAGATCATGGAGAATAGTGCGACTATGCTGAGGGTGTTTGCTACCAATATGTCGGCTATGGTGGCTAGATTTGATATACTGCACAATGAAAGGATCTTTGTGGATCTAGAGATGGATGTTGGGATCTCTAGCTCCAAGGATATTCCTTTCTCAACGAGGAGGACCAGACAAAGCACCAAGGTTGTGGAGGCTCCTATGCCTTGGTATCTTCTTGACCTCAAGGAAGTTGCAAAGACCATGTTACTATTGGAGAAAGAGGCTATTGATAGTCTCAATATTTTCATGTAGCTGGGTGGTTATTTTTTGTTGCTTTTTTTGTCAGTACCTCGCTGGTTTTTGTTGTCTTTTCCTCTGGCGGTTGTTTTTTTCTATCATTATCTCTTGCAACCCATTCTATTTTGTTGTTGTTAATGTTGTTTTAAATACTCTATTGTCTATCTTTGGAAATGATGTATAGGGTTTCAGGTCCCCTCAAAACCTATTTTTTCTTAATCAAAAAAATTTCAAAGACCAATTAGACATACCAGTGAGATAAGGGAAGAGATGATTATGTAAGCACACACAAGGACACATCACATAACACCGGATATACAAGGAAAACCCAATGTGGGAAAAACCTCAGTGAGAAAAGCTGCTGGAGTCTACTACTCCAATCCATCCTCACAATAAACAATTGTATTACAATGTTTAGGGAACCAACCCAAGGAGCACCAACCCCTACTGATTTAGGGCACCAACCCAAGGAACACAAACCCCTGCTAATTTAGGGCACCAACCCTTGCTGATTTAGGGCACCAACCCAAGGAGAACCAACCCCTATTGATTTAGGGCATCAACCCAAGGAGCACCAACCCCTACACCGTGAACAAACTCAGTGATTACAATGACTATAAACAATAAAATAGTAATACCCTAGTTACAAATGAGTTCTATAACCTTTGTAATTAATTCTCTCTTCTGGTTCATCTCTTCTCTTCTGGTTCAACATTTCTCTATACTTTGTCGGTTCTCTACTCACCCTCTCTTTTGATTCTCCACCTGCTCTACTTATGCCTTATCAAATCTTCTCTTACTCGCACTTTGTCTTACTAGTTCAATCCTATTTCTCTCACTATGCCTCTATTCTACCAGTTCTCTGATCACCACTGTTGATTCACTTGTCTGTCAACTCTGAGATAGTTCACCAGTTACTCTATTCCTTATCGGTTAAACTCCTCTTATTGGTTCTCCTTCCAACACTCAGTCACTCTAATCTTCTGCAGATTACACTTTTACAAATTCTTCTCACAAACTCACGCTCTATCCTCCTGCATCCGGCATCACAGCATCATCTACTCTGATCTTTGATCTGTACATTTATATTTGTGCTTTCCCACCAAAAACATCAATTCAACTTTGGCGCGCTATGGATTTTTCACCAATCATGAACCATGTCAAATCATATCTGATCTTGCTCGGGGATTGACAACCTATAATAGATCAACCATCATGGCCAATTTGGTTGCTTCCAATACATGTTTGCTATATTTAGCAAACAGACCCTGTTCATCGATCTTGACTTTGTCAATCACAATGAATGATCTAGTTGTTTCCTTCTATAGTCGGATCTTCACTTGGACACCTTGCATTGATCATTGACGTCAAGGAATCAAATCTTTGTCCTTTATTCTGCTTTGAGTCACACACCTCTGCAACTGACCCATGATTTTCGTAGTCAACATTTAATGTCGACCCAATCACCAACTACTTTGTTCACCGACATCTGCATGTTAGGTTTGTTAGGTCCCGGAGACAACTGAGAGGGGGCTGAATCAGTTGTCTAATAAATTTAAACCAAAGACAACTTAATCAACTTTCTGCTTAATACCGGTGAAATAGTTTTTTATACCGGTGGACAGTTTTATCATATAATTGTAATACCAGTAAATATTAATGCATGAAACAAAAAGACAAAGTCATCCACAACACATAACACCAATATTTGTGTTATCACTATTTAAGAAATGGGTTTTCGTTTCCTATGATTGGCTAGGTTTTTAAAATTTTGAGTCAGATATGCTATTAACTGCTTCAAATTTGTTTTAGGTCTTTAAGGGTTAAGGGTTTTAGTTTTAAATCGCTCAAATGTCTTATCAAAACCCTTTGGTTTCTATTCCTGCGTTACTTTATTCACTTAAGTAATGGGTCTTGGGGTCATGTGAAGTGTCCCCCCTTGTTATTTACCTAGGCAGTCATTAAATAATTGTAAAAAAATTTATGCCTTATGTCTTTTTCCTTCTAATGTTGTTGGGTCCAGTAAGTGTTGCGCAACTTCCAGATGAATCTACGGCTTTCGCCATTTCATTAAGCAAAGTTGTGGGTGTGTTAAGCTACGTAAAATAGTGAAAGGGAAAAGCATGTTCAACTGTGTGCATTTGGTCTAGTTTAATGAGACTCCATCTCGCTCAAGATCTAACGGCTGGTGTTGATTCACAGCCAAAATTAGCGAGTAAATTACCTTTCATGAAATGGTGAAAAGGTTTGGCAGGACCCAGTGGTGAAGACTTTTCCACAGCTAAAAGGTGATCAAGTTCAAGAGAAATCGACGGTTCACGTTGTTTCGTGGCTGATAGATGCTCACGTGTTATGCCTTGCGAAACAGCGAAAGGTTTTTGGCCCAAGCAGAAGAGGTTCATAAGAGGCATAACATATACCCAGGTTCCCAAAGATCTAACGGCTAGCGCAGTTTCGTAGGAGAAAAATGCTCGAAAGATAGCTTTTGCAAAACAGCAAAATGACATGGCGTTCCAAGCAAGTAGTCCAGCTGGTTGAGATGGCAAGTAGGATAATGACACGTGGCCAAAAATTAGAGTGGTCAACGAATCAAATTTAAGGATTAAAAGGTGGGTCCAAGAGGATGAGTCATGTTGCAAGATAATAAATGACCTGGCAGATACAAGTGGCAAGGATGAGGTGGATCCCGATGTTTTCTCTCAGCGAGTAAAAAGTTGACATGTCAGTTCAGGAATGACTAGACACCAGGTGGATAATGCTAAGTCAGATAATCCAAGTCTATCGGATTCAAGCAAGTTGTTAAGCATTGAACAAGTTTGATATAATCTAACGGTCCGCATGTGTTCGCGAGGGTAAAATGCTTGTGTTTTAAAGCCTGCAAAATGGCGAAAGGAAAAGGTGGGTCCGAAGAGCAGATAAAGCATAAAGGTAAAAAAGGACCAACTTTGTTTTGATCCAAGGGTTCTCTTTGTTTCATGGCTACAAATCAAGCGAGGATTAAGGCCTACAAAAAGGTGAAAGAGAAAGAGAGTTTCTTCCCAGCATGACGTGGAATGACAGTTGTTGCTTCTTGTAAGGATTGTTGGTGATGTGTCGATTGACACGTATTTTCAAAAGGTGATTCAGGACCCGCCAAGGTGTAACCAGCGGTTATGCAAAAGATAAGACATGTGGTTGACTCTAAACTAAACTCGAAGAGTTCTCCAGGGCTAATGGCCGAATGCCATGTGGCATTTGTTAGCCGGTAAATAAGCGGGGTAAGTAATGAAGGTCTTTCTTAAAAGATGTTCATCTCAAGATTGATCCAATGCTCCTTATTGTTTCATGGCCCGAAGGTGTAAGCGGATTAACCTCTGCAAAGTGGAAAAAAACCGTTAGCCGTCAAGATGAGGCGCGGTTAGTGAAAAGGTTGACGGTCCCGGTAGGAGTTAAAAGCCGGGAGGTTAGAGTTCCATCTAACACTTGGCGTAGCTTCGTGAAAGGAAAGTGCTCGGGGGATAGAGCTTGCGAAATAGAGAAAAGAGGTAGGGCTCGATGCAAAGGCAGAGAGGTTAAGACAGTGTAAAGACAGATCAAGTCTCATCTGATCAGACGGCTGGCATGATTTCGTTAAGCGAAATTGCTAGGATGTTATGCTCTACGAAATGACGAAATAGCGAAAGGGAAAATACACAAGCATGTTATGACTCGTTGGAGCAAAATTTTTGAATTCTTCTATGAATTCAATTCTGAAGGGATGACCGAAGCATGCGGTATCAATGTCGTAGTTAAGAGCTCAACTACTGTATATGATTTCGCATCAATTGAATGAAGGCATCATTTTGAAGAGTAGTTGCAGAGAAGTAGTTGTAGAGCAAATTTCCTCAGTTGCAGAGAAAATTTCTTCAAGCAAAAAATAGGTTCTCTTATATTCTTGTTTGGCAATTACTCAACAGTGTGTTTTAATTGAGGTCTTGATTTGTCACAGAACAGTGGGGGGTAATAGTTAAATTGCTTACATATTTTTTAAGATGGCATCTAAACGAGAATTCTCAGGAAAGGTTAATTACCAGGAGAGGGCTATCTGTGATGACTTCCTTGAATAGTTGACGTTGTCAACTAATGTGGCCGCAAAGGTAAAAGAACTCGTGCCAAGAGCTCCTCACCTAAAAATAGGAGAGGGATTATATGATAAGGGTAACTGGCTAAGAGACCCTCAAATTGGGTTGTCTGGGTTGGGATTATTTAAGGTTGGATTTGGCATGAGAAACTCCCCAGCCCCAATGAACAGTATCTGGGAGTTGGATGTAGGCAAAGTGGTGGTCCCCGGAGTATTCATGGATGTGGATCTCCTAACTTAGATTGCACACAACTATGACCCAATCACAATAAGTGTCAAGGATATAAGTGGGAAAACCCTCATTGAAATTAATAATGAGAAGTTCATAAATGCTTTTGGGCTTAGTGAATTTACCAATTTTCTAGAGCCTATTAATTTTAAATCACTAGCTCAGGTTTACAGTGTGCAGAGGAGCCACCTTAGAAATGGGCCTCTTAAAGAATTCTTTGTGAAGATAGGTGGGTTAACGTTGTAGGACCTAACACTGAGGAGCCTTTTTCTTTAAATCTGTTTACCCTTAGGGCCAAAAGATTATATTGGTCACTCTGCCAAGTGCTAGGAGAAGATGCTTAGGCAAATATGCCAACTCATTACCTGCTAATGATTGCTCAAATTTTGAACCCCTCTTTGGTAGTGACTTTTGATTATGCTTCCTATACCACTGATGCCATCCATGAAGGATTGATAGGAATAAATAATGGGAAGGTGGATAGGCCTTTTGGATGGTACTCCCTCCTCATGCATTTATTTTTATTCAAAGGTGGTGACTATTTTGCAAGTGGAATGGATATTGTGAAAGAGAAAAATGGAGAAAAGATGCTAGTGTAGTTATGGAGTATAGTGCTATCATGGGATAGAGAAGATGCAAGCTTCTTGAAGTTTGATAAATTTTTTGCATCTAAGATTAGGATTCTTATCTGTTCAGAAAATCCAAGAATTCCTAAGGTTCTTTTGGAATTCATTAGGCCAAAAGAATTTGCTGAGAATGTTTAAATTGTCCACAATTGGGGTGATATCTACTTATACCCTATCTCCATATTTTTCAGAGTATATGGCTTCAAAGGCACTCCATTTTTATTACCTTATCAGGTCCCTCTTAAAGTGGGAATTGCAAAGATCCTCAGGCAGATTGGTGGTGTGCAGGAGGCAGAGTTAACAGGCAGAGGTAAAGGGACCATTTTCCCTACAGTTACCATAGCACACCAATTTGTGATAATTAAAGGAGGTTGGAAGTATTTCCAAGATTTCCTTCAACCATATCATTTGTCAACTGCAATATCCCGATGTGCTGATCCTGAAGATTTCTTCAATGGCATGTTCAGAAAGAGGGCAATATGAAGAGGTAGACCCCACCAATTCCAGTTTCCTGAAGACCTCATTAGGAATGAGTTTGATTTAGATGAACAAGAGTTGAGGAAGGAAAAGTGGGTGGCCTACAAAAAGGCTTTAGACTTTATACACCAATTTGACACTAGCTATGACCCTTTGTCTAGCTTTCACCCTTTTGAGGAGAAGATAAAGTTCTTAATTCTTTTTTTTGAGGATGTGATGCAAACATTGAAAGAAAAGAGGGAGGTTGTAATTAAGAACAACCCTAAGAAAGCAAGACTGGTTCTAAATAGGTCTGCATCTACCAGAGCAATCCCTCCTGGTGATTACATGTTGCACAAGAAGTCCAAATACAGTGTGTTGATGCCTACAACAGGGGAGCCCTCTACCTCAAAAGGGAAGAGGAAGATACAAGATGTCATTGACATTCAAGATAGCCCAAAGAAATAAAGAGTGGGAAAATAAGTACAATCTGATGAACCTTTGTACTCTCCATCTCAATCCCCTATTCATACAGGAGATGAACAGGCAGTAGCTGAGCAACTATTACAGTTAGGCAGCCTTGGAGAGATAGCATACACATATGATGAAGTGGAAGAGGGAATGCCAGAAGAGCCCCTTACTGCTGAAATGAACATCATTGCTAATGAGTTCAAAGGCTAGGAGTGGGATCCTAAGATCAAGAAAGCCAATGAAGATTTATTGGCTGATAATAACTTTGTCACATCAGGAGCTTTCATGCAATTTGTGTGGAAGTAGAACATTGATAAATTTAATGCTAGGTGTGAAAAGAGGAAAGGTGAGCAGCCCCATAGAGATCTAGCTATGGTGGAAGAAGAGATAAAGTAAGAAATAGTTGATGAGTTTAAGACCATCACTCCTGAACAGGGAAGAGACATGGTAGTACAGGATGGGGTACTCATTCTCCCCGAATGGGACATAGCAGATGCCTTGGTTTTGGAGGCAGTAAGAAAGGAGACCAAACCTATGGAGGGAGTCACTTTCAGCAAAGATAATGCTGCACTGGTCATGTGGTCTCTTAAAAGAGATGAAATTAAGAGGAATAAGGATACCCCAGGGTCAAGTTACCTTGGAGGAACGATAGTGAAAAGAGTGCAGAGCACCGGGGTAGTGGAAGCTGCTAGCACTGTGCTAGAAACTGCAAAGTTTAGTGTTACAGTAGCAGAAAAGGAGGCTAAGGAAAAGGCAGATCTCCAAGTTAAGTTGGAGACAGTTTTAAAAGCTTACAACAATACCAAGGAAGAGGTAAGAGGTAAAGATAGCATCATCACCAAGCTACAAAGCCAGTTGGTAGGACATTACCATCAAGGTGAGTCCTCAACATTGATGATCTCCTCTTCTCCTGCAAGACCTCCACCTACCAGCCCCATTATTGAGTTCCCACCATCTCCAACACCTTCTAGTTCTCAGTTGATCAAGATCACTCCCCATGAGTTGGAGAATTAAAAACAAGCTCAAGCCTCATATGCAAAGAAATATGAAGAGAGGGTAAAGGCTACAACTTTAAGTTTTGCTGACACTATAGGGTCTTCATTAATGTATAACAATATGAGTAAGATTTTGGAAATGTGGAATGAATTAAATGGGGACAAGGTTGTATTAATGCCTATTTTTGATAAATGGAGACCCAGAGAGCAAGATATAGAACTAATTTGTGTATCCTATGATGAGGTAGGGGCTGGCCCCATTATAAAATCTACAAATGATATGACCAAGGATTTAGTAAAGTTGGCAGAAGGAGTAGATAATGCAAATAGAAAGATCAACTTGTACAAGAAAGAGTACACTGATTAGGTTTTTGAATTACTCCCAGGAGGTTTTGTCAGCCCAAATCAATTAAAGGACAAACAAATATGGCTTAAGGAGTTGGAAGCCAAATTGTCACTAAGAATAAAAGGAATTGTTAAATCAGAGGATGCCTCCATATTTGTTAAAACAATTGAAGAGATTGAGAAAATCAAATCTCATTATGGTTTCTTGAATTCAAAGGTCAATAAAATGAGGTATTCTTGGAAAAGAATAGCCAAGAGAAAAGCAAAAGTAATTAACTTCTCATGCCCTGCTGATGAGGTGTATTAGGAATGGACAAGAAAATATGTCGTGCTTGATGTGGAGCAGCTAGAAAATGTTGCAATAGAACAACAAGAGGAAGAAGTCATAAATGTTGAAAGAGACTTGTAACTGCATTTGTAAAAGATTTTGTAACTTCTTCTTGAGAAGTAATGATTGTAACAAACTCTCCTAGGAAAGTCCGAAGCTATGTGTGCATCCATATTGTTATAAATGGATACCAGGACTAGTAGAAAAGAGGATCGCAAGGAATTGTAAGAAAACGTTGCAGAAATTTATCTGAGCCTTTTTCAAGTTTTGATGGAGAATATTCGAATGTTTTTGTAATACTTTCAGAAGAAATATTAATAAACAGACCATTGGTTTTGAGCTTAAACTTTGTGTTGTCTTCAAGTATGATTGCAAGTGTTTATGGTTTCATTCTGAGTAATCTAGGGTTATTTCGTTTGAATATCGGTTGTAAGGCGACTTTCAGTAGATATGTTTCTTAGCTTTTCTCTTCAGGAGGGGAATTAAATACGCGGGAATCATTTTCTACTAGTAAATTCTTTGTGGGATACTTTGAATTTTGATGAATACAGCTTAGTATGGTATGAAATAATTCTTATGTGTGTCAGACATGTATAGGGATCTACAGAAGCCAAACTGATGGAATATGTAGAGATGTTTAATTGTGGAAGTATTGTTTGAACTTAGATGACTCTGTGACCTTGGATAAGGCACTGATATCTATTAGGGTTATCTTCTATACATCTTGTAGATCAATACTAAACATGAGTATAATTTTCATTCCTTTGTTTCAGTTAGTTTTAAGGTGATTAGATCCACTGGTTTTTTTGGACTGGTTTGTTGTGGATTTATCTTTTAAAAGTGTGAATTCAGTTCACAAAGGTATACATGCCTGAGCTTTGGATAAGTTCAAAGTGTAGAAGGTTAATCAAGCCTTGTCATATGTTGTCTTGAAATTTTCCTTCTCTTTAATCTCTCTTCTGCATACAGAGTTATCATATCATTATAAGGATTTTAGAGTGAATCAGATTTTGAGAATAACAATTTGTACGTGGAAACCCTGTAAGGGGAAAAACCACGATGGGAAACCTTACCCACAATCAGATGATACTAGTGCAGATAGTAAGTGTATACAAATGGGGTCTGCACATGCAGAAAGGCCAAGTGCCTAGAGCTCACTGCTCAATCACAAATAGGAGTCACACTGACTACAATTGGATGGTTAAATCCAATAAGAATGTACTGCTCAAAATAGCATCTTCATATGCTGGATTCAGTACCGGTGTAGTTTTGATTGTCTTCACAAAAACCCTCCTTCAACCTTCAAACGATGTCTGCGTGTATAGCTCTTCTTATTCTCGCATATATCTTCACACAATCATTTTTTGCATTCCACATACGATCTTACAAATAAGATCTTACATTTATACCATACCCTAAGACCAATTTTAGTAGGTCATCTCTACAAGATATTACAATAAAATTAATTTATAAATCAATTAATACCCGATGCAATAACCGATTCACCATGTCGGCTTAATGCATTTACAACAACAATAAGTCATCTCAATAGTGTGCCATGCTAATCTGGAAAAGATAAACCTGCCGGTGTAACCTGGACCTATTTGTCGGTAACAACAAATATGTAAATACGAATATGCCAATTAGCAAACCTTCAAGAAAAAGTGTCCAAATGATGTCTTTGACATAACCATGTATTTTCCATGTCATTCCAAGTGTCGGTGATCATTATATCCTGTAGGTGTACCAGATATCGGTGACTGTTCATAAGTCATTTGCTTGCCAGTGAATGTTGTTGATTCTCCAAAGTGCTAGAGTTGATAAGTGTTTAGTAGGTGTTGACATCAATGACAAAACCATACCAGAACACCAACAAGGTTTTCTATTTTTGCATCTAGAAGACACATGTCTTCTTTGTCAAAATCCACCTCAACTCACTGTGTTGGTTTAGGCTTAGTCACCGACCACAACACACAATTGGTTTTCCCTTTATACTACTGGTCTTCTTTCCCTACCGATCATGCAATAACCAGTCAACCTTTGAACCATACAGTCTCCTATTCTACCTGTGGGATCACATTAGCCTAGTCACCAAACTTTCCAATCCACAACATGTATCCAGATTGGGTCACTATACACATGTCCATCTGATAGGAGCTTTTCGCTCTATCTCTTTTCTAGCTCACTGATTGTCCTACTTATAGGTTGATAATGCATCTGCCTAAATACCAGTAATAAACTTGATGACACCATGCCATCAAACTTCAACTGTCATGCATCATTTTGCATCTGCATTCTAGTTGACATCAAAATCTCAGAGTGAGTCCATGTCTATAATGTTAAACCTTCCTTATCCTTCATTTGCTTGGACCTCATCTCAGCTAGTTTGCCAAAGTGGAAAACTCATCACAACTCACTCTTCCTTTTCTATCATGGTAGCTTATTATGCCTTCACTTGTTGATCTGGTGCACATCTCTGATTTCACATACTTTGTGATGCATTCCTTGCATGTAGTGGGATAAACTAAGTATTACAACTTACCGGCGGGAGTAGATGGACCAATGCACTAAACCTGACTTTACTGAAATTGAGCAGGCATATCTTCAATCAGGCACATAACTTGGTAGACATCCCCTTTGTTTGCCTTACTAACCTGCAGCGGCCCAAACTTTGTTGGTCATATCTTCACCCTGTGATAACATCTTCATCCAGTGGGAGTTCTATTGTATGATATCCAACTGCTTACCAATTACCTGCACTTTCTCCATTTTCTCAACCTTGCTTTCTTACCGGTCACATGCTTATCGGTTGGCAACAATACATTGCCAACACTTTACTTATTGGTTGATATTTCCAAAATGCTAATTGTCTCTAATGTCAATTCACCAGTTAACACTCGATACCGGTCTCCAAACTTACTCACCGGTTAACTCCATCTTGTAACATACTGGTTGACATCCCATACTTACTGGTGATAGGCTATACCAGTTGACATCAATGAAAACACAATGCCAACAATCTCCCCCTTTGGTATTGATGTCAACACATGTAGTATCATGTATACTACTAGTTTCCTCTCCCCCTTTCACAACTATGGCAAAGGGAACTAACAGAACTTTTTACCATTTGCTTCTCCTTCTTTGACCATTTTATTGTACATCCTCTCATCTAGCAACACATGAGATAGAGGGCTCAGATGCCAATTGATACCAATTTGCATATACCAATCTGATACCAACTGTATATTCTCCCCCTGTGCAGGTAACTCTCCCTCTTTGGCCAACATATGGTTCAGAAATCAAGGGATGTAAACCTGTGAACTTCCCCTAAACCATAGATCCCAGGTCTTCTTTGCCTATCAAGTCCTAAACCGAGGCTCCAATCTGCACCTTGTACCAGTAGACCTGAGCATACATGATCTACAGATGGTCTTCCACTTCTATGATACCCATCACATCTTTGTAGCATAATCTTACATGCCCACAATGCCAAATCATATCAACATCATGTCATCTACCAAACCGACTGGTCCATAATGATGCATCCACACAAGGTTGACTACTAAACCATCACATTTTCTATTCAGGACCTTCCAATGTCACCTAAGACATAATTTCCTCAATCCAAGCTACCAAAGTCACTACAATGATCACAATCTGAAAAATACGGTTAACAACCATACCGGTAACATACTATACATACTTGTTTACTATATCAGACCAATATCTCCATCGGGACACTTTATCCACTATTATCTATCTTCTTGAGTCAAATGGTACTGCTATCATATTGTATTTTGAACAATCCATTAACACTTGTACCAGTAATACATCTCTCATAAGTAGATTTGTAGCCAAGGAATTAACTACACACATTATCATCTCATCTTCTTCCTTGTACCGGCAAAAAGTTGTCCTTGCATTTGTCCTTTTCAAATTTGAGGGTGAATGATGTGATCAATATGTATCTCCCCCTAAAGTCTTGCATCTCCTTTAAACCTTAGGAGATGTCACCTATACATTGAATGAATAGTGCCTACCCATGGTTGTATTCTCTTGCTTCTTTCTCCATACTTGCTTGATGACCCTCCTTTTTTCATTTGCAGTCTTGGGACGAGTGTCGATTTTCTTCTATTGATTCGCCCTTGTGCTACAATATTTTGCAGTATCACCAAGAACATTGTCGTAGTAGCATACTATATTCATGCCAAACAACTGATTGGAGGACCATCTATCAAACTGGTTTGATCTTCTTCTCCTAATCATGCTATTGTAGCCAACTACCAGTTTCAATAGACTTCTTGATCTTGCAGGAACACTTCTCCTTTTGTTCCATACAGGTCTTTGTCTCTTATACATTCTATCATATCTTCCATGCTGACCACAACTACTATCTCTTGCAATTTTGTTGGAAGAGAAGGTGGAAGGGCTATCATATGTCTACAAATTCTTCTTCCTGCATTCATGGCTTCTATGGCCAAATCCATTACCTTGATAACATACAGGATTTCCATTTTTTGGAATAGCTAAATAATTCTTGTTAGCATAACCGGGAGAGGGCATATGCATGTTTCTATATTCTGACATATTATGCCAATATGCATTACATCTATGACAAACTAAACTGCTATTCCTGGGAAAAATGCCTTGTCTCTTCTTGGACCTCTTTTTACAATCATCTACCCTATGACCATAATCTTTGCATGAAAAACAATAACTAGAGAAAGAGGGCTTGTAACTTACAAATTTATTTTTCCAAACATGAGAAGATCTTTCCGGTTTGGTTTCTTCATTTCTACTTCTCTGGAGATTGTTCTTGTATGTACAGTCTCTAAAGTCCTTTCATTTGATCCCTTCCTTTCCTACACTTGTCTTGTCTTGTGGGCAACAACATTTCTTTGTCTTCTATCGGCAGGAGATCTTTTAGGCTGTCTTCTTAAGTTCTTGTTTTTGATGAAGTCATCTTCTCTCAGCTTTTCTTTCCCTTTTCAATCAACACTATTTCACCTTGCAGCACTGGTATTCATCCTCATGTCTTCACTGGTTGTCATTAGGTCAACCCTCCTTCTTGGAGCATTTCTGACAGTGAAGGTTTGTCCTTTGTTATCTTCACTTGAGGAGACAAATTGAATTTCTTTGTTGGAGATAGCTTTGCTTGTGGAGCACTCACCGGCATCATTTCCAACTCCTTCGGGGTTCTTCGAGTGTTTTTGCTTATTCAACATTTTATCCAAGGCTTCAAAGTTGCCTTTATACCGAATCTTCACCTTGAGCTCATCTTGGCACTTCTCAATGTCTTTCTGGAGATTCTCCATTCCCCCTTTAAACTTTTGACATTCTTTTTCCTTGGCCTCTAGCTCTGATTCTAAATATTTACACCTACATTTCTTGGTATCTAAATCTGATTTTGGTTCTTCATTTATCCTTTTAGCATCATCCACTTCTACTATCAGATTTGCAATGGTTGACTTTGACTCTTGAAGACTTTTGAACAACTAGTCTTGTTCCACAATAGAAGCATTCTTGAACATCTTGTATTATTTTCTTACTCTAATAAGTTCCTTGAGTGCACTTACAAGTTCACCTTCAAGATCAACTTCAGCTTCATCTTCTTCATCTTCTTCATCACTGCCAAACACATATTGCTGGTAGGATTGATCTATGTTATCTCATTTTGATGTCTGCATCTCACTTTCTGTCTCTTGAGCCATGAAGATGTGGGTTTCTTCTTCATCATTGTTGCAGAAGATGGTTGATCTAGATCCATCATCTGTATGTTCATGTGTCTCATTTTTCTTCTTGCTCACACAAAACGGTTCTACAGTGCTAGGTTCATTTCCATATAGTTTCTTCAATCTATCCCACAAGCTCTTTGAAGACTTGCGCTTATCCAACTATGAAGAAACATCACTGGAAAGTCCACTGAGTATAGCTTTCATGGCTTCAGCATTGCACTTAGATCTTCTTTCTACTTCAGGACCAGTGAGAGGATTGGCAGGACTAGAGAGACCATTAGCAACTGACATCCAGACATCATAGCCTAAAGAGGACAGGTAGACTTCCATTCTACAACTCCAAATAGAATAGTTTGACCCATTAAACACCAGAGTAGGGATTGACATAAATTCAACCATTATGTTCTCAAAAACCAAAATCTACCCAAGTTGGAGAAAGCTTATCTAACCAAGAACCTACGCTCTGATACCAATTGTAGAACACAAGATGTCACTGAGAGGGGGGTGAATCAGTGGTTTCCAATATTAAACCTTTTAATCCTAAATGTGAGTATCGGTGAACATTTCAAAGACCAAGTAGACATACCGATGAGATAAGGGAAGAGATCATTATGTAAGCACATATAAGGACACATCACATAACACCAGATATATAAGGAAAACCCAATGTGGGAAAAACCTCAGTGAGAAAAGTTGTTGGAGTCTACTGCTCCAATCTAGCCTCACAATAAACAATTGTATTATAATGTTTAGGGCACCAACCCCTACTGATTTAGGGAACCAACCCAAGGAGCACCAACCCCTGCTGATTTAGGGTACCAACCCAAGGAGCACCAACCCCTACTAATTTAGGGCACCAACCCTTGCTGATTTAGGGCATCAACCCAAGGATAACCAACCCCTGCACCAAGCACCAACTCAGTGATTACAATGACTATAAACAATAAAATAGTAATACCCTGGTTACAAATGAGTTTTGTAACCTCTACAATTAATTATCTCTTCCAGTTCATCTCTTCTCTTCTTGTTCAACCCTACTTTGTTCTCTGTCGGTTCTCTACTCGCCGTCTCTTTCCGATTCTCCTCCTGCTATGCTTCTACCATGCCAAATATTCTCTTACTCGCACTCTGTCTTATTGGTTGAATCCTCTTTCCCTCACTATGCTTATGTTCTACCGGATCTTTGATCACCACTCTGCACTCACTCACTTTTTGATGCCTTCTTACCGGTTCAACCACTGTCGATTCACTTGATTGTTAACTCTAAGATAGTTCACCGATTAAACCCCTCTTGTCGGTTCTCCTTCAACACTCAATCACTATGATCTTCTACAAATTACACTTTGACTGATTCTTCTTGCACACTCATGCTCTATCCTCCTACATCCGGCATGACAGCATCATCCTCTCTAATCTTTGATCTACACATTTATATTTGTTCTTTCCTGGCAAAAAAACCAATTCAACTTTGGCGCGCTAGGGTTTCTTCATCAACCATGAACCGTGTCAAGTCATATCTGATCTTGCTTGGGGATTGACAACCTATAATAGATCAACCATCACGGCCAATTTTGCTATTTCCAATACATGTTTTCTATATTTAGCAAACTAACCTTGTTCATCAACCTTGACTTTGTCAATCACAATGAATGATCTAGTTGTTTCCTTTTGTAGTCGGATCTGCACTTGGACACCTTGCATCGATCATTGATGTCAAGGAATCAGATCTTTGTCCTTCATTCTGCCTTAAGATGCACACCTCTGCAACCACCTCGTGATTTTTGCAATCGACATTTAATGTCGACCCAATCACCAACTACCTCATTCAACAACGTCTGCATGTTAGGTTTTCTATTTTGCCATCTAGAAGTCACATTTCTTCTTTGTCTATATCCACCTCATCTCACTATGTCATTTTAGGCTTAGTAACCGACCACAACACACAATCAGTATTCCCTTTATACTACCGATCTTCTTGCCCTACCAGTCATGCAATAACCAGTCAACCTTTGAACCATGCAGTCTTCTATTGTGTTAGTAGGATTACATCAGCTCGGTCACCAAACTTTCCAATCCACAACATGTATCCAGAATGGGTCACTATACACATGTCCATTTGCTAGGATATTTTTGCTTTTCCTCTTTGCTAGCTCACCGATTGTCCTACTTACTGGTTGATAATGCATCTGCTTGAATACCGGTAATAAACTTGATGACACCATCCCATCAAAATTCAACTATCATGCATCATTCTACATCTACATTCCAGTTGACATTAGTATCTCGGAGTGAGTCCATGTCTACAAATGCCAAATCTTCCTCCTCCTTCATTTTCCTAAACCTCATCTCAATTGGTTTGCCAAAGTGGCAAACTCATCACAACTCACTCTTCCTTTTATGTCCTGGTAGCTTATCATCTCTTCACTTGTTGATCTAGTGCACATCTCTCATTTCACATACTGGAGACTCATGATGCATTCCTTGCATGTAATGGGATAAACTAAGTATTACCACTTATCGGTGGGAGTGGATGGACCAATGCACTAAACCTGACTTACTGAAATTAAGTAGAAATGTCTTCAATCAAGCTCATAACCTAGTAGACATCCCCTTTGTCTACAATACTAACTTGCAGTAGCCCAAACTCTATCGATCATATCTTCATCTTGTGATAACATCTTCATCTGATTGGAGTCATGTTGTATGACATCCAACTGCTTATCGGTTGCCTGCACTTTTTGCATTTTCTCAACCTTGCTTTCTTACTAGTCACATGCTTACTGGCTGGCAACAACACACTGCCAACACTTTACTTACCGGTTAACATTTCCATAATGCTAACTGTCTCTAATGTCAACTCAGTGGTTAACACTCCATACTGGTCTCCAAACTTACTCACCGGTTAACTCCAACTTGTAACATACCGATTGACATCTTATACTTACTAGTGGTAGGATATACCGGTTGACATCAATGACAATACAATGCCAACAAAAACTAGGCACAACAACATCAAGCCCCTAAGGTACTACTCCCTCAACCCCATCAGAACTAAAAAGACCAAGCTAGAGAATATTTCTTCCTTCTCCTTGAGAAGTTTCAGAGAGTTTTGAGAAGTTCTAAAAATCCTAATAAATTTATTGAGTTAGGACCATCTACTTGATAGTGAAGAGACAAAGGGATGGAAAATCCCTGAACACACCTCCTTTGTAGCCTAATACAGTCGACGCCCCTACCCAACTTATTCCAAGTCCTCAACCAATTGTAGCACCTTTCATAAACCAAGCTCCACCATCAATGGGATTCCTTAATCAAGTCTAGTCTCCTTTAGGAGTCTTTCCCGGTGGAATTCATAAACTTCCCAAGAATCTTGACAAATTTTGTACAAAGTTTGAGTTTGGGGGAGTCAGGACAATTGAGGAACATATTGAAGCATTCAAGGATGCCTTAGTGAAAAACAATGTCCAACATGAAGAATTGGCATGTCATCTCTTCCCTTACTCATTGGGGAACAATGAATATCATCGGTACTTCACCAAGCCGACAAATTTAATAACTAGCTAGAATGCACTTGAAGAAGATTTACCTTCACATTTCAAGGTCTACGTAGATCCTACAACCCTCTATCACCAATTTACTTCCTTGAGAAAGTTACCCAATGAACCTTTAACTATCTTCAATACTAAATTTTAGAGAGCCTACAAGAGACTTCAAAATCTATATTAGATTATCCAAGATGTGGCCATTGAGGCATGCTATTGATCCCTCAATTGTTGTGTTGATCAAGAAAAATATAGGACCATAGAATTGTGACACCTTGGCCAAAGTCTATGCCATCACTCTGAAGATGAATCAAGAAATAAACCAAACTCCTAGTGGAATTGGTCACAACCTTCTTTTAGGCCTCACTTATGGAGCATACAATCAACTTCATGCACCCAACTTGTCTACAAATGTCGGATAGACCTCCAACCATGAATCCAGTTCCATTGTACGCACCCCAACAATCTTGAGCATAGTTCCAAGTCACACCTACCTTGTCATGGTTTAATGCTTCCCATACCCAAACAAATGAACAACCTTATGGAATGACTTACTAGCAAGGGGTGAATAATGTTGTTGTTGCCAACCAGGTACTAGGAGCATCTTCCATTGATTAGACCAATCATCTCTCTGCAGAGGTTGAGGCGCTAAAGAAGATGATCTCCCAGGTCACTACCAAGTTGGGGCACCTCAAAGTGAATCCTTCGATGGTATAGAACTAGTCACAACCTTACAATAATCAACGAAATTATTAGAACCAAGGTCATAACCAAAGATATAATCAAATGACTTACAACTGACCCTAGAATATTGACCTGAACAATGGCGAGATACCTCACAATCATCCTGATGCATGTGATAAATCCAACCAAGTGCAAGGCATCAAATTGGCCGATGTGAACCTCATGACCAACTGGTGCAGACTCCACGACGCCACCTCACATTCAAAAGTGAATTGTTCTCAAATGAAGAAATTCATCCACATAGCCCAGGTTGATACACAACCCAGATGTCATGCCCAAACTTTTGGGCACAAATGGGATAATTTTTTTTTTTAAATCACAACTTAATAACATTAAATGTTGCTAATACGAGACGCACTATCAAGTTTTGTCTTTAACTATGTTTGAGTTAACTTTAACCACTAACTCAAGTAGACAAAATAATTTAAAATTAATTGCGGAATACTAAATGAATTATTTTATTATCTCATCAAATTTAGTCAATAGATTAATTTAATCAAAACTCTCTAAAATAATTGACGAAGATATTATTAATCTCCAATAATCATTAATTGCTTTTAGGAACTAATAAAAATTAGTCCCAACACTTAGATTTATAAATGTCTATATTTTATTTTAACAATAATTAAAATGTGTTTAAACTAAATCGACTAAAGGGTCAATTAAATTCATAATGAAATTTGTCCTATAAGTTTAATCTCTAAAACCTATATTTAGGTGGACCTAAAAATATCTCCCCATAGCCAAAATAACTTATCCAACTTGTTATAAAAATTTCTAATAGATTAAACTTCATAAGTATTTTAAATTAAAACATCTTATATAAATATACCCATATGTTTATTATAAACATATATAGATTAAAGCACCTAATAAAAAATTAAATCTACAACTTGCCCTAATTACTTGTTATAACCATGAGAACCCTAATTTTTATCATTATAAAACTGCCCTTTTATTTAGACAAAACTCATTACTTGCCCTAACCCCAAATTTTTGGGTTAGGGCTTTTATTATTATTTTTTTGAGTTTCCATTAATTTGCAGGGCCGAACGAAAGAGGAATGGCGGAGTGTTTTGGGAAAGGCGGTGGTGGCTAACCCCAGGCTCCCTGCAGCCAACGGCTGCAGCCGTGACTGCAAGTCTCGGCCCACAGTGCAGGGAGGGAGCCACCCAGCGGCTCCCGCAGGGGCCGAGGTTTCCCCATTTCCCAAGTTTTAATTTATTTTTTAAATATATTATTTTTTTTGTTTTGTTTAATTAATATTTTTTTTTATTTAAGATATAATTATATATATATATATAAAATATAAATAAGTATATTTTAAAAAAAGAATATAATTAAACATATATATATATATATATATATATATATATATATATATATATATATATATATATAAGTTGCATATTAAATCTAGGGCAATTTTTTTTTAGCAAATATATGTTAATATTTTATTTTGAAAACATTTTTAATAGATTAGTTAACGTCTTCAATTTTTTAATCAATGTATATTTTTTTTTTAAATGCCTTGCTGTTAAAAAAAAAAAAACCAGAGATAGTTTATTTAATCCTTAGAATTATTTTCTGCAAATAATTAGAATTGACAAAATTAAATAAGTTTAAACAGCAACTATATAAATCTAGAAATTATTAAAATAAATCATAGAGATAGCCATGATAATTGTTTTAGATTTATTTTCTGCGATTAAATAAAATGACAGATTTAAATAAACTATATTTGCACTTCCATATATAGATCTAATTTTTTTATTTCCAGCCTACTACATACATGCTAATCTATTTCATTCTTTTCCAATTGAATTTCTTTCTTTTCAAAATATCATATACACAACAAATATTATTTTCAGTACTATAGGAACTAAACTCAGAAATACTCATTTCTTTTCTAGCAGAATAGCATAATAAAATATTACATTTCTTTAAAGCATATTTAAAAGACACTATCGTCAACTTTACAAATGGAACTCTAATTTCTAATAAATGAGGTCTTTAAAAATAATAGATACATTTCCTTTCGAAAATAGATACAACATAGTTTCTCTTTACATTGCCGCAACTTAAAATATAAATATTCCATTTTCCAAATCTTTTTCTGCAAACAAAAAACTCCAGCAACATCTACTTGTCCTATTTTTTCTCTTCCAACAACCTGCAAATAAATCAAAAGGCTATGACCATGGAGTGCTCACCTCCTAGCCTAGGCTTACTAGAAGCCACCCCCAAGCTTGGAGAACCAAGCCCTAGACAAGTTACACACATGCAAACACAACAAGCAGGGGAAAACAATCACGACAACATATTCCCAACCAAGGCTACATTGCACCACAAAATGTGATGTCTATTCAAGGGTGGTAGTGGACCAAGTACCCTGAGGAGACTGCAAGTATGGTAAAACACAAAGCCACCTCATGGAAAACAAAAATATATCATAAGTATAATAACCCCACATCCTTATGCCCCCCAAGGCACTCATGCCTTATTTCCCTCCTTATGACCCCCAAATGTATAAACAAGTCATGCAGCAAGGGTCACATAAATATCCCTTGAGATCACTCTCATAATGAGAGCCTCTCACTCGAGGGCACCATCCACAAGACCATCCCCTCTTCCAAGAGTAGGAGGCCTTGGTTACTCCCAAAACACAGAATGCATACAAGAAAACAAAGTCATAACACATAATAATTTTCACAAAATAAAATGCAAGAGAACAAATTTTTCCACACAAACAATCTTTCCAAAATAACATGCAACATGAAAGAAAATAAGAAGTTAAACCAACCTTCAATCTGCCCAAAGGTATGCTAGTCTAGTTGAGGAAGTTAAACAATCTTTCCACAATTCCTTGCTTCTCTACCCTTAGCCAAATTCCTATACCAAATCTATTCTTTTTTTTTTTAAATGGAGAGTGGGTGATTGCCCGCAAAATCTCTCATTCTTGCCTCAGAAGACCTCAGTGAGAGTTCTCACAGGTTTCTAAAATTGAAAAAAGAAAAAGTTTGAAAAAGATCAAAAGGGATCTCTCATCAAAAAGGAAAGTTAACTAACCTAGATGATGCCTTCTAAATTCAATTCGCACATCTTAGAAAACTCACTTTTTGGGATGACTATACAGTCACATGGGAGTAGACACATGCCTAAAAACACTCCTAACCCATAGGTAAACCTTATGGAATTTAGGAAACACCATTAAACTACCCCTAGGAGTCCATTTAACCCTTTTTAAACCCATCTGAAGTTAACTTTCGGGTCAAACCTAAGTTGACCACCCCAAAGATTCTCTACCCAAGGAAAATATAGAACCACATTAAATTATTTGAAAAAGCTATGGTTAAAACAACTCCCTCCAAGAGACAATTCAAAAATCAAGACATAAATCAACACATGTGTCAAGTGACACAATAAAATACTTTACAACATTACACATGAAATTTTGTCTCTTGTTGGATTTACACAAATTAATAAATTCAATTTAACACACATGCAACATACACTTTCACAAATAAAATACGATACAAACAGGGTGTTGTCTCTCCAAATAGATAAACCCTGGTTTACGAACGTACATAGGTCTAGGTTTGGTTCTCCATAATGTTTCCATGATCACATGGATAATTTTCCTGCGCATTCAATTACACATTAGTAATTCCAAATAACCTCATATAATATTAAACACATGAATAAGAATACACATCAAACACTCTGCATACAATTTACATTTAAACAAATCGATATATCTTATATCCAAATAAATCCACATAAGCAATTATCATAATCCTCATAATTTTGATCCATACATAAGACATGCATCCTATTTCTATCATCATAGTAAAGTCTTGCCAATCCAATAATGACATACATCATCTCAAAGTTATCATATTCTAGAATCATATAAAGTTATGTATCCATAACACATCAAAATGTACACCTCAAGGTGAAATGATTCTGTAACCTAGTTCAATTACTTTTCTCACCAATCTATCTATCTAACATAGCCCATCCTATTGAATTATAACATTTATTAGTAAGGTCAACCATGGTCAACTAAGTTAACTGGAGCTTGATCAGGGAGGGGCTCTACACCAGATGCCAAAGTGAAGATATGGATCCAAATAAGGTTAACACTCCATGCTAGCATATACCTTCCTCTTTTGCAAAGAATCTCAAAAAGACCCTAAACCACCAATGTACAATGCACAAGCATTTCAGAATACAAGAAATCCCTACAACCTAAGGAGTTAGGCTAAAGCACCTCTAACTGAATCGGCTCCGCCTAAATATGGGAAGGTCCTCCTAGACCCTGATGCAAGCAATAATATTCCACCACCTAAGGGCCCTCGAGTTGTGTACAACATTATTGAAATGAATAGAGGGCTAGCGGTATTCGACTTTATGATGTAACCAAGGAGATGGAGAATACTACCACCACTATGTCCCTCATGGATGTGTTGTTATATTGTCCCAAACAAAAAGAAATGCTCTTAAAGAAGTTGGAAGAATTGGATTCCCATACTAACGAATTCAAGATGGTCGAGATGGGAGATGTCATTGCAGCTTATCATCCAAACACCACAGAGAATCCTCTTTTCCTCCTCAATCTAAAAATTTGTGGCAAGAACCTGCATAATTTCTTGGTGGATTTTGGTGCTTTAAGGAATGTCATGCTATATTCCATATGTCAGAATTTGGGACTCAATTCTTCTCGTACTAATAGTAAGATAATCCAGCTTGACAACACAAAGGTCAACGTGATTATGGAATCGAAAGATGTCTACATACAGTTGTTTGTTGATCACAAACATTATGAATAATGATGAACAATAAATAACCAACATGTACTGAGAGGGGGAGGTGAATCAGTACGGACAAAAAATTCTCCGACAACTTAAACTGCAAAGACTGCACTAACTGGCAAATAGCATCACCAACCTACACTAAGACAATACCGGTAAAATACAGTAAGACTGTAAAAGACATAAATTGGTAACACTTAGAACTTCTAAAAACCTAATATCTCATCTTAACTTCACCCATATGCTTAAGCAAGTAATACATTAGAAGTACAATGACCATTAGATCAACATGCATTACCACTTAACAGAAAATACTAAATCATCACATGAAAAATCATCACACATAACACACTGATTTTTCACATGGAAACCCAACTGGGAAAAACCATGGTGGGGATGAATACCCACAAGTTGTTCTTGAACTCTTATGAAGTCTGCTCTGTTAGGAGCCTAGTCCGATTAAAGACTTTACAATAGGTTCTGCTAGGAACCGATTCTGCTAGAGATAACCTGATTAAGGGATGGCTAAATACCCGGTTAGAGGTTAAAACCCTGTTAAAGGTTACCTCGCAAGAGGATTTGAAGAACTCAATGATTTTGAGTCACCCTGTTAAAGGATTTACAAAAAGTCTGTTAAAGCTACCCGGTAAAGGGATTTTCCAACTGCTGAAATGGTTAGAAGTCAATAGGTAATACACTGATCTGATAACAACACTCAATGCCAAGGCAGATCCACTTTAGTTCCTTTACATCTACAATCACACTCTACAGATCTCTATTCACTTCTTTGGTTTGGCAAGAATCACCTCACATACATTCATTTGCCAACAACTTCAAATGAAAATCATCATCGACCTTATAGACAACAATTAGGTTGGTGGACAAAACCTAAAACCCTAAGCATCTGGGTTAACAATACAGTCGGTCCAATCCTGACCATTTAATCACATTACATAGGGTAAAATAATCTTGAACAAATCTCAAGACGTTCAGCATCCTCCATTCTTTACCTCTTCTGGAAGTTGATAACCCATCACGTGCTCTCCACTGTTTACTAAGATTTTGCACATTCCTGAGGTAGATAGAATCAATCTTCTCATGCAAGATCCTGAAGGAAATCCTTCACATGCACAAGGTTGACATGGCAACGTGATCTATTCTTCATTTCAATGCCAACTCATCACAGGATGTCATCGGTCGAATCACATAGACTTGGAATGCTTCAGCCGGAAACCCTGAAGCTGAGACTACCAACCGGTAGTCATATCAAGTGAAACCCAGATACAAAACTTTGCATATACCAGTTCACTTGCCAGTTTCCTTACTTCAACATACCGGTTCACACTTCATCATACCAGTTCACACTTCAGCATATTGACATCAATGACAACATACATTACCATCATGTCATCAAACTCTACACATATGCGAACAAAACATTTCCTGATGCATAGACATCTAGGTGGTTGATATTATTAAAGTTTATGGGATGTTGTTGAGAAGAGATTGGTCAAATATGTTGGATGGTTACTTCTCTACATGTTTTACCTACCTATGGCTTCCATGGAAAGGAGTCAGTAATCAAATTTAGATTGATAGTTAATCCAGGTTTAAGAAGATGATCATAAATTACGGGGCCACTAATGAAGTAGATTATCCTGAAGTAAACCTGGGTTTGTACAAAGTCAATGAAATTGTGACTTTAACTACAATGCCTACTGCTAATCCACCCCAAGTAGAAGAATCTGAACAACAGACAAGAATCGGTAAGTTCACTGTGAGGATGCAACAGGGAATCTGACTCTTGGGTGACAGTATTCATCTTGAAGACCTTTTGTTACCTAACTGGTGTAGGATCCACCATTAAGAGCACTCAGACTTGTATCATGTATCCCTTGCAAGAACGAAATTATGAAAATGATGGGATCTTAACCCACTAGTGACATAAATTATGATACCTCCCCAGAGGAGTGGGAAACTACAACGGTGTCAAATCTAGCAATTCATCCTATGGAATCTCACCCATCCTCAAGTAAGGAGGACAGTTCAGAAAAGGAGGTAACTACATTTGGTGATGTGTTGGCTCTATATGAAGCACCTCAGATGTTACATTCATCAAAAACACTCCCTCTAGCCCAACCACAATAAGAGACTACAACTCATCTTTCTATTTCAGCCAAGCCTAAGACAAATAAGAGCAATCCTAAAAATGACCTTCGGTTGTTGAAATTTGATGGCTCTAGGTCAAAGCAAGGTAGCGGCACAAGTGTTGAGCTTCCTAATCCCAAAGGTAGATAATTTCTCACTTCATATCACCTTCAGTTATCATGTACCAACAATGTTGCCACGTGTCGCATGGAAATCACGAATCCCTATCTAATCAAAGAATTCAAACAAATAGACAATGAAATAACGCAATTAAGAAATATGAATTATAAATTAATTCAATCAAAACTCCCTATTCCATGATCACATATAGCTTCCAATGCTCTTCCCTTCTCTGTGGTATGATGGCTCTTAGATATTGCACTGACAACCTGCAATTGACACAAAGATTCAAAGTTTGTGATTCAGAGTAATTGTCCAAGATTGAGGAGGCGTGGAAATAGAGATTGATTGAAAGTTGGAACAAATTGATCAAGAGGTGGAACTCAGGTGAGCTCACATGAAAATTGATAGTTGAACTATTGATTTAGAGGTGAAACATAATAGATTGAATAGATTAATTGAGTTAACTGATTGAGAAAAAGCTAACTGAAAGAAGAAAAAGAACGATTGGAGGAAAATTAAGAGGATGACAAAGAAAGCTTTATTTAGAAAAAGCTAACTAAAAGATGGAAATAGAGATTGAAGAGATAAATGATTTAATTAATTGATTGATTGAATTAATTAATTTAGCATGTGCTTGAACTTTAACTTAGATTTTCAATTGAATCTTTGCATGAGATTTATTCAAATATTGAATTTATTTTAAATTCAATTTTGTATTTGAATATATTTAGAACTTGACTTTGATTTTCAATTTGATTTTTGAAATCATGCACATGTATTTGAATTTAGAAGAAATTAGAAGAATTTGAAATTAAAAGAAGAATGAGATTAAATGAAATTAGAAGAATATGCTTTGAATCAGACACTATAAAAAATAATAATTATTAATATATTTAAGTGGTTTTATCCACTTTTATCAAAAAAAATTAAAATTAGAAGAATATGGAATTAAACGAAATTAGAATTTGGGGATTTCGAATTTGAATTAGAGGAAATAATTAGTTAATTAAATAATTTAAAGAAACTATTTAACTATTTTAGAAATGGAATTTAATTAAAATAATAAAGATTATTTAAAATGGGGAATTAATCACAATTAATTAAATAATAAATATTTAATCAACATTAGAAAATGGTGAAATGGTTAAATGATTAAATGATGAAAGAATATGAAATAGAAATAATTAGTAAGATGATGAGGAAATATGAAATTAGAAGAATATGATTAATTAGCTTAATTAAATAATTAAAAAATTATTTAATCAATTAGACGAATAATTAGTACATGATCAATGAGACATTTTTAGGTGTCTACACCAAAAATGAAGCCTTGGTAAGAGGATTACTACTTGCTCTCAAGAAAGGGCCTAGAGAAATAAAAGTGCAAGGTGACTTCTAACTTATCATAAAACAAGTAAGAAGTCAGTACGCCTATCATGATAGGAGGTTGGCTGCCTATCAAAACTGGGTATGGAGCCTCATTGAGGACTTAGACTCCTTCAATATCCATTTAGTGCCCCGCATTTAAAATTTCATAGTGGATGTATTAGTAGTAGCAACTAGCACTCTTGAACTAGTTAATGAATCACCGCTCAAAAGGTTCTTAATTGAATTAGTCTCGACTCCAACGGTACCTGACAATATCAAACATTTTCAAGTCTTTGAGGATGACAGGCACATCCTGGCTTTCCTTACAAACTCGAGAGGTTTTGAAGATCAGATTCTTGATGAAGATGATAGAGAAGACGTTTTAGAAGAAGTAGATAATGAAGGAATTATAAACCTCACCTTGAATATCATCCCCAAGGGAATGGTCACCCTTGAACGCCTCTTTGAATCTGAACCTAGAGTAAAAGAAAAGTTGACTACGGAGTCAAAAGCTGGGAAGTATGAACCTCACAATATTGGTCCTAAATGATAGGAGAAGATAGTGTTCATTGGTAAAGTATCTACTCAAGCTGAATGAGAAGAAATCATTAACATTTTAAAGGAATACATAGATGCCATAGCTTGGAGATATGAATATCTGAAGACTTTTGATACTTCCATCATCACGCACACGATTCCCATAAAACCCAATGTGAAACCTTTTAGGCAGAACAAAATCCTATTTAATCCTCTCATCGAAACCCTCATTTTTAAGGAAGTACAAAAGCTCCTCACTGCTAATATTATCTTCCCCATCAGGCACTCAACATGGGTTGCTAATTAGGTGCCTGTTAAGAAAAAGAATGGTGAAATCGGGTTGTGTGTGGATTTTTTGTAATTTAAATAAAGCCTCTGAGAAGGACAATTACCCACTATCCTCTCTTGACGAAGTCCTTCAAATTGTCAATGGATCATAGATGATGGCATTCCTGGATGGCTATTCAGGCTATAACTAGGTGTTGGTCAACTATGAGGATTGTTTAAAGATGACATTCACCACCAAGTGGGGGACTTTTTCATATCGGTGCATGCTGTTTGATTTGATAAATGTTGGAGCAACCTTTCAAAGGGAAATGGATGTAGCCTTCAAGGAACTAATTGGGAAGTGTATTATTATATATATGGATGAACACTATGTTTTCCAAGAAGTGTTAAGATCACCACAATCATCTCTGCAAAATATTTGAAAGGTGCCAAAAGTATGGGATTTCTCTTAATCCCAAGAAATGCATATTCAGGGTCTCTGAAGGAAATTTGTTGGGTCACGTGATATCTGAAAGAGGGATATAGATTGACCCTGATAAGGTAGAAGCATTGTTGAAACTTAAAATGTCAAGCAGTAAAAAGGAAATGCGGTCTTTCTTTGGGAAGATTAATTTTGTTCATAAATTCATCACCAGGTTCACAAAAATTGTCAAGCCTCTTAATGATATGATGAAGAAGGATGCATAAAATGAGTGGAGCCTAGAAGCCAAATATTCTTTTAACCATATCAAACAATAAATTGTAGAAGCACCTATTCTAACTAGCCCAGACTACTCTTTTTTGTTTTATATTTATTCTTTTACTTCCTTGCATGCATGCATCATTGTACTCACGCAAAGGAAAGAAGGAGATGAGAAACCAATTGCCTTCATGATCTCACCATTTAAGAACATTGAAGAAAGATATACAACACTAGAGAAACACGTGTTTTCCTTGGTGCATGTTGTCAAGAAATTTAGGCACTATATTCTTCGAAGCAAAGTGTATGTCATAGTGCTAGATCAAGCAATCAAGTCATTATTAATGCAAAGTGAGCTTGGAGTGCATAGAGTTAAATGGATGGCTATCCTCTAGGAATTTGATCTTGAGATGAAACCGATGAAGTTATTCAAGGATAGGGATTGTCCCAAGCACTCGCATCAAATGATCCCCATATCAAGTGTCAGCAATATACAGTGAATTGTTTCACTCAAGATCCTTGGTATATAGACTTGATTTACATCCTCCTCAACAATAGATGTCCTGAAGGATTAACCACTCCCCATAGGAGGGTGTTGAGGCTCAAAAGTTCTAATTACATGATCAAAGACTTTGTGCTTTACTACAGAAATTACGAAGGCATCCTTAAATGTCTGCACTGACAACAAGCTTAGAAGATGATCAAAGAATTTCATGGGAAATATGATATAGGTCATGGGTCTGCTGATGCAACATCTCATAAAATTATTAAGGCTAGTTACTACTAGCCCCCTATATTCAAAGATGTGCATCACCATGTTTGACATTGCCATACTTGTCAAACTACTGCCACTAGAGGAAGAAATCTAGTCATGCCTCTACAGCTAGTATATGAGGTCTGACCATTTGTTCAATGGGCCTTATATTTCATAGGAGTCATTAATCCTTATTCATCTACTAGACACAAGTTCATCCTCGCTGCTACAGATTATTGTACTAGGTGGGCAAAAGCAGAAGCTTGAAATAACTGCACTACAGAGACGATCATCAAATTCCTTGAAGACAAGATCGTCACAAAGTTTAGAATGCCATTTGCTTTGGTATGTGATAATGACCCTTATTTTACTTTCACACAATAAATGAAATAGTCTTATGAGTACAAGGTAAACCTTAATTTTTCTTCGTATTACTATCCACAAGGGAATGGGTTAGCCGAATCAACCAATAAGAACCTTCTCGATGTGCTTAAGAAATTATTGGACAAAACTCCCAAAGATTAGTACAACCAATTGAAATATGCTTTGTGGGATGATATAACTCATGTTAAAGTTTCCCTTGGTACATCCCCTTATTACCTAGTGTATGGTCAAGAACCTATTTTTCCTGTTAATCTCCAGATCCCAATACTCCAACTTATGAAAGATCTAAAAATTGAGGATTAGGTTGAAGTTTTCCTACTCAACTTATTGAAGTTGGATGAATAAAAGACTAGTTCCTTGCGGCACTTTTCCAAACACCAGGCTATGGTGAAATGATGGTTTGATAAGAGAGCCAAAATAAAAGCCTTTAGAATATCTAACTTGGTCTTTATATGGGACAAGTCTAGGGAGAAGAAGGGTGAGCACCACAAATTTAAGAGACAATGGATAGAACCTTATCAAATTGCTAAGATTCCAGGAGAAAACACCTTCAGACTAAGCACCTTGACTGGAGAGCATGTACCATTACCTGTGAATGGGCAGTTTCTCAAATATTACTTTGGATGATCTTTGTCGAGCCCTGCTCCTTGTACCATAGTATTTAGTTTCTTTCTTGTCATTTTGCTTTTGCTTGTTTCTTTTTATTGTTTGTTCTTGTTCTTTGTTGTTTGCCCTTTCTTTCATGTTGGGGAACTATTTCTTAGGATCATGCTGGATAGGGAGAGTGTTCTTTGCATCATTGTGCAACCTTTGGGAGACTTACTCTTAGCTCTTTATAACTTCATTACCTACACAAGTTTTGACATCTTTGCTATGTTCTTTAGGGCAAAGTATAACAACTCAATCATAATTGGAGCTCTAGGTGTTTTTGAAGTACAAGCCTATTTGAGCAGCTTATACCATCAACACATCTAATGTATGCCAAGAAACTTTAAAGGTATCTAAGAAATTCATATTCAAGTGAAAAATCCAAAATCTGGAAATCTCTCATTGTCCACCATGGTTCCCAACCTAGTCTAGAGCTTCATTGATAAAGAGTTGAGTAACTATAAAGAAAGATCCCCACAAGAGCATAAAAGAAATATTAGAAAGTCATTCCAAAAGAAAATATTAAGATCATCATCATGTGGGGAAAAAATTACATAAAAGCATAACTCAACTCATTTGGGTGTTTCAAGTATCTCCATCGAGGCTATAGATGCCTAGATGATAGTGGAGCAATATTTGATGGGGACTAGAGATAACTCTATAGGGGCTATAGACGTCTGGTTGGCAGCAAAGCTATACCCAGGATACATTGCATGAGAATTATGCAATGATTTGACTCATGTAGCTTGCTTATGAATTTCTTGATTTACCTTTAGGGTCAACAAGGTGGGGTAATTAATCACTGCACACACTTACAAGCTACTTGAATATGACCTTTCTCCATCTTCATCTCTAGCTTAGTAAAGGTTGAACTTTTATGCTTCATCTTGAACACAGGTAGTTTTGGAAGTCAAAGCTAATCGTAGATTCTGAAGTTCTAAAATGCCTTGAGTCATTTTTCCCAGAAAGTCACCATTTGTTATGCCCTGCATACTCACCCCCTCCACTTCATCCTTTGAAATGTAGGTCCCCTTTTGTTTCTTCCTATTTTCTCTTATTTTTCTTTCCTTTTCCTCTTTTTGTTTTGCCTCTCTGAATTTTTGGGTTCCTGAAACCTCAGAGTCCTTTTCTTTTGTTCACACTCCAAAACCCCAAGTTTTTCAACATTTTGAAGTGTGTTTCTGGTCCTTTTTCCATTATTCTGCTTCAAGATTTCAGATTTCTAAAACCTTGAAGTCTTCTTTGTTTCCTTTTGGAGACTTTGGGACTCTGGATCTCCTAAATCTTAAGGTTTCATCTTCACTTATTTGCATCGATTTCAGAATTTCAGAGTTTTGGAGTCCCAAAATCGTTTTGCTTGCTTTTGTTTTGTTCTAAGATTCTGGAATTCCGAAATCCCAGTTCATTGTTTTGTTCGATTCTTCTCTGGAGTTCCAAAACTCCAAAGTTCCACAACTCTGTAATTCCAAAGTCACTTGTTTAGTGACCCTAGGACTCTGGAATCCTAGAAACCAAGAGCATCTTTCAATTTCCGTGCTTAAGGAAGGTAATAAATAGCCTTTCAAGGGGAATTTAGGCTCATTTGTGCACTTCATCTTTCCAACTCTACTTGCTTCCTAGCAATTATTTCCTCTTTCAACGCATTGTGTCTCTATTCTTCCTCTTGTATAGGTTGGTATTCTTCCTATCTTTGTTTGGTTTTCTTGTTTTCTTTTCTTTTCGTGTGTTCATGTGTGTGTTTTAGTAGTTTAGGGATCCTCTTTTTTTTCGTAATAAGTTATCTTTTAATCGACAGTTAGGGTTTTGGATTTTCCTTCATTATGGGATCTAGGGTTTCTAAAATCTTGGAATCCCCTTTTTGGCTTACTCTTAACTCTGAAACCCTAGGTTTTTGGGATTCCAAAGTTCCTTTTCATGTCCACCTCCTAACTTTGGAACCCCGGGTTCCTGGGATTCTGAAGCTCATTGTCGTATTTTGCCTCTTTGAACTTCAGAGCTTTGAGTTACCAGAGTTCCGAAGTAGGTTCCGCATGACTTTTTCATGACTCTAAAACTTCATAACCCCAAAAATCCAAAGTCACCCCATCTGCTGCCTTGTTCACTTTAGGACTCCGGGGTTCCATAACCCCGAAGCCATGGTCTTTCCTACCAAATTTAGCCTGGAGTTCTGGAACTCAAGAACCCTGAGATAGGTCTCTTTTATTAATTTTTCAAGCTCTAGGATGTCAGAACCCTGAGATCCTAAAACCATGTAGAAGGGCTTCTTATGACCCTAGAACCCCGAGATTCTGAAGTCTTTTATTTTTAATCAATCTCTTATGGTATTGATCGTACATATTCTCTTGTGCAGATTAAGCTAATCTTATGGAAGCATTAGCTAACCCTAAGAAGAAGACCAAAAGTGAAATTAAGCTCGAAAATAACCCACCTATAATGAAGTACTAGTACCAGAGCCAAACCTTGGTGTCTAAGTTCAAGAATGAGGTGCAATGGGTTACAGATATAGAGATTGGACACATTGAGATAAATGATATCAAGAAAGAGTGGGCTCACCCAAACCTCAATGCCCCATATAGGAGAATCAAGGGATCTAGGTTGGTTGAAGCTACCATATTCCCTCAATCCATGCAATCAACAGAATTGATCCTTTCCATAACTTGATATTTAAGGATACCCAAAAGTGCGAGGACACTAAAGGAAATGCAGTGGTTGACCTCTCACCAGAAATGCTTTCCATGACCTTTGGTATCCCTCAGTTCAAGAAAGTCCGCAGACCACTGAAGAAGAAGTGGATGGGATATTCAATTAGAATGTTACAGATAATAGATGCCACATAAATAAAGCCTAGCTGGATGAACCTAGGATATCAGGGTTGAAGGCTACTGAGAATATTTTGAGAGAAGATTTTAAGGATGTGCCAATGGATTTGATTATCATGCTCAGTCATTCCTTTAGCAAGCTGGATTGCATACACTTGCATCTATGGATGTTCCATTACATTCATACCATCTTAATAGGCAAAGATTATTTTGATTGCACGTAGATAATTTTAGATAACATACATGAGAAAATGTGTACAGTATTAGAAACAAAGAAGTTATTCATGACTTCTTATGTGATCTCGATGGTGGAAAGGAGAGATAGGTACCTAGGGTTAAATAAAAGTGGCAAATAAGGATAGGAACCTAGACAGAAGAGAGTGTGGGAACATTATACTCATTTTCCCATCCAGCAAGCTAAGTTCCATTTTAAGAGAATTAATGATGCCTTCATTTATGCAATAATTTGCAGGCTGATAGGTGATGTTGGATATTGCATCTCTCTTGAAGCTATAAAAATGGTACAAGAATGGGGTACATGGTTTCTCCAAAACCAAAGCTCCACTTACATCTAAGTGAGCACATTTACAAGAAAACCCTCACTCCTCCAATGATAGTGTATCAATTGGATCATCATCCTCAAATATGCAAGGTAGGTCATCATGATTCAATCTCTTCTGATCCTCAAGCATAATATTGGGGTCAGATTCCCAATCATTCTCAATCACTACACTTGCCAAAATATACAAGCAACCAAATCAAATGATGTCGGTATCATACTTAGGTCATCTACCAGCCTTGGAGGATTTATGGGCGAGTATGCAAAATAGTTTTGAAGCTAGAGAAAGAGGATACTGCAAGTTGAGAGTTCCTCAAATTAGGAACTTTCAGGTCGAGACAAATATTCCTAATGACCTCAAGGTTGATGATGAATTACATGATCCAATCTATAAGGAAACCATGGTTGAAAAGAAGCCTCTTTCTCCAATCAGATGGTCAAAATAGGAGAAATTTGATATTGATATAGTGACTAAAAAGGTAGTTTAAAGAACACTACAATGGTTGAACCTTAGGATTTGCCCCAGTGCCTCTAAGGAAAATAAGAAAGGAAAAGCTACGAGAAATCCTCAATCAAAAACTACCAAGGAGTATGTGAGAGGAACCGAATTGGAATCAAGAAAGAATACTCCTACAAATCAAGAGGTTGTCACCCCCACCATTGACAAGGGAGAGGATGAAACAACTTGATACAAAGATGAAGGAGTCTCAACTCCTTAAGATAGCAGTCGAGAATGGAATAACAACCAGGTTGCAAGTAGTGCCACAAGCCTCAATCGCACCTATTTTGTTAGCAATTGGTATTATTCCAGGAGAGGGAATGTCACAAGTGCAAGACACTGATCAACATAGTCCTCCTACTCAAGCTATGACATCAAGTGCTACACCATCTCACCTCTCTCATGAGAAAGTTACGATTCACAACGTGGAGTCTAATTCTGATAAAAATAATGAGCCAGTCTCCATGATGGCCAGTAAAAGAAGAGGTAGTTGTGTGTAGAAGCATGTGCCTTCAACTACATGGCATAAACAGGTTAATCAAACGTTAGTCGAAGGACCTAAGGACCAAACAACAGAGTTGTCCCAAACTTAAACATATGAAGTTCAAATTGAAACTATGGATGTGGATGAGCAAGATGAGTGGATGGTGCTTACTCCTCAAGACCAAGAGTTGCTCCTTAAGCAGTTAGAAGGAGACAAGCAGAAACAATAAGATGAAATGGACAAAAAGGATTTTGAGAAAGAGGTAGGCGAGAAATAAGGAGTTTTCTAAGCAACAACAAGAAAGCTATGCATAGGTGCTTCAAGCCAACCTATCTCAACAAATCTATCAGCCTCCTTTACAACATGAAGATCTCATATTGCAACTATCGTGTGTGTGAAGTAGGGTACCTATAGCTGCAACACAAACACTCAATAGATCATTACAAGCATGGTTAGAAAATTAAAAGCAAATGAAAGATAAACCATGACAAAGCGACCTATCACCTCCTAAGAGATGCGAGTGTGGATTTTCTCTCACATCTGGATAAGCAATCCCAGTGACTTGACTACACCTAGATGGAGGATTTGAAATGGTGATGATATGCAAGCTAGATGAGATTAATTATGCTAGATTAATCCAAGAGGATAATTAAGCTAATCATATGCATGATTAAGCTATGATGATGATGCAATTAAGATAGAAAAGAGATTGATTAAGCTACATGATTCAACAAATATGCTAGAAAATGATCAAATTAAACTAGATCTAAGATGCAATTTCCTATAATAATAATGCTCAAATGATATGCTAGAATGGATATACCTATAGTAACAAAGCCTAAATTGATATGAGATGGGATCCTTTGTGCTCCAAAATGGGGGATATTTATAGGATTTCCAAGGCCAAGAGTGAGGTGGCAGGAATCAATGGTCAAGATTGAGTCTAAAGATATCAAGGGTGAAATTGTAGGAGGTTGGAGAAAAGGTTGGAGGGAGGGACACTTGTCATCTCTATGGTGACAAGTGTAAAGGATCCTTGCTCATAAGAGGGCAAGTATCCAAGACAGGAGACATGTGGCCAAAGTGCCATGTGTCTCAAGGGGAGAATTGTTGGTGTAAATTATTAATCATCTTGGATATTACTACACCTTACTTAACTTTACTTAGGTGCATGCGTTTAATAGTAGTTTGGGTATGTGAGACTTAGGGAAGTGTGCACATAGGGATATAGCTTGTAGGAGAATTTCCACCTTTTGTGGTGTTGATCTTATCTTGTTGTTACATTCCACCTCATGTGGAATATTTTATTGTTTCTCCTACCTACCACACCTATTTCCTACCTACCCTTATTTCTTATGGAGCCACATGTCATGTTTGTGTGATCACATATCCATATAGCCTTGCCTATATAAGAAGGATCATATACATTGTTTGTATGGGAAATCAGTCATTGAACATCTTGTAATGATCCAGTTGATCATATTTTGTATCTTGATAGAATACAGTTTATTCCTATCATCTATTTTGTCTCTCTTATTTGTGCTTTCCATTGCCTCTTGATCTTGGAAAAATCTCACATGGTATCAGAGTTGGTCCCATTCTCACATGGTATCAGAGCCATTAGAGTGTCATTGGTTTTTCAATTGAGAGAAATTTGATGCTATTTGGGGTTGTATATTTTTGAGCTTTCTATTGCAGGTTAGTATTGAAGCTTGATGGGTCAAATCTGAGGTCACCATTGGATTGAGAAGGTCAAAGAAAGTCAGTTTTTCCTTTTGTTTCATCCAAATCAAACTACGGAGGCCAAATCTAAAGGCATTTGAAGTTTGAAGTTGTGGCGGAAATTTTCCATAAATTATAATTTTGTAGACAATTTTCAAATAGTGATATCTCACTTATCCAGACTCCTTTTTTTGAGATGTTTTTTTTTGGGGGGGGGGGGGTAGAATTTCGTGATCTATATAGTGGTGTAGGATTTTTCTGATTTTCGGATACAGGTTTTTCGAAAATCGTGAAATCTTGATTTTTACAACTTTGGAGGCTTCGTTTGCGCTCATATGGACTCCTTTTCAGGTGTCACCTTTTTAGTGCATAATTTTTTTGTCTACTTTCATAGTCTACCATTAGTTTGCATTGATTGTGAGTAGAAATTGTAATTTCAGTATTTGGCCATTTTTTTTCTATTTGGTACTTATATTTTGCTTGGATCTCAGTTTACATCACTAGCAATATTTGTTGAAGTCTCTTATATCTCATTTTGAGAATTTGTAATCATTGAAATTAGAAGTCCACTTTGCCATTATTTGCATGTGCCAACATGATCTTTTTATGGGGGTTCAGTTGTTCATTTATATCTCTTGGTGAAATTCCATTTGGATGCATCTTCATCTGCATTATTCTATAGGGCTTCTTTGTTGGTGGCATCATTCTCATGTTTCCATATTTGAATATTTAATCATGATGTATGCTCTTTCTTGAGAAATGTTGTACTCGCACTATCATAAAGTGCCACACCTCTTTGTATCTTGTCATTGTTGACTATTTGATGTAATCCTCTTGTACATGTAGATTAGGAATATCTCATGAGACTTGGTGCATGGCTCCAGTTGAGACTTAGATTGTACACATTTGTGCATGGATCCCATGAGACTTGGATTGTACCAATATTTATGCCATTTATGAGTATCCAGATGATTCTCAAAGCAGGTTGTCTCCATGCCCGATCTTCATTTTTGTTACAGCTAGTGATTCATTATCATCGACATTAGTACTTGGTTTTGTCACACTTTGACATTATTGGTGCAGCATTGGCTCTCTTTCTTCCTTATGGGGAGGTATTTTGGTCATCATCATTGGACCAACTAATGCAGGAGATTCGACATTGAGGGAGGGCTTCATGGTCTTTCTTCTCTCTTATGGGGGGGATATTTTTTGTTCTTCTCATTCATCATTGAGAGCATTATGTGCTTTCATCATCTCTCTTTCAGGGGAGGGTTTTTTCCCATTGGGTTTTTCTCTCTTTCTCCATTTATGGGAGATTGCATTTGCATTTGTACATGGGTACCTAACATGGCCTCATAGTTGGGACCCATCATACATTGCTTAGTTGCATTGTAGACTTTAGTGCATTCCCCTAAGTTGCACTTAAGGGGGGGTGTTGGTGTAAATAATTATTCATCTTGGATATTATTACACCTTACTTAAGTTTACTTAGGTACATGCATTTAATAGTAGTTTGAGTATGAGACACTTGGGTGTTTGTGCCACATTGGGATAGTGTGTGTAGGAGAATTTCCACCTTTTATGGTGTTGATCTTATCTTGTTGTTACATTCCACCTCATGTGGAATATTTTATTGTTTCTCCTACCTACCACACCTATTTCCTACCTACCCTTGTTTCTTATTGAGCCACATGTCATGTTTGTGTGCTCACATATCCATATAGCCTTGCTTATGTAAGCAGGATCATCTACATTGTTTGTACAGACAATCAATCATTGAACATCTTGTAATGATCCAATTGATCATTATTGCATCTTGATAGAATACAGTTTATTCCTATCATCTATTTTGTCTCTCTTATTTGTGCTTTCTATTGCCTCTTGATCTTGGCAAAATCTCACAAGAATATCTACACCATAGGAGGTTAGGATACAGAGGTTAGGATGTGCAAGATAGGATAGGGTTAGTTAAACCCAAGGTTAGGTGGAATGGCTTAGGTTAGAGGGATGGTTAGGTTAGGTGGTTAGAAGTTAGGAGACATGTGGGTAATTTGAATTTAAAAATTCAAATAATAGGAAAAGGCTAATTAACTTTCAACAACTCATAAAATTGATTTGTTTTAATTAATTAAGGGATTAGAAGAAACGAATTAAATGGGGGGAGGATTAATTAATTTGAATTAATTAATCAAAGGGGGCTATTGAAATGAACCTATTAAATAAATCCTTAGATTTATTAATAAGTATATGAATGGGAGAATTTAATCAAATTTCTAATGAATTCAATTAAATTAGGAAGGGGGATTAATTAAATAATTGCTTATTCAATTAATTATCTTCAGTCCATTTTTAGGTGTACACAGCAACAACCGCATGAGCAACCTCAGGATGAGGAAAATAAGAAGATTAAGGATGGGAACAAAAAATAGAATCACATATGGTTACTGCTGAAGTGATAACCCAAGGTGAAGAACAAGATGATAGTATGCCACACTGGTTGGATTTCAATTTCCTAAAGAAGAAAAAGATTGTTCTTGAGTATCACCCTACAAGATGCAATAATTGAGTCTCCATTAAGGGTCAAAAGGGCTAAAACTCTACATCATCTCTCAAGGAGTGATTTAGGTGATGTCATAGCTAGTTTTTATGTCCCCATGAAAGAAGAGAAAGAACGTACCCAAGCTTCCCCAAAATACCATATTTCACAAGTCAATCTAGGTAAGCAGACCAAATGGAGAGAGATAGCCTCCCTTGATGTTGTTACTTCTATGATAAAAACACAGATAGAAAAGGAGCATAGGTATAAAAAGGAGATCAAGGCACAATTGCAACAATACATGCAACTCCTCATTGAGATGTCAAAACTATTGGACTCAAGATCCGATGATACTCTTCCTTCCACTTCATCGCTCCAACAAGAAGAGGTTAAAGCATTATTTGAAATGAGGAAGGTTGTATCAACCCTTAACACCTAGATCGGGGATCAACTCAGCAAGGTGAGGATGTTTTTTCTAAGACACCATGGAAATATATGAAGACGCCCACCTCCTCGAGAATAGTCTCACCTTTCGTTCCAAATAGTGGGAGGCCCAGTCCAATAAATTCTCAAGGGTGGTCAAGTTTCTTACAAAGATCAAAAGATTGGATGAAGAGGTTATAAAAGAAGAAGACTTGTTAGGGGATGAGGATTCCAACAACTTGCAAAATTGTATTGATATCTCGGAGTTGAAAGTAGATATGATAGATCAATGCAGGGCAAAAGCACTCAAAGAGCATTAGTCTTTCTTGGATCTCCTGGAGCGCTACAAATAATATATAATGGAATTGTTGAGAAAATATGGTACAAATCTAATGCAATCCAAAGCACTTAACTATGAGATGGTCCTCAAGTAGTGGGAAGTGTATACTTTTGAATACTTCTCTTCAACTATTGAGTTTGATGTCACGATCATGGGCATGTACATGCATTTGATCCTTAAATCCTACCAAGCAATGCAGGTGATTGACAGATTGGTCGGCAAGGCAGATTAATTGAAAGAAGCCTTGAGGGTCGCCAGATTTTGGATTGAGTACTTATCGGACCCACTAGGTGCTTCCATAGACTGCTTCATAGGAAGCTACCGTCACTACAGGAAGAACAAGAAGCAAACTAGTAGTTAATATAGGATGCACACTCATGAAGGCACCACCTTGATGATGACTGCAGTTGGGAGGAGGAACTAAGAGGACACCTCTCATGCATACCACCACACCTAAAAGATGACTAATTGTTGATACTTGTGTAGTGATAGTTAAGTGGAGTTCCAAAGGCAGTGACTTACATGTCGACTACAGCTCCCACCATTTTGTAACTAGGTTCTAGGCATGTTTTAATCCTAAGAAATAGGAGGTATGACACTATAAATGTTATGATTTAGGCCATTTGAAGGGTCCAAAAATTGAAGATCAAAGGCCCTAGTTTAAGATTTTACTTGCAATTATTTCATTTTCAGCATTTTAGTTTCAAGCTTTGTTAAACTCTTTCAGTACCAGTGCTAACTAGTACCATTCTTTTCATAAATAATTAATGTAAGCTTCTCTTGTGGATCACATGTTCCATTATTTATGTTGAATTGAGTTAGTATTATGTAATATGATATCTTCTCTCATTTTGGATAGCATGAATGTTCTAAATATTGTGAGTTTCATTGTATACGTGTCAAGTTGTTTAACTAGCTCCGCCTACATGTGACATCATAGACCTCATATGTGGATGGAAGTTATGTATGTTTCTATTTGATTTGTTATTGATAATATCTGATTATTGGAAGTATTGTCATTGATTTAACAAGTTTGTATGGTTATTTTTGTTCCCTCTTACCCTAAAATATTTTGTATTTTATTTCTTAGAGATCCATGTGAGTGTCTTCTGTAAACATCAATACCGCCTCGATTGAACAAGTCATATGAACCCTGACTTACCCAAGCATTATTGTGACCCAACAAACCAGACCTTCAGGAGCATGAATTTTGTAGTCCTAGCTCTTTTCACTAGAGGCTCCACATTCACGAAGCCTGTATGTAGGTGAGTATAAAAGGCCCATCAACAAACTGATTGTGGCATTAATGACAAACACTAGATAGGTGTTGACATCAATTACAACACAACACAACTCAAGTTTCTAACATTCATGGCATATCCACAAGGGCTTCACTGGCTAGGCAATATTATATCACGTGTGATCATATTGGGGGGGTTTAATATCCCAGAAATGAGGGTACAATATATTGCCTATCGGTGTGATGACTACTAATTTTACATTAAACACTAATAGCCTTATGGGAAATCCAGTGATGGGGGACTTTTGTGCAAATTTCACTAAATAACCTACGGGTTTGAGAAGCAGTCTCTTCATACAATTGGTGGAGAAAAGGGGAAGAAAAAAACTTAAAATCTACACTAATTAGGCGATGCGCCAGAATGTTTTTAGAACATTTGCAGCACAGAAAACCCAAGTAATTGCAGTTTTAAGGCCCATTCAACAATCTAAATTTCTAATACGATTTCAGAAGATGATCAAACAAGGCTCATTCAACATAATATGATGTACACCATTCATCTAACAAATAACAAGTTTAACAACATAGTTTAATCCACAAAGTCTCACAACATATAACATAGAAGTTACTGAATTTGAAAATAGCACATAAGTTAATCTATTAAGCTTCAAACAAAAACAACCATAAAGGCCATAGGCACAGTCTGATATGTTTATCATCTACAAAACATAATTAACATAAAGGCTTCCTTACAAATCCAAAGTATAATAATTTTTCTCAAAATTTTGAACCTCAAAAACGACAGAAAGAAGGCCCATAAATAAATAGCAAGAAAGCACAAGAAAAATCCTAACAACCACTCCCTATTAGGAATCCCCTTGTCTGTCGTCCATAGAGACGCATGCAATAAAAAAGGCAAAAATGACCTTTTGATGTCGTTATTCTAATTGCATCATGGCAACCTCTGCATCTGCCAAAACAAGAAAACCGCAATGCCAACAACATTCTTGTTCATGAATCATCAAAGGGACATGTGGCAACTCGGAGGAGACCCAAAGTTGAACGCAAAAGTGGGAACCAGGACATGAAGCAAGGAGATGCCAAGTGTCACTGCCAGCACACAGATAATGGTGGGGCCCGAAGAATGTACGTTGAGGAAGAACCTGTGCCACATGGCAGCTCTGAGCTTTCTCAACCACAAGGTGAGAAAGGCGAGTCACTTAAAGCAACGTTGTGACACCACATGGCATGCGCAAACAAATGAGAGAGAAGGTCGAAGAGAAAAATGGGAATGCTAAAGACTTAACCAAAATGTCGCTTGCATAATTTCAAAAGAATATTAACATTTCTTGGCAATTAAATGGGGAATTCTGCCTGTGGAATGTCAGGACCCAAAATTGTTGGTTTAGAGACCAAACTTTAAGCTTGAATTGGGAAAAGCAGATCAAAGACCTGCTACAATGGAATCCAATCATCTTCAGAGGGCAACACCTAAGCTTCCAGGATCTAGCAACTTTGGTCCAAACAATTATCTTCATCAAATGGCAAGCTTGCTGGTTCTTCATGGACCATCTTTAGAAGTCCGTAGAGTTGAGCCAAGGGATGTAAAAGCTTCTCAATTTACTCTACTGAAATAGGACTATTGAGGCATTCTAGGAAAGTTCAATCTTATTGCATCTTCTCAATTTGGCTCACAAATTTCTCAATACCCAAAACAGAGTCATCTACAGCAAAAGACAGAGGCAGGCCAAGTTTAACAAATCTCTCCACACACCGCTTGATATCTGCAACTGAAATCCTCAAGGAATTAAGTGTTGTCGACGCTTGCATGGCTACCTTGTGATGATTGATAAAAATATTGGCCCTTGTGATCAATTGGTTACGATCTGCAACTCCTTCTATCATCAAATCTTCATCAAAAGGATCATATAGTCACTGAATCAACCTTTGGGCTATGGGGAGCTTAAGACCAATTTGTCACAACCCTCCTTTATCACCTTTGGATTAAAATACAAACTCTATTATATTTCTTTTGGCTAAACTATTGAATGAATATTATAAAGGAATAAAAATAATAAATCACACACACACATGGAAAATATACTTTTTTTTAATTGTTTATTTAAATTTCCTCACCCAAATTATGGCACATGTTGTAGGAAGAATAAGAAGCTTCTAGAGGCTTCTCCACCACCTTGCATGTAACTCCTCCCACTAAGTCTAATCAATTTGCATGAAGGCCAAATTGGGAGAGAATCTCTATTTTTTTATTAAAAAATTAGGTAGTGGAATTTGGAGTTTTTTTCTTATAAAAGATGTACAAGTTTTCAAAAAGGGGGGTTGGTAATTCCATAAAAGAAATTCTTCAAAAAAAATTCTCTTGTAGTCATATTTTCATTTTTCAGCTAAGATTTTTGCTTTAGAGGACTTCTCTTCAAGTTTGAAGGATCAAGGGAGATCCATAGAGGATTCTACACCATTTTCAAGCACCCAGGTTCTTTCAAATTTAGTTTTTTTTTCATGCATCTTATTCTTGCTGCAAATTAGAGTAGATTAAATTGTTTAAGAAATTAGAATCATTTGTTTCAAATTTTGATGAGAAATAGATTCATTTATTTTCAGATTCTTGATAAGAATTAGATCCATTAGTTTCAATTTTTTGATAAGAAGTAGATTAAATTGTTTAAGAAATTAGAATCATTTGTTTCAAATTTTGATGAGAAATAGATTCATTTATTTTCAGATTCTGGATAAGAATTAGATCCATTAGTTTCAAATTTTTGATAAGAAGTAGATTAAATTGTTTAAGAAATTAGAATCATTTGTTTCAAATTTTGATGAGAATTAGATTCATTATTTTCAGATTCTTAATAGGAATTAGATCCATTAGTTTCAAATTTTGATAAGTATTAGATCCATTGTTTAAGAAGTTAGATCCATATATTTCAAATTCTTGATAGGAATTAGATTAAATCGTTTAAAATTTCTTATTAAGTTTTAGATTGATTCTTGCTGAAGAACTAAAATCAGAAGTATCTTTATCTCCTTTCTCCAGAATCATTTCTCTAGTTATTGATTTAAAATCTGAAATGTATATTTGAAGAGATCTCACTGTGATCATTCTCTCTGTGATTTCTCATTTTCTGGTTATCTAAATCCTCTGTAAAAATATAATTAACATTTCTTCTCTATGAAAAATTTTCTCTATGTGTACAAATAAATTTATCTCTCTTCTCTGTGAATAAATCTCCCTGTGTAAAGAACAAAGGAATAAATAATCCCTCTCTGGTTAATTCTCTATTGTATGTTGTTCCTGGAACTTAATCTGTATTCTCTCTAACATTAATATTTTTTTTTACATACCTGTTATCTATTCTTCTTTGTGTGAATTTCAATAATCTGGAAATGTAATTCTCTTGCATATAAAAATGCACATATATATATATATATAAAGCATAAAAATTTATTTCAAACTTTAAACCATTGTAACGCACGGCATTCAAAAATTGCCATGAGACGGCTAGCGGAAGGCATGCACGCACAGTATTTAATACAACCGCCGCAAGTATTTATTGAAACCGCGGGGTTAATGGTACCCCCACTACCCTGCGGTCACCGTAAGTGGCCACAGGGGAGTGGAGGGGACCATGCGGCCCCCTCATTCCCTACGGGCCTGCGCATGCAGGACCACAGGGGATGATGGGACCCGTGGTCCCCACCTCCCCCTAATTACTACATTTAAACAATACACTTGTTAATGATTAATTTCGATGACATTTTAAAATCATTTTTAATTAAAAATTTAAGTTACTTTTTTTGTATCGTTTCAAATTAAATTTAAGTTAATTTTTTTTTTTTTTTATATAATTGGTTAATCAAATTTATTTTTAAAAAAAATTACCAAAAGATGGAAATCAAATTATTGTTTCAATTCCTTTAGGGAATTATTGGATTTTTATTTGATCAATGATTTTGATTTACTTAAAAACAAATAAGTCTTATTATTTCAATTTGATCCAAAATTTCAAAAAGTATAAGCTAATCACTCATGGGGAATTTGTAACACTATAATTAATTAGTCTCGCGATAAGAGAAAACATTTATGTATTTTGTATGTTAATGATGTTACTTTTGCATTGCATTTATATTATTTCGCATTCCTTATCTTCATGCAATTACCATAAGTTGACAAATTATCATTACCATGCCAATACATGTATTAATTCATTTAATTGTAGAATAATGATATTTCTCTTTTCAAATAGTAATTAAAGTTTAAATTATGTACATCCATTTCATAATTATATTTCAAGCATGATGTTCATAAGCTCTTAGTTTAGAAACTAAACAAAGGAAGTTGGAAAACCAAAACTAGCAGTGTTCGGTATATACGGTGCCTCTGGGTCATGCTTACGGGTAATGTCGTCGTGTTGAACTACTGCACTTAACCCCTAATAAAGCTTCATTAACGACGTATGTGGCATTGTCCCTATAAATCGTCGGGGAGTAATAAGGGACACTTGGAAGTTAAAATCCAAGGGGCGGGTAATCCCCCTTGGATCGATAATTTAATAAGATAACTTTTAAATGATTTTCACATCCGTTGAGATAAACCATAGTAAACCCCTTTTAGGGATGGTCAAGTTAAATGCTCTCATGAAATTGATTTCTTTTTATCTTGAAGGAATATTGGTGATTTGCAATTGGGTGACGCTCATGATAAGAATTAGGATCTAGTTATTTTAGGCCACAAGCAATAGGCCATCTTGAGCCTTCGCTTAAGCGCTACCATCGTGGGTAGCAACTGTAGAGAAACTGTCTGGGACACTGACCCTAGAAAGGGTTGCATACCCACAAATCAGTTTACATCAAACCATAGAATAGAAAATAGAACTACATACTTTACGCCTTGATCCCATGCCGAAGCGGGTATGTAGGCAGTCTTGGGACGGAGTTGTCCCTCGTACGCAGGCATTCGTGGGTGGGGTCTAGGCTTGGTTGAGTAAGAATCCTAATTGAAAGATAAGATAATTAAATTGAAAAAGAAATTCAATGCATACTCGGAAGGAATCCCGTATGGATTCGCTTGACTTCCTGAGGCTTTAAGCCAAATTCTGAGGCGGAATTCAAGCTTGTATTATTTTAATTACTCCTAAGGATGGCGACCTCAGTGCACTCTTGTTAGAAGAGTGTAGTACTTAGTGAGTGGCTCAGGACTTGAATGGTCCCGATGAGTCTAAGTCTCTGGCCAGAGCATCTCCTATCCCATTTGGATAGATGTCTACCCCGTATGGGTAGATGCCTATCCCGTTTGGATAGATGCCTACCCCGTATGGGTAGATGCCTATCCCGTATTGGATAGATGGAATCTTATGTTCCGTATGGACAATTTCCTAACCCGTATGGTTAGATGCTCATCCCAGATGGATGAATGCCTAATCCTAAATGGATGGATGCCCAAAGTATGCAATTGAATAAAACATAATGATTACATTAAGCAAAAAAAAAAGAATACTCAATTTTGTTGACCAATTTTGGTGGGTTATTACACAATTAAGAGTGTAACTTTGTTAATGGGAATGCCCGCTTCAGCACAAAGAGACTGTGCTTCACCTAGGAACCTCAGCATGGGCTGCAATGAAGGGTAATACTACTTAATCTTTTCCCAATGAGAAACATATAATTCTTCCACAATCGGCGAGAGATCTTGAGGAACTTCCAAATGGGGGGGAAGCTGAGATAAGCATGTGATTTCATCGTCCTTCACTCTTATCTCATTTTGTAGATCTTTATTTTTTCATGTTCACAAGTGACTTGATGCTCCAAAGCAAGGATCTTGGTTCCTCTATCCTGAAAAGCTTCCTGAAGCCATGCTATACAATCTTTCTCTTGCTGTAATAATCCCCTTGCATTCTAGAGTTCCTTCTTAGTATGCTCTAGGTTACTCTGCATTTCGCACGTGGTTGTTTCAAACTTCTCTTTTTCCTCAAAAGGAGTGACCTGCGCATTGCTCAAATATTGAGCGTATTATTCTTTTAGGCAAACCTCTTCCCACAACTGAGCATGAATTTGGGTAGCATCTCTAGAAGCTTCTTTCAGTTGTTGCACCCCTTGTTCTTTCTCTTGCAATTCCTTCAGTGCTACATTCATTGTCGCTTCTTTCCCCTTCAACTGGGAACTCGCGTTATTCAGGGTAGCTTGCAACTTCTCCTTTTTAGAATTGGCTTGAGTTAACAGGCCCTGCAAACGGTTGATTTCAGCACTCCTAGCTTTGTCCTCCTTCCTTTGGCAGTCCAAGGATTCTCTTAGGTGAATGAGATCTTCTTGCATCTTGTCTAGATGACGGCTCTTCTTGATGAAATCTGAAGACGCGATCTTGAAATTTTCTTCAATCATTTCCAGTTTATCCATTGTAGTAGCGTTCGTGAGATCAACCCTGACAACATGCAGGGAGTAATCATATGGCTTCATTTGGGCCTCTGATTTGTTGACCTTTGGGAACACAGTTGCAAAGAAGAGACTATCATTCTCCTCACTGAAATGTGTCTATACATGTGGTTAGGTTGGCCTTAGTCCATCCTTCTCCTTCCTCTTGTGATCCCGATTAAGATGCATAGTCTTAGAGTAAGTGACTTGTTGATAATAAGTATTCGAGGCTGAAATAACTTGACCCGCAAACGCTGAACCAGGAGGGACGACAAAGGGAAAAGATGAAATGGGACCACCAAAGCTGGTTTGAATGGGATGCGCTAGTGTGGTTGGGGAGAACAACGGTATAAAGCGAAGGGATCCTAAAAAAAGCTAGATCAACGAATGTTGCACTGACATTTGGGGGAGGAGTGGACTCTCAAAAACCAAGCATACATGAAACAAGGGTTTTAGCAAAAATCTATGGGAAGAACATTGTAGGGAAAAGGACATCAGGGGCAGGGAGCAAAGAATCGGCCTGCAATGATACAACATGAGGTTCAACTGACATTCTGGTGGGTGCTAATATAAGAGCAGTAGGGACTTGAATAGATATACCTACAACTTGGGGCACTAAGGAAACCAAAGATTGAGAAGAGAGAAAGGGAAGAGTAGGGCATACCTGAACCGTGGAAGTCATTGATTGTTGAGAGGCTAAAGGAACCATAGGGACTCGAGAAGAGAAGCCCTTCTTTGCAAAATCCACGTATTGTTTCTTCCTAGATGGGGGGTCGGGGATCTATTTTTCAGCTGGTCTTTTTGAAGATTGGGAACACGACTTTCAAGTTGGGCTAGTGAAAGGAACTGAATTGTCAGCCTCAATACTTTGGTCTTCTACATTTATAACCTCCACTTCTTGTCATTGAGCCTCCTCAGGGGATGAGTCATCATGTGAGGATTCATCACTTGTCTCTTCCTCATCATCATCGTGCCTTTAACATTCATCCTCAAAATGCTTGTCCAAAGGAGTGTTCCCCACATTAGCCCTGGGTTGTTGAGTTTCCTGACGCTAGATCCAAAAATGTTCCATCTTCTTTCTAGGCCAAAAATAATCTTTCATGGCCTCCAACATGTTCTAAGGAATAGGCTTAGTCGAGTTGTGCTTGTTAGTCCCAACCGGTGCTAAGAGGGGAGGGGTGAATCAGCACTACACCGGTTTGTTCCAAATTTAACCTTAATCAAAACTTCTATTCAAACTTAACACTTATCAGTATAAGAAGCATTAATAAGAAACATGCACACATAAAATCAAACACACATGACTACCAAGATTTATCACGTGGAAACCCAAATGGGAGAAAACCACGGCATGAGTAAAAACTCACAAAATTCGCACTCTTCTGGAGTACGCCTGGTGAGGAGCCATCCCTATTAGGAGATTACAAACACACTATTAGGTGCCACCCAGTTAAGGGATTTTCTTTCAGGCCTGTTAGAACCTTTACCCTATTAGAGGCATCCTTGTTAAAGGACTTAGGATCATCATTTAAGATGTCACCCAGTTAAGCGATTTTACAAAGGGACCTATTAAAGTCCACCTGATTAAGGGATTTTACTATTGTAGTTGTTAGAAAACAATAGAGAGAATGATCTATTGTAATAGCTACTCTTAGCTTAATTAGATCCAAATGAAGTTCTTTGGTTTGACCACCGATTACACTTGCTCTGCACTCTACTGGTGCTCTGCATTCTTTCTCTGCTCTTCACACTATCCAAGCTCTGCACACTCTCTTCACCACTCTACTATTCACTTAGTAGTTCTACCCTCTTCTCACCTTTCTGGATCGCCTCTCTTCAAAATTGCACCTTGCAATTTTTACGATCAGTCTTTTTGGTTTTTGCCAAAAACCTTTATACCATATTTTGTCAGCTCATACCCGTTGATTCCTCAATGAGTTTACACCTAACACTCGATAGATTTGAAATTCAAATCTTCATGCACTCTCTCTGCATGCTATCCATCAATCTTGCCAGCAACTCATCCTTATCTACCTCTGTAACTCATAATTTCACCAACCTCTGGGTCATGTTCTGTCTCTTTAATGAGAACCAAAAAATCCACATAAATCTCACCTTAACTGGTTGTTAATTATTGTAGACTTCACTAGTCGTTTGTTTGATGATATCTTGCCATGACTGACTCACCTTTGGTCATCACATCCAACTTACCGGTCATTGCTCTGAGATTCTCGGTGGATAGCATTCTTCAACCTATATCATTGGTTCACCAGTGTAACTCTTGATCTTTTTCCACCAATCACTGATCATCAATCGGACTGATTACTTATCTGTCCAAAGTGTTCTGGTCATGCATAAGACTACTAAACTACAATCTGAGTCACCTCTTGTGACCGCATCATCATTTCATCTGCCAGTTTTAAGAAACTGATCTCAACACCCATTGAGTGCTTGACTGACCGATCAGCTACTCTTTTTATCCTTCAACCGATTATTCTTCTACCAACATACTACCTAAGTGTGTTAATAATGCATATTTGGGAAGCATTGAATCCTCCATACTATTTGCAGTCATGAGTAAACCATTGGGGTTTATCACACCTCCTTGCCTATGAGTTTTGTCTTTTTCACTTATAAGTGTTAGTCATAAATGACAATACTAACTGATGAACCAGTTGTGCCAACACCATTAGTTATGCCAATAATCTCCCCCTCAAACTTCAAACTTCTCTTTTAACAACCAGTCACTTTTGCTTATGCTATACCAATAAACTACTTTGTTTGAATCTCCCCCTCACTGGCTTCCATTCACGTCACATTTAACTTCATTTTCCTTTCATGTTCCATCTAACTTCACTCCCCCTTTGATAGCAATGCCAAAGGTGTAGTCCAGACATCCTATTTCATATATTGCAATGACTGCTCCCCCTAACAGGAGTAGTCCATAATCATCAATCCAAATACATAAAATTTTCAGGAAAATAATACCAGATTGATGTTGTTCCAATCTTCACTAACCTTAGAGAATGTAGGGGAATTACCCCTATCTTACCTCTGAGATACTCAAAAGTATCCTTAGGTAGCGACTTGGTGAATATGTCTACAACATGTTCCTTGGTTGGCACATATTCCAATCTAACTTCTTTGTCCTGTACTTGTTCCCAAAGATAATGATATTTTATTGCAATATGCTTGGTTTTAGAGTGCATTACCATGTTCTTTGATATGTTGATGACACTTGTATTGTCACAGTGTATCACCACTAGTTCAGTCACCTTTTCTTGGCCTTCCAAGATCTTCTTAATCCATACTACCTGTGTAGATTTGATTTCAGCAGCCACATACTCTACCTTAGTTGTGGATTGACATATACAATTATGTTTCCTTCTTGTCCATGACACAAACCTATCTCAAGAAAGAATGCACCTCCACTAGTGCTCTTTCTATCATCAATATTCCCTGCCCAATCTGCATCTGTGAAGACACTTAAGTTGAAATTTCCCTTATGTGGATACCAGAGACCATACTCATCAGTCTCCTTAAGGTATTTGAATATCCTCTTAACTACCACCATATGAGTCTCTTTTGGATTTGCAACAAATCTAACAACCAATCCAACTACTTGTGCTATATCCGGTCTACTATGCACTGCATACTGCAACTTAGTGATTATGGATCTGTATAATGTTTCATTCACTTCATTAGCCTCATCTTCTTTGGAAAGCTTGCAACCTGTAACCATTGGAGTTCCAACAGGTTTGGAATCTTCCATTCCAAAGGTCTTCAATATTTCCCTTATATTTTTGGTCTAGCTAATGAATATACCATTCTTTAGCTGAGAAACTTGCAGACCAATGAAGAATTTTGTTTCACCTATCATGGAAATTTCAAATTATTTCTTCATTTCTTCTACAAAACCTTTGCTCATTTCATCATCTCCTCCAAAGATAATGTCATCTACAATTATCTCTGCAATCAGATTTTTTCCTTCTTTTCCATTCTTCAAATACAAGTTACTATTGTCATTGGTTCTCATAAACCCTATACTTATCAGGTATGATTACAGTCTCTCATACCAAGCTCTTGGTGCTTGTTTTAGCCCATACAGAGACTTTTTCATCTTACATACCATATCTCTTCCATCTTGTGAAGCAAACCCTTCCGGTTTGTCAATGTACACTTCTTCCTCTAGAACATCATTCAAGAATGTCGATTTGACATCCATTTGGTAGACCTTAAACTTTTTGTAAGAAGCATAAGCAAGCAAGATTTTGGCCCCTTTGAGTCTAGCCACTGATGCAAAGGTTTCTCTGTAATCCAAACCTTCTTCCTGTGCATACCCTTTGCAAACTAACCTTTCTTTGTTTCTTACTACTTGACCGATTTCATCCATTTTGTTTCTAAACACCCACTTGGTACCTATCATATTTTTGTTCTGCAGTCTCAGCACAAGGGTCTAGGTTTCATTTTTCTTGATTTGCTCCAGTTCTTCATCCATAGCCTTGATCCAGTCTTCATCTTTCAGAACCTCCTTTGTTGTTTTTGGCTCAATTTTAGAGAGAAAATAGGTACTCTCCCTTTCTTTTCTTCTAGTCAATACTCCTGCATTCTTGTCACCAATAATATTGTCAGCAAAATGATTGATTCTGACATACCTTGGCAGTGTTGGTTCATTTCTTGGAGCTTCTTCTACTAGTTGTGCAAGTTCTACTTCACATGCATCCTCATTTGTAGCTACACTAGGATTCTCTTCAACAAGTTCAACCGATATAATATCATCGAATCCTTGATAGTCCTCTGGTTCACTCTTGTTGTCCTGTTCATTTTTCTCAAATAACTCATCTACTCTGATATTTTCACTTTCCATGATCTTATCGGTCCTTTTGTTCAAACACTGGTATGCTTTACTCTTTGTGGAGTAACCTAAGAGTATTCCTTCATCACTCTTAGGATCAAACTTTCCAAAGTATGTATAATTCATAGGGAGTCTTATTTGTCCCCTTCTTCACTCATATTCGGTTCAAGGTATACACAATAGTACTCACTTCTTCTCTCACAAAGACATGTGGAATATCCTTATGAATCATTAGAGTCCTCGCACAATCAATTAGAGTTATGTTTCTTCTTTCAACAACTCCATTCTGTTGAGGTGTTTTGGGTGCAAACATCTACCTCATAACCCCTGATTCTTCATAGTAATTTATGAACTCTTGAGAGGTGAAATCTCCTCCTCTATCCAATCTCAAACATTTCAGACTCTTACCGGTTCCTCTCTCCACTCAAGCCTTGAAGACCTTAAACATGTGAAAGGCTTCATATTTTTCTTTCAAGAATACAGCCCACATCATTCTTGAGAAATCATCTACAAACAACATGAAGTACTAGTCCCCATAGAAACTCTTAGTCCTCATAGGACCACACAAATTTCTATGCACTAAGTCCAGCACATTCTCAAATGAGTAAGATTTTCTACTAAAACTAGATATAGTCAAATTTCCTAGCTGACAATCTTTACAAATAGAATTCTCAGTTTTTATAATGTCAAGCATACCTCTAACAGACTCTATTTTAATAACCTTTGGTCTGCTATCAAAATTAACATGACACAATCTTTTGTGCCACAGCCAATTGTCTTCTACCTTTTCCATTAGGCAACTTCCTATAGTGGTGTCTAGGTAGAACATATTACCTTTAGTTTGTTTACCAGTAGCAATCAGACCTCTTAATTTATCACTTATTTTGCATATTCCTTCATTAAACTCCAATCGATAACCCTTATTGTTAAGTTTTCCAACACTTAACAGACTATACTTTAGCCCTTCTACCCAGTAAACATCTTCACAATTGGTTTTATCATGTAGGGAAATAGATCCTTTACCTTTTACCACACAGGGAGCATCATTGCCAAATCTCACCAGTCCTCCATCATAGTCCTTCATGTTGAGGAATTTGTTCTTGTCACCAGTCATGTGGTGAGTGCAACCGCTATCAATTACCCAGTCTCCACACCGGTTTGAACTAGAAATCAGTGCCATATCACTTTTCTCTGTGATATCTTCCTTTACCACTACAAATGCAATCCCTTCTCCATCAGATCCTTTTGATTCTTCATCAGTAACTCCTTCTTCTAGAAGATAGCACTCCTTCTTGCTCTTCTCTTTGTATCTTCTAAAGTTATCCTTCCTATCATTTTTAGGACATCTGGATGCAATATGACCTATTTTATTGCATGAGAAACACTTCAAGGGTATTTTACCTTTGTAATTCCCTTTTCCTCTTGGTAGCCTTCTTGCTATTAGAGCTTCAAGCTCATCTTGTTCCTATTCTTCAGATAACAAGTTGTCATGTTCATGAGAATGACCACTTCTTGCACTAGAACTACTTTTGGTTTCTTTTCTTCTCATTGTTGGTGCAAGTGTCATGGAAGATTTGAAGGCAGAATCAATATTAGGCATACTATTATCATAGCTGCAAAGTTCAAAGGTATTCAACTTACCGATCAGGGAGTCAAGTGTAACATTAACTGTTCCCAAAAATTTGAGTTCCTGAATTGCAGAAACACTTATGGCATATTGTGGTAGCAAGATTCTCAGGATTTTGTTGACCACATCATCTTCCTCAAGTTTTCCTCCAACATTTCTGATGAAATTTACCACATCCTTTATTCTTTTTCTGTACTTTTATATATTCTCTCCTTCTTGCATCCTCATCTCATCAAATTTGCCTCTCCAACTGTTCACTTTAGCCTTTTGTATAAGAGGATCTCCTCCATAAATAGTCTTCAGCTTATTCCACATCTCATAGGTTGTTTTCAGATCTTGAATCTCAACATACTCATTATCAAATAGAGTACTAGCAATCACCTCCATAGTTGTGATGTTATCTTGTTTCTCTTTGATCTGATCTATAGTAAGAACCCCCATAGGTTCATTGTACTCTATGCTTACATGATTCCACTATTGATCTCCTAGGGTTCTTAGGTAGAGCTTCATTCTACCACACCATAATGTGTAGTTCTCCTTAGAGAACTTGGGGCCTTCCTTTCATATCATCTTGGATCTTTCCTTAAGTTTTTAAAGCTATTCTGAATCTAAGGACCAAGGCTCTGATACCAATTCTTAGTCCCAACCGATGCTCAGAGGGGAGGGGTGAATCAGCACTATACCAGTTTGTTCCAGATTTAACCTTAATCAAAACTTCTATTCAAACTTAACACTTATTAGTATAAGAAGCATTAATAAGAAACATACACACATAAACCCAAACACACATGACTACCAAAATTTATCATGTGGAAACCCGAATGGGAGAAAACCACGGTGTGAGTAGAAACTCGCAAAATTTGCACTCTTTTGGAATATGCCCAGTGAGGAGCCATCCTTGTTAGGAGATTACAAAGGCACTGTTAGGTGCCACCTAGTTCAGGGATTTTCTTTAAGGCCTGTTAGAACCTTTACCCTATTAGAGGTAGCCTTGTTAAAGGACTTAGGATCATCATTTAAGATGTCACCTGATTAAGGGATTTTGCAAAGGGACCTATTAAAGTCCACCCGGTTAAGGGATTTTACTAATGTATTTATTAGAAAACAACATAGAGAATGATATGTTGTAATAGCTACTCTTAGCTTAATCAGATCCAAATGAAGCTCTTCAGTTTGGCCACCGGTTACACTTGCTCTGCACTCTACTAATGCTCTACATTCTTTCTCTATTCTTCACACTATCCGAGCTCTGCACACTCTCTTCACCATTCTGCTATTCACTTAGTAGTTCTACCCTCTTCTCACCTTACTAAATCACCTCTCTTCAAAATTGCACTTTGCAATTTTTACAATCAATCTTTTTGGTTTGCTAAAAACCTTTATACCATATTTTGTCAACACATACCTACTGATTCCTCAATGATTTTACACCTAACACTCAGTAGATTTGAAATTCAAATCTTCCCAAATATTCCCGCACTCTCTTTGTGCACTCTCCATCAATCTCACCAACAACTCATCCTTATCTGCCTTCGCAACTCATAATTTCACCAACCTCTGGATCGTGTTCTGTCTCTTTAATGCGAACCAAAAAATATGCACAAATCTCACCTTAACTGGTTGTTAACTGCTATAGACTTCACTAGTCGTTTGTTTGATGATATCTTGCCATTACTGACTCACCTTTGGTCATCTCATCTATCTTATCGGTCACTACTCTGAGATTCTTGGTGGATAGCATTCTTCAACCTATATCACCAGTTCATCGGTGTAACTCTTCATCTTTTGCCACCGGTCACTGATCATCAATCAAACTGATTACCTGTCTGTCCAGAGTGTTCCAGTTGTGCATAAGACTAATAAACTACAATTTGAGTCACCTCTTGTGACCGCATCATCATTTCATCTGCCAGTTTTAAGAAACTGATCTCAACACCTATTGGGTGCTTGACTGACCAGTCAGCTACTCTGTTTATCCTTCAACCGATTAGTCTTCTACCAACATACTACTTAAGTGTGTCAATAATTCATATTTGGGAAGCACTGAATCCTCCATATTGTTTGCAGCCATGAGTAAACCATTGGGGTTTACCACACCTCCTTTCCTATGAGCTTGGCCTTATTCACAGATAAGTGTTAGTCATTAATTACAATACTAATTGATGAACTGGTTGTGCCAACACCATTAGTTATACCAACAGTGCCTTTGCACGGAAGTGTAGAAACTCAACCATGGGGGGCGCTCAGTTACGGTAAAATCCCTAGGACCCACATAAAGGCTCAGGTCATTCACTGGCGGATTGGTGCATCCCTCCCATGAGCTTCATGGCACATGCTTAATGGCATTTTTTCTATATTTGTTGGACAAGAATCCATCTGGGTCATAACTCCATACATCATTAATTACTATCAAGCTGAGTTGCACCATCTTGGAGGTCAAGACCTTCTCAGCAATACTCCTTCGTTTTAGAATGATGGGGCAAATAGCCTTGTGGTCTTCAGTTATGGATGTATCATGTTTCCCTGACCCTATAGCCATCTCAACCTCCACCAACTGTCAGAATATTTCAAGGGACAAGGTTATTTTAGTGACATATGTAGGCAGGTGGAAGGGTTCCTTAGAAAATCCATGTACCCGGATAAAAGAAAAATCTCTACCCAAGAACTAGTCACAATTGGGGCATTCATTACACATCCAATTCACCTGAATCTAGGAAAATTAGGCAAGTGGCTCCTAAGGAATAACACCAAAATCTTGAGAGATGAGAGCTAGAAAAAAGTCTAAAAACTAGTATGCATCATAGGTAGCTGACAAGACAGGCATTTAGGTAGACACGAGCATGCTGCTCCTTTGCTTATTATGGGTAGCTAATCGCATGAATTTACTAAAGAAAGTGACATTCTGGTGTACAAATAGATGAACCAAGAACAAAGAAAACCTGAACCGTCATGATTTCTCGAACTCAGCCAACTCCCTCACCATTTCTCTGGCTATCAAAACACAGAAGTCAAAATGAAATGGTTCTTTCTGCTTCTGGCATTTGAAAGAAAACCCCATCATGGAAGTGGTGATCTCCCAGTCACTGTCATGACCACATAGTAATGCAATGATAGAGGAGATTTCCTTAAGGTCATCTTTCTGTAGGTCATTGTAGGGCACTGGAAGCTTGGGAGGCTCAACCAGCAAACTCCAATTTAGCATGGTTTGACAAAAGGAGACGATGTCTCACTTGGAGTACCAATAATCTTCCATAGCATCTTTGTCAAAAATCTTTGTGATGTCAATTCTGGGACAACACAACATGTCCCAAATAGCTTCTGGAGTTATGATAACCTACAAAGAAAATCCTGGTATTGAAGGAGGTTCTGGCATGAATTTGTTCGCGCACGCTGCAACAAATTCTGGACAATCTGGAACCATGGGGACCAAGAATTGGGGAATGTCACTATTCCAGAATTTGAATGTCATAGACTATGACTCATTCCTATGGTTTGACATTCTTGCACATATGACCTCCCTGAGACCCTTTGGTTGTTTGTGTAGGTCTAGCTTCATGACCTCTTCAAATGAGTCGATCACCATCATGGGATCACAGGTGTGCGTCTTTGATTTGGGCTTATTCTTGGGGTACTCTGGCTTTAGGGGCATAGCGTGGGATGCATATGAAATTTCTCTGTAAACATCCACCCACATTTCTCCCTAGGAAGGATAAGAAGTCCTTGCTTCCATCTTCATTTCTCTGCAAACAAGCTTTCTGATACTTCTAGAGGGCTTTGGCGCTTGAGATGCAAAATGAAAATATTGCATGCACTTTTGAAGCTTTCTTCCTTAAATGTATTGCATGCCTAGAAGAGTGAATTTATGATAAGTGTCTATCAACATGTATGCCACCTCATTCTCCAGGTGGCGTTAATGCTAAATTGTCAAGAAGCGCCGCCATCTGCGTTTTTGAAATGATATCATCCCACTACATCATCATTATGATCCACTTGGAATGATATGCTTGTCAAGACAGATCTCCTAGAGGAGAACATTCACGACCAACAAAGCTTACACAAGCCAAGATACGTGTAGCATTTGAGTACACTGCTACTCCTTTCGAGGCTCTGGATGGGACATATGCAATTCTTAGGCCCAACTACATTCACCTGCGCAAGTAAAAGAGAAAGGACAGCTACATCGAAGATCAAGGGTGTCGGCTCTTGAATTTTATTTATTACTCAGGGCTAGAAATAAGCTATAAATATGTCCTTTTAGACATTCTTTTGCATGGTAGCTAGCTTAACGACATAGTTTCTAGAGTTATGGATACTCGTGTTAGGCTTACTAGCAGCAAAGCACAAGTCACTTTCCTAGGCAATATTTCAGACCAAAGGTTGTAGAGTATGATGCAATGAAAAAGCCCTTTGATTACTGTTGCTATTAAATGGGTGCTATGGGAGGACTTTATTGATGATGTAGATAGATACTGTGTCAACACGGACATATGCTCCTGCTTCATGGCTTCATTGTTGGACACTGGGACAAACGATTATCTGGTGATGGAGCTAACTTAGACACTCTTCCCATTAAAGTGATGGTGTGATGAAAGAATAAGTATCCGGTCAACTACTGAGAGGGGGGGTGAATCAGTAGATAGAAAAACTGATACAAACTTTACCAATCTCAAAAATCAATCTCTCAAAGTAAACTTAGAACTATCAATGTAATACCACTGTCAAGATAAAAACTCATAAGATAAATTGGTTGACTATTAAAACAAATTAACAATAAACAACTTCAAACTCATAAACATCCAAATGCTTTTTCATATGTCAACAAACTTCATTTCTCAATGCTTCCAGTTATCATGACTTAACAAAGTAGTTAAGTAGTTAAGTAGTTAAGTAAATCAATCATAAGAAGATAACCACAAAAACATTTACCACTTGACACAAATATTTTTGACGTGGAAACCCAAATGGGAAAAACCATGATGAGATGAGACTCACAAGATAACTATCTAAACTCTTCTGAAGTTCGCCCTGCTAGGAACCTAGCATGTTAAAGCTTTATAAAAGTCCTATTAAGAACTGATCCTGATAGGAATCACCTGGTTAAGGGATTGACTACAATGCCTTATTAAAAGCAATACCCTGTAAGGAGTAACCTCGGTAGAGGATTTGAAAATCCAAGCTAATGGATCACCTTGTTAGAGGATTTGAATAGTACCAAGCTTGTTAGGGCTTACCTAGTTAGGGGATTTCAATTCTGTTTTAATTATTAGAAAACAACAAGAGTTTTCTGATCTATTTGAATAGCACTACACTTGCTTGTTCAGGTCCATTTCAGGCTCCTATCTGCCTTTACTCAAACTGCAGATACATCATCCGGTTTGGCAACCACACACTCAACTAATCTGTGCTCACTCTTTGCCAACTCTTAAACTAAACAACTTCATCGACCTTATAAACAAATCAATTAGGTCAGTAACACAATAAAAGCCTAATTCTCATAGGGATTACAAAAAATTCGGTTCAAGTATGACCATTGGATTACATATCAATCTTTGCACATCAATCAAGAAAACCTTGATCACTCCTTGATCACCACTTCATCAAGCTTAGTAACTCATCATGCACTTTGAATTATATGCAATACATTTTCTCATTCCCTAGACAAAAACCGTTACAACAACTTGCCAAAATATTTTCAGATTGTCTTCGTACAATAATAATACATGTCATAATCATTGCCTCTCATCATCAAATCATAAACCAATATAACCAATTCATCAAACTTAATCGGTTAGGGTTTATAAAAAATAACAGGTAGGGCTTACTGGTTATCGGTTCAACTCTCCAATATATAGCAATACCAAATCACTCCACAAATTCTTCCTACCGGTTATAGAACAATATTACAACAATATCATTACCGGTTAATTGACATCAATGACAGCATAACATATCATTAATGCAATCTTCATGCAAATGCCAACATAAAGTACCTAGGTGGTCTTGAGGACGTTGTGGAATATTTTGTTTCTTTCAGAGGTATTCCCTTGGCCTCGGACCTACAACACTTCATATCCTTTGGAGAGGATGTGGACTGGCACCCACTTATAGGAAGTTTAAAGACTATGTCATTGTCTGCTCATCGCTTTTGTGCGGAGTGCGCTACTGAGTTTCTCCTCTGAGTCCATTTGATAGTGCTTGCTCTGGCTGGCACAACTTGGTACACTGAGTTTCGGGACTATATCTTCTAGCGGATCCTGATGCCACATATTCTTCTTCATCTTGTTAGGTCCCAGAGACAACTGAGAGGGGAGGTGAATCAGTTGTCTAATAAATTTAAACCAAAAACAACTTAATCAACTTTTTGCTTAATACCGGTGAAACAGTTTTTTATACCGGTGGACAGTTTTATCAGATAATTGTAATATCGGTAAATATTAATGCATGAAACAAAAATACAAAGTCATCCACAACACATAACACCAATATTTGTACGTGGAAACCCTATAAGGGGAAAAACCACGGTGGGAAACCTTACCCACAATCAGATGATACTACTGCAGATAGTAAGTGTATACAAATGGGGTCTGCACATGCAGAAAGGCCAAGCACCTAGAGCTCACTGCTCAATCACAAATAGGAGTCACACTGACTACAATTGGATGGTTAAATCCAATAAGAATGTACTGCTCAAAATAGCATCTTCATATACTGGATTCAGTACCGATGTAGTTCTGATTGTCTTCACAAAAACCCTCCTTCAACCTTCAAATGATATTTTCATGTATAGCTCTACTTATTCTCACATATATCTTCACACAATCCTTTTTCGCATTCCACATCTGATCTTACAAATAAGATCTTACATTTATACCATACCCTAGGACCAATTTTAGTAGGTCGGCTCTACACGATATTACAATAAAATTAATTTACAAATCAATTAATACCCGATACAATAACCGATTCACCATGTCGGCTTAATGCATTTACAACAACAATAAGTCATCTCCATAGCGTACCATGCTGATCTGGAAAAGATAAACCTGTCGGTGTAACCTGGACCTATTTGTTAGTAACAACAAATATGTAAATACGAATATGCCAATTAACAAATCTTCAAGACAAAGTGTCCAAACGATGTCTTCGACATAACCATGTATTTTCCATGTCCTTCTAAGTGTCGGTGATCATTATATCCTGCCGGTGTACCAAATACTGGTGACTATTCATAAGTCATTTGCTTGCTGGTGAATGTTGCTGATTCTCCAAAGTGCCAGAGTTGATAAGTGTTTAGTAGGTGTTGACATCAATGACAAAACCATACCAAAATACCAACACATCTGGTGCTTGTATCAATATTCTAGGAATCAAACAACGACTCGGGCCACAAATGGATGGAGGAAGAAGATGATGAGGATGACGAATCTGAGTTCCTTGTGGAAGAGGAAGAGGATGAAGAAGATGATTGAATAATTGCATATCCTGTCTCAAGAACCTACCACCTTGATTTGACAAACCCATAGGCTATGAGCCTTTTCAATGCATTGTAAAAAGATACTACTATATAATATAATGACTCTCTTTTGCTTGTTCATAGCGTATCTTATGGTTACTTTTTATTTCTTACAATGCATGAAGAATCATAATTAAATAAATAAAGGCACACTAAAAATACATTATTTACATGGGAACGCAAATGATTTAGTAGAAAGGTTTAAGATGAAACCCATTAAACGAGATTTCGAGATACTCTCCTTGCATGTTTTTGAGGTCAAATGTGTTAAACCCCTTGCAATTGGTTATGCAGAAAGGTCCCTCCCATAAGCCATCAAACTTTGCATGTTGACTTGGCCTAGCTGATCTCTCATTATACTTTAAGACAAGATCTCCCTTCTTGAATCCTGGGTTTGAACTCTTCTTGTTGTCAAACCACCTCTTAACAATTTATTGGCAATTTTGAAGTGATTCAAATGCTGCTTCCCTTGCCTCTTCTAATTCCATGAGTTCCGCCAACCTTACTTCCATGGGCTCATTTTTGGTCACTTCAATGGATTTAAGGAGTTGTAAGGCAGGGATCTCCATTGATATGGGGAATAAGGTGTCCTTGCCATAAACTAGCTTGTACGAAGAGTTCTTGAGAACTTGCTTAAGTGTGATCTGGTTTGCCCATAATGTGCTTCTCAAGTGATGATGCCACTCCCTTTTGTATTCAAACCCGATCCTTTTGTTGAGTCTTATCAGGTTCTTGTTAGTGGACTCAGCCAGGCCATTTCCCTATGGATAATAGTTTGAGGAACTTTTTAGGTAAATACCTTGGTTGAGAGAAAATTGAGTAACTCAGGAACCTATGAATGCTTGCGCATTATCTGATATTATGGTCTTCGACGGGCCATACCGACATACTAGCTCCTCCAGAAATGCCAAGATTTTCATTTCCATTGTATTTCTTAAGGGTACAACTTTGCACCATCTGGTGAGGTAATCGATGGTAGTGAGAATCCACTTGTGTCTAATTAAGCTTGGTGGATTAACCATCCCTATGAAATCCAGACCCCACTGAGCGAAGGGATCTTCGACCATTATCAGTCTAAGCGACATTGTTGCATTATTGTGTCTACCACTATAATATTGGCATTCCTTGCATTTCCTTACCAGAGCATGTGCATCTTTAAACATCAAGGGCTAGAAATACCCAGCATGAGTAATCTTAACAATAGTGGTTTGCGCTGAATATTAGCCTCCCGAGATTCCATGATGGAATTCGTGCAAGATCTTATGGGCTTTATCTTTGTCTACACAACAGAGTAGAATCCCATCAAAATTTCTTTTGAAAAGCACCCCTTCGACCAAGTAGTATCCACTATTTTGCATCCTGTAGAACCTCCTCTTTTCAAGGGAGATGTGCACTAGGAAGATCCCAGAGATCATGAAATGCTTTCGATCTACGACCCAACATTCTTTCACCAGCTTGGAGGTGGCCAACATGACTTCCTCCGTAGTAGTCTCGGCTTCTTGAGGGCTTGACTCCTAGGCTATGTACTCACAGAGGCCCTTTCTGCGGATTACCTTAGTAGGTCTGACATCAATGTCATACTCTAGGATTATGGTAATCTAATTGGCTCTTTTCTCCATAATGTCACCTTCCATTATATACTCTTGGACTGAAGGATGAACGACATATATAGTGTTGGCATATGCACACTCCAATGAGACATTGTAAGTGATTGAAGGTTTTGTCATTGATGGCAACCTTACAATCCTATGGCATCAGCAAGGTATTATACCGGCAAGGCATTACACTGACAAGTTAGTGCACCAGTACAAAGAAAGGAAGTATACCGGCACAGAGGCCGACAAGATTTTGTTATATTATATTTTGTTTATTATTGGAAAACTTTGTAAGCCGACTTGGCATGTTGTAAAATGACTCTTATATATAAAAGAGATCATTATAGACATTTTGTAAGTAAGGAAGTAAGTGATGAAAATGATGTATGTGAAATATTAAGGCAGACCTATTATGCGAAATATAGGTTGAAGGGTTTATGTAAGAAGCAGAGCAGCAACCGGTACTGGAATAGGCATTATAGATGCTACTGTAAAGCAGTACAAGATATTGGATTTGTTTAATCCACATTGTAAGTCAGTGAGACTTCCTATTTGAGTAGTGAGCTCTAGGTAGTTGGCCTTCCTGCATGTGCAGGCCCCTATTGTAAGTAATATTCTCTTATTGGCCAGTGAATGAATATTGTGGGTCACAAATCCCACCGAGGTTTTTCCCACACCGGGTTTCCTTGTTAAATCCTTGTGTTATGGTAAGCTTTTCATGTGGATGTTCTTAATTCTGTTTATTGCATTATTTCTTGCATACCAGTACACTGTTATAATATTTTCTGCATGTTTTAAGTTAAGAAAGTTTGTATACAAGTTAGATACTGATTCACCCCCCCCCCTCAGTATCTATGGGACTCCTAACAATTGGTATCAGAGCCTGGTCCTCTATTTTCATAAGCCTAACAACTTGAGGAAGATCTTGACACCGGTAAAGATGGAAAATCTGATGAAGCAACTTGAAGGAGCTCTTTCAGACTATGATGCAGAGAAATTGAAAAATATCAAACTAGAAGATGATTTAAGGGCAGCTTAGGATATCATTCAGGCACTTCAAGAAAATTTTACTGTTGCAAGAAATAAGAGAAGAGAACTTTGTGAAAAGTTGCAAAATGAGAATGATGAAAAGGAATCACTTAATGATCAAATAAGCAAGCTGAAACAAGAGAACATGACAACAAAGAATGAGATGCAGGATATGACTCTGAGATTTTGTAAAGAGATTGAGGATAGGAAGAAGAATGAAGAAGAATTGACAAGAAGACTAAGTGATGCAGCAAATGAAAAAACAAGACTTAGCTATGAAAATGACATGTTGAAGACAAATCTGATGCACACTCAGAATGACTCCAATGAACTGATGAGACAGAAAGAGGTCCTTAAAAGAGAACTAGAAACTACAAATCAACATAAAGAAAAATTCAAGAAAAGCTCAGAGGAACTTGGCACCTTACTGAAGAATCAAAAACCTAAAGGTGACACTTCTAGAATTGGCTTTGAAGTTGGTGAAAGCTTCGGTACTACAAATACTTAGGATCACTGCAAACCGGCAAGACAACCCAATGCTTATAAATTCAATGGAAAATGCTTTAACTGTAATAAGTATGGTCATAGAGAAAATGAATGTAGATCTAGCAATTATCAGAATATCAACACACCCACCGGTCAATGTTCAAAATGCAACAAAGTTGGTCACAACTCTGAAAATTACATAATGAATGTAAGATGTTATGTTTGTAGAAGATTTGGACATTTATCTAATCAATGTAGAACACAAACTGGCATAGGTTATGGGAAAGCTATTCAAAAGAATAATGTAACTTGTTATGCATGTAACAAGATTGGGCATATTGCTAAATTATGTAGAAGTAAAGGATCACCGGTAGACAACAAAAGTTCTAGCATGAAAGGTAAAGAAAAAGTTGAAGAGGTTAAGCAAGAATTCTCAAAACAATGGATTAAAAAAGTTGATCTAAATATTGGCAATACCCCTCCACCGGTAGAACCAGTCAATACTCCACCGGCAAGACAGAGTGATGCTTCACCGGTAGGATAGAGCAGTGCTCCACTAGCATGAAGTTCTTCATCTAATTGAAGAAAGTTTCCTTGAGGGTTTGACAATCTAATGACACATGTGCTATTATTCCCTCGGTTAGAGATAAGAAGTTGGAAATTACTTATTATCGGCAGACAATGTTAAGTGAATACATAACCGACATGCATTTAATGTGGTCAACGGTGAAAAGACACTATAAATTTGAGGTTTTGGCTCCATTTCATTTCACCGAGATTTCAAATTTACGAAGAGCGCGAAGATTCCAAGCTAAGAGGCAAGAACACTCCAAGCAATCATCCATCCTAAAGGCAGTAAAAGGTATTTTATCATGGCATCCACCTCTGCAATTGAATATATAGCAACCCTACTGTTGTCAAAGTTATAAAAAGACCTAGGCCTGTTTTTCAATTAGTTCCCGAGGTAGCAAAGAAAGATGATACCTTAGGTGCTTTTTCTCAAATTCCTAAGGGAGTTGTTTATGCTAAAGACCCCAGAATTTACATTCACTTCAACATTGAGGAACTAGGAGATGAAGAGACTAAAACCATGTTTAAAACTGTGATATGTGATGGATCTGGCAATGTAAAAGATGAACACAAGATCATTGAAACCCTAGGATTTACTGAGATCCTTAGCATTCCTGATTTCCCCAAGGATGTGATTAGGATAGTCTTAAGCAGGGTACATGGTGAATTTTTCTGGCTAGATGCAATTCACAAAATCACTAAGGAAGCTATGAAAGCTGTCACAAGGTTATCGACCACTGGTAAAAGGCTAGACAAAACTAAGAAGGTTTCCAATGACCTAGTTACTCAGTTAGCTGGTGCCACATCCGATAAAAGGTCCTTAAGAGTAAATGATGTAACAGACATTAATGTAAGATTTATCAGCATGATATTAGGGTATAAAGCTACTCATGCAAATAGACTTAATTCAGTTTCAAGTTTATGCATTAAGAGTGCTTATGATATGGTCACAGATAATGCAAAGATTGATGTATGTGAGTGGTTAAAGGATGAATTAATTGACAACTTAGGCAAGATTAAGAAGGACAAGAAAGGAACTTTCAGGTTTGGAAATCTACTAGTATGTCTGATGCTACATATAACCAAACAAGTTCTTGGTATAGGCTATAAAGAACTTGGATATGATATACCAGTAGGCAAACAGTTAACAAAACTATTCAATAATATGGGAGAAGACAAGGAACACAATATCCATGATTTCTTTCAAGCACTAAAGGTCAAAATGAAGAAAAGGATCAGGTTATCACACAAGATTGTTGACAAATATAAAGATGAAATATGCTTTGTAATCAAGAAGGATGAGATCTGGATGGAAGCAGTCATCCCCAGGATAGTTTGGGTAATAGAGATGGGCTATGAAATAGATGATCATATAATTGAAACATATGCTAAAGCACTTCTGGAAGCCCCTAGAGAACCTAAAGAAGAAATATTTGGTAGTTTAGAAACTATTGAAAGCCAAATACAATCAAAGAAAAGAGTGAAAAAGGTTGAGGCAGTTGTAAGAAAAGGCTCCAGACAGGAAAAGGCCATTAAAGAAGATGTGTTAAAACAAACCGGTATAACTGAGGATGAGTTAGCAGCTCCACAACCTGAAACTCACCTATCACCGGTAGGTACTACTTCGGAGAGTGACATGCCTACAACTTTCAAAAGAGTTGTAAGGAAAAGAGATCCCTCACCAGCAACCACACCCTCACCTAGGAGGACAAGACAAAAACAACAAGCAGTGAGATCTTCGGTAAGAAAGGCTACACCAAAGAAGAAGAAACTAACACCCAAAAAGAAGAATAGAACAAACAAGGACTTGGCTCCTCTTGATATACTGTTGAATGAAATTACAGAGGAAGGCAAATTGAAGAATATAGAGGAAATATATGACACTCTAACAACTGATGAAAAAGAACAAGTAGAAAATAATGTTATATTACATATGGATATGTATAAGAATTTTTTGATGGAAGTAGTAAATGAAATTCCAAATGAACTATTTAAGAGACTAGAAGCAAGAAGACAAGCAGTAATAGAACTGGACAAGAAAATAAAGATAGAGAAGCTACTTGTTGTATATCCGGTGAATTCACCCAAAGAAATTGATGACTTAATTGCTCAAGCCAACCGGTCAGTATTTTCTACTGCACATCGGCACATTGCTTTAATGGTTGGAAGAGTTAATGAGGTGACTGAGGAGACAGAAAATGGATGGGATATATTCCTAGTTGAAAAAGAAAAATAGGAAGAATACAGGAACCCCAAACCTATAAAGGTATATCAAAAAGAAAGAGACAAGGGTAAAGGTAAAGTTGGTGGACCACCTAGTATCAAGGTTAAAGACAACTTACCTCCACCTCCTTTGATTACTCCACTGGTAAAAACAACAGCTATAGAAGATCAACCGACAGCTGAAAGTATGGATGTAGAAGATGGTAATCCTAAGCCTAAAGTCTTATATACTATGGATGTTGATACTTAAAAGATCAACATTGTGGTAGACAAAGATACAGCTGATAAGACTGAAATGGCTAGTGAGCCTCTGATAGCTGAGCAAACTGATAACACACAAGAGAAACCGACAGATAACAAAGAGCATAAGGTAGAGACTTAGACTCAGACTAAGACAATGCAACAAACAGAGAAACAAACAGAGCAAAAGGCTCCGGAACAGGAAAAACAACAAGAACAGGAACAAATTCATAAGGAAATAGTGCCACCGGCAACTGGAGAAGTAGAAAAACCATTGCTTAAGGAAATGCAGACACAAACATACCTACCAAAGGTCAATACAAGCTTGGTTACTTCCACTGACGGTGCTCAGAATCTAGGTTCATCATCAGGCTACAAATCAACTAATGTGACTAAGGTACTATTAGATTCAATTAAAAAGATAACAGACTGCAACTCACAAGCTTATAAGGCAATAGATGATACCATACCAATTTTGAAGGTAATTGCTCCTAATTGTAATATAGACAATAAAGATTCTTTAGGACAACTTGATACCTTGTGCAAATATATCACAGAAAACATTGAGAAAATAAAGGAAGAGACATTGAAGGATAAAGTAGAAATTGAAAAGCATAAATTCTTTGATGAGCAAATAAAGAAGTGTAATAGAGATTTTGACACACTTCTACCAGAATTGTGTAATTTATTGAAAGAGTACAAAACTATGTAAAAAGACACCTGTAAGACAAACTTTTTGTCTGTAGATATAGATAAAAAGATGAGCAAGGTACAGGATGAAATCAATAAACTTGCAGATAATTTTGTTAACTCACCTGATACACTATCAATTTTTTAGGAGAAGATAACAAATTTTGAAGAAGAATTACTTAAATTAGAAAGAGAAAAAGAGAGAATAGTGAATAAGGCAAAACATCTAAGATTAAAACTAAGTCCAATATTGGACTATCTAACATCACTACGGAAGGAAGTATCTGAGGCACTAATACAGGGACAGAAAACACCGGCAGAGCATTTGTAGCATCTCACCGGTACAGTTAAGAGAACAGAGACAACAATAAGAGATAGTAAAAAGTTTATGGAGAGTATAAACTTGATTTTGGCAGATCTATTTCAAATTGTAACTACCCAGTTACAAGGTTGAACCTACAAACTCTACTGACATCTTGACAACCTTTGTCATTGATGCCAAAGGGGGAGTAGTGGGATGAGAAAATTCAGCATCACAGGAATCATATGCTCAGGGGGAGCACACACATTTTTGGTAACATTTTTGGATAATTTTTTGATACACTTTTGAAATTTCTCATGAGTGTTGCCATCAATGCCAAAGCAGGAGATTGTTAGCATATGCACACTCCAATGAGACATTGTAAGTGATTGAAGGTTTTGTCATTGATGACAACCTTACAATCCTATGGCACCAGCAAGGCATTACACCGACAAGTTAGTGCACTGGCATCAGCAGATCACACTCTACACCGACACTCAGGACACCGGCACCGACACAAAGAAAGGAAGTATACCGGCACAGAGGCCAACATGATTTTATTATATTATATTTTGTTTATTATTGGAAAACTTTGTAAGCCGACTTGGCATGTTGTAAAATGACTCTTATATATAAAAGAGATCATTATAGACATTTTGTAAGTAAGGAAGTAAGTGAAGAAAATGATGTATGTGAAATATTAAGGCAGACCTATTATGCGAATTATAGGTTAAAGGGTTTATGTAAGAAGCAGAGCAGCAACCGATACTAGATCAGGCATTATAGATGCTATTGTAAAGCAGTACAAGATATTGGATTTGTTTAATCCACATTGTAAGTCAGTGAGACTTCCTATTTGAGCAGTGAGCTCTAGGCAGTTGGCCTTCCTACATGTGCAGGCCCCTATTGTAAGTAATATTCTCTTATTGGCCAGTGAGTGAATATTGTGGGTCACAAATCCCACCGAGGTTTTTCCCACATCGGGTTTACTCATTAAATCCTTGTGTTATGGTGTGCTTTTCATATGGATGTTCTTAATTTTGTTTATTGCATTATTTCTTGCATATCGATACACTGTTATAATATGTTCTACATGTTTTAAGTTGAGAAAGTTTGTATACCAGTTAGATATTGATTCACCCCCCCTCTCAGTATCTGTGGGTCTCCTAACATACTGTAGTTTTATTACAGATAATGAAATGCTAGAATTTTTTAAGGCCTTTGACAATGGCCAAGGCTTGCTTCTCCACAAAGTTGTACTTAGCCTCATATTCTTTTAGTGTCTTGAAATGGAAATCTATCAGGTGCTCACTCTTTTGATCTGCGTCCTTTTGGGTTAAAACCATGGCAATTTCGTAATTACTGGAGAAGACATACATTATGAAATACTAGGACATGTCGAGATTTGAAAGAACTGGAGCTGATGAAATGGCATATTTGATTTTCTCAAATGCCTCCTTTGCTTTAGGGGTCCATTTAAAATGCGTGTCCTTTTTTAGCATAAGCATGATAGGCCTTAACATTTCAGCGAAGTCAAAGATGAAACAACTAACAAATTAACCTTGCCCAAGAATGATGGAACACCCTTCTTGTTGAAAGGAAGAGGGAGCTCCTTTATTGCTTTCACATGATTAGGATCAATCAAGACTCCTTCTTTAGACACTACATGCACCAACAATTTCCCTTGTGGGACTCCAATGATTCATTTCTTTGGGTTCAAAGAAATACCGAATTCCAAACACTTTTGGAAGACTAGCTCAAGATGATCAAGATGATTGTCTTTATGTTTTGAGAAAACAGTCAAATCATCCAAGTAGATCAAGATAATTTTGTTGATCAACTCTTTAAAAGCCAAGTCCATGGCCCTCTGAAAGGTTGGACCCGTGTTTGACAATCCAAATGACATTTTCTGGTAAGAAAATGGTCCCCATTTGGTGGTGAACATCATCTTATGTTGGTCTTATGTCTTGAGTAACACTTAGTTATAGCTCGAGAATCCATCCATCATTGAAAACATTTCAGACCCAGCCACGATGCTTAACAACAGTTCCATTGGTGGCAAAGGGTAGTGATCTTTTACAGAAGCTTGATTTAAGTCACAAAAATCCACACAAAGCCAGATATCCCCATTCTTCTTCCTGACTAGTACCAAATTTGATACCCATAATTGTGCTTGATGGGATAAATAATCTTGGAATCTATTAACTTTTTCAATTCTTATGCTATGAGAGTCTGAATCTTTGGATTAATAGGCATTTTCTTCTTTCGAACTGGCTTGGCACCATCGACAAGCTCAATGGTATGCTAGATGATGCTAGGGTTATAACCTTTCAAATATTCATATGACCATGCAATCACGCCAAGGTATTCATCACAATAGTGAGCCAAACTTTCTTTGTCTTTTGGGGAAAACCCCCTTTACAACCTTGAGAATTCTCCCATTTCCCATTGACATTTCAGTGCAGTCACCCTTATCAGCTGTGAATTTTCGTTTGTCATTTTTAGCATCATCTTGATCAAATAAATTCTCCAGGGTGACTAGTCCATTTGGGAGTTTATTGGATTTCAGTTGAATGACTTTTTGTTCATCTCTTTCAAATACTTGCCAATGGGTGTCATTTTTTAGAATAGTTGGTCGAACGACCACGCGGACCACCTGAGGGTTGGTAAGCAAATTTGTAGCAGGGTCAAATTGTGACTCAATAGTGGCCATCTGATCAGTGGTTTCATTTTCCTTACGAGGAATCCTCTAGATGTTGAAAGAATCAAAACTTTAGATCAAATCCCATATTTTGTGGTGATATGACCTCATGCAGACATGTTTGGCACTTGAGATCCCCCAGACTTGGTGCACTATTAGCTCAAAATCTCCTAAGACTTTCAACTATTTAATCCCCATCGGTTATGCTAAGCTCAAGCCTTGAATTAGACCCTCATACTTTGCTTCATTGTTTGAACAAGCAAACTGCAAGTGAAAAGATCTCAGGACTTGTTCGCCAAAGGGAAACGTAAGGAAAACTCCAACGCCTAAACCTATTTTGCATCTGGCACCATCAAAGTGCAAGGTCCAGAGCGTAGAAGACAACTCCTCCTTGGTTAGTGGTTCTTTAGTCAATTTTGGAATAATCTAATCCTCATAAAAAATATAATAGGTACCGAGACTTGTAGCATGGTAATTGACATATGGATCAAAATTTATGAACTTGTTAAGGAAGACCTCTTGTTCTATTGTAATGTCGCCAGTCACTTCTTCATCCTCTAGAAGCTCTACATTTTTTCTCTCCTCATTAGAGATGGAGGTATGGGTTGGCTCAAACTTGATCATAGCTTGATCAACTATATGCTCAGTATGTAGGGGCTTTGAAAGGATTTTGAGTTTGGCACTATGTTGGATCTGAAGGATGAGATGGGACCAATCGAGGGATAAGTAGCCTCCTATCCTAGCGGTAAAGTTGCGAGAGAGGTAGAGGCCGAAAACAGGGGGGATATCAATGACTACTACTTCTTGGGATACAGTGACACTAGGACATGTAGATAGTGTTAGCGGAAGACTTTTGATAAGACCCACGGTCTGAACTTTGTTTTCATCTAATTGCATAATGCCCTTACTTAGAGGTTCATATTTGATGTTCAAAACCTCGACAATCTGCTTTGGCATGACGGTGATGCTAGTGCTAGAGTCTATCATGAAATTATACAAAATCTTGTCTCCTACAATGAGGATCAAAAAGAATGGATTTGGTTTAGGCTTACCCTCCGCTTGGGACCTGGGTGGTGCGGCCTCATTTGTCAACACAGCTGGAAGGCTTGATTGCATTGCGGGGGTCGTAGATCTTTCCTCATCAGCCTGCGAAGAACTGGCAGAATTCCTATTGGTAGGTCTCTCCACCTCTACCAGAGCTTCTTTTAACTGATTCTTCTGCTCTGGAATGCTAAGGATATCCCATAAAGAGACATTAGTCGGGGCTTTCTTTAGCTACTCCACAACGTCTAATATTGACAACACAAATTATTTTGCTTCTCTTGACTTATAAGGGATAATCTCCTTCCTCTGATATGCGGTAACAATTGCAAGTTGTTTAGGAGCCTTTTCTGAGCTGAACTTCTCTTGTGCACCTACATGCTCTCCTGTGAACCATCTTTTCGACCAAAGGTTGTAGTCTGACTACACTTGGGGAGCAACCAGAATCGATGCAATTGTGTCATTTTTTAGTACGACGTCATCATCTTCCATCCACGAGAATAAAGCATGATTTGGAGCTATCTCAGTTTCTTACTCCATCGACATGCCTTGCATCTGAGCGATGAGGGTTGCATTGTCCATGCCAGGGGAAGCATAAACCCCCATATCTGACGTTGTAGCATCTTGACTTCGCTGATCTACAATTTTTTGTTGCAAATTACCTCTCTGAAGACTTCTTGGGGCATGGGCATTGTTACATGGGAAACAACAAGAATTGTTGTCATCCGCTAGATTATTTTGTCCTACAATCAATTCTTTATTGGTACTAGGATAGACGATTTGTAGCAGATTGAGCACTGGAACTATCTAGCTATTTGCCTGACTTGAGGAAGCTCGGTTATTCACATATTAGTTTTGTTGATATGGGGGTCTATTCCCTTGGAAATTTTGTTGGAAGGGAGGTCTAGTAGAGGGGATTTGGGATCTTTTCAAGTTAAGGATCTCATTGGAAAAAAATATTAGCAAAATTTTCATATCATTGACTTTCGCAGCCAGAGCTAAAGAGGAGGATGTACTAGCTTGTTGGAATCCGAGGTACACGTACATGGATTGGGGTGCAGATGTGTTAGGCATGATAGTCTCATGAACTTGATTCAATATTTCAGGGAAGACTGGCAAGAGCAGTCGTGGTGCAAGCTTTCCAGCATCAATTAGATTGTTCTCTGTTCGGACTACCAAGTCATATGCATCTGGGAGAGTGCTTCCTCTGAGAGATTGGATCATCACAGATATATCCAAATTGAAAGATTTCAAGTAAAAGACAAATGCCATATCCATGAGAGGACGAGCAGACAACAATATCCTCTGTCAGGTTCTTTGAAGCCTCATATTGAAGGTTGTCATCGCTTCATGAAGAGCCCTTTTGATATTAATCAACTGTTGCATCAGAGATGATCTTTCTGCCTTGTCTGAAAACCTCTCGAAGAAGCGATCACCAATTTGATCCCAAATAGCTATTGAATTAGGAGCGAGAGATCTATACCAATATAAAGCTCTTCCTTTAAATGAAGCTACAAGAAATCTCAGAGCTACATTTTGCTCTGTAACATTATGGACTATGCAAACATCAACCACATCTTGTAGGTGTTCCCCCGACGTCTTGGAATCTTCTCCGGTGAATTTAGGGACAACTTTTAGCGTAGAGGTAGGGATTTGGCCCCATACTACGGGTGGAATGAGAGGAATGAGGGGACTACCACTATTCCAAGCCACAAAAATTCTGGGAGGAACTTGAGCCATTACTACGAGAATAGGTACCGCAGGGATAACAGGTGAATTCTGAGAGGAAGCAACTGCAGACGAATACACGTTTACCAGGGATGGTAGAAGAAAACTGGGATTTAAATATATTTGACTCCTAGTAACAGGTCTATGGATCATAAAACTACTTAGGCTTGTTCAAAATTAGGTCCCACCAGGTGTGCCAAAAAAAGAACTATTGACTACTAATTTTGCATTAAACACTAACAGCCTTATGGGAAATCCAGTGATGGGGGACCTTTGTGTGAAGTTCACTAAATAACCTCTGGGTTTGAGAAGTCGACTCTTCATACAATTGGGGGAGAAAAGGGGAAGAAGAAAACTTAAAAGCTACACTAATTAGGCGACGCGCTAGAATATTTTTAGAACCTTTGCAGCACAAAAAACCCAAGTAATTGCAATTTTAAGGCCCATTCAACAATCTACATGCCCAATACAATTTGAGAAGATAATCAAACAAAGCTCATTCAACATAATATGACATACACCATTCATCTAACATATAAGAAGTTTAATAAAATATTGTAATCCGCGGTGTGTCACAACATTTATCATAGAAGTTACTGAATTTGAATATAGCACAAAAGTTAATCTATTAAGATTCAAACAAAAACAACCATAAAGGCCATAGGCACAATCTGATATGTTTATCATCTACAAAACATAATTAACATAAAGGCTTCTTCACAGAGTCAAAGTCTAATATTTTTTCTCAAAAGTTTGAACCTCTAAAACAGCAGAAAGAAGGCCCACAAATAAACAACAGGAAAGCACAATAAAAATCCCAGCAACCGCTCCCTGTCATGAATCTCCTTGTGTGGCATCCATAGAGACACATGCAATAAAAAAGGCGAAAATGACCTTTTGATGTCGTTATTCTAACTGCATCATGGCGACCTCTGCACCTACCAAAACAAGAAAACCACGATGCCAATGACATTCTAGTTCATGAATCATCAAAGGGGACATGTGACAACTCGGAGGAGACCCAAAGTCGAACACAAAAGGGGGAATCGAGACATGAAGCGCGGAGACACCAAGTGTCACTGCCAACACACGGAGAATGGTGGGGCTGGGAGAACGTACGCCGAGGAAGAACGTGAGGCACGCGGAAGCTTCGTGCTTTCTCAACCACAAGGCGAGAAAGGCAAGCCGCTTAAAGCAACATCGTGACACCACGTGGCACGCGTGAACGAACGGGAGAGTGGGTTGAAGAGCAAAAGGGGAATGCTAAACACTTAACCAAAATGTCACTTGCACACAAATTCAAAATAATATTAACACAGTGAAAATATGGGGGTTTTAATTCGGGCTATGAAAAAAAAACAATATTTGGTGAAAATAGGGGAGCTTTTAATTCAACCTGTGTATTGGGAGGGGGTGACAAAAAAGGAGTTTAGGGCAATTTTTTTTGAAAATAGAGGGATTCCTTAGTATGCCATGAACACACGTGCTATAACCCAGGTTCACTAAGTGAAGCCCCCGTGGGCATATTATTGTGGCCTAATATTTGGCACAAAGTGTAATAGATTCTCACAAAGTAATCTTCAAATGTGTTCAAAGCAAAAGGATCTTTCTCAAGCTTTGAAATTAGAATTATCGATCTCTTTGGATCCTTGATTCTGAACTTAGGAATGACTACACCTCTATATGGATAGATGTGTGTCTTTAATTCTCTTCAATTTTTTTAAGAATTATTTGCTTTGATGCTTCTTTGTTCAAATCAATTGCTAGCTTTGATAGATTTATTATTTCTTGGCTAATAGCTATTAATACACTTATCTTTCCAACATCATACCTTTGTATTACAACCCTAATAAAGTATGCATCCACAAACACATTTCAAACTACTAGCTTTTCCACATCCAAAATCCATGCATTCCTCATGAAGAATTTAGAATTCCTTTTTTTTGTACTAGTGTTCAAACAGGCTCCATCTGGTTTCTAGTAACTTATCATCTCTAAACCTGGCCAGACCATCTAGAAGCATGTCCTTTGGCCCATTAGGACCACTCACTTGCAAACACACTCTTTTTCCATTCAATTGTCTCAAGAAATCTTCATCTAATCTTTGGGAAGATCTAGAGGCAGATGCCTTCTTACTCATTTTTACTATCTTTGTGAACTAGGGTTTTAAATTTTGTATCATAGACTTTCTCTTTAATTAGCTAGGAACTCAATTTCACTTCTCAATTTCATTTAAGACTTATACTTCTTGAAATTCTAAACTTAAAACTAAAACCAAATTGAAAATTGATTTAACTTACACTTCAGAATGACCGATCTTCAATCTTCATCTACAAACCCTAATTTACTATTCAAGTAAATGAAAACGTGTGCAATGAATTGTGGTGAGCATAACAAGTTGGTCCAAATATATTTATTTGCCACCAACGGTCCAAAATTTGACCAACTCCAGCACTTCTCCATTACTATATTTTGTGTTTGAGCTGCACCAATGACTTAGTAGTTTTCCAAGTTTAAATTATAGCCATCAATTTTGGAGGATCACAAGAAGTTGAATGACTAAAATTAAGAGATCATGCTTTGAAATATCCTTCAACACATTTGCAAGATTTTGACCAATGAGCTCCCAATAGAGCAACACTTACTTTTCTATGGAGAGCCACGTGTCACAATATTGCATCATTGCGGGGCTAAATAGGTTCTGAGCACTCTGACACCGTGTGGCCACGCAACGGTGCAAGGGTGGCTCAATATTAATAGTTCTCAGAACCACCCTTGCACCGTGCAAGGGTGGCTCAATACTAAGCTAAGTGCTCACCTTTTCAAAAAGTTGACTAAGTCCCATATTCAACACAACACTGCGGGCCTCAAATCTCTAACGTCTCTCAACACTGCAAGCACATGTTGGCCGTTGATCTAGCAGACAAAAGACAAAAGAAATGGCTTAAGAAAATATTATCTACTAGACTTAGGAAAAGAGAAATCTAATTGCTAGGGAGGAGGAGCCGGTGGAACATGACTTAGATCCCCTCAAGTTGTAACTTAAGAGATCAATGACCGGTAGCAACAAATCAATGCCAAAACATAACAAGTAGGGTTTAGAATTTTACCACAAGGAATAAAGACTCTTAGGGTTTTACACTTGGGATTTTGACACTTGAAAGGCTCAATCGAGGGTTTTAAAAGGACTTGCCACCTGAAATTTTGAAGGTTCCACCAAAGTAGATGGATCTTGATTACATTATATGTTTGCAATCAAGCAAATTTTTATTGAAATTTAAATAATGAGTGGAGTCACATAGTTGTATTAAATGATCTATTTTGCATTTTTCTACATTAAGTGGATTTGTATGGTCATATCAAATTTGTCATATAACATTTCTTTCATAATTGAATGAGTCATAAGGTCATATCACATTGTTGCAACAAAGGGTTTTTTTAAAAAAAATTATCACTTTCTATACAACCAAAATTCTAACATATCTCTCTACTTATTTTTCATTGATAGCTAAAACCATTTTTTTATTTGTGCCTATTTTACTTGTTTGAGATAAGTTACTCGTAGCATTTATTTTCTCTTTCTTGCAAGTTCTTGTGTAGTGCTCATGTGAAAGAGAAAAACATAAGAAGAATTTATGAATGGTCTATTACTTTGCATGAACCATTTACATCATTTTTGAAATGTCTAAATATTATTTTTCTGCTAGTTGAAAGTATGCATATATACATGCTCATTTTAAAATTCACATACACCTCAAAGTGGGAGAAAAATGCAATGGTGAAATTCACATACCCATGTTAATTCTTGTTTAGCATTGGGCACATTTCAATAGAATGTATTAATACCATTACACAGTTAAATGCACCTATTTCCACTGTGTGTGTGACTTATGTATCATATATTGTTCATATTCACACCCATTTCCACGTATTTACTTCATGCCTTAAACTAGCAAATTTTGTTTATCTTGGCTCAATCCAAGTGGTTGAAGATTGACCAATTTCAAATTCAAATTATAAAACAATTTCCCTTCCCTAATACTCATTATGTGCTAACTTGATACAAAATTAAATGACTTGGTGCTATATTTTGGTATTTAAAGATATATTTGGGAAATTAATTCATATAGGGCTACAAGGAGCAAATCAATTTAACAACAATTTGATTCAAAAGAATGCATCTAAATTAGAAAAATGTAAAGAATAATCACATAGGCTACTTGCATACTTAAGAATGTTGTATTTGATCATTCACTTAGAATTATAAAGTTGATCCAAACAAGGGGTTGACAAACAAGCAACCCAACCAATCAGACAAAATCCCATAAGGTGTTTGTAAACACTAGAGCTTGACAGATTCAAAAACTAAGAAAGTAAAGAAAAAGAGATCTCTGCTACATTTTTTTGTTAGATCATTCCCCTTGGTCACAATTCATTCATGCACATTAGATTATTGTTTGATCTTAAGGGACTCATATTTGACCCATAGAGATTACAAATATTCCACAAAACCCAAAACCTTCATCAAATAATAAAATATTAATTTTTCATACCTTAATAATCGAATTTGTGTGACATCAACAAATATTCATCATTATTCTTTCTTTTTGTAAAGTATTGGTTAAACTTTATTAATGTGACCAACGACACCAACATGACATGCCCATCAATACCAAGTAAGACGCTTTGACCCAAGCTATGAACTAGTAAGATCACAAATGAAAAACCTCATCTCCAATATTCATCATTATTCTGAACACTAAATACCTTGATCAATTGCATTTAATTTTTAAAACTACCATTTCAATTTGTCTACCCAACCCAGCTTTAATTTATTCTAGATTAATAGAGAGGTAAGAATGACCCTACAGCAAATCTTTCTAAATCCCCACTACTATAATCCCACTCTCTATAATGGGGGGGTTGAGAGCCGACCCATAATATAATATATATGATTTCGTATAATATATATTTTACAGCAGATGTTGATAAACAAAAAATTGACAACATTATGGGCGCCCGCCAAAGAAGAAAATGGAGTGATGGGGATTGTTATTAAAATTAGAAAGCCTGGAATCTGCAATTGTACTCATCCTGCCCGGAAAAACAGCAATAAAGGAGGGAAAGACTTGAAGATTATAATGTGACTGGTTTTACGGAGGAACTATCGGCTATTTTACCTATAAAATTCAACTTCAATCCTGAACATTTCGCTCTGAACCAGTTTTGGTTTTGACTGTTTAAACATGGCAGGCACTCTGCAATCTGCATCTTCTGATTTTCTAGTTCTATGTCTTATGCTTCTGTTAACCATCTATTCATGTAATGGGTTTCCAACATCCTTGGAGCCACCCAAGGGAAACAGGTGGGTGTTTCTTCTTCTTCTTCTTATTTTCTTTTGGTTAGACTCATGATTATCAATAAGGGGTTGCTTCTGCTTCTGTGATTTCTTTCAGTTTGAAGTTGAAAAGCAGGACACAGAGGGGGAATTATGTGTACAAGTGCAGTAATAAGACTTGGGTTCCTGTATTCGCCTTTGCAACTCTAGTTAATCTTACAGATTCCACAAATGCTATAGGGAATTACTCTGTGTCCTATGCTCACACTGATCATAGATTTGTGGGTATGTGGACTCTCAAAAATGATGATGCTGATTCTGTAGAATCTGGATCACCCACAAGTATTGTGGCAGGTATACGCCTAATTTTTTTCAGGCAAATCATAGTTGCTATGAGTTTTTCACAAGTCTATATAGTATTCAAAAGATTTGTTTTGAAATAAATGGTGTATATAATCTTGAAAGCAGATACCCAAATTGTTGGGTGTTTTCTTTTGAATGTATGACATTTTTAGGCCAACTTTTTGATATTTTTCTCTTGATATTTCTTAATCAGAATCAAACATTTTCAAGTTTGGATTGAGCTTGTTTATTTTTGCCAGTCATTGTGGGAGTCCAAAACTGATAGCAGAAGGTTCAAGGCATAACTAGCTTTATCTGATTCACCACTCTGCCTTTGGTTGATGACATATATTGTTCCTACAATCCTAGAAGCTGAATAAGTAATATTAGTTTTAACTTCCACATCTCTTCTCCATGGAAACTTCTTTCTGGGGAGCATCTCTTTTTTCTTCTATGAAGATTTAATCACTGATTTGTATTTTAGTTGGCATGAGTTTTTCACTAGATCATACTCAACAATCTGTATTTTTTCAACTTAAGACCATTCTACACTAGCAGAAATCTTGAAACCAATTAGTTCATACACGTTCTTGATTCTCAAATATTTAAAGCAAATTTGTTTTAGCAGAGCTTTGAGTTGGTATAAAGCAACCTTTAATTTGTTTTCTGCACTTAGTCAGGCTAACAAATCTGAAAAAGACACACCCAAGGAGATAGTTATCTGGCTTAGATTCTTTGCCTCTTTCAATGCTGCTCAAATGTTTTCTATTCCTCTGAGAAAATATGGTAACTTTAGAGCCCTCAAGGTAATACAGTAGCCACAGAGGGGTCTTGTTAATTGGCCCATTAGAATGGAAACTTGTTTAAAATTGTAACTAAGAAATAAGGAAATATATAAAGACCTAGATTAACAGTTCTTCGCTTATGGCAAGAGTGTAGCAGTCTTATGTTCTGGGAATTAGTTATAACTGGAAATGGCTATCCAGTCTTTAGGATGCACCAATGTTCATAAATTATCCTTATACATGATAATTTATACATTGGTGCATCCTAAGAACTGGATAACCGTTTCCATTATAACTGAACCCATCTTCGCTTTGCCCTGTACTCTGTACTTAAGCAGGATTAGAGTTGACATAAGTAGATAAGCTTAACCTTATTGCTTGCATGAGATCTTCAGGGAAAACACTAACAGAAAAGTCTCTTTCCATGGGAACCAGAGGCTTCCTTGGGATGGTAGCAAATTATATTATGCCCATCTTAAACAATTTCATTTCATGTAACCTAGTTCTACTATCCGGTTGCTTTGATAATCTCTCCCTAAAAGATGTCTTGTAGTACTCATTGTTTTACTATGCGATCAGGAATACAGATAGCATCAATGTCTTCTCTACACAGTTCAAGCATTCCACAGGTCTTAGCTGAGGCCAGCTTCCACAAAAATGAAGGGATTGCCTATCAGATTTCCTACATCCAGAGAATCAACACCAAAGGTGGAATCCTCCCAAAAAAATTGTGCTCAGAGAATTCAACAATTGCTGTTCCCTTTGAGGCAGAGTTCTGGTTCTACACACAAGATGTGATCCCCCCATCAGTGCCTGCAGCAATCATGGTTCCATCAGGTCGAATGGTGGAGGGTTTCTTCTGCACAGGGCCAATAATTTACTCCTTTGATGGTTCACAATGGCAGAGAAGGAGCTTGAATGGCAAACTCTACAATGTACCAGGGGGAGATGAATTTGGATCCTTTTACATGAAAGACAAAGCAGATAACCATGGTGGGCAATTCCTCTTACAGACTGAAAATCCCAATGGGTGGCAGCTCATTGGGAAGATCTCTGGCAGGCCTACCACAATCTCAAATGACAGTCTTCCATGGACACTCTTTACTGTTACCAGCAGCTCTGGGAATGTGTATGTTTTGCTCTAACTGAATATTTTCTGTGTGATTTCTTGTAGGTTTCTTGTGTAATGATGTGTTGATGTAATGCAGGGAGCTGCTAGGACCTTTCAGCTATTTTCAAATGGTAGCAACAAGAGGAGGAATTCCTCCCATGCCTTCAAAAGCAACAAAGAAAGGAGAGTTATGGACGGGAAGGTTTAGTGCCCAGCTCTGGATCTATACTTGAACATGGTTTTACCACATGTAAATTTTGTTCCCCAACTTTTTATGAGACATCAATGGAAATTATGAACTTCTAAACTTCAATACGTTCAAAGCGTTCACAGGCGTTCTAAAGTTTTAATCTGCATTGGTGGTTATTCATGAGTTTTTTAATTTAAATGTTACTTACCTAGTGCTTAAATTTTGTTTCTAATTGGGGAAAGGACTATTCAATTGACTACCCTATATTTAAGGTTGTATAAGTGAAATGGTGAATAGGATACCACCTCTAAACTCTGACATCTAGAATGTGTCTAAAGTGATGTAAATTTTTAAATTGTCTTATATAATGTTTTTATATAAAATGTGTTATTTTAATAATAAATATATTTGTATCTTGTGGCATTTTAATGAATACATTTGCATCTTTCATTTGTCATTTAGAAATTATCCATCTATTTTAATTTTTTAATTAACTCAGACTAGTATAAGAAAAGTATTTTCTTTGTTATAAACATTTTTTTTAATATCTAAACTATAACCATATAAATAGTAGATACATAGATTAAAAAGTTTTAAAAAAATATTATTTATTTTAGTTTTAATTAGAACTAATTCATTTGACATTATTTAAAGAGTTATTTATTTATTTTTATTTTTTTCTTAATAAGATATAACTAATAAATATTTTATTAAATATTAGTATTCTAACATGTAAATATACATCGACTTTAAATTAAGATATTTTTTGTTAACACAGACACATCAATATCATTCTTGTAATAAAATTAAATATATCTATTGACTAAATATATAATATTAAGAATTATTTTTTATTTACTTAACAATTATTATATATTACTTTCAAAATTATTTTAGTTTATTTATATTGTTTACTTTATTTTTATCTAAAGAGCTATTTTATTTAGTTGAGAGTTTTCTTATAGTATTAATTGTTTTCAAATATATATCAATTGTCTTTTAGTTTCAAGTGCATAGAGTCATAACATAAGAAATTGTAAGAATACTAAGGAAATCCAACAAAATGGAATATTTATACTTTAGAACAAATATAGAGGTTTTATTAAAATGATCCCCTCCAAACTAGAAATAGAGCATATACCATATAGCTAACATTAACATGAACAATCATACAATAGACAATGGGAATACAACAACAAAAATTATCAAAGAGATTAGATTTCCATAGTCCATTGTAATTCATGTGTATACTTTTGGATCACAATTGAATCTAAAAGCATACACATGAATAAAAATGATACACTATAAAAACCATACACAAATAGAGGTTGTAAAGATCCCTAAAAATACTATAAAAAACTTTGCCAAGAACAGTACACTCAAATCTAGAAATATGGAAAAATTCAAAGACCCCCATCAATCCATATGGTTCATAATATCAACAATTATTATGTTTTTATCTCATATGAGAAAAAGGGTGTCCAACTTTGTGTTCCATTTTTTTCCATGTGTCAAACACTTTGGGAAGGTGTAAGAAATTTTGTAAGAGCATTTTTTAATATCAAGATGAGAGTTGCTTATGATAGATTCAATGATGCATAAGAGTATTGATCATAGGGAGTTACATTAGAATCTTGACCAATATATTGAAGAGTCATAAAACATCTTTAAAAGGGTTTGGATATGCCAAAATAGGGCACCTAAATTGAGGAGATGTATATGATAGATTCTATAATAGGTTAAGATAGCTATAAGAGCATATTTTCTAAATAATTTGGAAGACTATGACCAACTAGGGCATTGGAATTTAGGCAAAATATGGCACCACTTTTAGGCCATTAGTTTAATTCATAGTTTTGAAAATTCATGCTTATTTTTTATTTAATATTTGTCTATTTATTGGTGCTTGAGGATGGAGTTTTATATATGGTTGATTTGTAGGTTTTCTTATGTTGTTGAAATTATTTGAAAACTTGAATGTTGATGATAATCTTATTAAGGGGCAATCTGAGAATTTTATTGTAATGATGCAAGAGCAACCCAAGGTGTAAGAGAAATATTGCATCATCCAAAAATATTTTCCTTGTTTGTTTGCAAGTTTTCAAATAATATTCCAACCATCATCAATACATTTTACTACCATTGCTTATTCTTCCTCATGGTTGGAAGTATTTGTTCTACATAGAGCTTACAAAGTTACATCTAATTTGTAGGATATTTTGATAGCCAAAAAGGCATAATCCAATTCTATACATACTATTGGGCACAACGTGAATACTTTTTTTCATTATTCATAGTTTATGGCAATTTTAATGTTTGCAACAACAAAGGAACACATTTCAAGATGCATTGGACCTAGGAAGGCTTATGATATGAACCACATCAAGATTCATTGATGCACCATCACCTAATATATGTTACACTTAGCATTGGGCTTTGTATCTCATTGTGACCAACTAAGCTCACTCGCAAGGTTAGAAAAGCAAATAGTTCCAATTCTAGGACAACACTCTTGTATTTCATTGTAATATTACTTGAATCTTATAATTTTACATATTTGTAATCAAACAATTGAGGCCAAACATGTGAGAAACTCATTGTGGTAGATTGCAATTTCTTTGTGACTATGAAAGAATAATGAGCATATTGTTGTTTCATTGATTCATTGAGTTTTATGTATTATTTTTATTCTATTGCACATGGTTGGATAGATTAAATTTGGATCCTCTATCGATGAGTGCATAAATTGGTATCAATAAATAAATTTTATATGATGAAGGTTTATTTGTGTACAATTTATTGCATTGAGGAATTCTACAAGAAGTTTGATAACAAAACACCAATTGAGAGGCAATCACAAGGGTTGATTCTGAACTAACTACTAACCTGGGAAAGTTTACATAAGATCCTAGGGAAAGATGCTTCCACAAAGACGTCAAGGTGTTGCTAATATTGTTGGGAGAATGGGAGATATTTATTAGATGATTAGGGCCATGAAAGTATAATTGGATATTATGGAGGATGAAAAAGAAAGGGATAAATAATATAAATGAAGATGAAGACTATAGTGAAAGAGAAAATATGCAAGATTATAAGAAAGATTTAGAAAACTTAAGAGAAGAAGAAATTAATCAAGTAACTTAGATGTTGAAGGTTGTTTTGGGAATTGCTAACACTTATAATTGAAATTTCTAATTATTCTTGTGATTTGAACCTTTTCAAGTTGATTGATTGGATAAATGACTTATAGGAACACTTTTAATGTGAAAACTTTATATATCCTAAGAGCGTTATATTTGCTAAAAATAAATTCAAAGGACATGTTATTTGGTGGAAAGAAGTACAATTATAAAGCAATAAAAAAGGAAAATAAAATAACACAATGGGATAGGATTATCATAAATTTGAAGAAATAATTTAACCTATTGATTATGAGTAAGCATTGTTGAAAAAATAAAATTTGAAGTAGAAAGAGAGGATAGTTAAGGAGAATACTTAACAATTTTATAAAATGATTATAAGGGTTGAACATAGTGCAACAAACAAGGAAAAATATGTGATGTTTATTTGTTGGAAACTTGAGTTGATGAGTTGTGGTGTCATTGATGTCAACTTGTTTGGTGTTGTCATTGATGTTAGTATGTGTTGTGGATGGTCTAAAAGTGAGTGTTCTAATATTGTTGTGTGGTTTGATAGTGATGTTGAGGTGTTTCTGGAAGGTTGTTGTAAGGGAAGTTTCGATACGCAAGAAACAATATTTATGTGCAGAAAAGAGTATTTAATGTCCTAGTGGAAAAAATATTTGCATTCCTCTAGTTTTTGAATATTGTCACGACTCGTTCTAGGCTATTAAATTTTAGATTAGTTTATTTCATTAGACATTGAAATAATGATGACACTTGACATCATGTTATTATTGTGTGCTGTTATTAATGTCATGTTAATTTGGTGTTAATGAATTTTTATATTATGATCTAAAAATTTCGTCGAGTGTGAAGTGGACACAGAGTCGACTATCCAAGGTGGATGTATGACCGAGGAGGGGCCTCCTAGCTCATCGGAAGTAACTCACGGAATGTGGACCTATGCACACACTCAAATAACAATAATAATAATAATCAAATAGATTAATTAATTTAAATAATAAAACCAGTTTAAAGGGTGATAAATAAATAAAGAATTTATAAATAAATAAACACACTATAAAATTAATTAAAATCTAATTTATAATTTTTGAAATAAATTAATTAAAAAAATTAAATTTAAATATAGTTTGAAATTGACACATGAGTTAAAATTTAAAACAAGAGATGAACTCTTGTAACTAAAAGTCTAAACTCTCCAATTAGAGAGAGATAACTCAGATTTCTCCAAGAATGCCTGAGTTCTTTCATTCATTTCTCTCTCTAATTAGCTAATCAAATTGAGTTTACCTCACTCACTCCTAAATTTCTCCAATTTAGATCCATACATTATGGATCTAATCCTCATCCAAAAAAGAGTTTTTAAACCAGCAAAGGTATCATTCAAATAGGGAGTCACATGAAAATTCTAGATTGGGGAAAAATCGACTTGGGGTGGCAATAAGCTATATCAATACAATTGGAGGCCTCATTCTATTTGATATGTGGATTCAAGTGTTGCAACTTAGAAAACATGTTCATTTGGTTTGTGCAGTATTCCAGTTCAATTTTCTAGTGTTGGTGTGATCGACAAGTGAAGTTATGTTGTTTTGAGTTTAGTGGTTTTAGTTGGTTTGGTTTCTTATTTGGATCATGCTTTTTGGTTTGTATATGCTTTGGAGGTTTTGTTTGGATGTTTATATGCATCTCAGAATGGCATGTGTAGATCCATAGTATGTATTTTATATTGGAGGATGTTTTTGGGTTGACTGGTTAATGTGCTTTATAGTTTATCTACACGTTTCATTTGGTGTCGACTTTGGAAGATGTGTTAGCATGTGTGGTTAATTGGAATCCTTTTAGAAGGATTTTTTGTGATGTATCTGGATCCCCTCTATCTCCTAGAGTGGAATGCATTTGGTATTATTAGTTTAGGTGGTCGTATTTATGTAATATTGTATATTTTGTTTGTGGCCAACCTAGTTGAGAGTTTTAGTGAATTATCTTGTATATATAGATTTGTGGTTGTATGAGTTGAGGTATTGAATGTGTGCGAATTAATGTGAAGTGGATTTGAATGATATGCAAGAAGATCTGGTGCAAAAGTTTGTGAAGAGCTTTGATGATGATATCTTTAGTATGACAATGTTCTAAGATAATGGTTGTTGTCAGATTTGTTTGCCATGATATTGGTAGCTTGAAACAATGGTTAAAGGATAATTTCATGATAAAGAGATCTTTTTCATTTCAATTCATTGATTCTCTGCACCTACTCGAAGAAGGTGTGTTCCTTTTGGTAGTCTATGAAATCATTTATATCTTGCCTTGAGACAGTGAGTCTCAGTAATGCAAATCCTTTGTATCTTTCCCTAAGGTTGTGTGCCTTAACATTGCAAGTCCTTTCAAGTGTTGTGAGATCCTTGGCCTTGAGCCTAAAATTTTGTAATCAATTATTCATATTGGGATGTGATTCTCACTATGATTTTTCCTTGTTTAGGATTTTTTACATTAATCTATTGTTCATGTGTTCATTGTGCTTTGTGCTTTCATGTTTCATAATTGCAGTAATAAGTTAAATGTGATTTGAAGTTTGATAGGAAAAAAAAAAGTATTTTAAGGTTCAGATCGATTCACCTCCCACCCACCCCCTCAGTCCCAAGGAATGTTCAACAATTGGTATCAGAGCCCGGTTCCTCTAATAGAAGCTTAACCACTTGAGGAAGATCTAGAATGGTGCCAAAAGTTAAATTCAAAGCAATGAAGTTTGATGACAAAAATTACTCCTATTGAAAAGAAATAATGGAATGTCATTTGGAATCTTTGTCAACTAGAATATCTGAAATTATCTAGACTACATATATCGATCCGACAAATGGTCCTTAGACTCTGGATAAGATTAGGGCACATGAGAATAATGTAAGGGCTAGAGTTGTTATTATCAGTTGTTTAAGTGAACCAATATTCTCTTAAGTTATGGGGTTGAATTATGCTAAGCTAATCTAGGAGAAGTTGAGTAGTGTGTATGAAGGTGATTTGAAGACAAAGTGCAAGACAAGCGACAAATCTGAACCACAATTTTGAGAAGTTGAGGATGTCTAATGATGAGAACATTGAAAGCTATCTACACTAGGTAATTGAGATTGTGAATACAATTCTGCGTATTGGTAGAACATTAGTAGAAAGAGAAGTGGTGAGAAAAGTGATGTTAACACTTCCTAAATGCTATAAATTTAAGAAGTATGCCATTGAAGAAAGTCATGATATGGACAAATACACCATGGGTCAGTTGTATGGATCACTCTTTGCCTTTGAGATTGCTGAGCTAGATGATTTGTGAAAGGAGAAGAAAGAAGTAGCATTCAAAGCTAGCAAGAATATTGAAGATGAAACTAAAGCAATAAATGGCATGGATGAGATAGAAGAAAAATTTGTAAGAAGACTAAAGAAAGGATCTACAAAGTACAAAGGTTAGTTACCCTTCAAATGTTTCAATTGTGGAAGAATTGATCATTATGCTTCTAGATTTACTTATAAGGAAGATTATGGTTGAAGATCTGATGGTGATAATAAGGTAAAAGACAACCATAAATGCAACAATGGGAATAAGAGAACAGATGATAAAGATAGGCTTAAGAAGAATTTTTGGTCAATGAAGACTTGCTCACTGAAAATGAAAAAGGTGATGACTCAAATAAAGAATAATTGTTTCTAGCTATATAGGAAAAGAACAATGAAAGGTCTAGTAATTTGAAAGTTGTGGAGAATAGTGAGAAACCATTGAATGTGAAGATTGCACTACATGCAAAATTAGAGCCTAGATCATGGATAATTGATTCTAGAGGCTCAAATCATATGATAGGTGATAAAGGAAAGTTCATTGATTTTTAAAATGATGGTGGTGGTTCTATAAATTTTGCAGGTAAGGAAGCTACACCTATTTATGGTAAATGTACTATTTTCTATTAACAAAACGCATAAAACTGATTATGCTTATTATGTTCAAGGTTTGAGACATAATCCTTTGAGTGTAAAATAGATGTGTAGAAAGGGTTATAAGATAATATTTCATGGGTTTTAATGTGAGATTAGAGAAGGAAGTACTGGAAGATTAGATGCAAAAGGTATAAGGACTAATGGCAATGTCTACTATGTGAAGGATAACAAAAGAAGTAGTTGTTTGTTGGTGCAAAGTAGTGAATGTTGGTTGTGGAACAAAAGGATGGGACAAATTAATTTTGATAATATGGTGAAGATCAGTTTTTGATTAAGGGAAAATAGGTTTTGAGGGGACCACAAACCCCATACAACAGGTTTTGGAGGGACCCGAAACCCAATAGATTTTACCGGGATCTAGAACCCAACAAAGCAGGCTGCTAAAAGAAATAAACAATGAAAAACCACAGCCAAAACCCAACAAAGAGGAATAACGCTAGCAAACCCCAGCATAGCCACACCACAACAAACAAAGCTACAATACCAAACTATAGCACATAAGAGTAATTATCGAGGGTATAAAAAGCACCCTCAGCCAACTTTCAGGGTTTTGAAAGGTACCCCTAACCTTCATTAACAACACCAAATTACAACAGATATTCATACAATTTGAATCTGGCCAGTAAGGGTTTTGAGAGGCTCCCTCAACCTTCAAACTGGGTTTTAAAATGGTACCCAAAACCAGCAACCAAGGGTTTTGCCAGGCACCCTCAACCTTAAATGAAGAGCTCAGAACACCAAACACAAGACTTTCCCTTAACCAAAGATAGTAGAAAGATAGGTTGGGCCCTTTAAAACTATTAGCAATCGACCTGCCTGTGGGATAATCCAGGAACCCACAACTAGAAAAAGGGGGATAAAAGACCCCAAAAACTAGAAGGAAGAAGGCCAAACCATGATACAACAAAAAGGATCCAGGTCAAGAGACTAGCTGGGAGTCTGGGAAAAGAACTTCCAGACCCACCCAAGGAGACACCTTTGAGAGAAGAAAAAGGCAGCCATAGCCAACAGGAAGAGGAGCACCAAAAGTAAAAAATCCCCAACATTCCATCTCTCCACCTCAATAGGAAAGATATCCACCTCTATAGGACGAAGAATGAGGTAGAAAGACAACAACCAGAGCTCTCTATCAGCAAGCAGAAACTAGTCCTTTCCCCTCCACCATATTTCCACCTCCATAGAAAATAGGGTCACCTCTAGCAGACAAGGAGGGGAAAAGAACAAGAGCCAAGAAACCCCTCTCAAAGGGTCACACCAAAGAAGACTCTCCACCTCAATAGGAGAGTAGCCCAACATAAAAGAACCAAAAAAAGAAACTCCTTCAAAAAACCAGAGCACCTTGGTCCAGATCTGCAATAAATCCTCAGCATAGAGGGAAGGAGAGAACACAAAATAGCAAAAGAGCCTCTCCACAAGAGATCTGCTAGGGTCCCAGATCTTCCTAGACACCTTCCGAGACACAAGCAGGAGAACACCAACCACCAGAGAGAGCAGAAAAAAGGCCAAAGACAGGAGCCACCGCACACCCCTGATGGCCAAAAACAGAGGCCACAAAAAACCTACGCTACAATACTAGGTAGGAAGCTTGAGAAGGGACCACCAAAATGGGACCCAATCCACAGGGAGACCCACCCAAAATGCCTTCATCGCTGCCGCAGCCTCCACTCCTTCCACCACACCAAACTCCTCCACCCACCATTCCAGCAAAGAAGCCATAGAGGCCAAACCATGAAGAGCCCCATCAGACAAAGATCGCGTCATGGGAGGAGAAAGGAGGGGGGGGAGGAAATCATCCTCATCCGCAACACCGTCTTCCCAATCCTCTGCAACTCCTTCACAAGAAACCCTCCCTGTTACCACTCTCCCGCTCTCGCTCTCCATCATATGGTGAAGATCAGTTATAATCATGTTGTGAGAGATTTTTCAAAGATTATCAACCTTGTTGATACTATGTGCAAGGAATGTCAGTTGAGAAAGCAAACAAAGAGGAAATTCAAGAACAAGGAGTATTCAACTTCAAAACCTCTGGAGATTATTCATACAAATCTATGCAGACCTAAAGGACAAGAGGATTGAATGGTGAAAGGTATAATTTTATGTTACTAATTGACGATTATTCTAGAATGACATGGGTTACTTTCTTGAAACAAAAATATGAAGCATTTGAAAAGTTTAAAGTATTTAAGCCTATGGTTGATAATCAAGTTGATACTAGGATCAAATGTGTAATATTTGATAGAGGAGGAGAGTTTACATCAAATGAATTTGATAGATTTTGTGAGGAACATGGTATTAGAAGACACCTTTCTACTCATAGGACCCCTCAATAGAATGGAGTTGATTGTTGTTGAAATGGATATAACTATGGTGAAGGATGCTAACCTACCTAATGTGTATTGAAAAGAAGATATAAATACCATTATTTACATTCTTAATAAGGTACAAGTAAGAGTGAATCACACAAAAACATCTCATGAACTATGGAATGGAAGACCTCCTACATTCAAGTATTTCATAATATTTGGAAGAAAATGCTACATGAGGGTAGATGAGGAAGATCTAGGGAAGTTTGATGCAAGGTCAAATGAAGGAATATTTTTGGGATACTCTATAAGGAGTAAGGCATATTGGTGTTACAACAAGAGGATGAATAAAATTGTGGAGAGTGCAAATGTAAGAGTCTATGAAGATTGGAGCTATACTGAGACTGTACCTAATCTAAGACAAAGATAGAAGATGTTCCAGATGATACAGAAGAGAAGGATGCTCTAGAAGAAAAGGAAGAGATAAGTACAAAAGAAAAAGAACCTGAATAGACACCTAAGACACTAGCAAAGTATGTGCAGAAGAATCAATTAGAGGAACAAATAATTGGAGACAAGAATAAAGGAGTTCAGAAAAGAAGACCAATTGCAAAAACCAATGAACAAGTAAACTACTATTTCTCATCTCAAGTGGAACCAAAAACCTATGCGTATGCAAGAAAGAATAAAGTTGGATAAAATCAATGGAAGAGGAGCTAAATCAGATAGAGAAGAATCAAACATGGGAATCGACACCGAGACTAGTGGATAGGAATGTTATAGGAACTAAGTGGGTGTTTTGGAGAAAGCTAAATGAAGATGGAAAAGTTACAAGGAACAAGGAAATATTAGTGTGTAAGGGTTATTTACAAGTTGAAGGTATAGACTTTGAGGAGACATTTGCTCCAGTGGCAAGAATGGTGTCTATTGGGATGTTTCTTGCATTTGTTGCATATAAGAACTTTAAGGTATATCAAATGGATGTCAAGTCAACATTCTTGAATGGAGAACTTGAAGAGGAAGTATACATGGAAGAATAAAATGGGTTTAATTTATCAAAATATTCGGATATGGTTTACAAACTCAAGAAGGCACTTTATGGACTCAAGAAAGCTCTTAGAGCTTGGTATGCAAGATTGGATAGATATTTATTGCAACAAAATTTCAAAAAATGTACTACAAATAGCAATTTTTATTTCAAAGCTGAAGGTGATAAATAATTTATTGTTATTGTGTATGTTGATGGTATCATATTTGGAGGATGTGATGATGTATGTAAGAAGTTTATTGAAGAAATGTAGAAGGAATTTGAGACGTCTATTGTTAGAGTTATATTTGATTAGCTAATAATTATTTATTTAATTATTAGTCTATTATACTCTATGCTTAAGCTAAACTTAGGAATATTATAATTCTTTAGGGTTTTCACCTTTAGGGTTTCGAGTATCCTTTTATAAGGATTCTCTCTTTGTATTTTCATAACAATTGTAATTATTGAATTGCATTCGTGTTTCACAATCAATATGACTCCTCTTTTCTGGATCTCTAAATTCTGGCCTCCATAGCTTTTTTGCTTCTCTCCTTCTGTGACAGGTTTGCATGTAGGTGATCTTTGGGAGTTGTAGAGTTGATTTTTCCTCAACTCCAATATGGTATCAAAGCTCCAAATCTGCATGCCCATGTTCTCTTCATGAGATATTTTGGGCCTTGTTCTTCATATCTGTGTATTCAGGGGTTTGTGCAGTTGCTTTTTTTCCATTTCTGGGGGTAGCTGATTTTTTGGTACATTTTGGTGCCAAAAGGACCTCACAGTTGGTTTCAGGAGGCCAATTCCACGAATTTTGATATAAAATTCGATATATTTTGGTGTCAATTGTTCGGGAGGCAAAAAAAAATTAGGCCCCAAGCTGTACGACCTCAGGCACGTAGATTAAGGCAGATTTTTTTTCAATTTCATTTTATCAAAATTTGGCAAAAAATTATTAAAAAACTTTGGAGGTGATTTTTGTTTATAAAAGTGGGGCAATTATTTCTGGTACGCGCAGGGTACATCCCTGCGAGCCCCTTGCCCCCTGTCATGCAGGCGTGGTCCTCAGGTGACGATGTCTACAAGGTCGTACGACCTCTATAGGTCCGTATGGCCTGCACAAGCCGTGAACCTCGCCCTGTACTCTGCAGGCCCCGCCCGCCGATCGTCCACCTTCCGTCGCCGCCCTCGGCCCTCGTGCCTTTTGACCTCCCAACCCCAGACCACCATGCAGACCTGCCTTCCGGCCTCTCGCCTCCAGACCACTGTGCAGGCCCACCTTTCGACCTCCCACCCCCGAATCACCACCGGCAGTCTACGCCCCTTTTCTGGCCCCCTACATTTTTTTCGACGACTTGGTTTTTTTTCGGTGATTTTTTCTAGGTAGATTGGTTTTTTTGGTGGTGACAACCATACGGCCATCAAATTTATGCTCGCAGACTGCTGACGTCAACACTATGTAGGCAACCTTTTGGCCCCTTCTGGGCCCATCCGGAGCACCTTCATTTTTTTGGCCATATCTTGGGCACATAGAGGCATTTTTCGACAAGTCTTATATCATCGAAAAGCTCTATCCAGAATTGGAGGTTTGAATTTTTTATTTTTCTTTTTTTATGGTGTTTTTTTTTCTGTCAAAGCCAGAGGTTCATTTTTGCACTCCGAGAGACATAACTTGAGAATCCGAACTCCGTTTTTCAAAAAAATTATATCGTTGGAAAGCTTATTCTGTGCACTTTCCAGTCATATTGGTTTTTATTTCCAGATTCTACTCCAAGTACATTTTATTCATTTTTTTTCTTTTTCAGCACTTTGATGAATATCTTGGATGTTTCAGGTCCTAGGATCTCTTTCTTTGAGTAGGATGTCTCGTCGTTGGTTGTTCTTTCTATATTTCCAGTCTTTCGTCTCTTCTGATCATTGTAGACTTTTTTTTCTAAGAATTTTATTTATGCAAACGCACTGAGATAAAGTGCCACTATGCATTGTATACTTGGGATCTTGCACATCTTGTGCCTTATTGTACATGCACTCCATTATAAAGTGCCATGTGGAGTTGATGTTTGCCTTTTTTTTCCATATACCTTTGTCCCGTGAGTGTTCCTTCCACAATATTAGCCTCATGATGTGTGTCAAGTGAGTGTTCCTTCCACGACACTATGTACTTTCTCTGCACCTTCATTGTTCTTGGTTCTTCGTCATGCATTTATTGTTGGCATTTAGTTTCAATGTACATATCCTTCTCCCTTTTTCAGCATTATCAGGGGTTTCTCTTGTTGGTTCTAATGCTTCCTTGGTTCGATTGATCAACTCTTCAAGATTTGGTGTTTTATGCCATCTATATCTTTGAGTTCAATTGTTTGCCTTTGTTTGCCATCTGATTCGAGTAGTGTCATTTGAGGGCACTCATGCAAATTATAGTCTTCTCTACCCGGTCATGTTCTATTTCAGTGGAGGTTCTTCAAATCAGTAGTTACTCTTCGACAATGTTTGCAGCTTCTTCATGCTTCAGTGGTGTTCTTCATGATCCTCCTTTGTTCCTATTTTCTAGGACATTCTCTTGTTTGGAGGCTTCTTCATACCTTCACTAGTATTCATCTCTTTTTGGAGTAGAGTTTTTTTCCCATGTGGTTTTCTCTATTTCTCCGCCTTACAGAGACTCTTTTGTACTTGGTTACCTCATCGGGCCTAGTTGTCGGGACCCATTGTTGCTTTCATGCATTTTTTGTTTACATGTTTTTTTAATCCTTAGTTGTTTTTTACATACTCCCTAAGTTCATCTTAAGGGGGGGTGTTAGAGGTATCTTTTATTAGGTAATAATTATTTATTTAATTATTAGTCTATTATACTCTATGCTTAAGCTAAACTTAAGAATCTTATAATTCTTTATGGTTTTCACCTTTAGGGTTTCGAGTATCCTTTTATAAGGATTCTCTCTTTGTATTTTCATAACAATTGTAATTATTGAATTGCATTCTTGTTGCACAATCAATATGACTCCTCTTTTCTACATCTTTGAATTCTGGCCTCCATAGATTTTTTGCTTCTCTCCTTCTATGACAAGTTTGCATGCATGTGATCTTTGGGAGCTGTAGAGATGATTTTTCCTCAAATCCTATATCTATGATAGGCGACATGTCATTTTTTCTTGGTCTTCAAGTTACATGGTTAGAAATATTCATTTACATGGTTAGAAACATTCATTTTTTTTCTTAAACCAAGTATATCAAGGAGATGTTGAAGAAGTTTGAGATGGAGAGTTCTAAACCAGTTGCAACCCGTATGGCTACTAGTTGTAAGTTAAGCAAGGATGATGGATCTCTGGATGTTGATAAAAAAATAGCATAGATTTATGATTGGAGGATTGTTGTAATTCAGTACTTCAAGACCAAATATTATGCAAGTTGTCTCTTTGGTTGCCAGATATCAAGCTAATTCTAAGAAATCTCATGATCAAGTAGTAAAGGATATTCAGATATTTAAAAGGGACTCTAAATTACGATTTACGGTATAATAAGGATGATTATTTTATTTTGAAAGAATGTACAAATACTGATTGGGCTTGATGTGTTGATGACAAGAGAAGTGCAAGTGGTGGTGCATTTTAATTGGGAGACAAATTGGTCTTTTCGATGAGTAAGAAAAAAAATAGTGTCATTAAGCGGAATATATTGCAATAACATCTTCTTATACTCAGGTTATATGGATGAAGCATACTCTTAAGGATATAAAGGTGAAGTATGATGAGGCAATTCCTATTATATGTGATAATATAAGTGCAATTAAAATTTCTAATAATCTGATGATGCATTCAAGGACGAAGCACATTTCAATCTGGTATCACTTTTTGAGAGAGAAGGCTGCAGAGAAGAGAGCCAAATTGGAGTATGTATCTACTAAGGAACAAATTGTAGATATCTTCACTAAGGCTTTGGAGATGGAGACTTTGAGTATCTTCAATAGAAGTTAGGGATTATTTCCCCTCCTTCAAACTAGATGCATTCAAGTGATGCATCTATCTAGGGGGAGATTTATAGTTCATCTTTTATCTTCTAGATTAATGTGATTGTTGCTCTTAAGGGGAGCAGTGTGGTGTGTGGTTGTTGGAAAGTAGTTGAAGATGTTGTATTGCAGTAATCAAAAAGAGGGAGAGAGTCCATTAAAGTAGTTACTTGTTTATTGTTGTTTGCCATTTGTGCTTGATGTCAAAAGGGAAGAGAGATACAAAGAGATTGAGAGAGATAGTATGTGTTGTTTGTTTCTGTTGGTATAAGTGTTGCCATCAATGACAACAAGGGTGAATGTTGGAAACTTGAGTTGATGAGCTATGTTGTCATTGATGTCACTATGTGTTGTGGATGTTTTGGAAGTGAGTGAAGAGGGGGAAAATGTAGCAAGGTAGGATGAGATGGTTGGTGTTCAAATGAAGTATTCAAACACATAAAACACATAAAATCATAAAATGACTATTTATACCTTGCCAATCTTTACCTTCTCATTCGAATTAGACCTTTGGTGAAGTGAAGAATGTGCCCCTTCCTCACTTGAGTGGATTGGTCCTTGATGGGTGTGTGGAATGCTCTCCAAGTGCTCAACAAGATAGGTTGGATTTGATAGGATTTTGGTAGGATTTTTGGATGGATTTGAATTGGAAGATTTGAAGGAAGAGAGGAAAAAAGAGCAGCATGAGGATGCTATGAGAAGAAGTTGATCCTTTGTGAGGAAATGATCATCCAACTTATAGATTGGAGGAGGCCAATGAAGGGCCGAGATTCATTTCCTTATGGAGGGTTGAGATTGATTTGAAATAGAAGGCATGGATCAAGGGTGCCTTGGTAAAATAAACAAGAATATAAAATTCCTTGAAAAGAGGGGGGAGAAATTTGAATTTCAAAATGAGGAATTAAAAATTCCAAAATAAGGATGCATTGAGGGATTCAAAGAAATTTGAATTTCTTTGAGAGACTCAATGTTGATGTGACATGAGTGGGAATATAAAATTGAAGGAATAATGATAAGCATGATTATGAGAGATTCTAGAAGGATTAATTAGGTTGAGTGGGATTAGGAGAAGTAATTTGTAGGAATCACATGACTAGGTTAATTAATTATAATTAATTAACTGAGTGGGTTTAGAGGAAAATAATCATTGGAGGGATTTAAGAAGAATTAGGGAATAATTAATTTATTTGATAAATTAATTATCGGACAATAGTGATAGAATTAATTAAATTAGATTTAATTAATGCCAAGAGGAATAAGGATAGCACGATTAAATCAATTGATTATTTTGACAGGCTTAAATTGATTAAATATTAATTTTAAGTGTTTACAGTGAGTGTTATGATGTTGTTGTGTGGTCTAATAGTGATGTTGAGGTGTTTTTGGAAGGTTGGTGTAGTCAAAGTTTTATCATACGATAAATAGTATTTATGTGCAGGAAAGAGTATTTAATGTCCTAGTGGAAGAATGCTTTGAATTCCTCTGGTTCATGAATATTATGGATTATAGTTTTGGTTATAATGTTCATGATCTATGTATGTTTTACTATCAAGTTTTCAAGTCCTCTATTGCTAAGATGGTACAGTTGGTTATTATTTTTGACAATGTGGTTGTCTATGAGAACTGGTCCTAAGAACGCTTGGCAGTTCTTTGATATGTGAATTCAAGTGTTGTTACTTGGAGGACATGTTCATTTGGTTTGTGCAGTATTCTGGCTTATATTTTTGGTGTTGGTTTGATTGGCAAGTAAATTAATGTTGTTTCGAGTTCAATGTTGTTAGCTAGTTTGGTTTTAGTTGATTGAGGTGGTGCATCTGATTTGGATCATGCTTTTTGGTCTATACATGCTTTGGAGGTTATGTCTAGATGTTGAGATGGGTCTCACCATGGTGTGTGTAGATCTGCAATGTGTATTTTGCATTGGAGGATGTTTTTGGGCCAATTGGTTCAAGTGCTTTATTGTTTATCTACACATTCCGTTCGGTGCCAACTTTGGAAGATGTGTTAGCATGTCCACTTGATTGGAATATTTTTAGAAGGATGCATTGTAATGTGTTTGGTTCCCCTCTATCTCTTGGATTGGACCGTATTTGGTATTATTTATCTGGGTGGCCTTTTTTTGTAATATTGTATACTATTTGTGGTCGACCTATTTGAGAGTTTTAATAAATTATCTTGTATATATAGATGTGTGGTTGTAAGACTTGAGATATGGAATGTGTATGGATTGATGTGAAGTGGATGTGAATGATATGTAAGCAGATTTGGTACGAAAGTCAGTTTGTGAAGAGCTTTGATGATGATATCTTCAATATGACAATAAACTAAGATAATGGTTGTTATCGGATAATTTTTCCATGATATTGATTTCTTGGCACAATGGTTCAAGGATAATTCCATGATCAAGAGATCTTGTTCATTTTAATTCATTGATTTTCTACACCTATTAGAAGGTGTGTTCCTTTTGGGAGTCTATGTAATCATTTGTATCTTGCCTAGAGATAGTGAGTCTCAGTAATGCAAATCCTTTGTATCTTTCCCTAAGGTTGTGCTCCTTAGCATTGAAAATCCTTTCAGGTGTTGTGAACTCCTTGGCCTTGAGCTTAAAACATTGTAATCAATTATTCATATTGTGAGTGTGGTTCTCACTGTCGTTTTTCCCTGTTTAGGGCTTTCCACGTAAATTTGGCATTCATGTGTTCGTTGTGCTTTGTGATTTTGTGTTTCATAATTGAAATAATAAGTTAATTGTGATTTGAAGTTGGATAGACTAGAAATAAATTATTTGAAGGATTGGATTGATTCACCACCCCCCCCCCCCTCCCCATCTCAATCCTGTGGAGTATAAAAAAATTCAAGAAGAACCAAGCTTAGTAAGGTTGACAATAATAGAAGAATTTCAATTTCCAATAAAGGTAGAAGATAAAATAAGCACACATAATCAAAAAAGAGGAAGGGGAAGAGGATTCCAAATGAGTAGTTCTTAGCATGTTGATAGAGGATCCTATGATGAAGGGTTGAAATATAGGAAGAGAATAGTACATCCCACATGACAAATGCATACCATATATATATATATATATATATAATGGTGATTTTTTAGGGTTCCCACCACAGAAGGAAGAAACTGCTAATTTTTGACTTAGTGACCATTACATTCAAATGAGGGTTACAATCTAATAGATCTAGTCACAAACTAGAAAGGATTAGGACTGAGAATTATGATTGGATTGATGGGGTCTCTTTTGTGAGTTAAATTGAATTATTGACTTTGTTGAAATTAGGGTAAAGTGCTGAAAATGATGGTAAAATTGCAGAAATAGTAAGCTACAGTTGTCGGATTGAGCCATGAACCTGGATCTGAGCAGTGTAAGCTGACTCGGATTTGTTCCCAAAAAAAGCTCCTAAAAAGAAGGGATCATTTCGCCTATGCCCTAGTCCTCCTAACTTTTCGCACTCCAATGGGGGATTGATTCATCACTGTAAATAATACCTATTCTGAAGATCACAACTTCATACCTATTTCTTGCACTCTGAAAGAAGAGGAAATAGGTTGGGAATAGGGGTTTGCCTAAGTCAAACCCAGTTTATGAATTAACCTTGAATGAAATGTTGCAAATATCAAAATAAATAATTAAAGGATATACCTCAATTCTGCAATGACTAATATGATGTTTTTCTTCTTGAATGTAATCACATATGCTGTATGAAATGGCATAACAAAACTCTAATCACGCATACATGCTTTCATATGAATGATGTATTGTTTCTCCACAATGGATGAATGAAGAATATGCAACCTTGAAGACCTTTAGAGATGCTTGATGATGAATGCTTCAATGCTTGAATGATATATTGCTTGAATGGATGCTTTATGATTCTCCTATTGTTTTCCTATATATCCAAATGAGAGGCATGGACCTCCTTATATACTCGCCCGTCGAAAAACACCTTAATTTTTTGACATAGGCCGACATGGAGATCACATTCTTGCCAACTCATTGTGACTATTAGGAGGGGCCAAATTAGGGTCCTATTTGAGAGGACCAAGGCGCCACGCTCTGGTCCTACCCCATTTTAGGACCAAAACAAAAGGGTCATGTGATGTGGAAATGGAAAAGGAGGTTAGATTTCAATGGCATGAGCATAATTAAGGTCTTAGTTCAACTTCAGGACATGGACACCAATAGGAGGGCCAAAATGTGGACCAAATTGTAAGGGAGTACAATCTAGGATGCTACTATATATATATAGCAATATTTTAATTGAAATAGAAAAGAAGGTTGCATTTCATACCAAAATAATATAATAGAAGGATATCAAAAGAGGTAGAGGAAGATTTGGAAGATATTTATAAGGAACATGGTGGAGGAGATGCAAATCAAGAATTTTTGGCATATTATTAAGACAAAGTGAATACTAAAAAGAGATCTAAAGGTAGTGCAAGAATTGTATATGTTGAAGAAGAACCTAGAGGATCAAAAAATAAAATTAAAAAGTAGACAAGAGAGAAACATTAGTCATTGTGAGATCCTTACTAGATATGAATACTATGGATGAAGAGGAACCAATGCAAATTTTTTTTTTTCTCAAAATAGTATGCAAATAAAAAGTTATCATTGATAGTGGTAGTATAGATAATTTGGTTTCAAAAGATATAAGAAGCTAGAGTTGAAGAGGTTAGAACAACATAGTCCATACAAAATTGATTGGTTGTAAGATGAACAAAAAGTGTATGTAAGGGACCAATATTTAGTGATTCAAGATAATAATGTGCCATGATTAAATTTTGTATGATTATTTTAATAAATATATCACATGTGTTGGCTATCCCATGGTAGTATGATAGGAAAGTTGTACATTGTGGAGAAAGAAAACTTATATTATAACAAAGGATGATAAGTGACATAATTTAGCATCTTTTAAGGAGGAGGATAGTTGATTGTGTGATAATATCATACTATTTTTAGTAAATGGAAGACAATTCCTTGATGTTTTTAGATATAAAATATATGTGTTGTATTGATTCCAAGGATATGTGTCACCACAAGTAGAATGTATACACCATCATATATGAAAAAATGATACTATAGTAAGAAATTTTATAACTATTGACATAATATAAGAACATTATAATATACAATATGCTAGATGGATTACCATTAGTGAGAATAATTAATCATCACATGGACCTAATTCTAGGAGCTAGTTTACCAAATAAAGTGGCACATAGGATAACACCAACCAAAAATAAATAATTAAACTAATAAGTGCAATATGTATTGAGGAAAGGATTAATCAAAGAGGTTTGGGGCCCATGTGTGGTACCAAAAATACTAGCAACCAAAAAAATGGAGAGTGGAGGATATGTATAGATTTTAGAGAAATCAATAAGATCACAACCAAGTATAGATTCCCATTATCAAGGATTGATATTAAAATTGGAAAAGGAGATGAATGGAAGATAACATTTAAGAAAAATGAATGACTATATGAATGATTTTTTATTCCTTTTAGATTGAAAATTGTACCAACTACATTTATGACGGCAATGAATGAAGTTTTAAAGAAACTACTGGGTAAGATTGTGCTTGTTTGCTTGGATGATATTTTGATTTTTACTAAAAATAAGGAGGAACATTTAGAACATATTATATTAGTATTGCAAAGATTGAGAGAATAAAATTCATTGATCAATATGAAGAAGCGTTGTTTCATGTACAAAAAATAGGTATACTTGGGATTTGTATTCTCAATTGAATGATTGAAGATGGATCCAAAAAATTTAAAATAATATTTGAGTAGCCTAAACTAGTGAATGTTGAAGTGATAACATATTTTCATGGTTTTGAAAGTTTCTATATGATATTTCATCCAAAATTCCAATGGCATTTATGCACTATTAATTGAGACTCCAAGGAGAGAAGAATAAATTTTAAGTGGACATAAATTGAAGAGACATTTTTTGAGTTATTGAAGAAGAATCTGATGAAAACACCAATATTAACATTGCTAGTTTTTTACAAGGTATTTTAGGTTGATTGTGATGAAATTGGGAGCACAATAGGATCAACGATGAATTAAGAAGTAATACTAGTAGCATATTTAGTGAGAAGTTGAATGGTGCAAAAAATAGGTATTTAGTTTATGTTTAGGAAGTTTATGTCATAATTCAGCCATTTAAGTGGAGACATTACTCATTTTCAAAGGAATTTGTCTTATACAATTATCATCAAGCATTATAGTATTTGAACAATCAAGGTAGGTTAAATCAAAGACATATGAGATGGGTAGAGTTCATGAAGATTTATTGTAGTGACTCACCAAGGAACCCTAGAGGATAAGAGATAAATACACATGAGTTGCATGGAAATATTTTTTTGAAGTAATAAAGTGTCTTCATGCATAACAAATACATGTAGAAATGCTTGAACCTCAAGATAAGACCAAATTATCGATGACCGATAATGCACATGCACAATACTAACACTCAAAACTACAAAAAAATAATGGAAAAGGTTTCTAAAACCTTGGGAAAAGTTCAAGAGGTGTTTAATGTCACCCATGACCATGCCTAAATTTATTAAGCTCAAAACAACAAACAAGACAAACTACTATGTCCTAGGTGTCACAAATGGGTTCTAGTGAACCCTAATCACAAATGGACACCAACAATACCATTAAAAATCACTAAAAAACCACTCAAGATACCTATGTGGCTTTCCTAGTGTATCTACCTTTGCAACACATCTAAAACAAGGTCAATCTGACATATGTAGCTTTCAAAAACATCTTTAGACTGAACCGTAATGCATTGGCTTCTAGACTTGAAACTGGTGTCACATCTAGACACTAGCATGCCAAAAGGACACTACCATTAAACAATGGCATCCTTCATCCATGGTGGTGTCCTTGGGATTCTATAGAATCCCTAAGACATGCTAACGTCCTCCTGATTAGTAATCTGCATTGATGTCCCTGAGACACGTGTTCATCCGAAACTAGAGAGCTTCTCAATTGAACTATATGAAGCCCCAAACAACCTAAACCCTTTGGTGAAGTTTAAATTTCCATACGCCCCTTAGATAGATAGAATCAAGCAAAAAGGTGAGATAATGAGTCAAGAACAGTGTCATCGAGTCACCGAGTGACTCCTACAAGGCTAGCTAGGAATTGGGTGCACTCACAACATACTAAATGCACCCATGAATTCCCAAAACCAACTTCAAATCACTAATATTTCCAAACTATCAAGAGACAATGTTGGGTCACCTTGGGACACCCCACATTAGTCACGATTGAGTTAGAAATGACTCTCATACACTCAAAATTATGGTACAAGGGTCAAGAACTTGCAACCGCAATGGGAGATGACTAAATAAATCTCTGACACTATAAGAGATGTTAGGCCCAATATGGAAAGCTAATGTACTGAGAGGGGAGGGGTGAATCAATACTCCAAAACTTTTCTTTTGTAATAACCTTACTGTTTTACATAAACAGAATAGTGCAGTAACATAAAACAAAACTATAATCAACAAATTACATTCATACATGATTCACTCCATAACACATATATTTTGGTCATGCAGAAACTCTTGGTTAGAGAGAAAAACTACGGTGGGGATGGCACCCACAACTTCACTACTGCAATAATAAAGAGTGCTCGGTTAGAGCTACATTTAGATATTTCTGATAGCTTACCCTATTAGGAGTATTAAGATCAGTTAGATCTACCTTGCTAAAGGATTTTACAACACTATATAAGTGTAGCACCTGGTTAAAGGATTTACAATTTATAGACTTGGTTAGAGTCTTTTACCCTGTTAAAGGTTTCTCTTACAACTTCAAAATATTACAATAGAATCATTACAAATATCTGCAACTTTACATCTGAAATGCTGTAGCAGATTCTATGTGCTCAAAATAAGATTACCTTGCCTATAGCATACCTCGGTAACTCATAAAGTAACTCGGTAAACCCTTCTATTTACTCTGTTCCTCGACTGTTCTCTGATAACCTTCTCGGTGACCTCTATGTCTCTGTAACAGTCATAATACTCTATGATTTCTCATGTATCACATAAGCCTTGCTTCATACACACATGCACACACATTTCTCATAATCACATCTCTATTTCTAACCCTAAATTCATTCTGTATAAATAGACTTCTTATGTCGGTGATCCGATTCATTGCTTCGATCTTACAAACATGATTTCTTGAATAAATAACCATGCAAAATATTTCATTGGTTAGATGACCTCAAAATTATACAAAATTTGTATGTGCAATTTCCAATGTGATAACGGTTCTGTGTGCCTCGATCTTGTAACACGTTTTCATATGTGTGTCCAGGTTCAATGAATCTGGTAACACGTTTCACTTGGTGTATATCAACTCGGTGTTTTATCTTTACCACTCGGTAGCCATGAAATAACACTTGGTAGACAGCTCGGTGTATACTGGGCTTTGTGAATGTTTTCCTTCTATAACCGACTAGACTGTTCACACCGACTTCTCTGTGTGTACTGACTGCATGATTCGGTAATATTAACCGACTAGAATATAGAATGACTTTGTATATAAAACTAATGGCAATTTGATAAGTAGTAACAATCTCCCCTTTTGACATTAGTTGAGATGTTTGACAAAACTACTTTCAAAGTCATTACTCAAAAATCTGTATACATTGCAAAATTGACTAAACATGCAGTATATACATTAGTCATTGAAATAGTATAATCAAATATACTCCCCTTATCAATATGCTGTACAAAACTCTATAATCACTGTTCTTTCCTCTGTTCATGCTCAGTTCACTGCTCGGTATACTCTACATATTCTACTCATTCTCTGCTCGGTATACTCCCCCTATATACTACACTCCGGTTGTTTGATTCTTTGAATACTATACACTTCTGAAGATATACTCTGATATACTTCCCCCTTTTGACAAACATCAAAATTTAGTTACCATTGGGAGGTGGCAACTGATCAAAAATGGATTTGTACTTTGTCTGGGCATCGGTGAGGGCGACAGAAAGTGCATCCTTGACACTGTCCATTAAAGAATTATGTGCATTAATATCAGCCAATAATGAAATTAAGCCATCTAAAGTGTTTCCTTCTTTTGTAGTAGAGAGAGAAGTGGCTCGGTTTAGCTGTTCTTGAACGGATGAAAGATGAGGAAGGAATAATGTTTGAAGTGTCATTATGTCCATCCTGATCTTGTGTTCTTCATTCCTCAATTCCAATTGTTGAGCCATGAGCTGTTGGAGCTTAGTATAAAAGTTCTGAACTGAATTTGACTCAGGGGTCAACTTATTTGAGAGACCGGTGATCTCTTTCTCAATTGCTTCTATTTTATTCTTAATTTCCTTAAGAAATAAAGAAAATGTGCAGAGATTCTGAAATAATGAAAGAATGTGCTTGAGTTGAGGGGACAACTCAGCAATAAATTTGACAAGTTTTACCTTGCCAACAGCAATTGATTTCTATACTTCCTCTATCATTTTAGCAGTTAGCTCCTTGTCTTTTAGTTTGCTCAAGTATTTGGATGCATCTACTCCATATGTCTCAATCTGATTTAGGAGTTCATCCAATTGAATATGGATGGCTACATCGGTTGATACTGTAGCTGAAGGTAGCATATCTGATAGTAAGGTCTTTACCTTCTGAAGTACTTTATTCTTCCTCTGTATGTCTAGTTGCTTCTCCTATTCGGCCTTTGCTTTGCACAGTTCACCAAATTCATTGAGTGCTTGCCCTTTCAGTTTGGAGATTTCTACATTGGGCAACACTATCAGTTTTGATAAATCAATTTTGAAACTATGCTTTTTCAATTTCTTTTCTTTACCTTTCACCGGGTGAACCACTACTATAGCTTGAGAGGCTTGAGGACCCTCGGTAGGTTGCTCGGTAGAGACAACACTCTTGTCGGTTTCTTTAGCCTCGGTAGTGTCCTTCAGTGTCTCGGTGCTGGGTGTCTCAGCTGTAACATTTTCCATGCTAGAAGGTGCTTGAGAGGTTGGTTCTTGTGAAGTACCTTCTACTATAGACTTTTGACCTTCGATGCCTTCTCCTGTAGCCTGAGGAGCTTCGGTTGTCGTAGGTTGATTGATTGGTGGGTAAAGCTGAACTTGTTCCAAAACAGATTCACTTGAGACAAGTTTTGCATAAGCATTGCCTTCTATCATTTCTTGTTCAGGTGCCTCTGCATCCATGATATCTTCATCTATTTGAATGGTGTCTGCAGGGTCTTGCTCAGTGACATCAGGCTCTTGGTCGGTGACATTGACTATTTCCACTGTAGATTGTTCACTAGCATTCTTTCTTCGAAAGATGGTCTTCCATTGCTCCTTTGTTTCCTTCTCTACCTCTATATACAAGCCATTCATCAATTTCAAGGCCTTTTGTTTTACTGTAAATTGAGTTTGGCTATTTGTCAGATGTTCTTTTATTTCATCAACCGACATATCAGGAAAGAGATGCACCAAACTTCTTTCTCTGATTTGTTTCTCCGAGTCTAGGGCATATTGCCATCTAGTTTCAATATGTGCATATAATTCCATAGGAATAGAATTACATACTTCTAATGGTACCACTCAGAATTTGAGAAGTGTGCAAATGACAGCTTCTTCAATTTGCCTCTTTTCATCAGCTGATCTGGATTCATATTTAACAAATCTGAATCCACCAAATCCACCATATTCCTTTAGATTATTACAAAAAAATTCTACACTATGTACATCTACCTTCTTGCTTTTCACAATCTGAAATTTATTTGCATCTTCAGATTCGGTATCACTCGACTCTTTTGGCAAAATGAGTCTCCGAGTAGATTTCTTGTAAGTTCTAGTTACCTTAGGAACGACAACTGTCTTTTGTTTCTTACTTGGTGATGCAGTAGATGCCCTTGTGTTAGGTCTCTTTGTTAGAGGGGTCGGTAGAGCCATTGAAGTGTCATGTTTCTTTCTCTTCAACACTTTTCCCTTAGGCAATTCGGTGCTAAGTGTTATGGCTGCTTCTTGGGCTTCTGTCTCCTCTTCGATGATGGCTAGAACTTCTTTGACAGGTGTGGAGGAAGACTCTTCTCCAAATTTCTCAGTTAATGCCTTAATCATCTTTGTAGCTTTTCTTGTAGCCTTAGGTACTACAATGCTCATTTTTACTTTTTCTTTCCTTTCTTCATAGGTTCCATACCTCAGCTCGGTAGTATGCCTTGGCAATGATAGATAGGCATCAATTTGTTGTTGTGTGATATCAAAATCAATCTCGTAACCCATAGGCGACAAAGATTGAATCCTCGGTTCCACAACATTCACATAGTAGTAATCAGTGTCTACCTCAAAACATATTTCATCTTTGTATTTTTCTACCAGCTGTGGTGGAATCTGGTACCTATTATGCATTTTCTCTTGGAACTTGCTAAAGTAATCATCCATTATATCATTAAAGTTATCACCTAACTTCTTGATGAAGTCATTGATTTGATGGGTGATTGGTCGGTGTAGTTCCCAAACTATTTTATCGACTGTTGGAAAAAACTTCTCAAAGTAGAAAAACATACACACGAGTAGTGATCCAAATTTTAGAGTGTTTGCCAAGTTGTTCTTCTTCAGCTTCCTAATTGTGTTCAGATTTTCAAACAAGTTCTTCAACAATACTTCACACAAGTCAACTTTCATGCCTTTCTTAACAATTTTGTATGCTAAGTCCACTGCTGCATAGGGTACACTATTTTCCCTTGCCGATTGGAAGAAACAGTAACCAATTACTCTGATGGCGAATTTGAGTTCAGGATCAGTAACATTGTTCAACTTCAGACCTCTGTAATCCAATTCAACTCCAGTCAAACTGATCAATTCCTTCTGTGATATCATTTTCTGTGTTCGGGCATGATCATAGATAGGGTAACCGGTGATCAGATGAATGATTTCTTTAGTGATCTTAAACGGTTGTTCTTGTAGCCACATGAAATCATCATGCACTCGGCTTAGTACAAACTTGACCCACTGGGGTTTGAACACACAGGGATAGGTTAGGGCTTCAGTCAATCCCTTGATTTTGATATGCTCATACTTGTTATCCATTTTACCATCTGTGCACAATACATCATATGCATCCTTGATCTCAACATGACCGAGTTCTTCAACACGACATTTTGTGAAGAATCTCACATCCTCGACTAACAAGACTCGATCCGGGATGAGTGAAAAAGTAGTCTTGTCATCCGGTTCAGATGCAATTTTGGGAGTCAGTGTGTATTTTAGTGAGGGATTTTCTACATTGGTCACAACAATGGGGTCTTGGATCTTAGATGCCATTTTTTATTTCAGATAAAAATTGACACAAGAACCTTAGGGTTTGAGAACTTAACAAACGACAGACGCTTCACACTCAGTAGATAACAACTTAATGAGTTCGGTAAACCAGCTTAGCAATGCGATGAGATTTGATGTAAATACCTTGGATTTTGCTTTGAATATGGTTTGATCGCCTTGATTCGCTTTGCTCTGCTTCTCGAAAACTTGGTGAATGAAAATGACCGCGAAAAACCTTTTAAGTACTCAAAAATACCTTATCGGGCTCCGTGCAAGTTAGGTCAAAGACATTAAATGCACTCGGTTCACTTAACTTTCTTTCCCTTTTTGTGCTTTAACCGAGTAACCAGATTTCCTTCATATACCGACTTGACAGGCTTTATGAATTCACCGACTTAACAGTTTTCCTGTAAAGTGCTCCAAAAACTTTGATAGAATTTCAAACTTACTCCTACATCTTACTATGCAGATTTTGAATTCAGTACATACTTAAATAGGAACTGTTTAAGATTTAACCTTGTGAGAATGCAATCCCTTCATACCTTTACCAATTAATTTGGAGTGGGAGCACCTAACTTGGTAGGTAAGGTGCTTTCTTCATTTGACACAATTTCCTTGTTTCTCTAAATCATCTTTAATTTCTCTTTTATTTCCTCAGTGTCTTTTCTAGGTTGATCTCTGCAATCTCCAGCTAAATGTCCAACTTTGTGACAATGAAAACATGCCATACCAGGATTTCTCCATGATCTTCGGTTATTCATTCCAAACCTTATAAAGTAGTTGGCACTTATGTGTCCATATCTTCCACAACATTCACACCATATCCTTGTATTGTAATCCCATGGTACTGCAGAATATTGTCGGTAAGGATTTGTGTGAGTTCAGTAACCTCTAGTATTTGCTCGGTGTGCAGACCATATGTGGTTCTTTTGCTTAAACCAACACTTCTCGGTATTATGTCCATATCTATTGCAGTTTTTGCAAAACCCCTTGAATTTTGCCTTCTGATAATTGTTAACAGACTTTGTCTTACATTGATTAGATGTGTGACCATATTTATTGCAATTGTAACAATAACCATTGGTCTTAGTGGTATTCAGTTGCTTACCTTTTCTGATTTGACATATATTGGCGGTATGACCTTGATTTCCATAGTAGTAGCAAGTAGGCTTCTTCCTTTTGATGTTATTCCTTTTTCCAACTTGTTTTGATGATTCTCCTCTCTCGGTAGTGCAGATTCCCTTCTCGGTAGAGTCTTTTCCTTTGTAACTGAGTCCTCCTTCTTTGTAGGGTCGTCTTGTGTTCAGTTGCTCATCCAACATCTTTGATGCTTCATAACTCTTCTTCAATGTTTCCTTGGATTTCTTTTCTGTTTCAAGTTCATTGCTCAACCTTGATACTTCAAGTTTCAATGCTTGATTCTCATCATCTTTCAGATTTGCTTCATGATGTGTATAACCTAGTTGATCTATCAAATTTTGTTGAATACCAGTTAGCCTTATGATTTCATCATTCTTATCAGATACTAAGACTTCAACTTGTTGTTTCTCTCTTTGTAGATCTCTTGCTTTATCCTCGGCTATCCTTAATGCATCTAGATTTTCAGTCATCTGTGTACTGAAATGTTCATGTTCTCTTTTCATTGCTTTTAGTTGATCAGCCAATGCTTTGTTCTTTTCTTTCAACATTCCAATCATTTCTTCAGTCTCTTCAGATATACTGTTGTCAGATGATGTCTCGATTTGTTCCACTAACTCTTGAGAATCTTGCAAGTCATCAGACAATATTCTCCTTACTTTCAGAGATTTTTGCATTTACCTTTGCATTTCTGCAATCACTTGATTTGCATTATCCAGCTCTTCTTGTAGATACACAATCCTCCGAGATTGTTTATAGCCTTCCATTGATAAGATCTTTCTCTTTAGGTAGTTAAACCCTTTTCCAAGATTCAAGCTCTGATACCAATTGTTAGGCCCAATATGGAAAGCTAATGTACTGAGAGGGGAGGGGTGAATCAGTACTCCAAAACTTTTCTTTTGTAATAACCTTACTGTTTTACATAAACAGAATAGTGCAGTAACATAAAACAAAATTATAATCAACAAATTACATTCATACATGATTCACTCCATAACACATATATTTTGGTCATGCAGAAACTCTTGGTTAGAGAGAAAAACTACGGTGGGGATGGCACCCACAACTTCACTACTGCAATAATAAAGAGTGCTCGGTTAGAGCTACATTTAGCTATTTCTGATAGCTTACCCTATTAGGAGTATTAAGATCAGTTAGATCTACCTTGCTAAAGGATTTTACAACACTATATAAGTGTAGCACCTGGTTAAAGGATTTACAATTTATAGACTTGGTTAGAGTCTTTTACCCTGTTAAAGGTTTCTCTTACAACTTCAAAATATTACAATAGAATCATTACAAATATCTGCAACTTTACATCTGAAATGCTGTAGTAGATTCTATGTGCTCAAAATAATATTACCTTGCCTATAGCATACCTCGGCAACTCATAAAGTAACTCAATAAACCCTTCTGTTTACTCTGTTCCTCAATTGTTCTCTGATAACCTTCTTGGTGACCTCTATGTCTCTATAACAGTCATAATACTTTGTGATTTCTCATGTATCACATAAGTCTTGCTTCATACGCACATGCACACACATTTCTCATAATCACATCTCTGTTTCTAACCCTAAATTCATGTTGTATAAATAGAATTCTTATGTCGGTGATCCGATTCATTGCTTCGATCTTACAAACATGATTTCTCGAATAAATAACCATGCAAAATATTTCATTGGTTAGATGACCTCAAAATTATACAAAATTTGTATGTGCAATTTCCAATGTGATAACGGTTCTGTGTGCCTCGATCTTGTAACACGTTTTCATATGTGTGTCCAGGTTCAATGAATCTGGTAACACGTTTCACTCGGTGTATATCAACTCAGTGTTTTATCTTTACCACTCGGTAGCCATGAAATAACACTTGGTAGACAACTCAATGTATACTAGGCTTTGTGACTGTTTTCCTTCTGTAACCGACTAGATTGTTCATATCGACTTCTCTGTGTGTACCGACTGCATGATTCGGTAATATTAACCGACTAGAATATAGAATGACTTTGTATATAAAACTAATGGAAATTTGATAAGTAGTAACAAGAGACACATATACATTCATTTTAAGCACCAAAGGAAATGTTTCTATTATAGCAACATAGTATGACATTAATTGATAAGCATAAAAGATCATGCTTGGTGATCGGTTCCAACACTAGTTCACATAAGGATACAACAATTCATTATAATATGATACAAGTTACATTCAACTCCTCTTATAGTGTTTATAATACAGAATCCATCAATGATTATAATAATCATATCAACTTACATATATTAAATCTTGCAATAATGAAAGAAGGAGAAGACAAGTGTTGAGGAAGGAGGTAGACTCTTCAAGCCACTCACGATCCAAGTCCTCTGGTCCCCAATGGTGGTTGGCAAAGCCACCCAACCATGTGGAACCCTTAGGCCCACCCCACTATTCTTGTGGATATAATCACATGGCCCAAACAATCGTACACATGTGCAAGGGGGAGTAATAGGCTCACACAAGAGAAAACATGGAGCAACACTCAACTTAAAGTACATCAACAATGAAGAATCATAATGCCACAAAAAGTTTGAAGCACCAACAATGCATCACTTGCAACTTAGAGAAACAGTCAAATAAGAATAGGTGCTTGAGCAAAAATAAGAAATATAAAAGGGGAGGAAGCATCTTGAAATGACAATAATAAGTCAAGGAGCACCATTAAGAGTAACATCCAAAACTCACCATTTGGCATAAATCACAATGAGATCACCAAATTTCTCAGCAACAATAAATCCAAAGGATTACTACTCATATCTATAGGGATAGGTACATAGAGAACAAGAATGGGGAGTGTCATTGTGTAGCTCGAAGGGATGGTTCACGTGGAGCCAAGCATTCTCTCATATGGACAAGAATGACAATCATGCAAGTCCTATCACTACATGTATGGGCATGCCTCTCTAGACAAGTCCTAATCACTCCATGTGCAAGCATGACTTCCCAAAACACCTTGGCCTCATGGTAGCACTCAAGGCATGCTTGGGGCATCCATTATCTTGTTATAGTTTAATTCCCAACCCAAAGTTTTAATTAATGTTTCCATTTGATTACAAAAATTCCCAATGAGATATCCTAGCGGCCCCTTTGTGCCCTAGCCCCCATTGGACACCACTTCCATTATTGACCCTATTGCCCACCCTAGGATCAAGAAATCCAAACATTAAACTCATGACAATATATCAATGTGCAAGACCAATTACTTTTATCAGTTGAGCCCAACAATTCACAATACACACCAAATAATCATACTTACATTACCATTTTCACATACAATCCACAATATACTCAAATGGTCATAATGCCAAGAGAACGGATCCAAATCAATCCAATAATAAAATTTACTTATATAATATCGTAGCTCCACAAAATAAAATCATATATACAACCACAAATTCATATTTATCAAATCACATTTGGACCAAACACCATACATGGAGGCCATCCACCATTCATGGACCTACAAAAAAATTCAAAATTCAAACTCAACCAATAAAAAATCCAAGAAAATTCAGTGATCTATAACTACACAACAACTCAAAAATACAATAAAATTTCAATTCCACCGATGCAATAAAATTTGGGCAGAGTTTCCCCATACAAATCCATGTTTCCAAATTTGAAAGGATACAAATTTTAACCTCAAAAAATAAATTCAAATACTCAATGAAAGACTAAATTGAAACAATGGAAGGGTTTTAAATCATATCATAAACCATTTTCAACAGTATTTAAGCACTCAAATTGAAGAAAAAAAGGAGAAAATAAGAACTCATAACTTCAACTTGGGGAAAACTTCAAAATTAAAATGAAAACCAAATACACCAAAAGAGACCATGAATATTGGATAGACCAAAGAGTTCGCCAAAACGATTCAAAGGAGCCTCTACCCACAAAATTCCATCCATCCAATCTCCCACAATCAACAACCCAATTTTCACATGTAGCATTTGGGAGCAAAAATCATGAAAAATAGATTAAGTGCTGAAAAAAGTGAACTCCAAAATACAAATATAAACTCACCTTTTGAGTGAGAAATTAAATAAGATTAAAACCAATTTAAATAAAAATATCAATTAACTCCCCAAAATGACCCCAAGCTAAAAATCATGCAATCCACACTAAATTAAAAACATATAAGGCATATTGCACTAAATTGCCACTATTATATTAAATATCATTAATTTATGCACTATAATTAACAACAATTCACATATGACCAACTATGCACAAACAATCTTTATTGGTCATTCAAAAATATGGATTAGGGTAACTCGAGATTACCAAATCAGTAACTATAGGTGTAAACATATGAAATTAAGGAAAATCATCCAATCAGGAACAATGGCTATGGCTAGATAACATTAATGGCTAGTGTACTATCTCTTGTAACTATCGTCGAGGATATGGACACACTCAAACTTGTGGAGCCACTGGATTGATGCCATGTACATGTAGTCACTAAAACATTCACACGATAGTTGTGCCTAATCATACATACATACATACATACATACATACATACATACATACATACATAATAAATTGAAGTAACTAAAATCATCAAAAGGGAATTTTAACATTTCATGGATTCTAATATATTGGAATGATGCAATATCATCCCTTTCACATCTAATCATCAATTAAATAACATTAATAATAATCTCATCTAATTATTGCATTAAATAACATCAACATTATTTCATTGTGATTAACAAATTTGAACAGATTAAAGGCAAGGAGGATGATAAGGATCATACTGAGAAGAAGGGTCATGAAAAAAGAACAAGGGCCAACACTCGGAAGCAGGTTGATATCAAGGAAAAAGAGCTAGAAGAGATGAAAAATTATGCAATCAATATGAAGCAGATGGTGGTTCATGCGGAAGAACTCATGAGAAACATTTAGTTGTCCTTATGTTGTCTCGGTGTTGTCTTTGTGCTATCCTTGGGTTGTCTAGTGCTGATCAAGGATTGTCTAGTGCTGATCTCTTTGTCTTGTGCTCCCTTTTTGTTTTGACTTGGATCTGTTCTATGTATGGGTGACCAGGCACTGTTGTTTCATGCCTTTTTCATGCTTTATCTTTCTCCTTCTTTGTAACAAGGTTCCAGGTTCCTTTCAAAAACCTGTTTTTAATTAGTCAAAACATCATAACATCACCTTTATCATATCCATACACTAAATCTGTCATGAATATCATGAATTATATCAATAAGCATTTAATCTCTTTAATAGAGTAAAATGGCATAAACATAATTTATAACTCTAACTCAACCAATAAAGTTAGCATCACTTGTTATATTTCAATCATAAATCATCAAAGACACGATAAGTCATCAGGAATCTCAATGCAATTATACAATCACAAATCACCATAAGGTAGTCCAACACATCACGGGTCTAAAACAATAATGGAGCACATCTATTAAACAAGGCATAAGATAGGAACTCAAGTCCATACACTAAAATTAAATGAAGCATCCATAATAAGATCAAATCAGCATAGAAATGTTTACATCCAAAATGCAAATGGCACAAACAAAGGCACATAACCAAATCCCACTTCAAAAAGAAATAATATAGAGGAGCACACAAGAAGGGGCATTACATCCTCCCCCCTAGGGCCAGGGTTTTGGATTTTTGTGATTGATGAAGAAATTTTTTGTGTTGGCTACCGGTTGTCATTGATGTCAACATACTTTTGTTGACTTGTTTTGTTGTTGCTCCAGTATTTTGGTGATCATGTCTAACATGTTTTACTTCGTGTTACTTTGCAGTTGTAGATAAAGGTTTGCAAATTTGGTAGTACACTCATTAATATGAGACATACCTATATTCCAAATTATAGCTTTTTTGGATCTCCAGAAGGTAAGATACATGGTTTGGAAGTTCAGTCTATCAGTTGCACTATTCCTCTAGAAAATAAACAATTTGTTCTAACATTCACATTTAGATTTAATTGATTGTTTTTTGATCTTGCAGTTTTGGGTCATGGTTAAGCATTGTAGATAATGTATCACAACCCTCCTTTATCACCTGTTGATTTGATACAATTCTATTATATTTTTGGTTGAGCTATTGAAAATGATGGAATAAATATTATAAAAGAATAAATAATGGACCCACACACACACTTGGAGAATATAATTCAAAAGGCATTATTTATTTTTATTTTTATTTTCCCATTCCCAATTTTGGCACATGGTGTAGGAGGAATTAGAAGTTTCTAGAGGAATCTTCAATACCTTGCATGTAACTCCCCCACTAGGATTTTAATCAATTTTGCATGAGTCCAATATTGGAAAAGAATCTCATTCTTAATCAATTTCTCTAGATAGTGGAATTAAGGGACTTTTCCTATATATTGTATGCAAGTTTTCATAAGAGGGAGTTGATTACGTTTTGAAGAAAATTTCCCAATTTCCTTGTTGTTAGCAGTAGGATCTTCTTTGGTAGTCACATTTTCATTGTAAGATTGTTAAGTTGTTCTTGAAGATTTCTCTCAAGTTGAAAGGAAGGATCTAAGAAGATAGCTAGAAGATTGGAGAGGATTCAACATCGAGCTTCGATAAGTCAGGTTCTCTTCTTTTATGAGAAATTTGTATTATCAAAAAAAAAAAAATTGGTCAAATTTTGTTGGGTTAAGTAAGGTGGGTTATTACATGTGGTATCAGAGAAAAGGTTCAAATCTAGGCCTTGTGCTCACTTCAATTTACATAACTAACAGAATGTTTTGTAATGGTAGAGATTAAATTATAAAATCTTAAATCAAGAACTAACTACATAATTTAATTTTCAAGTAAAACCCTAGAATGGCTAGAGGAAGAGGAAGAGGAAGAGGAAGAGGAAGAGGAAGAGGAAGAGGAAGAGGAAGGGGTAATGGAAGACGTACTACCACTAGGAGACAAAGGGAAGCTAACCATGAGGAAAATCATGAAGAAAACCATGAAGAAAACCATGAGGAAGACCATGAAGGGGATCAACATAACCCAGGGAATAACGAAGATGGGGTCGAGGCTATAATCAACCTTCTAACCGAACAAAGGGATAAAATCAACTTCCTGGAGCAATCAATGTAGGACCTTAGGGCAAGACAGAATGACATTGAAAATCGAAGTGGAACTGAAAATGGAAACCCTGGTAGCAATCAAGGGAATATGATGGATAATAGAAAAGAAAATAACATATTGGAACTCTCCAAGGATTTGAAAAAAATCACCCCTCCTAAGTTCGATGGGAGGCAAATTGGTGAAGGAGCTGAGAATTGGTTAAATGAAATGGAAAATTATTTTGAACTAAGAGATTTTAACGAAACAACCAAGGCCTTATGGGGTTCCTATCAACTCACAGGGGAGGCGGCTAGTTGGTGGACCAACACCAAGGAGCAAAATGGGTATAGCACGGATACGATCACATGGGATCAATTTGCTCACCACTTCTGAAAAAGGTGGCTCCCTCAATTGTTCTTTGATGAGAAGGTGACATAATTCCACAATCTACGTCAAGGGACCCTATCAGTCCAACAATATTGGGATAAGTTCACCAAATTGCTTAAGTACGTACCTATGTACCAGAAATATGAAGAAGGCCAAGCGAGGAAGTTCATTTTGGGATTAAACACCAACATAGGGGCAGAGGTCAACATGCATGGACCCAAAAACATGAACAAAGTACTTGAAAATTTCCTAAGGCAGGAGAGAAAGATTCAAACCTTAACAGGGCAGAACTATAATGGGAACCACTCTTTTAAAAGGAAACAAGAATTCAAGGGGAACACTAACTTCAACAAAAGTCAAAGGAATAATTCTTCCGAAAGAAGGCCACCCCCTAATCAATATCAGAGGAATGGAAATAATAATAATAACAGGGGCAATAATAACAGAGGTAACTATAATAGGAATGACCAACATAACATGATAACTTATCCGCCCAGGGCCAATGAAACAAGGAATGATCCCCCTAGGAATCAAGGCAGGAGGGGTCCTCCAGGTGGATACTTTATGTGTGGAGGAAACCATTTTGCTAGAGCATGTCCCAGGATGCAAGGTTAGATTAGGGCCAATAAACCACAACAAGGGCCCCAACAAAGGATTCATGCAGCAGTTAGGAACCAAAGAGCATGATTCCAGAATGTTCCCGTGGAAACTACAGGTACACTATTTGAACAACCAATTTCAATTCTAATTGACACTGAGTCATCTAAATGTTTCATCTCACCTAAATTAGTAAGAAAATATGCATTAAAAGTTAATCAAATGGAGTCATCATGGACGGTTCAATATGGGGATAAGGCAACTAGGGAAGTAACTAAGTGTTTGCTGAGGGCAAGGGTACAATTTCTTGAGTTTGGAATATGGGTAGATCTCTATGTGGCACCCCTAGGGTTATATGATATAATTACTGGAATGAGTTGGTTAATGGATCATCAAGCTAATGTAGATTGCTATAACAAAGTTGTTGGATGTTTGGATGATGGGGGGAAAAGGGTCAAAATCCAAGGGAAGTTTAAAACCATTAATATAGAAACCATATCAGCCATGCAATTAAAGAAGGAAAGAAGAAGAGGAGGCCTAATCTATATGGTTGAAATTGATGAAGGAAAAGAGGAAAATACCCCAACCTTTGAAAATACCCCTTTCTTAAAAGAATTCAAGGATGTATTTCTAGAAGAATTACCCGACTTACCCCCTAAAAGGAAGTTTGACTTTTCTATCGACGTACTACTAGGAGCTGAACTAGTATCAAGGGCACCTTACAGAATGAACACAACTGAATTACAAGAGCTCAGAATGCAATTAGAGGAACTCTTAGCTAAGGGATTAATAAGTCCAAGTGTATCACCATTGGGAGCACCAGTCTTATTCGTTAAGAAGAAGGATGGAACCTTAAGACTATGCATCGACTATAGGATGTTGAACAAGGTCACAATAAAGAATAGGTATCCCTTACCTTGAATAGAGGATATTTTTTACCAAATGAAAGGAGCAGTAGTTTTTTCAAAGATAGACCTCCGATCAGGATATCATCAACTCAAAATTAAGAAGGAGGACATCCCGAAGACAGCCTTCAGGACTAGATATGGGCATTTTGAATTCACAGTAGTTCCTTTTGGTGTAACCAATGCCCCAGCTGCATTTATGAACCTAATGAATAGTGTACTCCATGACTACTTGGACAAATTTGTTTTGGTATTTCTGGATGACATATTGATTTACTCTAGGAATGAGGAGGAACATTTAGTACACCTGCAAATTATTTTGCAAAGGTTGAGGGAGCATAAGTTATATGGGAAACTGTCAAAATGTGCCTTCTTCGAGGAAAAGATTCGCTACCTTGGGCATATAATATCAAAGGAAGGAATAGCAGTTGATCTAGATAAGATAAAGGCAATAGTGGAATGGTCGATCCCTAAAAATGTTTCAGAGGTAAGAAGCTTTATGGGGCTAGCAGGGTACTATAGGAGGTTTGTGGAAGAATTCTCTAAGATAGCAAACCCCATCACCTCATTACAAAGGAAGGGTAAAAGGTTTGTGTGGATAGAACAAAGTGATAAGGCATTCCGAATTTTGAAGGGGAAACTAACTTCAACACCCATTCTAAAAGTACCAGATCTAAATGGACACTTCATAGTCATAATTGATGCTTCTATTGAAGGTTTAGGAGGAGTACTTGTCCAAGATGAAGGGGTAGTAGCTTACAAATCCAGGAAGCTAAAGACTCATGAAGTTAATTATGCACCCCATGACTTAGAGTTAGCAGCAATTGTGCATGCCCTACAAAAATGGAGATACTTCTTACTAGGGAAGCCCTTTGAGTTAAAGTCGGATAACCAAGGACTAAAGTACATCTTTACCCAACCCCACTTAAATGCTAGACAAAGAAGGTGGTTAGAATTTCTAAGTGAATATGATTTTAAAATTGAATATATTAAGGGGAAGGAAAATAGGGTGGCAGATGCTTTAAGTAGGAGGAGACACTTGATGACTATAGAAACATTCAAAACTTCTCTCAAAAGGCAAGTAATGGATGAGTAGGGACATGACCCATGGTATGAACAAGTCAAAATGACTTTAGAATATGATCCAACCGATCCTAAGGTTGAAGGGTATACATTAGATGAAGATGGGTTGCTCAGATACAATAATAGAATCTATATTCCTAATTCAGGAGACTTAAGGAAAGTACTCTTGTTGGAGGCTCATAATGCCCCTTACTTGGGGCACCCAGGGGTTAACAAACTTTATGCAGACCTAAAGAAGTTATAATTTTTGCAAGGGATGAAGAATGACATAGTCAAGTATGTGGCTAAATGTTTGGAGTGTCAAAGAGTAAAGGTAGAACATAGACATCCATCTGGATTATTATAGTTACACGATGTACCTCAATAAAAGTGGCAAGTTATTAGCATGGATTTTGTGCAAGGTTTGCTCATGTCACCTTCTAGGCAAGATACAATAATGGTGGTAATTGACAAACTCACTAAGGTGGCACACTTTATACCAGGGAATCTGACGGATGATGCACCTACCTTGGCAAGGTGCTTTGTTAAGGAAATATTTAGGCTGCATGGAATGCCAGAGAAAATCATATTAGATAGAGATGCTAGATTCACTTCAAGGTTTTGAACAACTCTTCAATCATCTTTGGGAACTCAACTAAATTTTAGCACTGCATACCATCCTGAAACCGACGGTCAAACAGAAAGGACAAATCAGATTTTGGAAGACCTACTTCGCATGTACTGCATGGACCAACAGAAGAAATGAGAAGATTTCCTACCTCTGGTAGAGTTTTCTTACAATAATACATATCAAACATCTTTGGGAATGGCACCTTTCAAAGCATTGTATGGTAGGCCATGTCGAACACCTTTGAGTTGGGATAGCCTTGAAGATAGAGTAATTGTTGGACCAGATATGTTGAAGGAAATGGAAAGGAAAACTAAAGAAATTAGGCAAAGATTGAAGGAAGCCTTAGATAGGTAGAAAAGTTATGTAGACAAGAAGAGGACACCAAGGGAGTTTGAGGTGGGAGAGAAAGTCTTCCTAAGAGTTAGGCCACACAAGAGTTCCATAAGGTTTGGGAAGAAAACTAAGCTTGCACCTCGTTATGTTGGACCTTTTGAAATATTGGAAAGGATTAATCCAGTTGCATACTAGTTGGCCTTACCTCCCCAGTTGAGCCGAATCCATGATGTCTTCCATGTATCTCTTCTTAAAAAGTATTTACCTGATGAGAAACATATTTTGAATTGGGATGCTTTACAGGTCCAGGAAATGGGAGGAATAATGATAGAGCCATTCAAAATCTTGGAGAGGCACCAGTGCCAATTGCCTAATAGAGAGGTTGATCAATGCAAAGTACAATGGAACCAGTATGATGAAAAGAATGCCACGTGGGAAGATACTAGGGAAATGAAATAGTTGTTTCCTTTTTTTTTAAAAACTAATCATGAACTATAGACTCTTTTGGATACATTCAATAAGTGCATTGGGACGATGCACAAATTAAGCGGGGGAGGATGTCACAACCCTCCTTTATCACCTTTTGATTTGATACAATTCTATTATATTTTTGGTTGAGCTATTGAAAATGATGGAATAAATATTATAAAAGAATAAATAATGGACCCACACACACACTTGGAGAATATAATTCAAAAGGCATTATTTATTTTTATTTTTATTTTCCCATTCCCAATTATGGCACATGTTGTAGGAGGAATTAGAAGCTTCTAGAGGAATCTTCAATACCTTGCATGTAACTCCCCCACTAGGATTTTAATCAATTTTGCATGAGTCCAATATTGGAAAAGAATCTCATTCTTAATTAATTTCTCTAGATAGTGGAATTAAGGGACTTTTCCTATATATTGTATGCAAGTTTTCATAAGAGGGAATTGATTATGTTTTGAAGAAAATTTCCCAATTTCCTTGTTGTTAGTAGTAGGATCTTCTTTGGTAGTCACATTTTTGTTGTAGGATTGTTAAGTTGTTCTTGAAGATTTTTCTCAAGTTGCAAGGAAGGATCTAAGAAGATAGCTAGAAGATTGGAGATGATTCAACATCGAGCTTCGATAAGTCAGGTTCTCTTCTTTTATGAGAAATTTGTATTATCAAAAAAAAAAAAAAAAGTGGTCAAATTTTGTTGGGTTAAGTAAGGTGGGTTATTACATAATGTGTGTATTCTATTTGGCATTAACTTTTGTTATATCCTTGGGCTATCTATGTCAATGAAATACATGAAGTATATTGCGGTAGCGTGTAAGGTATTTTCTTTATAAGGCATGTATGGCCGACTTGAAATATGAATCAATATATATATATATATGTGTGATGTATTTACTAGATGAGATATATAGAGATATAGAGGAATACAAAGAGGCAGGAAATAGAGAAACAAAGAAATATAGAGACAAAAGTGTGAAATAGTGATCAAATGTGATATATGATTGAAGCAAATAGTTGAAGAGTGAATGAAGTGTGAGAAGTCTATCTACTGAGCTAAATTGGAACTGCAATTCATGCATATGCAAGATGCAACTTTAGCAGTTCATTTTATTTGTTCTGTTTTAGGCATAAGCCCTTTTAGAAATGAGCCTTCATTTTTGGTAGTGAGCCTCAAGTAGTGAGACTTGCATTGAGCACTTGTCATATTCTATAACTACTTATATATTATATTGAGAGTTAACCCTCTTCGTGGTTTTTCCCTAACGAGTTTCTATGGAAAAAATCTAGTGATCTCTTGTGTATGTTTATGTGGATTGTATCTTTGCTTTTGTTGTTCATTTAATCACTCATTCCTTTCTATTGAATTCTAATTAACATGAATTTGCAAAGTAATAATAAGATTGTTTTAAGATTCAAGGAATATCGATTCACCCCCCCTCTCAGTATTCTAGTTGTTCAATAAGGCTTACTCCTAGAAGCCTACAAATGAAAAATGAGACACCTTTAGTGCACAAGCCAACAATCACATCAAGCATACAAAAATGACCATTCAACTCACCCACAAGTCTAGATCACATCACACAACTCCCTCACCATCACCAAGGCAATTGAGAATTGGACCTACTATTTGGTCTACAAGAGCATCAACAACTGACTAAATCCAAAATGAGTCACTACATGATGCTAGCAACTTCGTCCAGTCACCTAATCTGTCAATAACAACACAATTCAGACCATATTACCTCTCCTCGAGGCAACCAAGCATGAAACTACACCCTCAATGATCTCTGCTAAGGCTACAACCCAAAACAATGGGAAAATATCATTCCACAAGACTGAAAAATCATCATCATGCTCATCTATAACTCACTTAAATATAGAATAGGTCCCACTTACCCCATCATAATTCCATGGTAATGAGGATTTCCTTGCAACTTTAGCTTTCCAACAAGGAACTAAGACCAAAGAAAGGTCATTCAGAGGTATGAACATGAAGATTTTACCTCTCACAACCAAGAGAATCCACACAATGAAGGCTCAACAACCCCAAAATTTCCACAATTTAGGCCACACAACTACCAAATAACCACAAAGAATAAGAACAATGCAAGGCTACTATTGAACGCTCAACTATAGTTGAAACAAGGGTTACTTGACCCAATCTTGATCATGATTTCACAATCAATGAGGTAACATTGAACCTCTTACTAGAATCAGCATTCTGCACTCACAACTCCAACCAAGTTCAAGATGATCAATTTCTCTTGATAGAACCACATCCTCTTCCAACCTTAGGCTATGTACATCACAAGCCATCAAGGATAATTTGTCCAACTCACACCAACCTCTAACATGGGGTCTAGAAAAAAGCAAACATCTAAATATACTAGATATACATCTAAATATACTCTCTCTCTCTCTCTCTCTCTCTCTCTATATATATATATATATATATATATATATATATATATATATAATCATTAGATGTAGAAGCACTAACCAAGGGTACTTCTCATACTTGCAATATGTTAACCATACCTGTAGTTCCAGAATTCACATCTAAAATGACATGTTAAAAAACCCATAATCAATAAAATAACAACATTAATGGTGTATTAAACACCTATACAAACACACTAAGAGCATCAAGCATAGGTCAAAACACAACCTCAACACCACAAAAGGATAAATAGGCATCATAGGCAGATTAATTCACACCAAGTCATCCATTGTAAATCAAGATCAAATGTGATAAATACACATAACTCTACCATCACCAACATGAGCTTATGCAACAATACAACAAGTAAATTTAAATAACCCCAATTACACTTCATTTGCAATCCATCACATGGGCATCCATGTTTAACAATTATCACATAAAGCATGCATGTGAGATTCATTGAAGACAAAGAACTTGCAGTTGATTATGATTTGAACTAATGCAATATTAGGAAATCTACATTTGTTCAATCACATGTCTCTAATCTAATTCATATATTTCAAGGAGTTTCAATCATATTTATCATGAAAAACATCCTTTAATTTTTTTTATTTAACTACAATTATAACCAATCAATAATCACATGTGGGATATTCTTTGCGATGTCCTCCCTTGCACATACTATCAGAGGTTCACAATGAACATGATAGAACACAACACTTAACACAAAATAGGGCCAATGACATGAAACATTTGAAATAGTCACCATGAGATTCAAAAAGAGAAAACCCAAGTGGGGGATATCCCCAAGTTCAAAATTAAATTATAGAAATGCGTGCAATTTTAACAATAAACAAAGCATGACAAGCGTCAAAAATAGATAGATAGAAGTGTTTGGTGACTGATTCCAAGCATAAGAAAATACACTATTGGTTCCTCTTTAGTAAAGAAATCCTACTAGGTGTCATTTCTGATAGAATTCTCCTCATATTTGCATGAATATGTTGTATTATATTTATTTCTATCACAAATTATAAATATTTTTTGAATTTGGAATTCTAGTTAGACACCAACAATGTACACATGCCTTAGTGGACCATATAATTTTGGATCTAGAAGTAATTAGTTGATTCTATATATACCAAGTCATACAAAAACAATATGAAGCATTCTTATTAGTTTTTTGAAGAACAACATATACAGTAGAATATAGCTTTATAACCATATCTTTCTTTTGTATATGAACATTAGAAATTGGAAATTAAACATTGTTGTCTTGTGATTCCTAATTAGTTTTATTGAATGCAATTGTTTGAAGGATCTTTCTCTTATCTCAATAATTGGCCACTCTTCTAAAGATCAATAACATGTAGCAAAAGAGATAACAAGTGAATGTTCTACCCTAGAACCAATAGGGATTGGATGGAGTGATCTTCTACAACTTTTGGAGTCCTTGGAATAGTTTGCTACCTCATCCTAGTTTGAGAATGCATTCCTTCATAAAAAATCACTAGTGTTTAATTTTTACTAATCAATAGATAAGAAACCAAAGTATACAATTTATTTAATTTTAAAGAATTAATAATCCTTTCAAACACACATAAATTCAACATCATTCATAGGGTGATTACAAAAAAGAAGTAGATTATATGGGCATTTTAAGACATCAAATTTACCATCCTGAGTGATTCCCTCAAATTTTTATGACTAAACAAAAATTAATGACCTACCTTAGCTTGTGAAATATAAGATGGATCTCCTTTAAGCATACCTCACTTACAAAATATTCCTCATATTGTCTATTCCTAGTGCTTATTCTAATTATAATATGTAGAATCTCCTTAATCTCCTCTCTTTTTTATTATGATTTCTAATTCTCCCATCATTCTTATGAACCATTGTTTCATTAGTCAAAATCATGGTTTCATTCAACATTTTTAAATAGCTAGTCATGTAAATAACTAATTTGTTCTTATCTATAAGATGATATTCTATTGTTCTTTATCCTTTTATGTGATACTCTATTACATAATTGAATATCGCGTGCTCAAGTTAACAAGTGATGACTATTTAGAAAGGGTCTAATGTGAGACCAAAATAACTAAAAAAAATGCTAGAAAATTGTGATTACATAATTATTATTAAGATATGTTGTAATGAATTATTTTAAACATGACTTATAAGTATTCATCAAAATAATCTTTATTAAATCATTTTCGCTAATTAAACAAATTTTACATACATAATTGTTAGATTGCATAGGTAGCACTTATGTACCCTAACCATTGAGCATACCATTTCATTTTAATGAGTATGAAGGATAATTGTGTCCCGTAATATAATATCAAATACCTAATTCTACAAGTGTATGTAATAGTCCTTTAACAATATAAACATATTTAATATTGGTTTATTGATTTAGAAGAGATTTTAGAATATATATGTATTTAAGTTTTGTATTTTTCTTTATTTTTTTCTTTTTCGAATCATAATATAATACACAAATCTATTTTATTTTAATTAAGTTATACGTTTAATTTAGAATGGTTCTATAATCACTCCAAAGTTTAAAGTTGTACTAAAATGAATTTCTAATTTGAATATAATATTTAGAATAAAAATTGGCATAAACAATCAATAATACTAATAGTTGAGTTGAGATAGTAACACAATAAAATTAGGACTAGATTAGATGTTCATTTCAAGAATATCAGCTTCTATTTTAAATTATTTTCACTAAAATTCCTCTAACCTAAATTTACTAATTTTTTGTTATAGTTTGTTTAACAACTCATTAAAGAATTCTAAACAATAACAATTTAATATCTAAATTAATAATAATTGTTGAATTAACAATACTAATTTCTCAATTCGAATAATATATTAGCAAATGCATTATTCCTTAAAATATTGAAAAAAAAACTATTTACAATACCATAACAAAATGGTTTTTCAAACTTCAATAAATATAAATCATGACTTTGGTAGTAGTAGAATATTAAATGAATAATATTATTTACAATCTTACAAATTTTACAAAAATAAAGCACAATCCTAGCCACAACAATGATAAAATTCTTCGCACGATAACCATAACTATGTAGTACTAAACCAATCAGGTTATAATCATTTTAAGTAGTAGACCATACTTGATTTTGACTCAATTCCTAAATATTTTACAAAAATAAAGCACAATCATAGCCACAACAATGATAAAATTCTTCACACAATAACCATAACTATGCATACTAAACCAATCAGGTTATAATCATGTTCAAGTAGTAGATCATAATTGATTTTGACTCAATTCTTAGAAAAAGGTGAATAACCATTTTTTTTTCTAAAATAATCAGCCCACATAAATATATTTAATATAGATAATCCCTACCTTGGATTCATGGCCTAGCCCAAACCCCACTCCTATGATTCTAACATTATTTCCCATAAAGAACATAAATAATAAAGATGAAGTTCTTCACAATAATATAAGTCATGATAATATCACGAGAATTAATCAAAACTACTATAACATTATTATAACCTTCACAAAATTACTACAATTCTAAAATATCTTTTACTACATAGCTACATTTTTTAATCTCAGTAATATCCTATTTAATAAATAAAAAATAATTTTCATAAGTACATTACATCAATTATTTATATATAATAGTCGATCGTTCAAAAACATCATTCTCACAAATATATAATTTTCATAGGTAGGTTAGATACTATGTTTTCCTAGCTTAACCAAGTAAAAAATATCATTCTCACAAATTTAATAAGCTTAATAATAAATAAATAAAATTATAATCATAGCTCTTATTTTGTCTTAGTAATAAATAGTTATAATAACAATCCAAAACTTAACTCGCAATGGAAATCATATAATCCAAATGGGTTCTCCGTAACATTTCATCTTATATAGATGAAAAATTTATTACACTAATATAAATTGAAATAGCTTCAAAAAACCATATCCAAATCCATATAATAATATTAGTTTATTGTACATATTTTTTCTAATAATTAGATTTTGCACTAGCATAAAGCTTATAAAATTAATATTTATATATCTTTTGACTAAACTAATGTATAATCTAATGCCAAAAGGACCCTCGAGAATCTTTACCAAGATACTAACATAATGTCATTAACAAGATGTTAATGAAGAGTAAATAATTTTTAAAAAATTATTAAATTAATGGTCATAATATTATGGAATCATTTAAGAGCAATAAAAGATCCCTTTTTACTAAGGACAAACTTGAGGTAAATTAGAAGAAGAACTATTTTTTTTATTGCGAAAATGACCATGCTCGCGAAAGACAGAATCAAGTCTTCTCTCTGCGACCACCCCTTTCCTCTGCGAGGTGTTTATCATGGCTATGGGAACCGTTTTGCGGTTCTGGCTAATGATGCTAGGGCAAATGAATTGAGTAGAGAAAAATCTCAAATCAACAAGAAGGAAGCTTTCTTTGCTAAAACAAAATACCCACTGGTTGTTTCGGCTAGGGCTCCCCTTCCTTCACTCCAAGGCAGGGATCGAAACTGGCAGTCAGTAAGGTGTCGAAACAAGAAGGCAGAAAGGCAATCAAATCGCTTTAAGCGACACCCCAACCCTGGGTGGAAGGAAGGTTTTGTAAAACCTAACCGGACAAACAGTCCCATGGCTTCAACCACTAAAATGTCTGCTAGCAAATCTTCCAAAGATAGCCCCAATGGGATAATCATTGATATTGATTCCCAAACAGTGGATATGTATCAAATGCATTGCAACGAAAGAATGTTTTTTGCATGATGGAAAGGTTGGGGGATTCCGTCTGAACAAATTGCCAACTGGGTGGCGTCTTCTCTCAATAATCAGGTAAAAATTGACATCCTCCTTGATCAGTTCTTAGCTATTGAATCTGGTAGTCAAAATTTTAAAAATTCAGTACAAAATAAGGGTTTATCTGAGTTCATGGGCTTAGGGTTTGATTGCTGGGAGTGGCATACCCTCTTTCATCCTTCACAATTAAATTCATGTATGGTTAATAGAGCTATATCACTCGAAAGAATCCCAATTGAATTAAGAAATAATGACTTTTCGAGAATTTTAGGGAATAAAATAGGCAAATTTGTAGAAGTTAAAAAATCAGCTTTAAGCTTCTTTAACAATCTTCTGATTGTCAACATGAATATAAACATTAAAACTGTCGAACCAGTAACACTAAGGTATGATAATCTGAGTTTATCTCTTGAATTACCCTTCTACAATGGTCCTTTCGAAATGGATAGACCAAGGAAGTTCCCCTCAAAAAATGCTTTCCCTAAATTAATCACTGAATCGAGAATGGCTCCAATTAGATTTGTGGATGGAGGGGGTTTCACCATCACAGGCTTTAATAACTTCAGCACTAATCTTCCTTCTTTGGTTCTATGTCATCAGAAATCCCTAATTAAGTCCCCATGTTCTCAGCCCCAACCACCTCCATCGTTTGTCCCTCCTATGGGTGACCCTTATAGCGGGATTGGTAATTTGGAAGAAGGGGAAATTTGTGAGGGGCTCCCCCAGATTGAACAATCCAGCATGACAATTATGTCACCATTAGGCTCTCTTACACCACAAGACAGAGAGAACTCCTTAAAAACTTCCCCTCCGTGGGATCTTACTACCCTATCACTTTCAAAAGATAAGGGTAACTCTCCCCAAGATCTAGAAAAGACTTCACGGCAATCCCATCAAATTTTCCCAGTTTCAAATCTGATAACCCCTCTAGAGGAAAAGGCTAGTCTTTCAATCCCAGAGGCTGACCCTGACACAACTATAGCTTCTGAGGCTGACCAAGTATCCAAGGAAGTTGATATCATCACCAATTTCATAGGGGAAGAAGTAGTAAACGACCTCATGGATCAATTGATTGATGAAATTTGTGATAACGAAGAATTGGAAAGACAAAGGGATCTCCTCGTTAATAATCTAGTAAATATTACTAGAGTTAACTTAGAAACAGAGGAACTCTTCATAGCATCAGAGAACGTGGAAAATCAGCATCTTAACACCTTGGGCATTCTCTGCTCTGTTAAAAGCAAAGATTCTCTAGATTGTGCTAAACTCAGTAAAAGAAGGGGTAGGAGATCCTTAGCCGAATTGAGATTGAAGGATGGAGAAGCTAGGGGTCAATCCAAAATATCTACTCTTTTTAATGTAGGGGAGGGGAAGTACCTCCCCACAGAGCCATGAAAATCATAACATGGAATGTTAGGGGATTGAATGCCCCTAACAAACAATGCATCTTAAAGCATTGTATCTCTGACTCTAAACCTGACTTAATATTAATTCAAGAAACAAAAATGAATGCATCTGAGATATCTATCTTTGGGCAAAAACTAGGGGTTAGACAACTTAATCATTCCCCAACCTCTGGTGCTTTAGGGGGCTTAGCTATCATTTGGGATCCTAGAACCCTTTCATTCACACCACTAGAGATCCAGCAGAACTGGATAGGAGGAGAGGTTGTAAACTACAAAAATAACCTCAGATTCAAACTAATTAATGTTTATGGCCCCATCCAGAACAATGAAAACGTGAAAGTATGGAAGGATATTGAGATCTTTCTTAAAAGCTACCCGAACGACCTTAGTATCATTGGGGGAGATTTTAATGCCATCACTAAAGCCTCAAATAAAAGAGGAGGAAGCAGCAAGCTTCCTCCTTCAGCTATAGACTTCAATCTCTGGATCAACAGGTATTCCTTGCTGGAAATCAAGACGACAGAGAATGCCTTTACTTGGAACAATAGAAGATCTGGTTTTTGTAATATAGCAAAGAAACTTGATAGGTTCTTTATCTATGGTGGGCTCTCAGAGCTGAATTACTCCTTGAAGGCAGAGCCTCTTCCTTTATCAGGATCGGACCATTTCCCACTCCAATTAAACTTATTATCAGACTATACCCAAAAAAAATGTCCCTTCAAATTTGAGAATATGTGGTTTAGAGATGATAACTTTCTAAGCTTACTTGAAAAATGGTGGAGTAGCTCCACTTTCTCAGGTTCGAAGATGTTTATTGTTGCAAGTAAGCTAAAACTTATAAAAAGGAAGCTCTTAGAGTGGAATAGGACCAAATTTGGTAACATCTTTGACAAAAAAAAATCAATAGAGAATGATCTCAATAGGTTTAATATTGAGGTCCTAGAGAGAGGGATGGATGAGCATCTTTTCCTTAAGGAGAAGGCCCTTCTCTCAGAATATGGAAAGATACTATCCTGCGAAGAGATTTTTTGGAAACAAAAATCCAAAGAGACTTGGCTGAAGGAGGGGGACCGAAATACTAAGTTCTTCCACAATAGCACCAAGCAAAGGAGAGGGGTCAATCGAATTTCTCAAATTATGAACAACCATGGTTCCATCCTGTCTAAACCAGATATGGTAGCGTCTGAAGCAGCTAAGTTCTATGAGAATATCCTAAACAATCTTGAAGGCTCTGACCTTAAGGGCCAACTCGACTTCATTAAGAATATCCCAAAACTCATAACCAATGACCACAACCAAATCCTTTTAAAGAAATTCTCTGTGGAGGAGGTTAAATCTGCCCTCTTCAAGATGAATCTAGACAAAGCTCTGGGTCCAGATGGCTTCCCCACTAGCTTTTTTCAAAAATGTTGGGATTTTATGGGAACAGAAATCACAGAGGCCTTGGAAGGGGTAAGGAACTCAGGAAAGATTCTTAATGAAGTCAACAACACCTTCCTCACCCTCATTCCAAAAAAAGAAAACCCAGAGAGCTTCAATGACTTCAGACCAATTGCTCTCTGCAACACTTTGTACAAACTTTTAACTAAAACCTTAGCAGCTAGACTCCAAAATCTCCTTCCCTTAATTATCAGTGAGGAACAAACTAGCTTCGTTATGGAAAGATCAATCTATGATGGGGTGATTATCACCCAGGAAGCTTCGCATTCAGTTCAGCTTAACAAATCACCAAGCATGTTAATCAAATTGGACATTAGTAAAGCTTATGACAAAGTTGACTGGCGCTTCCTCTGCAAATGCTTGGAAGCCTTTAGCTTTTTGAAAACATGGATCAACCTTATCTACGAATTAATATCCACCCCTAGATTCTTAGTTCTAGTTAATGGCTCCCCAGTAGGCTTCTTTAGTAGCTCGAGAGGGCTTAGGCAAGGGGACCCTATATCTTCCTTTCTTTTTATCATTATCGCTGAAGCCCTGGGAAGAGCTATTACGATGGCCAAACAGAAAGGGAAGATTCAAGGTATTCCCATCACCAGTGGCCTTCCCTCCTTTACCCACCAGCAATTTGTGGATGACACAATGCTCTTTGGACAAGGTGACATAGGGGAGGCCCGCACTTTTAAAAATATTCTCAATTCCTACATGAGAGCCTTAGGTCAAGAGGTTAATCTAGCTAAATCTGCTATCTTTATGTTCAACATAGACCCCCCTCTAGAAAAAGACATTTGTAGAGTCCTGGAAATTAGTATAGGATCCCTTCCTTGCAAATATTTAGGCATTCCCCTTGACAGAGGTAGGAGACCCTCTAATTTATGGAATGACTTAGTGGATAAGATCAAATCTAGAATCAGCACTTGGAAAGGGAAATGGCTATCTTCGGCAGGCAGAGCTACTTTGGTTAAATCAGTCTTATCAACTATGCCCATTTTAGCTTTCCCTTCAGCAGCTATCCTCTTCCAAACTTGCTGAAATCAATAAGCATCTTAGAACTTTCTTCTGGCAGGGAACTAACAACAACCACAAAATCTCACTTATCTCCTGGGACACGATATGCTCACCCAAAGAGGATGGGGGTATTGGCATCAAAAACCTTCGAGTCCAAGGAAGAGCATTGGGGGAAAAGTTGGTATGGAGATTATTCAGATATCCACATCTTAAATGGGCAAGATTACTTAACCTCAAGTACCTTAATGGAGATGACCCATCCCAAATATTTAGGGAGCCCAACCCCCCCAAAGGCTCCTGCCTTTGGAATTTTATGCTTGAATGTAGGAAGATCATCACAGACAGGCTTACTTGGAACTTAGGCTCAGGGGACAAAGCTCTCTTTTGGTCAAATTCATGGGGAGGTTATAAAGCCATTGAAAACATCCATGACTTTGGGACTACCTGAGTCCTTCTTGAAGCAAAAAGAGGTCCCCTGTTAAACAGTTACCTATCCCCTTCAAAGGAGGGGGTTGGCTGGCAATGGATCAAAAGGGATGATGAAGTCATCCCGATAGGGGACAAGCACAAACTCTTGTATATTCTCAATTCTAGGAACTTTGTCCTAAGTCATGATAAGGACAAGCTTTTATGGGAAGGCTCCTTAAAAGGAGAATACAATGCCAAGGATGGGTACTCTCACATATCCAAAGCAGTTTTAAGGCCTAAGGTAGAACTTCCACTAAACCTTTGCTCGGATAGGAACTGTTTGCCTAAGGCAGGCATTTTCTCCTGGCTTTCAATCCAAAGCAAACTCCTCACTTCAGATAAATTTAGGCGTATGGGCTATGAGGGTCCTAGTAGATGTCCCCTATGCGAAGCAGAGGAAGAGGACACCAATCACATTCTCCTTAACTGTCCCTATGCTCATCAATGCTGGATATGGTTTACCAATAAACTTGAATGGTCTGCAGCCTTTCCCAACACCATCTTAGGGATGCTTATGGCTTGGCCTCTTCTTAAGAGAGGCTGTCTCTTCAAAGGATTGTGGAGAGCTCTCCCATCATCCATAATGTGGGAACTTTGGAAAGAAAGAAATAGGCGCATCTTTAAGAATGAAAAACTAGATGTCCTAAGAATTATTAATAAAATAGAGTCAGCTATCACAGAGCTTGTAAATAACAGACTCTCCTTGGGTTCACTTAAAAATGCTTCCATATCTTACTGGGGTGAAAAGATTAAAACATGTTGGAAAGGCTTGACCTTTCCCCCCTTTGTAGGTGTAGGCCCTATGGCCAGCCTTCAATCTAGAGCATCATGCAGATGGCATCCCCCTGGTGAAGGGTGGCTGAAGTTAAACTTTGACGGGGCTTCCCGGGGCAACCCAGGGCAAGCAGGGATAGGATGCGTTGTGCACAATTGGGAAGGTAAGGAAGTAGCATCCCTTGCTTCTCCAGCTGGCATTATTACAAACAATTGGGCATAACTGTTGGCCATGGTGGAAGGTTTGCTCTTATGTAGGAAACTTGAAGCGAAGTTCTTAGATATTGAGGGTGATTCGGCTATAATTGTCAATGCTCTTAGAAAAGGTAGCATCCCCAATTGGAAACTTAATACCTTGTTATCAAAGGCTCTGGATCTATGCAAAGGGTTTGATAGGTTTACAGTTAATCACATCTATAGGGAGGGCAATAAAAGGGCAGATGAGCTGGCTAACTTGGGGGCTGATGGCATCAAACTCTTGTCCTTGCCTACCTAAGATAAGTTCTGCCCTTTCTATCTTCACTCCTTGATCTATAATCCATTTTCAATCTACTCCTAGAACCGAGGTGTTCAGAAAATCATCAACCTTACAGATATATCTTAGCATCCATAGTTAGTTCTCACCTGTGTATTTAGATCTAGGAATAGATTCTGGGTGTCCTCAGCTTCCTCCAAAATACATTTGCTGGATATTTGAATATACTAAGTATATATACACAAGTCTGGTTATATATGCATGTGGGTATATATACATAGATACAATTACAAACATACATTCATACATCAATACAAATAGATAGATATATAAACACATATATGTATGGATGTATGGATGTATGCAGGCATATATGTATGTATATATAGATATCCACACATATATTTTCCAAATGTGATATATATACTTACATATATCCACATATCCGTGAGAAAGTTATATCTATAAATACAAATCCTCATATATATAAATACATTTCATGTAGAAGTTTTATATATATAATCATATTTATTAAGATCTATAGACTTTTAACCATGTATTTCAAACTTATTTATGCCTCAAAAAGGCTCCGAACCCTTGTAATTCTACCTTCAGAATCTTCAGAGCCATTGGTTAAATATATATATATATATATATATATAAATACATTTCATGTAGAAGTTTTACATATATAATCATATTTATCAAGATCTATATACATTTAACCAGATATCTCAAACTTATTTATGCCTTAGATAGGCTTCGAGCCCTTGCAAGTCTACCTTTAGAATCTTCAGAGCCATTGGTTAAATATTCACTTTTTTAATTAATCTGTGAGGATTTTCCCCTTTAAACCTTTTTAGACAGGCTCTAAATAAAGGGACACCTTGTGATAAAAGTAGTATCTTTCTTCCCTCTTCTCGGGTAATACTTAAAGTTAATCGCGATGTCATAGGCTTTGGGATTAGAAGAAGACTAATCCATACATTAAATAAGTTTAGGATTATAAACATGAGTTCATATCTCAGCTAAAGTATATGAAGCATGAATATAGAGCTAACTCTATTAATGTATAGATAGCCTTCTGCTAAAACCCAAGCTTTTCAAGGTATCCATAGCTTTATTCTCCATTATCCAAACCCTTTAGTTCCAGGACTCTAGTAGCCATATGAATCATTATTGATGATACCATACGTTAGCTCCTTTCTCGATCAAAGCCTGTTTTGATGGCTAACAGCGAAAGATGAGTAATGCTGCCGCAGTATGGGACAGTTGAGTTAACCTAGGCTTGGTGGCGACAAGGTAATATTAATGATCTCCCATCTTGAAATGCAAATTCCTTGTTTGATATTTACTATTTAGTAACTGCTTATTATTAAGTTGGTAGAGTGCGAGTCCTTCTTTGGAATGCTGAGTATCTTCCCGCTAAGCAACAATGGATACAACGCTCAGACTTATGGGGTTGAAATGTCAGATGGCCTTTGTGGGTGAAATTAAAGATGAGAGACTGAAAGGTATCCTTGTTCAACAGAACCCTCTAATTTCTAGAGTGGTTATGAAATTTCTTGGGAAGGATTTCATAATGAACAAGGACCAAACTCGAGCCAACTCAGATATTGCTGCAATGTTTCTGGCCTTGGCAATGTATTTTGAGAGGGATAGGGAGGTGGTGGCAAAATTATGTAAGAAAGTCTTCATCAAAGACGTTCTGGGCGAATTGGAACGGGTTCAAGTGAACATAGATGATGAACTTACAGCTCCCAAGCCTCAGGACTATGATGTCTTTAGCAGGAATAACAAACCGGTTCCTCGTTTCCCTATTCTGGTTATTGAAGACCAAATGGCTTTCGAAGCTCTACGCTCTATAAGGAGCAAGAACTTCCTATTTATCTCCTGGATCCTCCTAGTAAAGAAACCCCCACAGGAGAAGTGGCTGTAGAATTATTTGGAAGAAGAAAATATTATGGTCATCCCCGATCACATGCCCAACCCCCGCTCCCCTGATGCCCTCTTTGCAGAGACCCCAGGGAGCTCTGGACTTTGCTCTTCTCAAAAGCCGAGTAGTAAAGGATAATGGCCTAGGAAGGGCATTCATCAAAGACAAGGTCTCGATATTATATATAATCTTTTTGTTTTTAGAAATTAAGGAATACTTTGAAACATTACGCTTAATAGCCTTTTTTGAAAAAGGACGTAGCATAGTTGATCTCTCAAACTTGATAGTCTTGAGTTAGTTTTTTATTAGCTGTTTTTGATTACAAAGACAATGAGTTATTTTGCTAGAAGAATATAAGGTAAGTATTTACACAAAGGTAAAATATGGATTCCAATCTTGTTCTTGTTTCTGAAGATGTCTACTTTCCTGAGTTTTTCTTATGCTTCTAGGCTAAAAAGGGGAAGTAATTCAGTAATATACATTCATTCAGTAATTTATATTCATATATATATACATATATACATATATATATACATACATATATATATATATATACATATACATATACATATACATATATATATGAATATAAATTACTGAATGTATGTATATGTATATGTATATGTATATATATATATATATGTATATGTATATGTATATGTATATGTATATGTATATATATATATATGTATATGTATATATATATATATGTATATGTATATATATATGTATATGTATATGTATATATATATATATGTATATGTATATGTATATGTATATATATGGATATATATATATATATACATATGGATATATATATATATCCATATATATACATATACATATACATATACATATATATATATATATATATATATATATATATCTATGTATATATATATATATCTATGTATATATATATATATATATAATACATATATATGAATATAAACATTCTCAGTTAGCTTTCAATAATACTGGTTTTTTTTTAAGATGCGTAGCCATCGTATTTTAGGCGTTATTCTCACCTCTAAAATGCTTGATTTTAGTGGTTTTCTAAAGGTGTTTACCATCCCTAGTAAAAAGGTAACTTTGTGCTTTGCATATCTAGTAAATTGTATATTTAATCCAGACAGTAGCCACAGACCCATAAGTAATATAGAGACAAGTGATTATTAGTATTTAAAGGCATAACTGGGTCTTTCAATCCCGTTTTCCTGTAGATTTCCTGGGTCTTTTGAGCTTCAGGGATAAATATTAAGGGAAGTATTCATGTTTTAGTGCCTCGACTATAAGGGTTTTCGTTCGGATATATCCCCTTTTATTGGTAGTCCCAATTTCCACTAGTCATTTCTAGCCCTAAGCGAGCTCAATGTCGTCTTCAGATATATACTTAGATACCTATATATACCTACATTCAAATATATATACTCACATATACTGATATATATACAGACATACTCTCATATGCATATATATATATATATATATATACATATTTACTCTGTGTTATCTTTCAAGAATTTTATGGACGTTTACCTATATAAATACTTATACAAAATTTGGTAAAATTGTCCATGGTCCTTTTTTCCTGTTCATGCCCTCCTCCAAATTTTTAGTCCTTGAAGTATACTTCATTCCTATCCCACCTCGCAATCTTTTTCATACCTACAGTCTCATTAGGGTATAATTCTCGATAGTAGATCGGGGTCATATTTGCAGAAGATTTTCTTGTTTGATTTGATTCAAAGCAGAAGACTCTTTCAAGTAAATAAGACCCTAATTTCAGTTATCAGTACTGGGACAAATTAATAGGGGGTATTGAATCCTTAAGACATAGTCTAGGCAGTCATACTTTACCTTTCTATTCTATAGACCCAGCAATTCTTAATTTTTACTTTAGAACGCATGTGAAAGTATGTATTCATTGGCATTTACACTCACTAAAGGAATAATTTTATATATGAATCCAGGAGAGTCTTTGATGGCCACCTGCTGAATTTCTATAATTAGCTATCTTGCATGTCATATCTTATAGACTATGGTTTAAAGGTGGTTAGTAGGCAAATTGAGGGCCGAGATAGCTATTTATATCCAGCCCGGTAGAATCATACCCCATCATCCTCTCTGCTATAATTTCAAAGGAAGGGAGGTGGGATTGATTGAATCCCATTTACCTACCCTTGTTATTGTAGCCTGGATCCCCTCTCTCTCAGGGACCACATCCAGGAGCATTAACAAGAGTTGGTAAGTGAGAGATTCCTTATATGGCTGGGTCATGGATCGATCATGTTGGGGCATTAACGAATTTGATACCTAACTCAGTTTTAAGTTTTATATCTCGTATGAATGTTCTTAGAGGATAGGTTTCACAAAGTTTATTAAGGTATCTTTCCAGTTGGACAGTAAAAATTTTCATTTATTATAATGGGCTGAGTGATACTAACAACCTGCCTAGTGTTTGAGCAACTAACCATGCAGGCCAAACAGGTAGGCCTCGAGCAATCATGGATACTAAACAATCAAAGATCATCTACAGATCTATAAAAGATGGATGTTAAGTGACATGTACTTCTTATTTATGAAAGTGGCAAATAAGGGCTTGTAAGGGAGGGGTAAAATAGAAACACCCCTCCTGATTACCCTGGCCCGGGGTCTGCTGGTTTTGTTGTAGTAAAATTTGGAATTATTGTATATTATGTAAGTTAAGCTGGACTATGGTCCCGGGCAAGGCCAGAGGTTTTATCGCCTCCACTCTTTCCTACCGGTGCCCGCACGAGTGAAGTAATGTACTGTAAACTTTAAAATAATTAATAAAATTCTTGGCCTCGGACTCTTACCGATCAAAAAAAAAAAAGATCCCTTTTTACTAACTCAACAAGAAAAAATGAAAATATATATATATATATATATATATATATATATATAAGTATAAGCTTGTCCATTTATTTGTCTAAGAAAACTTATAACCAATATTCTAAACTTGAACAGCCATTAGGCACAAATTGGTAGAAAGATTCTTTATGAACTAAGGATGCACCTTCACTTCTTTTCACACTTCTTTTGAGAAAGTATTTCTCATTTTTTTTACAAATAAAAATATATGTAACAAAAAGAAAGATGAATTCCATGTCATACAAAGCGAAAATGTATCTAAGAACATACCTTTCATTTGCACCATACTTCCAACAAGAAGGTTGACATTTTGGATAATGTTATAGATTCACTTATGAAGCGAGAGACCTTAGAGAAACTCTCTTGGTGTAGGAAGGTCTTAGGCCTTGATTCTTGTACTTAATTGTTCTTGTATTTCCTATAGGTGTATTTTTTTTATGTATAATGTCAAGTAGGAAACTTTAATTATTAGGTTACAATTTACATTGCAATCCTATGTATATTTTATGTATCTCCAGCACTTGTGGAAATTTTTCTTAGATGGCCTGAGTATAATTAATTATTTTATTAATATTCCTTGAAATCATTGGCATTATTTTTAATATGATTTCATGAAAGAGAATTGTTAATGGAAATTATGAAGCTATTTTTAGTGACTTTCTCAACCTAGACATGAAAATTGAGTAGTGAAGTATCCTACATATTTTTGTTCGGTCCCACATGAGATGGGTGATGAATTTGGATGCATACCTTCGGTTATGGGTCATTATGAAGGAGTTACAAATTAAAGATGCCTATTATTATTATAGATGTTATTTTTACTATTCATGGTTAACTAGAAGTTACATTTACTATTCTTGGAAGAGCCTCTTCATTTTGGAGGTGATATTTTTTTATATTTTATCATAGTTTGATGATACATTATTTCAGGGAAATCATTTATGTATTCCTCTCCCATTTATCTATAAATTGGAGGTGTGAGATAATTATTTCATAAGTTTAATTAATAGGGATACATGTTCTTAGAGTGAAGGAAGTGTTAGTATGTTGCATGTAGATCTTTGTTGAAGATTATGTAATTTTCCTCTTACTCATCCAATTTTTTTTCCTAAAATGGTTTCTCTGTGTATATTCTATGTTCATATGGTTTTTTGAATTTATTCATATTGCTGATTTTATATAATCACAAAATCATCACATGCTTGTTAGATTTTTTGAGAAGTGAGAATTGAGCTAAGATCTAATGTGATCCATAGTTCACATGTAAATCCACTTGACAAATGATCAAAGATGAAAATAGTGGAATGAAGAGAAAATCTAAAATGAGAGAAAATAGAAACAAAGGAAGAAAATCTTGAGAATACTCTCAATACTCTCACCAAGCTATGACCAAATATGTGAAGATGAGAACAAAGTGTTGTATATATATAGCAAAGATATGGCATATACATCTAAGAGGTACATTAACTCCTACTACCCATTAAAGGTGGGATTTTTTACCTACTTGGTAAATGCAAAAACATGTGGCATAACCTCCTTAAGTGAGGATAAAAAAGGATTTATGAAAGATGGTGCATATATCCAAAAGAGGGTGAGAAACCCAACTACCCCATCACCTACTCAGGTAAGGATAGAATAGTGGTTATGAGAGGTGGCATAAAAATCCAAAAGAGGGTGTGTAACTCAACTAACCATGTGTGGAAGATAGTGACACATGTAGTTGATGTATTTCACCAGGTGTCCTTATTGGAATCAAGGAACACTGAGAGGGGGGGTGAATCAGTGTTTTGCAATTTTTAACTTTATTAACTTATTCTTTTACCCAATTAATACATTGAACCAAAAGAAAGATGCATAAACACAAAGCAATCAACCACAACACCATAACACGGATTTTATATGTGGAAATATCGGTCAAGGGAAAAACCATGGTGGGGATGAGACCCACAAATGAGTATACTCATCTATAATGTTTTACAATGGAATGCACATGCATTCAAGTACATTGCCTAGAGCTCACTGCTCAAACAAAAAAGGGCTACAACCCTAGGAAGACTCATTGTCTTACAAATTAATTACAACATATTATTGAAGTACATGAGCTAAATAATAGCATCTACAAATGCTTGATTGTAGTTCCGGTTAAGCACATTAAACCAACTATTTGTAATGCCGGCCAAAATACCCTAGAGAAATAATCTAAAATGTACTAACAAAGAGAGATTTTAAAAAAAAAAAACATCCATTACTCTATGTTATCATCTACATACACCAATGCTACATTATCTATTTGCATATTTATATTAACCATCATGTACATAACCATAAATTTACAATACACAAGTGGAATTTAAAACATATTAACATATCTTCAAGTAAACTCATGCAACCATAACCATTCCCTAGGGTATCTTAGCATCACTACTTGACATCATAACATCTATCCATCTAGAGCATTAGAACTACTCATTATTCAATTAACCATTCACTTAACATGCATCTAGAGTAACATAACACATACGCATATCCTATTACATTACATTTCCTTAAGTTCACTTAGAGCACTAATCAATTGATCCAAACACACTTACTACCACCTATCATAATACATAACCATCTAGAAGATCATATTCTTTCAAAGCTCTAACCATTTACTTATCAATAATCTCCTAGATACTCAAGTAAGAATCAATACAACTATACCATTTATCCCATTGCATGACATAACATAAGTCCATCTCTCAGTTACAAATGCAATACAATACATATAAACTATTCCATTTCATACTCACATAGATCTCATGAACACATATTACATAATGATTATTCGATACATCAATGATCACTTCTCCTAAGTACTACATCATATCCTAATACAATTTGCATTTACAAATCATCATGGTAAAATGTCTTCTTCTTTTGAACATATAAATCAACTCCAAAGAATATTTACATGAAGAATCCAATTGCCATCAAGGATAATCAAAAACATCATAAACATACTCACTGCTAAAAGCTGCTCAAAGAAATCCATCTCACAGAGTCCCAAATCTAAGACATAACAGGCTAAAACAACAAGGGAGAGAGAGAGAACAAGATTGCAAACTTCATTAGGAGACTCAAGAAAGGCTTGCAAGGTCCAATTGCAACCTTTTCATATGTTTGGAAGTGTATGAACATTCAATTGTGCAATCATAGAGAGTCACAGAGAACTCTCAGCAACCAAATAGGGACCAAGACACCAAAATAGGCTCAAAACAAAGGAAGTTTCAACAATAAACACAATGGAGAAACCAATTCAATCTTAGACCAAGATCCATCATATACAAGAGCCAAAAACATAATTAGACACAGAGAATACAGTATCATGCTTCCGACAATTCAATTTTCAAAAAATCAAAACCTTTGGAATGCAATTTCCCCCAATCAATCCCTTATCAAATAGCAGTAACATTCTGCAAATTACAATTCCAAATTCCCCAAGCAATCTTTTCAAAACACAACATACAGTATTTTCCAAATCAAATGTTGGGTGCTGGAAAACAAAGCCAACCTGGAAAATGAAGAAATAAGAAGAAATCTGAAGATGCAATCCAAAATCCAGCAAAAATCCTTCAGCAAACGAATCCAAATCCAATGTAAAACTCTCCAAATCAAAATGTTCAAAGCTCCCAAAAAATTTCCAACCCTCGTGAATGCACATGAAGCCGAATTAATACAAAATCAAACTCAAAACTATAATCAAGCTGACCAATTAGGATATTACATAAACCATATATTATACCTACCCTATCCCAAAAATCAAGGCACATATTATAATATATATATTATTATTTACCTATCATTTGCATTTACCAATAAAATAGGTGGATAGGTATAATATATTAAATTAAGTAAAACATAAAAATCATAATCCCAATAAACACAACAAACAAGGATTAAATCATTTATCCAACCAATAAATAATAATCCACAAATAATAATTCATCACTTACTCATAACAAATAATTATAAATAAATATAATTAATAAAAGCCATCATATAAAAATAAAATAAATATAAATCTCATTGAATACTAATTCAATAAATAAAAGTAAGTGAATATCAATTAAATAAATATGCAATAAATTAAATTAATTAAATTAAATTAAATAAAAAATCATCAAATATCCTAACAAATAATTTATAAATAATAAATCATAAATCAATAAATAAACCATAGATAATTAAATCCCAATTAATCCTTAAATCCAAAAATTAATTAAATTAAAGAACTAAATAATCTCACATCACCAAATAAATAACCATCGACTCTAAACATCTTATGCCAAGGAAGAACTCAACAAAAGACCCTAACCTCAACCTATGTTGTGGTGCAATTGACAAGGTGCACAACCTAGACCTAGAGTGTGTGAGGGAAACTATGTCATCTCTGACAACTTGTCATTGGGATAAAAACACGCTCAAACCTATGGAGCCAGGTGGAGTCGATGTCTGGTACTTGCAAACCTGCATCAAAGACCAACATGATATATACAATACATATACATCATAATAAATAGACAGGTGACAGAGAATCGCGACGACATATCATACTCGCAATGAGTGATATGACATCGTCTCTACTCACAAAGACAGACACACACAATAACATCAAACATCACATAGAATCATAATTACCAAATAGGGTTAGTATCCTCATAACATCACAACTCATATAATCCATATACGAATGTCAATGCATATAATCTATCCAATAGAGTAACCGACAAAGTATCATCACCCACATAAAATCCTAATGACAAGCACACATAATATGTATAGTACACCACAAGAGTCTATACTATGCCAAGATAGTTTATCGATGCACAAAAGGGAAAGGTAAATTAGGGAGAGGCACTACACTATTCATACCCTGCCTTATACTATTCTACTCTGATCTGGGGTATAAATCTCTAATCTGGGCATGTGCAACTATGCACAATTAATAACCAACACCTTTCGCAAACACCACACACACTGAAATGATCAAATACATCGCATATATATATCCGCAACAAGAAATTAGATCATCCACATGTCGGCTTCAAGACCACTTAGTATATTATGAAACGTGTACACATTGTAGGCTGAATCTGAAATCAAATAACAATGTGGACCAAAATAATTGTCCACAGGCTACCATAACCTTCTGAATAAACACCTGGACCACAAAAATAATCACCAAAATTGATCCACATAATCCACATAAAGATTAACACACGAGACAACTGTTGTGCACTCTTGAATTGAAGATCAATATATCGAAGCACCTAACTTACAATCCAATCAACACCAGAGGTTAAAACTCCAAAATAAGACTATCCAGACATGCATCAACCTTCAACCAGATCTGCAACACAAGATAAAGACCAGACATGAAATGCTACCTTAAATATCGAACTCTATCGAGTACTCTATTCTAGTTTGTCGGAATTGAACTAATTTGCATTCCGACTTCTAGTAGGATCAAATCACATACTGCGGATAGGATAACTGACTTCGGTTGTCATCAATGACAACACTAGGATGATCTGTGCAATGTCTCTTACCAACAATCCTCATATTAACTACTCCTAATAAACCTAAGCAAGCTTAAATAATATGTGTAGGAAAAAAGAAACACCCCCAACATAAAAAAAAAGAAAGAAAACCTACACTAACAATCCCCCTAAAGAATAGCTTAAGTAGGTGAAAAGATGGGTCTCGATAAATGAAGCCATGCTAGGTACCCATATACATAGAGAGCCTCCCAAAAAGAAGAAGCTCCCCCTAAATAGAGAGAGAAAATGTCCTTCCTAAAGTAGAGAGAAAAATAAACAGGAAGGACCAAGTGTTCCCCCCACAATGTGAAGCCAATTGTAGATGCTCAAAATTGGATGTAGAAGGTCCAAAATCATAGAACAACATTCCTCTCCTTAAGAAAAAACAAAACCAAATGTATATGAAAGATATCTTCCCATTCCTGAAAGGAATATGTTGGAAAAAATCTCAAAATGAATGATGTCTCTAAACTCTACTTAATTGTCTCCATGTCAATGTTGAAATCTATCATGGTCAAATCAGGTGTTCTAGGCCACATTGTTGAAGATGAAAATCTAGAATATTTTATAAATTGATATTGAACACAATCCAAAGACTCAAATATCTCCTCTAAAGATAAACATGCCTCCTCCATGGGTAATCCCACAATAATGGGTTACAAACTTTGGATAACAAATTTTTCCAAGTGAAGAGGAAAAATATTTGCAAGCACCATTGTTCGAAGGTCCAAGAATTTTTTTTAAAAGGTGGACCTTCGAATTTAGGTATATTTTCAAGAAAAGGTGAATACCTTTGCTCGAACGTAATAATTTTTTCTATATATTCTTAATTTGCATGGACCTTCATTTAAAGGTACCTTCAAATGAAGGTATTTTCTTCGTTCAAAGGTCCTTCGAATGAAGGTCCTTAGCTAGGACTATCCACACCCCCTCTATAATTTTCCTCAAAACTTTTACTTTCAAAGCTTGGGTTGAAGGTCCAAATGGAATCAATTTGACAAACCAACTTGGAGGATCATAACCCTCGAAATGATCTTTCCAACAAGTATAATTTTAATATATTCTAGTTTTAATATAAATTTATTTTTTATGCATTTGATGCAAAAAAAAACTACCCGACGATGTAACCAAGAAACAACATTGACCAAAACTATGGATTGTGAAAACCTAATATCATTAGTTTATTTTTTATGTTTACTTAACATATTTTTTTCACTAAAAATCAAGTTTTGTATTCACGCATGTGTAAAAATAGTAAATTAGTGAATTTAACTGAAAATATTTGTGCATTAGGTATTAATGTCCTTATTTCAACAAAAAGATGAATTTTGATACATAGAAAACAAGTTATACACAGTGTCATACACCTATGTTTAAATTATAATTTGTTTGCCTTCTAGTTAAAAAAATGCAACAAAATGATATGAAACAAAATGCAAGCATTAGATATTGGTGTTACAAATCTATATTTTAAAAAAAGAATGTTATATGGTGTTTACTATAAAAGATAAGTTATTAAAAGTTTCATAAAATGTACATTTTAATTCCAATTTTTTTATAAAAAATACATTTAGAATCTATAGACAAAATATCACAAATCTCTAAGTCAAATCATCTTCAAGTTCCTTACAGTTTAGCTGCTATAGGTGTCAAAAAGTGAAGATTTAATTCAAAATATTGATTTCAATGTCAAGTTTAGCCAAAAAGTGGGAACCATTATTGTGGGATGACTCCCTAGAAATGTTGTGCCAAAGTATCCATAGTCGCATCAAATTGTGAGCAATGATCATTTAGAGAATGAAGAAGAGGTTCAAAGTGTTCCTTCACAACAACTAAAGAAGAATCATCCTCATCAAAGAATAGATTTATGTAATTGATAGTGTCTCCCACATTTGTAATATGAGATCCTACAAACAAGTCTACAACACTTGTCAAGAATTCATCCCACAAAGTCATATCTAAAATATAGTGTATATCCTGCTACAAAGAATCACTAGAAGCTTTTGATGAAGCCACTATGGACTGTAAAGAAGCAATAGGTGTATATAGGATGTCAATAACATAATCATCTCAAGAGGATGTGTACATACGAGATGGGACAATAGAAAAAGAAAAAGTGATTCATTGTAAACAAAGAGTTAAAGAAAAAATGACTAATTTTATTGGTAGATATAACATTTGCACTTACAAATTTCTTATCCTATGCCTGATGGTGATGTTCAAATAATTTTCATTACTAATTTATGAAAGGATATTAGAGATAAGCTTCTATTTTTTAAATTTTCATCTTTCACACAATTGTGCGCAGTGCTTCATAACTATCAACTTCAAGTGAGCCAGTATGAATCCTCTTCTTCAATGGCTCCAGATGATAAGAATGGGAGCGCTCAACAATCATTTAACAAGTTTCAAAAACAAAACAAAGGCTTCATGAAGATCAATGACAACTCTTCCAATTATATAAACACACATGTGGAAGCCATAACACCAATTGTGGCCTCTTTATCATCATAGTTTAGAAAATCATTAACTCAGTTAAATCTTACATAGTATAATGCTTAGATTGTTGAATGCTAATATGTTGCAACTTCCTCCCATCAAACCTATAGACACCTCTAAGCCTTTACCAACTTTTTTTTTTATCATAAAGCATTAAGCCAATACCATAGTCAAGTTGGCCATGATATTGAAAACAATTACAAATTCAGGCATAAGATCCAAGACCTTATTGATTCCAATATCATATCTATGGAGGGTGTGAATGATAAAGGAAACAATTATGTGGAACCTCCTAATCAGAATTTGCAAATCTTTACTAATCATTTGCCTTCTCATTCTACTAATGTAATTGAATTCAAGCCACACACAATTACTCCTAATGACACGGGTATAGAATCAAGCACCATTGTGAACCTTATTGAACAATCCAAACCTAAACCTAAACCATGCATTACATTTTATTCTAGGGAGACTATTACAACACTTGATGGACCTTTATACATTACTATGAAGATTAAAGGAAAACTCTCACAACGAATGCTCATTGATCTAGTATGTATGGTGAATGTTATTATTGAAGAACATCTCTTTACTCAACAATTATTGTAGACACTTAAAAATAATTATTTTAATTATTTTTAATTCCGCACATAATTAATTAATTAATTATGTTAATTAAAATTCTTCTCAATATTAATTAAATATAATTAATATTGTCACTATAGCATATGATTTATTTAATAAATCAATCCATTTCTTTATTCTTCTAAAAAAAAATCAAATCCTCACAAATCTTCCTCTTAGCTAATTAATTTCAATTAATTAGTTAACCTTCATGATTCCTACAATCATCTTCTTAATTCATCATTAACCTAATAAATTCTTCTAGAAACTCCCTAAACTCACTTAACATTATTCTTCTAATTTTTTATTCCCTCCACTCATTCTCTTTCCTAGTCAAATTCTCCTACAAATATAAATCCCACCTAACATTTCCTCTAATCCCCCTCCTAATGAGTCGTTAATGGCTAATCATCATGATTAGCCACAAAGTCAACTCTTTGTCCTTTCATCTAGCCACTAGCTTTAAATGCTCTTTTTCTAGATGAATGTAAGATTTTTGAAATCTCACATTCCTCTAGGCATTTCCCTCTCCCAAGGAATTTTTAATTCCTTTTTATTCTTCTAATCCCCATAATATCCTTTTTTGGAGAATTTTTAATTCCTCCAATGCATCTTGTTGTAGAGTGTGGAGATACGAAATGCCTTTAAGGCATATTTCTTGGTCTCCACACCCTCTCTTGGAGCTTGTGTGAGCTCACAAGTAAATCTTAGCCCTTCATCTTGAATTCATCCTAGCCATCCGTTTTCCTCTCCTCTTCCTATAAAATAGGGTTCCATCCCTTCACTCAGGACATCTTGAAATCCAGTAAGCTTATGCTGCCCTTTTGAGCCCAGGAAATCATCTTGGCAACTTGATCATCTCATCCTTATCATTCATCCTAATCATTTGTGCACAATATTGGAGAGCCATCCACATCCAGCAATCAAAGGAGCACATCAAGTGGAGCATTATCAAGGGGCGCCTTCACTTCATCAAGCTCAATCTGAAGGAGAAGGTAAAATAGCAAGGTGAAATGGTCTTTTAATGATATTTTAGCATTCTACATGTTTATTTCATTATGTTTTGATCAGTTTACCTTTCAAATCTGTTTTTTCCCTCTTCATTTTGGCATGCTCGATGGGACCCATGTCCCTAAGAACTAATGTTGTTATGTTCTTAGGTTTTTTGTGAGTTGTGAGACGCAGGTTCCAGAATAGTGTGACTGCAGAAAAAAAAAATTTATCTTTTTTGTAGGTTCCAGAATAGCGGCTCTGCATTTCTGCGTGACAACGCATCCTTATTCTTTTACTTTTCTATTTTCTGTTTATTTGTTGTTTCTGTTTCAGCACGACAGCTCTGTTATTTGTTCTGTTTATTTATAATCTGTGTGAAAGTAGGAGAGTATGCTCTTGTCTATATAGACAATCAGAAATCCGGACCTTTGGCACTTTTCTATTCTGTTTAGCGCAACTATATGCTCTGACCGCAAGAAAGTGTGAAAATAGGAGAGTATGCTCTTGTCTATCTAGACAATCAGAAATCTAGATTTTTGGCACTTTTCTATCTGTTTAGTGCGACTGTCTACTCTGTTAATATGTTTAAAATTTGTCTCGTGCTAACAGTAGTCTGCATTTTCTTTTCATTTTGTGTTATCTGCTCTATTTAATCATAATCCGCAAGAAAGTGTGAAAGTAGGAGAGTATGCTCTTGTCTATCTAGACAATCAGAAATCCGGACCTTTGACATTTTTATTTTATTCTGTTTAGTGCGACTATTTGCTCTGTTAAATCTAGGGTTTATGTCTACTCTGTGAAATCTAGGGTTTCTGTTTTGTTAAATTTAGGGTTTCGGTTCTGTTAAATTTAGGATTTCTATTTTGTTAAATTTGGGGTTTCTGTTCTGTTAAATTTAGAGTTTTTGTTCCGTTAAATCTAAGGTTAAAAAAAAAAAAAAAATAGAATTTATAATCTAAGGTTAAATTTATAATTTTTTCTATTTTTTCGCCATATCTTCTTTATCTTGACTCCATTTCCCTTCAAACTTCACCAGATTCTCCACATTGCCATTTTCCACATTTTCTTCTTTGGAGGGCTTATCTCAAAAATCCACTTTTTGAAGCCCAAAATCCCATATTTCTCTATTTTTAGGGTTTCCCATAACTTCTTCCCTCTTCATCCAATCACCTCCAAATTTTTCCCATATTATCCATCTTCAACTTTTGCTTCTTTGTCCCTCTTGGACAAATTTTCCCATTCCTTCATCTCTCCTCCAAAATCCCCATTTTTCGCTTGCCTATCCCTTAGAAAGTGGTAAAAACCTAGTCAAACCCCATTTACCTATCAAAGCTTTCTTCAAATCCACATTTGTCATTAGTAAAAAAGTTTTTATTCATGTTTTTCTATTCATTCCCAAAAAAAAAAAAAATTAATATTTTTGTCATTTTGTTGATTTTTGCAAGACGCTTGTTGAAGACTATTTTTCTAAACTACTAATCAAGTTGTTTTGCAGGACGCTTTTTGAAGACTCCATTTTTCAAACTACTAATCAAGTGGTTTTGCAGGTTGCCTAGCTAATTCAACTAAATATTGTGCATTTATTTAAATTAGGCACCTAGATATTAATTAAAATGGAATGAACCATTGTCTTATGTGTCTTTAAGAAAAGCGTAAAGGTAGGAAAGTATGCTCTCGTCTTACTAGACGATCAGAAATTCAGACCCTCCAACCTTTTCTTGTTTGATTGTGTGTTTACCTCTAGCGGGCCTGCCCTCCCAACTTGTTCTTTGAGAAGGTAAGAGGGGAACGACCCAAGTGAGTACACCCGAACCTGGGGTTCCCAACTCACTATAATAAATAGGCCATTGACTACGAAAGGGTTAATGGTTGGGGCTATATGAGAGTTCACTCTCACATTGGGTGCTTAGTAGGATCCTAGAGATCTCAATCATGCTTGCGTGACTACTAAGTTCTTGGTGCTTCGTTGGGCTATAGGCCTCAATTGCGCTTGCGCAACTTCGAAGGGTAGCTCCTAACGGGAAGACTTACTAAGCACCTTGTTCATAGTGGCCAAAAACCCTCTAGTCATTGGTGCAAGAGGTCGGACCTCTGAAGTGGCCCATATTCTTACGGCCCTTAGTAGAGACACAAAGTTCGCCATGAGGAGTTTTCATGGAAATTGATGCTTGGCTGCCCCGAGAAGTGAGTGTCGTGGAGGGGAGCCAGTGGGGTCAAGCATCTAAGTGTCTGCTTTGGGTAAGCGTAGATGGGAAACCAATTGGGATTCAATGACTATTGTCCTTGCCAGCCTTAAGAATGTTGTATATGAGCATGAGTGTCTTTGAGATAATATGCATTTAATCACTGTGTTTGCTTTGTTTGATACATACTTGCCAAGAGTAGACTAAAAACACATCACTGTCCCCAAACACTTTGCAAAAATATTTGTCAAGACACAAACAAATTGTCCAAGTCATTACCCACACCAAGTCCAAAATTGCGTCAAAACTCTATCCGTCCCATTTTTCATAAGCCTAAGAGAGAAGCTAAGAGTTTATCCTCTACGTCAACATTCAAGTTTGTCCTTTGAAACACCTACTATTGTCCAAATCAGGATGGTCATATCCCTTCATACAACTTGCCATTTAAATAGATCCTTCATGTTCATGCCAAAGACAACCTAGTCATCAATTTTTCTTCTAAACCATCACTACCATACCTTCTTCATCAATCATCCTCAAATTTCTTAAGTCCTTTCATCCTCAAATTTCTTAAGTCCTTTCATCACAAATTTCTTAAATCCTTTCATCCTCAAATTTCTTAAGTCCTTTCATCACAAATTTCTTAAGTCCTTTCATCCTCAAATTTCTTAAGTCCTTTCATCGCAAATTTCTTAAGTCCTTTCATCCTCAAATTTCTTAAGTCCTTTCATCACAAATTTCTTAAGTCCTTTCATCCTCAAATTTCTTAAGTCCTTTCATCACAAATTTCTTAAGTCCTTTCATCCTCAAATTTCTTAAATCCTTTCATCCTCAAATTTCTTAAGTCCTTTTATCACAAATTTCTTAATTCCTTTCATCCTCAAATTTCTTAAGTCCTTTCATCACAAATTTCTTAAGTCCTTTCATCCTCAAATTTCTTAAGTCCTTTCATCACAAGTTTCTAAAATCCTTCCATCACAAATTTTCTAAGTCATTTCATCACATTTTTCCTAAGTCTTTTCATCACAAATATCGTGTACGGTCGCAACTCGATCCCAAAAGAAAAAGATGGCTGATCAACAATATGGCATGCTAGACATTGGTCTCCTATATGAAGATCCCACGCAAGATCATACACAAAGTGGGCAACCAAGCGATCAAGATCAAAGCCAAAATCTTGACATGGTTAACCAAGATGAACTTTGTCCGGAAGTGCAAACTTTCCTAGCGGATTCTTATAACCAAGAGATGATGGAAAAGTTTATTAAACACAATCCTACTGCACTTTTGAAAACTCTTCTTGAACATGGAGCTCAACTTCCACCTGAATTTAATAGATCCACTCTCGTCCAACAACCACAAGGAGACCTCGCTCCCACACAAAGTGCTGCACCTACTATTCAAACTCAATCAATTGCAGCCCCATCAATCATCCAAGCCCAATCAATGCCACCCGCGACACTTCCCACCATGGTCTCCATCCCGCCTTCTTCCTCCTTACCATCCATACCACTATCAAATCCAATCTCATCCATTCTCCAACAAACTTCTATACCGCCTCCTATTCAACCACATATTTCTATTCCACAAACTTCCCCTTCTCCCAACAATGTCGCAAATTTTATCCAGGCCGCATTCAATCCCATCACAACAGTTGGCAGACCGCAACCAACTATCATACAAACCCCAATGACATCGGTCATCACATCCCACGTTCCCACCTCCTCATCATATCAATATATTGATGGTGGTGCACCTTCTTTGGTTCATCCAATTCTTGGGGCAAATACAATCCATCAATATCAAAGTCCACAACAAGACCTCATCAAGGAAATTCAAGACATGAAGAATATCATCAAAAACATGAAAGAAAAGACTAATAAAAGGAAAGCTTACTCATTCGAAGAGTTTTGCCCTTGTCCTTATGACCCATCCATATCAGTTGCACTGTATCCCCCGGGATTTGAGATCCCTAAATTCACCAAGTATGAAGGCAAAGGAGACCCCCATGACCATGTCCGTGAATTCCACATCTTATGCCAAGAAGTCTCCTATAGTGACCTTTATCTTCGCAGACTCTTTCCCAAGAGTCTCAAGGGAGACGCCCTGGCATGGTTCTCATCTTTACCACGAGGTTCCATTGTCTCTTTTCCAGACTTGGCAGAAAAATTTGTGGCCCACTATGCATACAACATGGGTAATGATGTTTCTATGATGGACTTATGTAATACAAAACAAAGGCCTGGAGAAACCTTTGCCAATTTCCTACAAAGATGGCAACATCTTATCAAAAAATTCCAGTGGGACATGCCAGAACAACATCGAATTGAACTATTTCAAAAGAACTTGGTGCCTAAACTTTCAAGACCTTTAGTATCTCAATGTATCAAATCCTTCCAAAAATTGACCGATAAGGGCCTCGCCCTCAAATGTGTCTTGTTGGAGGAAGGAACCTTGAAACATTACCAGAAGTCATCACAAAGTTCTTCCTTTTATCATAACGACAAGCCAAAATTCTGGGCTAAAAATAAAAACGTGGTCAATGATGGTGTAACTGATGCAAAGCGGGTCCAAACCGTGGCCGCTCCCCTAAAATCCAACAATCAAAACAATTCAAATCAATCTCAAAAATCTCACAACAATGTCTCAATCCAAAGATGACCACCCCGATCGAATAACATGACTCCAAGAGATTTCACTCCTCTTGTTGAGCCTATTAAAAACTTGTCCAAGCAGGTATAGTGGTTTTTCCAATCACTCACCCATTTGATCCCAATCAACCTAAACCAAGATGGTATAATGAAAATGAGTATTGTGAATACGATCGTATTAAGGGACATGATACACGAAAGTGTATGAAACTGAAGATCTACATACAAGATCTCATTGATAGAGGTGAGATTGAGGTAGCAAATGCAAAACCTGGTAATAACAATGACAAACTCAAAATGTACCAGGAACCCTTCCCAAAGCATGATAAAGGAAAAGGCTCATCATCTAACGCAATGGGTTATGACTACGCTAATCACGTAACCGGTTTTAATTTTTTAGTAAGTCGCATTGAACCTGCAGACAATCATGTCAATGTCATAACCATCCAAGGAGTTAATCCTCCTTCTTCCCAAAGAAAACCAAATCCGGCTAGAATAGTCATTCAAGGTGCCACACCTTCCACCTCCCATTTCCAGAATGACTGTAATGCAACTACACGCTGAGGAGGAGTCACCATCCAAGGAGTTCCTCCCCCACCAAACCCCCCACCCATGTCTTCCACGTATCGATATGACCTCCTTGATCAACTTGGGAAGACACCCGCGCAGATCTCCATTTTGGAACTTCTCAAGACTTCTCTGGTCCATAAAGAAATTTTGGAACAAGCCCTTCTCCAATCACGCGTTCCTGATAACATCAACGCCACCCAATTTCAAACCCTCATTGGAAACCTTGCTGCCCAGCATCACATTGTATTTAACTCCAAAGATGCTCCTGCGGGTGAGGACCATAACAAACCTTTGCACATCGAAGCTCTCATCCACAAGCACAAGGTCAAACGTATCCTGATAGATGGTGGATCCGGGCTTAATCTGTGTACATACAAATTGATAAAACAATTGGGACCTTCTGAGGATCTGATAGACACATCAGGAAGGATCACAATAAAGGCATATGATGATGCAGAAAGAATTTCAAAGGGCGTGATCACCTTACCTCTTCAAGTGGGCCCCATTACAATTGAAACCCCTTGCCAAGTACTCGATCTTGATCTCCCCTACAACATTCTCCTCGGGAGGCCATGGATTCATTCCTTGCAGGTCGTACCCTCCACCTATCACCAATGCATCAAATTCCCCTATAATGGAAAAGTGATCACTGTCAAAGGTGATCCCCAACCTTTTTAATATTGCAAACTATTAGAAGGGAAGCATCTGTATCATTGCCCGCTAAATAGACCTTCGCCAATGCCTCCATCTGACACATCAAATGTTGCCTCCACATCATCCCAATCAAATAATCAAATCAAGATCTTGGACAATGGCTGTGGAGAATACAAAATGGAGGACGTCTTATTAATAGGCAACCTCCCTCTCTCTCCTAAGTCATTTGGTAAACCAAAAGAGCTAAAAAAGGACCTAAAACCAGTCATGCAATGCCAAAACACCATCTTCCAGCAATGGGGCCCACTTGATAATGAGAACCTCGAAGTAGATATCTCTTCATGGCTGTACCGGGAAGAGGATGATGATCCAACAAGAATATCCAAAGAAATGTACCCAAAAGCATTTGCCATAGTTGAAAAAATGGGTTACAAAGGACACGATCTGGGACCAGAGGAGAAAGGAAGAAAAACACCCATAAATCCTATCTCCTATAGATACAACAGAGGCTTGGGGTACACCTTGGTGCCTAAGATTACTATCGTCGGTGCCCCTTCTAGTCCTTCTTCGGATATCGAAAGCGCTGACGAAGAGGAATTCCACGAAATGCCTTATGAATACGAGAAAGATACCTTCTTCGACGCTTACATCAATACCATCACCCCCGTAACCCCTCCCACTTCACATGAGCTACATCTTGTCCATCCTGAACTCATTGACTGGGGCCAACGACATAAACCCACATTAGATATCTGTGTCGACGATAATGCTGTCATTGCTCTCCTAACAGTGCAAAATATGGAAGATTGTAATAGAATTGAGGGTATTAAACTACATGAAAAGGGATACTTTGGTAGTCAAGTCAATGCCCTTATCCACAAAAAAGATAATAAAAGAAAAAGATATGATTTCCTAGGTGAAAACCTCCCTGAGGCGCCTTTGGATGAACAAGAAATAAAAACAAAGGGCGTATCTGAAAGTGAAAACCTAGAAAAGGCACTTGACGATGAGGGATTTGACCTCCCTACCATTGGTTACCTTCCATAGGACAAATCAAATTTGTTGATAGAAGAAACAAACAGCATCAACATGGGCACCGAAGTCATTCCGAAAAATGTGCTCATTGCCAAATCCCTCACCGAAATCGAGAAACAAGACTTCATCAACTTCCTTACAGAGGTTAAAATCAATTTTGCATGGTCCTATTCCGATATGCCAGGGTTGGATCCTGCCTTGGTGGTTCACAATCTCGCCGTCCGCCCAGATGCAAAACCTGTAAAATAAAAACTCCGCAAAATGCACCCGCATATTGCTCTCTTGGTCAAGGCAGAACTTCAAAAGTTGTTAGACGCAGAATTTATCAAACCCATAGACTACGCTGAATGGGTCTCCACCATTGTACCTGTCAGCAAACCTGCTGGGGGCATCCGCATCTGCACAAATTTTCGAGATCTAAATATAGCTTGTCCTAAAGACGATTTCCTGCTCCCAAACATAGATATGATTGTGGATCTTACAACAGGACATGAAATGCTATCGCTAATGGATGGGTTTTCTGGATACAACCAAATCAGGATAGCAGATGACGATCAGCATAAAACCGCATTCACAACACCATGGGGTACTTTCTGTTACTGGGTCATGCCTTTTGGCCTTAAAAATGCTGGAGCTACATATCAACGGGCAATGACAACAATTTTTCATGACCTCTTGCACAAAATTATGGAGGACTACGTGGATGATCTGCTAGGCAAATCCAAGACAAGACAAGAGCACATCCCTATTCTAAAACAGATCTTCAAAAGATTGGAAAAATACAAGTTGCGCCTAGATCCCAAAAAGTGTGTGTTTGGCGTCACATCAGGAAAACTACTAGGATTCATTGTTTCCTGCAGAGGCATCAAGGTTGATCCCGCAAATGTAAAAGCTATTATGGAAATGCCTCCACCAAAAAATCTCAGACAACTACGCAGTCTCCAGGGAGAACTCTAGTCTGTCAGGCATTTCATTTCACAGCTAGCCGACAAGTGCCATCCATTTGCACACCTATTACGTAAAGACACAAAATTCAAATGGGATTGCCTCTGTCAAAAGGCCTTTGAAAAATTAAAAGAATATCTAGCATCACCTCCAGTTTTGATGCCACCTACCCCTGGAAAACCCCTCATTTTGTACATATGTGCTACTACAGTGGCATTGGGGGCATTACTGGCGCAAACAGATGATCAAGGGAAGGAACACGCCATTTATTACATCAGTCGGACGTTGGTAGGATATGAACTCAATTACACCCCCATTGAAAGAGCATGTTTGGCATTAGTGTTCAACACACAAAAACTACGACACTATATGCTAAATAATAAGACAAAATTAATTGCTAAAATTTATCCACTTAAATATCTCTTGTCCAAAGCTGCTCTCACTGGCAGAACTGCCAAATGGGTCATGCTCTTAAGCGAGTTTGACATTGAATATGTGGACAGAAAGGCAATCAAGGGACAAGTCATTGCAGATCAGTTGGCTGAAGCTCCACTTCCAGGCGACCATCCTCTTCTCACAGAATTACCAAATGAGTTCATTATGACTGTTACCACATCCTCCACATGGAAATTGTATTTTGATGGCTCCTACACTCAAAATGGATTGGGGGCAGGAATATTATTGGTCACACCTCAAGGAGATGGCATCCCCAAATCATACAAGATAGCCTTTGCATGTACTAATAACATAGCAGAATACGAGGCCCTCATCACAGGTTTGCGCTTGGCTATCCACTGGAAAATAAAGGAATTACAAGTCTATGGCGATTCCCAGCTCGTCATAAAACAAGTCAATGATGAATATCAGACAAAAGATGATAAACTCCTTCCCTACCGTACCATAGTTGAAGATCTTAAGCAACATTTCACGGCAATCAAGTTTGATCAAATCCCACGAACAAACAACAGGGTTGCAGATGCAATGGCCACCATTGGCTCCCTCCTTCAAATGCTAGCACACAGTTAGAAGTGTGAGTTCTTGGTTGAGCAATTATTTATACCAGCATACGACCTACCAGAGTCTGAAATGGTGTGTGTTCTCATTGGTCCTGATTCCCCTTGGTACCAAGAAACCTTCGCTTTCCTCAAAGACAACACCATTCCCCCACATCTCACCAAAACCCAACAACAAACTTTCATCCGCCGATGTGCCCATTACACCATCCTTGCAGACACCTTGTTCAGAAGGCATTTTGATGGTTCCCTCCTAAGGTGTTTAGATAATCAAGAAGCCGAATGGGCATTACGCGAAGTACATGAGGGCATCTGTGGGGAACACTCAAGTGGACTCACATTGGCTAAAAAACTTTTGAGAACAAGATACTATTGGCCTAAAATGGAAGAAGATGCATACAACTATGTGAAGAAATGCATCCCTTGCCAGCAGCATGGCGACAAGATTCATGCACCGTCACAAGAATTGCAGCCATTCATTACACCATGGCCCTTCTCGCAGTGGGGGCTCGATCTCATTGGGAAAATCCACCCTTCATCTTCCAACGGACATAAATTCATTATCACCGCCACCAAATACTTCACCAAGTGGGTAGAGGCTATCCCTCTTACTTTCACCACCAGAAAGCAAATATCCAAATTCATCTTGAACTACCTAATTTGCCGATATGGCATCCCAAAAGTTATCATCACAGATAATGGTAAACAATTTAAAAACCAGGATGTCAAAGAACTCTGCCAAAAATTCAACATCCAACACCGCTTCTCCACTCCATATTATCCCCAAGGCAATGGCCAAGCTGAGGCTTCTAATAAAACCCTAATAAAAATCCTCAAAAAGACAGTCAATGAAGCGGGCCGTGATTGGCACCTCCAAATCCATCCTGCATTGTGGGCCTACCGCACCTCCATCCGCACCCCCACAGGTGCCACTCCTTATTCCCTAGTATTTGGTTCCGAAGCTATCCTTCCCCTTGAGATCGAGATCCCTCTCTAAGGGTATCGCTGCAAAACATCCTACCAGAGGAAGAATACAGAATTGCCCGCTTACAAGAGCTAGAATTGTTAGATGAAAGGCGCCTCAAGGCCTTGAATCATCTCCGAGTATATCAAAACCGTCTGTGCATGAGTTATCATAAAAAAGTCAAAACCCGAGAATTCGAAGTTGGTGATCTTGTCCTCATGGAGAATCAAAAAAATCAACAAGAAAGAGAAAAGAAAGGCAAGTTTGAGCCTAATTGGCTTGGACCATATGTAATCACAGCGAAATATGGATCAGGAGCTTATCAATTGGCTACTCCTAAAGGCGATCCTTTGGATGATCCGATGAATATCATGCACCTCAAAAGGTTTTATGCTTAGTCCTCAGAAAGTCTTAAATTGTCAAAAAAATAAAAAAATGAAAAAAAAAAGATCCTGAAAAAATCGTCACTTTGGTGCAAACCAGGCAAACAGGCACCTTATGATACAAAAAAATCAAGAAAAGAAAAAATTAGAAAAAGAAAGAAAAACAATTCGTGGCGCTATGGGCAAGTATCTTGGTGAAAACCTCTATGCAGGGGCCAAGGTAAATAACCGGATCTACTGTCTATCATGTTGATACTACAAATCATCTGCCATCCAGCCCACCCATGCACAACATTCCTTCTTTTCTGCCTCCCAATAAAACATGCGTATGATGATGAGTCTTCACCTAAGTCATGAACAAGAAATGTCCCAGTGAAACTGAGCTTTTATGCCTCTGTATAAGCTTCAAGAAGTCTTGAGAAACAATCCCAAGTCCATCCTAGTTCTACTCTTGGCAAGAGGTATCATTTGGTTGCAAGGAGGAGACTTGTTAGATTTTGTTAGATCTTTTCATATAGGCTTGCATCTTTTGCCCTATGACTACCACTATTTACGACTGCCTGGGTTCTTCCATATCCAGGTATGTTATGATAGGTGCATACTGGGGCATATTTCATAGTATGGCATGTTTTGGATCCTTCTTGTATAAACCGGCGACCTGGTACTAGTGTTTATCAACACTTACCTTCTCGTGTACAAGAGGTATTGGTGTATTAGTGTTTCTTAACACTTGCATTGTTATGTGCAAGAAATTCCCATTTGTCTGCAGAGTCAGTCCACGCCCTGGGTTTCTCATGGCATCCTGATTTCTATAATCAGTGGTGCAAGTCACTCAGGGCAACATCAAACTAGGTTGGCTCTCCACATTTATTGTGCACAAAATCTCACCATCATTCCATCAAATCCTAAACTCAATACTCCCATGGAATTCTCAATTGCCCCCATTTTCCTCCGCGGTCTCGCATCTCTTATTCTTCTTTCCAAATACCTCACGACTACTTCATATATCTTCCTCATTTATCCCTTCCACCCTAATTTTTCTTCCTCTATTTTTTTATTTTTTATTTTCTTTCCTCACATAATCAATTCTAATTCTGATTCATATCTTATACAGGATGTATCCCTCCTGAAACCAGACGTTGTGATCTGATCATGTCTTATACAGGATGAATCCTTCTTGAAACTAGACGTTGTGATCTGATCATGTCTTATACAGGATGAATCCTTCCTAAAACCAGACGTTGTGATCTGATTATGTCTTATACAGGATGAATCTTTCCTGAAACCAGACGTTGTGATCGATCATGTCTTATACAGGATGTATCCTTCCTGAAACCAGACGTTGTGATCTGATCATGTCTTATATAGGATGAATCCTTCCTGAAACCAGACATTGTGATCTGATCATGTCTTATACAGGATGAATCCTTCCTGAAACCAGACGTTGTGATCGATCATGTCTTATACAGGATGTATCCTTCCTGAAACCAGACATTGTGATCTGATCATGTCTTATATAGGATGAATCCTTCCTGAAACCAGACGTTGTGATCTGATCATGTCTTATACAGGATGAATCCTTCCTGAAACCAGACGATCTAATCATCTCTTATACAGGAGGAATCCTTCCTGAAACCAGACGCTCTTATCATGTCTTATATAGGATGAATCCTTCCTGAAACCAGACGTTGTGATCAATCATGTCTTATACAGGATGAATCCTTCCTGAAACCAGACACTTTGATCATCTTTGTCTTATACAGGATGAATTCTTCTTGAAACCAGACTGAATCTAGATCTTATCAATCGAATCAAATCAAATCTATCGGGATATCAATTTCGCAAAACTCCAAAGATCAAATACCTCAATTGATCTCCCGAGGGGGCATCACCATACCGTAATCTATAAATCAAGAGCTAGGGCATCTTATCAAACCAATATCAGCATCAAAACAAGATTATTCTTTGAATCAATGTGTCATCACACCTCGCTTCAAAGAGGGGCAAAATGTAGACACTTAAAAATAATTATTTTAATTATTTTTAATTCCTCACATAATTAATTAATTAATTATGTTAATTAAAATTCTTCTCAATATTAATTAAATATAATTAATATTGTCACTATAGCATATGATTTATTTAATAAATCAATCCCTTTCTTTATTCTTCTAAAAAAAATCAAATCCTCACAAATCTTCCTCTTAGCTAATTAATTTCAATTAATTAGTTAACCTACATGATTCCTACAATCATCTTCTTAATTCATCATTAACCTAATAAATTCTTCTAGAAACTCCCTAAACTCACTTAACATTATTCTTCTAATTTTTTATTCCCTCCACTCATTCTCTCTCCTAGTCAAATTCTCCTACAAATATAAATCCCACCTAACATTTCCTCTAATCCCCCTCCTAATGAGTCGTTAATGGCTAATCATCATGATTAGCCACAAAGTCAACTCTTTGTCCTTTCATCCAACCACTAGCTTTAAATGCTCTTTTTCTAGGTGAATGTAAGATTTTTGAAATCTCACATTCCTCTAGGCATTTCCCTCTCCCAAGGAATTTTTAATTCCTTTTTATTCTTCTAATCCCCATAATATCTATTTTTGGAGAGTTTTTAATTCCTCCAATGCATCTTGTAGAGTGTGGAGATACGAAATGCCTTTAAGGCATATTTCTTGGTCTCCACACCCTCTCTTGGAGCTTGTGTGAGCTCACAAGTAAATCTTAGCCCTTCATCTTGAATTCATCCTAGCCATCCGTTTTCCTCTCCTCTTCCTATAAAATAGGGTTCCATCCCTTCATTCAGAACATCTTGAAATCCAGTAAGCTTATGTTGCCCTTTTGAGCCCATGAAATCATCTTGGCAACTTGATCATCTCATCCTTATCATTCATCCTAATCATTTGTGCACAATATTGGAGAGCCATCCACATCTAGCAATCAAAGGAGCACATCAAGTGGAGCATTATCAAGGGGCGCCTTCACTTCATCAAGCTCAATCCGAAGGAGAAGGTAAAATAGCAAGGTGAAATGGTCTTTTAATGATATTTTAGGATTCTGCATGTTTATTTCGTTATGTTTTGATCAGTTTACCTTTCAAATCTATTTTTTCCCTCTTCAATTACATCAAGAAACATATGACAAATCCAATGTTATGATTAAGGTGCACGATGATTTAACTTGTCCTACTATAGGTTCTATCACTCTTCTAGTTGAGGTTGGTACTAAGTGATTAAATGTTACATTTGTTATCATCCCTAACTCTGATCAATTTTGTGTGAAGTTGAGACATCCTTGGCTCTCTTCTATGCAAGATATCCATTCTACCATCCATAAGTGTTTGAAGTTCCCTCATAATGGGAATATTATCAAGATTAATCATAGACTTTACCAGCCCACAACAAGGCATGAAAATCTTACTCTTGATTACTTTTGGCCTCAACAACCTGAACCTTTGAAACCTCAAGCAAATATCATTCTTATCCTATCAAAAATGGAAAAATGAGATGATATTAGCCTTGATCAAGCATTCATGATGGCATCCATGATCAAGATATTATGAATACATCCTACATGACATTATCAACCTATGCATGAAGACTTCAAAGAAAGATTCATCAAGGTATCAAGTTCTAATTCAAGCATTTCGATTCAGAATTAGTCTTTCCCTCAAAAGGCAAGCTTTTATAATTCAGCCAATTTCATTCCAAGTTTAATTTTAATTTCAATTAAAGGGTTAATTCCAAACCTAAGGTTTAACCTAGGCAAACCCCTATTAGAAACACCATTTCCCTTCTTTCTATGTGTGGGCTATAGATTCATGAACCATGGATGAAGATTCTGGCAAAGAATTTGATGAAAATCAGATCTGACTTTTGCAAGAGTCAGAAGTGGAGGACCAGGTCGATAATTGCCTCATGGTCTTGCAAATTTTCGTCGAGCTTCTGGGAACAAATTTTGAGCAACATTTTGATTCCAAAAGTTTCATGTTTGTCTACATCTAACAGTTGGAGGACCAATTCGATAATTGCCTCTTGATCTTAAACTTTCAAGTTGATTTTTTTTGTCATAGGTGCCTCTCTATTCCCTTTGCTCATATTTAGCTATGTGTCTATGCATACTAAACCTATAGCTTGTTGTTTATGTTATTTTATGTCAAATTTCTATCATTTATCCTAGATCTAGTCTTTGAATTACATCATTTCAATTGCATCCTGAACTAATCAAAAGGGAAACAAAATCCAATTTGCATTCAACCTCCTTCTCAATATAATTGAAGTTGGATCTAATGGGTTCTACTCTCCCTTCAATGCGTTGTGTGGAAATACGTGAATTCATAACCTAATTTGTGGATCACCTATTTTCACCAGTTTTACACTCATAAAGCTTAAGTTTAATCTAGGTGGTGAGTATTGACTAGGGAAAAGCAAAGGAAAATCCATATGTAAAGTATAAACAAAAAAATATTTAAAATGAGAATGATTTTGTTCTTTCATTAGACCTCAAATTAAATATCTAAGGCCTTTTCACATTTGATAAAAAAAATGGATTTTATTTATATATATTTTAGAATACTAAAATGAAACTAGATCTATCCTTAATTGACCTCCAACCATGATTGACCAAGATTCATCAATGTTAGGTAAATAGACTTGAGTAAAACCAAACATAATTTTAGATATGAAAGGGAGAAAAAATATTAAATGTTCTAAAAGGGGTTTGCTAAAAACATAAATTTACAAAATCTAGTTTTATTTTTTTACAATTGTAACCAATAAGTATGAAGGTAAAACCTATAAAATCATATGAAAAAAAAACTTTAAACCTAGACATATAGAACATCTTAGTTTAGGATTGCCTTAAAGGCAAATTGTAAAGTTACCAAAGATTTCAAGGTGTAAAGCTCTCTTAGGTGTACTTGAAATTAATAATTGGGTAGGGCTAAAAAAATAGAAAAAACAAGGTAATAGTATGAGATCTTGAATGTGAAAAAATTCAAAACCAATTGAAATTTTATTTTGGGTTTGGAAGGGACATGTTAAGATATAACAATGGGAAAATAGACAAGAAGATAAAGTATACCCAATTAAATCCTAAATTAGGTCTTAGATAGTTATCAAAAGAAAAGTAAATAAACTTGAATGTTGTGGGATCTATCATCTAAAGAGAAAAAACATATAAAAGTAGATTAAACCTAGGCAAAATGTTATATTAGCCTAAAATTTTCACAACAAGCAAAAGTTAATGGGTGACCTAACATGGTCTAATATTAAGGCTTAGATTTGATAAGGATATAAAAATAAGATAAATAGTGCAAACTATATATGCAAACAAGACCAACCCAAATAAAAGAGTAACAAACCCTAGAAAGATATATAATTTAACTAGGTTTAGGTAAGATTTGATATTCAAATCTGAATGAAGACAATAGAAAAATAAAACCCTGGTTAAAAATGATAGATCAAATTCACACCACCGAAAAAAAAAACATCAAAAATAAAAAAAAATTTATTAATGACTCGAAATAACTATGCAAACTTATATACCACAAGATAACTAGTCCCAACAAATTTGATGTATAACATTTTGAGATAAATGTTATATGTTCTCCACAATCACAAATCACCTTTATATTGAATGACTCCTTAGAAACTACGAAATTAACCTAAACACTTTAAAGAAAGAAATACCCTTTATTAAAAATAAACCTATAGCTTAATTTTCTCTTAATTTATTTTTTAAAGGAAGGATTATAACATTTTTGTTCCTTTTGGATTCTATTGGACAACAACACTTTATTTTGCATAGAGAAACGAAGTACACGTGTCGAAATAAAATGGTCATAAAGTCATGATGATGGTGCCGTATATATCCAAAACTATTTTGACTCTTTTCGACAAATTTGGTTGAAAATGGCTAAAATCACGGAAAATATTCTCTTTTTCTCTTTCCTAATCCTATAGTCAAAGTTAGCGGATGGGAAATAATCACTTTACATAAAAAACAATTTTATTGCCACTTAGTAAGGGAGAATGAATTTGGGTGGTCACATGATGTATATAAGAATTCAATGGTTTCTAGTATTACTTTTATAATAATACAATTTCAAAGATTCTAGTATTACTTTTATAAATTCAATGTATATAAGAATTCAATGGTTTCTTGGCATACAAAAACTTACACTTGGCCCAAAATGGGGGGATTATATACACCCTAGATGGTGATTGAAATAGATATGAAACATAATAAAAAGAAAATAAAATATTATAACATCTAATAAAAAGCAAATGATAGGGACAATGAATTATTTTACTTAATAATGTTGATGTCTTCCAATGATATGACAAAAAATTATGTTTTTTTAATAATGTTTCATGTATTTAAATGGTAATGAGTTAATTTCAATATGAATAAGAGATGTATCATATGAATAATTTTGTTTTATAAGCTTAAAAATGTAAGATCTTTTATGATTCTATGGTACAAATTTATCGATGGTGATGATGAATGTTCACAAAGTGTCTCTTTATAAACAAAAGTGGTGTATAAGGTGGTGATTTTGGTTTGTACAATAAAGATTATAGTGCAAACTTGACATTGAACACAGTCGTTTTCATCATTCAACTCACCAAAAGTACTTGTACTAGTAATTTCAATATAAATCAATAAATAGTACAACTAGAATTATTTGATTAACATGCCAATACCTCATCTCGAAATTTGAATAATAGAGTCATCTAAGGTGAATTATAAAGTTTGGAAATTCATTTCACATGTATTAACAACTCAAATACAACCTACTACCACATTAGATTTAATCAAACCAACAAATAAGAAAAATAAAGTGATATTCTCCAAATAAATAAAAATATTAATACACTCTTCATTCACAACTCGTGTCATTAACCAAGCATATACTAGTGTCCAAGGAGATGAAGGGCATCATAAAAACGTTTTACTACCACCTATAAAGCTATATGAGCTCCCCCAAGCTCACCTTGATTACACGAGACCCTTCCCTTTAGGGGCATGATCATAACATAGTAACACGCAGGGAGAGAATCTTATAGAATCTAATGTAACGAAGTTATGTCATTCCACAACTCTATAATATATTTAATAAGAAATAATAATATTACGTTGGTTAAAGTTTTGGGGGTTGAGACACAATATCTTTGCATATGTATTATTGATATATTTAGAGTAATGTAATGTGATTGTGTACATCTAATTAATATGTAAGTATAACGCACTAACACATAATAGTACAATGTTACTATACAAATAAGGATAGGGGCACTAACTCGCCTTCTAAAAGAACTCAAAATAAATATTTAAGGTTGTTTTGGAATTTTTCTTAAGTAATGCAATATAAACTAGGACACTAGTGCAAATTAAATCACCTTTTTTATACTAATAACTTACTATTGGAGCAAAGACAACAACCAATAAGAGACTAAACAAAGCATGATAACAATGATAACAAGAAACAAAGTAATAAACACAAAAGATACAAAAAATAAAATAAAACATGATTTAGATACACATATGGGCAAAAGTTCACTAGTAGGAAAATGATCAAAAATCTTATAAAATATTCTCTAGTGAATTGTTGAGATTTGTAATGAAAAGGATCTAGTCATTCAAAGGGAGGATACCCTATCTAAATACTTGGTCCTAACCTTACTCGATATTAATTGCTTGGTCTTGTGTGAATTCATCGATCTTATGTGATGGTGGAGACTTAAAACTTTATTAGGAATTCTCAAAACAAAGTAAAGAGACTCCTCAAAAGTAAATACCTATTAAATATTAGTACAAGATTTAAGATCAATGGGAAACATTATATGGGTTGAAACAAAACGATGAAGAGAAATAACTAGGAAGGGTTTAACCTATTGGTCCTTAAACTTGGTGGGAGAGTTGGTAAAAACATATGCAATCACCTCGAAAGTGCTCTATTGATGACCTACATGCTACAAGGATGATGGAAAATCCAACATAAAAAAAAGTATATCTTAACAAGGCTAAACATCAAGTAGTTACCAAGAAGTGATAGCCTAGTCTTGCATGGATTTAGACTTGTAGGATAACCTAGTCTAAAATTTCCAAATTTATTAAAATATTATAAAAAATATCCTTTAGATGATTTTAAAGGCACTTTCCTTCTAAAATTATTATATTTAACATTCAAGCCAAAGATCTATGAAATCTTATAAAAGCCAATGATTAAAGGGGAAAACACCTTGGTCAATACCCTTGTGAGATTTCAAGCAAAATCCACATCAAAGTATGTATGATGGCTAACAAACTTAAAAATCAATATGCTCATAAATCATTCAAATTTACAACATCTATTTTGAATCTTTAGATGCTTAAATGAAGATAGGTAAAGCAGAAAATACAGACAAAAAGGGATTTGGAGAGAGACTTAGAAGACAATATGTTTAGTGGTGAAATAGGGATCCAAAAAATTGGATATGGGTCCACATATTTTCAAAAGGACCACCAAACATGAAAGAGGGAGTAAACTCAATAGATTCAACCCCAAATAGAATGGAATGCTGATTAGACTTTACCCTCTCTTTGTTTGAGTTGAAGGTGCTTAAGGGAATTGAAATTGAATGAGAGATCTAGGGTGAATGATGTAAAATTGGTGTTAAATAATATAAACAGTGAGTTACATATGCGATATGCAAACAAGAGCTAGATCTGAACTAAGGAAATATATAGGATCCTGTGTCTGAAAACCTGGCCCAAAAGTACAAGACAATGTGGCTTGGGGCGACCCTATCCTTCAGTTGTTGGATGCAAACAAATAGGAAACTTCCAGAATCAGAATGTCACTCAAAATATTCTTCTTAAAGTTTATCATAAATTCATCGGACAAGGTGGTGCGGGGCAACCCTATTCTTTACTTTTTTCTCTTCCAAAAGTTAGATTTGATCATCATCGTCTCCTTTGTCGAAATCATTGTTTGTAGTTTCTAGATATGTCATCCACACATAGAAAGAGGGGAAATGGTGTTGTTCATAGGGGTTTGCCTAAGTCAAACCATAGATTTGGAATTAACCCTTGAATTGAATTGAAATTGTAAATGGAAATACTAAAGCAAATGTTGAATGATATGCCTCAGATCTGCTGCAATTGATAATGGTTAATGATGCAATGTTATTTGAATTTAACCACAAGTGTTGATGTAATAACATGATGAAACATAAGAGACACAACCATAAACACATGCTTTCATAAAGATTGATGTAGTTTGTTGCTCCATGATGCTTGAAAATGTTGAAAGAATGTGGTGGGATGAAATGTTGCCTTGAATGATTTAAGATGCTTGATGTTGTTTGTGGATGGATGTGGAATGGATGAGTATGGATGATATGATTATGTGATGTGAAAATTAATTGAAAGGATACTCTTATATAGGGTTCCCAAGATAATTTACCAATTAGACCGCCCTCTAATGGTCAAATTGAGACACCAAGATCGGAAATCATCGAGAAGAGGAAGTGCACTGACATATTTAAAATAAGGCATGTTTAAGAAGGACAAGGATGCCTCAGGTGCCCTTGTCCAGACAAGGGTTCCCCAAGAACACCCATCCACTAAAAATAGGGAAAACAAGTGGGAAATGAAGAGCACACAACTTGATGGCGGGGTTCAAATCACCATGCAAAAAGATGACATTAGTTTTGAGGTTAAAAGGTCAAAAATGGACCCGAGTGAGAGACAAGATGGGACACACTAAAGTAGGGGCACAAAAAGTGGTTTAAATTATGTAGGGTTACAATTTATGATGCTACATTTAGCCCCCATTTTAGTGAGAGTATGAGCCTATGCACATACTCATAGTAAAGTAGCAAAGAGAGAGACCTGAATATGAGAAATTTGAGAGCAAGATCACAAAGATATAAGACATCACAAAGTTCAAGGGAACAAGCCCTCAAACTTAGGATCTTAAATTATACAATCATATGCAAGGACACACAAGACAAAACAAAGAAAAAGACACAAAAAGACATAAAAATATAAAAAGGAATTAGTACTAAAAACAAAAGCTCCAAGCCAACTAGTTGAAGAGACCTCGATAGTTAAGATGTCTCAACCGCCAATATCATTCTTGAATGTTATTACAAGAGCACAAGTGTGTTGGAATTGTGTTGTCATTGATGTCAACTGGTATAGGATGGCAACCGGTATGGGAGATTGATGAGCAGTGTTGTCATTGATGTCAACTAGCATAGTAGGTCACCGGCAAGGAAGAGAATGTCATCATGCATTATGTTCAGTGGAGTCACCGGTACACAAGCTAGTATTGGCTTGTGTTGAAGACATAAGGAATAGAGACCAATATGGTATAACCACTAGTGAAGTAACATGTTGATGCTTGAAGAAGGCATAGTGATGCAAATAGGTAATGTATGAATCTGGTATGAAAACATGCCATCAAAATTGATGAAGAGGCAAAATGATGACATCTGTAAAAGGAAAGATGTTGGGATGTTGATTGTGATGAAGAAATAGAATGTTATAAAAATCACATCAACACTGGAGGTGAAATATGAGCAGGTCACCAGTATGTTGTTGGATGTCAATCTGCAGGACTCCCATCGGTAAGTGGTAATACTAAGCTTATTTCCCAATATGCATGTAATGCAATATATCTCTCTGAGATAAGACAAAAGATTAGAAGGCAGGTGATTGAAGCCTCACACTGGATCAACTAGTGAAACACTAAGTTGCCTTAGGTGCATGAGATCAGAGATATGTACCGGATCAGCTAGGTAGACATGATGAGTTACCGATACAAAGAAGGAAGGATATGTTTGTCACTTTGACAAACCAGCTGATAGGAGAACCGATCAAATGATGAAGAAGGCAAGGTTGTGCAGTTGCAGACAGATTGAGATTGGTGAAGGCTGATGACATGGTGTCATCAAGGTGGTTACTGGTAAGTATGTCCATCGATAAAGTTGACAAGGTGCAGAAGTGAAAGGCTCCCATCTATTGAAGATGTTCATGAGGTAGGTTGGCTAGCTTGCTAACCAGTTTAGGTGTTCCACCAGAAGAGAAGCAAAGTGCAAGGTTGAAGATAGACCAGTTAGGTTATAACCGATGGGGTTTGTGAACCGGTAGATGAACCCAATTGTGTGGTTGGTCGGTGATCTTGTCTGGACCGACACAGATTACTTAGCAGAGGTGGATGCTGACTATGATGACACGTAGGAGATAGGTGCCATACATATAGTGGTCGATGAATATTTGCCAATGAGGTAGGTGGTGACTGGCTGACATTAATGTTGATAGCATGTTTCAAGGGTCGAGAGCAAAAGGGTGCAGCTCAAGATTGATCAGAGGATAGAGATCTGATTTGATGACTTCATGTTTGAGGCCGAGTGTCCAGGTGTTGATCAAGGTAGGTGAAGCTATCTGTGTGATCGCTCAATAGGTGTTTGACAATAGCAAACCGAAGGAGGTGTCATGTTTACCAAATAGGGAAAACGTGTTCTGAATGCAATAGGATTGGTAGAGTCTGATTGATCTATTGTAGGTGGTCGATCCCTGGAAGGAGATTTGGTTGGATTTGGTTTTCCTCGGGGTTGGTGAAGAAACCCTAGCACACTAGAAGTTTGAATGTCATTTTGGCGGGAAGGCATAGTATAAATATGTAGATTGAAGACCAGATCTATTGTTGCTACCTGAGAGAGTGAGGCTAGTGAAGAGAGGAAATCAGTCAAGTGCTCAACATCAATTAGAGAAGAGACTAAGTGTGTGAAAGAGAACTGGTCTGAAGAGTTCAACCGGTGAGAGTGAGACAACCGGTAGTCTGCCATTAAGTCTGACAGAGGAGTACATCGGTGGTGACTGAACCAACAAAGAGCCGGGAAAGAAGAGTCACAAAAGATTGTAGAGAAGATTGCAGTAAAGTATCAGTAAGTTGTGAACTGGTAGTAATCAGATAGTAGACATCTGACCGAGTGAAGAAGACCAGTGGTGTTTAGCAGCAGTGTGATAGAAGAGAACCGACAAAAAGAAGAGTACCGAAAAAGAAGAACTAGAGGATGAACCGGTAAGGTTGCAGCAGAGAATGAGTTGCAGCAGGAGATAAGGTTGCAGTAGAGAGGTTAGCAGAGAAGTGACAGTGAATTGGATAGAGGAGAATCGGTGAAGAGATTTGCATAAGAGTTACAAAGTTCTTTTGTAACAAGGAGATTAATTTTGTATTTGATATATGATTTTGTAATCATGAAGTTGGAGAGCTCGGTGCAGGGGTTGGTGCTCATTGGGTTGGTGCCCTAGAACCAAGGGTTGGTGCTCCTTGGGTTGGTGCCCTAAAGCAGGAGTGGTACTCCTTGGGTTGGTGCCCTAAATGTTGTAACCGAGGTTTTCATTGTGAAGTTGGATTGGAGCAGTAGTATCCAACAACACTTCTAACTGAGGTTTTTATTGTGAGGCTAGATTGGAGCAGTAGTCTCCAACAACACTTCTAACTGAGGTTTTTCCCATCTTGGGTTTCCTCGTACATCTAGTGTTATGAGATGTCCCTTTTATTTGTGGTTGCATTTGTGTTATACTCCCATCTAACCGGTATGTCTTATTTATGTTAGATTTGTTAACCGGTATATACACTTAGGATAGAAAAGGGAAAAGATTTGGAAACCACTTATTCACCCCCTCTCAGTGGCATCTTGTGTTCAACAATTGGTATCAGAGCCCAGGTTCTCGATTGAAAATATTTCTCTAGATTGGGTAGATTATGGTATTTCAACACAATGGATTGTTTTGTGTCAACCCCTACTCCAGTGTTTGATGGTTCAAACATTTCTATTTGGAGTCGTAGGATGGAAATCTACATGTCCTCTCTTGGGTTTGATGTATGGATGTCAGTTGTAAGTGGCTGCTCTAGTAAAGAGAGTCCTCCCACCGATTCAGAAGAAGAAAAAAGATATCGGTGTAATGATATAGCGATGAAGGCTATACTCTGTGGGTTATCAGATAATGTTTCCTCACAGGTGGATAAATGCAAATCGACAAAGAGTTTGTGGGACAAATTGAAGAAGCTCTATGGAAATGAGTCTACCACTCCAGAACTAGTTTGTGGAAGCAGGAAGGAAAATGTAACACATGAGTTTGCAGATGAAGGTAGATCAATATGCAACAATAGAAATGATTAAGAGGAAACTCACCTCTTCATGGCTCAAGAATTAGAAGATGAGAGGCACACATCTGAGAATGCTCATGCAGGTCATTCCTACTGGAAAGATGTGTTTGGCAGTGATAGTGAAGGTGAAGAAGAAGATGAAGTAGAAGTAGATCTTGAAGGAGAACTTGTAAGTGCACTTGAAGAACTCAGTAAAGTGAGGAATGAATACAAGTTTTTCAAGAATGTTGTGGCTATGGAACGTAACCGATTGATCAGATGCCTTGAAGAAACTAAGAAATGTATCTCAGAGTTGAATACTCAACAAGAAGACACCAAGGAGCGTCGATGTAAAGATCTAGCATTTGAGCTAGAGGCAAAAGATAAAGAGTCTCATCAGCTAGAAGGAGAAATGGAGAATCTGCGAAATGACCTTGAGAAATGTCAAGATGAGCTCAAGGTGAGAATCCAGTTTGATGGTAGCAGTGACGCCTTAGACAAAATATTGAAGAATCAAAAGCATTCCAAGGACACTAGAGGATTAGGAAGTGGTGTCGGTGAATGCTCCACCAGCAAGAATGTCCCTCACAATGATATTTTATTTGTCTCCTCAAATGGAGATAACAAGGGACAAACCTTCATTATCCGGAATTCTCCCCAGAAGAAGGTTGATCTAACAACTACTGGTGAAGACATGAAGCTAAGGATGAAAACCAATGCTGCAAGAAGGAGCAACAATGCAGATTCCAAAGGGAAAGGAAAGATGGGGGAAGACAGCTTCATCGGAAGCAAGAATAGAAGAAGACAACATAGAAGACCTCCTATCGATAGAAGACAAGGAAATGCTACCGCCCACAAGACAAAGCAAGTGTGGGAAAATAAGAGATCGAATGGAAGAGCTGCAGAGCATGCACAATCCAAGATCCATTGTCGGAGAAGCAAAAACAAAGATACTAAACTAGTAAGATCTCCTCATGCATGGAAGAATAAATTTGTAAGTCATATGCCACCCTTTACCGGTTACTACTTCTCATGCAAAAAGAGGTCTAGGAATAGACATAATGTTCTTCCTAGAAATAATAATGTTATCTGCCAAATATAAAATGGTTTTGGCCATAGAAACCCTGATTACAGAAAGAAAGGATTGCAATCATATGTCTATCGGTATATCAGCTATGCTCAACATGGAAATAGATATAGAGCATATAGAAGTCAGAGACCTACATGGAACCAAAGGAGAAATATCCCGGTAAGATCAAGAGGTCCACTGGTTCCAGTGACTGGTTACAACAACATGACCAAAAGAAGATGGTCTAATCAGTTTGATAATAGGTTCCCCGATCATACATATGGCATGAACACTGTTTGCTTCTTAAGTGATGCTTCCGATCATGTTGCAGAATCTAGTAGAGCAAGGACCAGTCAACAAAATAAAGTAAGACCTTCTCCCAAGAATGAAAATGGGAAGAAGAATGAGACCAAGAAGGTATGGAAGAAGAAGGAAGAGGGTGTTAGAATAACTGGTGAACAACTGAGGGGGGGCTCAATCAGTTGTCAACAAATTATATTAATCAAACCATTTTATAACCTTTAACCGGAGCACATAAACATTGAATACCGAAATAGCAAAAATAGATACCGGTAAGCAATAAAACTTAAGAATGAAACAAAGAAATAACACAATGCAACCATACCACATAACACCATGATTTGTACATGGAAAACCCAGTAAAGGGAAAAACCACGGTGGGAAGCCTACCCACAGTCAGATAATACTTCTGCATAAAGTATGTGATACAATAAGGGGCCTGCACATGCAGGAAGGCACACTGCCTAGAGCGTACTGCTCATTACAAAGGAGTCTCACTGACTACAGAGAGGTTATAACCACCTCAATATAATTGGATAGCAATCCAGAAGAATGAACTACTAGTGATAGCATCTACCATGCCTAATTATAGTCTCAGTTAAGCTAAATACCAGAGGCCTTTGACCTCTTACATAAACCCAATTCGATCACCTATGATCGACCAAATCTCCTTCGCATATGATTTTTCATTCCATGACCATGACCATGATCTACAATGAGATCTTACATCAATTTATACAAACCCTAAGGCCTAAAACAATTAGGCCGGCCACCTAAAAGATATTACAATAAGATCATTACATACAACCATATTACAATGATATGCCATGTCGGCTTTAGACCAAAACAACATTAACCAATCCATAAATCATCCTGGTAACGTGTAGAGAACACGTTACATGATACTGTTCCATAACCTAGATAGGTACCAGACCTAATTTGGGTCCACCACGCCAAAGCGATGTCTCCAATCAGTTGAGGCATGATCAAGGATCACCTTCTGCATCCTAAATTCCATCTAGAAGCTGCACCAACACCACTTATGCATCCTGTCAAAGATTCTCTAGTAAAAGCTCTGTCGGTAAAACCTTAAACCCTTACCAGTATAGGCTTGCTAGAGTGTATGATAGCATCTGATCATCAAATCAATACCAACTGACCAAAACATACTCCTAAAACATCAAACCAAACATATTCCATTGATCCAAACATGTCGATAGTATCCAATGAATAGTCCCTTTTGTCGGTAACACTAGTTCTTCTACTAGTAACCAAAATCTGTCTATTGGTAACCAATCATAACAACTAGTGTTGACATCAATGCAACATATAATCAATTCCTTCATATTTCCAACAATCTCTCCCTTTTGTATTGATGGCAACACTAGATGTGAAAAAAAAAACATCTAAGTGCCAAGAAATGCCAAACATTTCTCATAGAACATATAACAATGGAAAACAGAAAAAATCCAGCAACTCCCCCTAAGGAGTGCAGTCCAATCTGAAACTAATCTGAATCTCTCTCCCATATGACATATTATGATATTATTTTTTGCATATAACTCTCCCCCTTTGACATCAATGCCAAATATATGACATAGCTATCAAAATCCTGTGAATCTCAAAGTTGACTACTCCCCCTGAGTAGTAGCACCACTACATCAATCCGAAGCAAAGGATAAAGCTGATGATGCATACCAGACTAATGCTCTACTGCATTAGTTAAGTTTCTACCAGAGGGGTAGGTACCCCTAACCTGTCTCTCAAATATTCAAATGATTCCTTAGACAACAGTTTAGTGAATATATCTACAATATTCTCTTTAGTGTTCACATAAACCAATTTGCTTTCCTTTTCTTCCACCTTTTCCTTCTGAAAGTTATATTTTATTGAAATGTTCTCAGTCTTAGAGTGAAATACTAGATTATTAGATATGTCAAAAGTTGCAGAGTTATCACAATAGATAACTACCGGTTCACTGCAATTTACCTTGATATCCTTCAACATTTGCTTCATCCACAAGACTTGAGTGCAATTAGTTGCTTCTGCAACATATTCAACTTCTACAGTAGATAAAGAAATGCATGACCATTTTTTTTTTATCCATGAAACCAATTTATTTCCAAGAAAGAAAGCTCCACCAGAAGTGCTCTTTCAGTCATCAATATCTCCTGCCCAATCTGAATCTGTATATGCACATAAAGTGAAGTTATCATCTCTAGAATACCATAAGCCATATTCTTTTGTTCCTTGCAAATACCGGAATATCCTCTTTACTACACATTCATGATTTTCTTTAGGATTACTTTGATATCTTGAAACAATACTTACTGCATTCATAATATCCGGTCTAGTCTGAGTTAGATATAACAAGCCACCAATCATAGACTTATACCTTGTCAAATTTACCGGTGCAGATGTGTCTTTGATAGATAATTTATCACTTGTCACCATAGGAGTACTTACCAGTTTGGAATTATCCATACCAAACTTCTTCAACAATTCCCTTAGATACTTAGTTTGTCAGTTTGAGTAATCTGCAAACCTAAGAAAAATCTCATCTCACCAATCATAGACATTTCAAATTCATTCTTCATATTATTAGAGAATTCCATGCACAATTTATCTTCACCTCCAAAAATGATATCATCAATAAATATTTCAATAATCAAAATATAAATATCAGTGATCTTGTAATATAAATTATTATCAGCACCGCCTTTAGTAAAACCAAGCTTCAAAAGATATGTATCCAACCTTGCATACCGAGTTCTAGGAGCTTGTTTCAATCCATATAATGCTTTCCTTAACCTGCAAACCATATCTTTGTCATCTGTCAGTCAAAATCCATCAGGTTGCTCAATGTATACTTCTTCCTCAAGTTCACCATTCAAAAATGCACATTTAACATCAATTTGATAGACCTTATAGTTCTTGTATGCTGCATAGGCAAGAAATAGTCTAACAACTTCAATTCTAGCTATAGGTGCAAATGTCTCACCATAATCAATTCTGTCCATTTGAGAATATCCTTTACAAACTAGTCTAGCCTTGTTTCTTACAACTTGACCATCCTCATTTAGTTTATTTCTAAAAACCCATTTAGTTCCAATAACATTCTTATTGTTAGGCCAGGGAACTAAAGTCCAAGTTTTATTCTTCTCTATCTGATCTAATTCATCTTCCATAGCCTTTGTTGAACTGATCTTAACAATACAATAAAAATTAACATGACACAACCTCTTATACCATAACCAACTCTCATCAATATGAGCAATCAAACATGTCTTATTACCAGTGTTCAAGTAAAATATATTACCTCTAGTCTGAGTACCGGTTGCAATCTCCAAACCAATTCTGTTAATGATTTTGCATTTTCTATCTTTTAACTAAAGTTGGAATCCCTTATCCACCAATTGACCAACACTTAAAAGATTATGCTTTAAACCTTCTACATAATAGACATTATCAGTATTATGCTTTCCATCCAGAAAAATAATACCTCTACCTTTGATCATACATGCTTTTTCATCCCCAAATCTGACTTGGCCGCCATTATACTCTTGCAGGGACAGAAATTTTCTTTTATCTCTAGTCATATGATGTGAGCATCCACTATCAATTACCCATTCATCCTAGTCTTCAACTTTTGCTGCCAGGGCCTTTTCTTCATTCTTGATAGCTGGTTCCAGTTCATCTTTCGTTAAAGCATAGAACACCCATTCCTTTCCATTGTCGGATCTACTAGCAGAGTCTCCTACCAGTTCATCCTCTAAGTCATCACTTACTCCTTCCTCATCCGCTATGTAGCATAGCTTGTTTTTCTTAAATCTTTATTTGTTTTGATTATGCTTAAACGATTTCGTAACTCTTTCTTCAAATCTTGCATTCCTTTCAGGACACCTAGATGCAAAGTGACCAATCTTATTACATGCAAAACATTTAAAAGCTATTTTTCCTTCATACTTACTTCATGTCGGTCCTTTAGGTACTCTTCTAGCAAATTAGGATTCAACTTGCTCAAATTCTTCATCCTCTTTCCTCATATCTTCCAATTCTTTTGCATATAGGGCTTTCCAATCACTTTTATCGGTAGATGGTGATGCATGAAAAGAAGGTTCAGACTTTGCATCTCCAGAGGGTCCAAATTCTTCAAGCTCAAAAGAAGATAATTTCCCAATCAGAATGTCTTTGTTAACTAAAGTGTTTGCCATTGTTCTCAATTCATTAATTTCAGTAGCCTTCATCTTGTAAGCCGCTGGTAGGGCTTTCAATCTTGTAAGCCGCTGGTAGGGCTTTCAAAACTTTAGAAACTATTTCATCTTCACTCAGAGATCCTCCACAACATTGAATTCCTATGATAATCTCATTTACTCTTTCCATAAATGTAGCAATTCTTTCATTATCTTCCATCTTCAAGTTCTCATATCTTACCCCGTAACCATCAAGTTTAGCAATTTTAACAGTAGGGTCACCTTCATTCAGAGTTTGCACTTTATCCCACATAACCATTGCAGATGATTTATTAGTCAATCTCATGATTTGTTGATCAATGTGTGCACACATGAGGGCTTATCTAGCTCTGCAATCATTTTCAATATTTTTGTCCAAGTCTGTAGCAACAGGATTGCCAGATGCCGGATCATAAGGTGTATATCCTTTCTCAGTGATCTCCCAAATATTCTTGCCAAGACATCTAAGATGAGTCTCCATTTGGATTTTCCATATCCCATAGTTTGTTCCATCAAGCTTAGGGATTTCTCTTTTGAAAATAGTTGTCGGTGGATTTGAAGTATTAGTTGCCATAGGATCTACCTCAAGCAGTTAAGCTTCTACAAAAGAGGACCAAAGCTCTGATACCAATTGTTAGAATAACCAGTGGACAACTGAGGGGGGTGGGGTAAATTAGTTGTCAACAAATTATATTAATCAAACCACTTTATAACCTTTAACTGGAGCACATAAACATTGAATACCAGAATAGCAGAAACAGATACCAGTAAGCAATAAAACTTAAGAATGAAACAGATAATTAACACAATGCAACCATACCACATAACACCATGATTTGTACATGGAAAACTTGGTAAAGGGAAAAACCACAGTGGGGAGCCTACCCACAGTTAGTTAATACTTCTGCAGAAAGTATGTGATACAATAAGGGGCCTACACATGCAGGAAGGCACACTGCCTAGAGCGTACTGCTCATTACAAAGGAGTCTCACTGACTACAAAGAGGTTATAACCACCTCAATATAATTGGACAACAATCCAGAAAAATGAACCGCCAGTGATAGCATCTACCATGCCCGATTACAGTCCCGGTTAAGCTCAATATCGGAGGCCTTTGACCTCTTACATAAACCCAATTCGATCACCTATGATCAACCAAATCTCCTTCGCACATGATTTTTCATTCCATGACCATGACCATGATCTACAATGAGATCCTAAATCAATTTATACAAACCCTAAGGCCTAAACCAATTAGCTCGGCCATGTAAAAGATATTACAATAAGATCATTACATACATCCATATTACAATGATATGCCATGTCGGCTTTAGACCAAAACAACATTATCCAATCCATTAATCATCCTGGTAACCTGTAGAGAACATGTTACATGATACCAGTCCATAACCTAGATAGGTACCGGGCCTAATTTTGGTCCACTACACCAAGTGATATCTCCAATCAGTCGAGGCACGATCAAGGATCACCTTCTGCATCTTGAATTCCATCTAGAAGCCGCACCAACACCACTTATGCATTGTGTCAAATATTCTCAGTAAAATCTCTATCGGTAAAACCTTAAACCCTTACCGATATAGGCTTACTAGAGTGTATGATAGCATCCGATCATCAAGTCAATACCAACTGACCAAAACATACTCTATAAACATCAAACCAAACATATTCCATTGATCCAAACATGTCGATAGTATCCAACTGATAGTCTCTTCTGCTAGTAACACTAGTTCTTCTATTGGTAACCAAAATTTGTCTGTTGGTAACCAATAATAATAGCTAGTGTTGACATCAATGACAAAACATCAATGCAACACATAATCAATTCCTTCATATTGCCAACAAAGAGTAGGACCATGGACTGACATTGTGTATTCAACGCACAGGTGATATCTCCTAAGTCTTAAAGGAGATGCAGGACCTTAGGGGGAGTAACATATTGATCAGATCATTCACCCCCATGCTTGATAAGGACAAAGGAGATGACAGGTTGATGTCAGTAAGAAGAAAAAGGTAAGTTAGGTGTGTGTGTGGTTTCTTCCTTGACTACACATTCATACATGTGTCAATGGATGGCTAATTTACAATAGGGATCAAAAGAAATTCACATAAGAAGATAGGCATTAGAGGAAGGTGCTCTGGTAGTGATGATGGACCGATGAAGGAAATCGGTATGTGCATTATGTTACCGGTATGTATACTAACCGGTATTTGCAGGTTATGTAAGACAATGAGGTCCATGATCATTGCATTAACTCTAGTAGCATGGATTGAGGTGATTATGTCTCAAGTGGTATTGGAAAATTCTTGAATGACATATGTTGGCCCAGTAGTTGATCTTGTATGCATGCATCCTTTGTGGGCTAACCAGTTTGATTTATGGCATGATAGTGATATTGTATGGCATTGTGTACATGTAGGATCATGTCATATGGTGTGGTGGATATAATGAAGCTGAAAGATCATCAGTTGATCACATATGCATAGCTCAATCGGTATAAGAGGCAGGTTGACTCCGGTTTAAGAACCTAATAGACAAATGAAGACCTGAGATGTATGACTTAGGGAAAGCAAAAATGTCTATGGTTGTACTGGTATGTTTGTGTCTTTGGAATTGTCCGGGGTTGTGATATATTTCAATGTCTATCCAACTAAAATCACAACTGGATCACCGGGAGTGTTCCTTGCAAAGAGGGAAAGTTACCTGCACAAGAGAACATGCATTTGGTATTGGAAGAGATACAATTGGTATCAATGTTAGCTTCAACACTTGGTATGTGCCTTCAATTGGTTTTAGACTTGTATATGTTGTTGTTTCCAGTTTGCATATACACTTGGTTGTTGAGAAATTGGTGTCAGTTGGTGGTTGAGCCCTCCATCTCAAGTGTTGTGATTTGAGAGGATGAAATGTATGATGGTCAAAGGAGGAGATTCATCTGGTAGAAAAAAAGGAGGAGAAAAATCCTGTCAGTGCCCTTTGCCATTGTTATCAAAGGGCGAGAGACATTTTGTAGTATGTCGCATACTACATGTGTGAGAATCCATGGATCACACAAAGGGGGAGAGAGAATCTGTAGTATTCTAGATACTACATGTGTTGACATCAATACCAAAGGGGGAGATTGTTGGCATTGTGTTTTCATTCATGTCAACCGGTATAGGATGGCAACTGGCATGGGAGATTGATGAGAAGTGTTGTCATTGATGCATACCGGAAATGGTGTCTTTGATGTCAACTAGCATAGCAGGTCACCGGTAAGGAATAGAATGTCTTCCTACATTATGTTCAGTGAAGTCACCGGTACACAAGCTAGTATTGGCTTGTGTTGAAGACATAAGGACTAGAGACCAGTATGGTATAACCACTGGTGAAGTGACGTGTTGATGGTTGAAGAAGGCATAGTGATGCAAACAGGTAATGTATGAATCCGGTATGAAAACATGGCATCAAAATTGATGAAGAGGCAAAATGATGACATTTGTAAGAGAGCAAGATGTTGGGATGTTGATAGTGATGAAGAGACAAAATATTACAAAAATCAAATCAACACTGGAGGTGAAATATGTGCAGGTCACCAATATGTTGTTGGATGTCAATCTGTAAGACTCCCACTAGTAAGTGGTAATACTGAGCTTATCTCCCAGTACACATGGAATGCAACATATCTCTTTGAGATAAGACAAAAGAGTATAAGGCAGGTGATTGAAGGCTCACACCAGATCAACCAGTGAAACACTAAGTTTCCTTAGGTGCATGAGATCAGAGATATGCACTGGATCAGCTGGATAGACATGATGAGTTGTCGGTATAGAGAAGGAAGGATATGTTTATCACTTTCACAAACCAGTTGATAGGAGAACTGGTCAAATGATGAAGAAAGCAAGGTTGTGCAGTTGCAGATAGATGGATATTGGTGAAGGCTGATGACATGGTGTCATCAAGGTGGTTACTAGTAAGTATGTCCATCGGTAAAGTTGACAAGGTGTGGAAGTGAAAGGCTCCCATCTATTGAAGATGTGCATGAGGTAGGTTGGCTAGTGTGCTGATCAATTTAGGTGTTCCACCGGAAGAGAAGCAAAGTACAAGGTCGAAGACAAACCAGTTAGGGTATAACTAACAAGTTTTGTGACCCGGTAGATGAACCCGGTTGTGTGGTTGATCGGTGACCTTGTTTAGACTGACACAGATGACTTAGCAGAGGTGGATGCAAACTATGATTACATGTAGGAGATAGGTGTCATACATACGGTGGTTAGTGAGGTAGGTGGTGATTGGTCAATATTAATATCGATAACATGTTTCATGGGTCGAGAGTAGAAGGGTGCAGCTTGAAACTGATCAGAGGACAGAGATCTGATTTGATGACTTCATGTTCAAGGCCAAGTGTCCAGGTATTGATCAGGTTAGGTGAATCTATTTGTGTGATCGCTCCATAGGTGGTTGACAAGTGCAAATGAAAGGAGGTGTTGTGTTTGCCAAATAGGGAAAACATGTTTTGAACACAATAAGATTGACAGAGTTTGATTGATCAGTTGCAGGTGATCGATCTCTAGAAGGAGATCTCATTGGATTTGGTTTGCCTCGAGGTCGATAAAGAAACCCTAGCACGCCAAAAGTTTGAATGCCATTTTGGTAGGAAGGAATAGTATAAATATGCAGATCGAAGACCAGATCTGTTGTTGCTTCCTGAGAGAGTGAGGCTAGTGAAGAGAGAAAATTTGTCAAGTTCTCAACATCAATCAGAGAAGAGACTGAGTGTGTGAATGAGAACTGGTGTGAAGAGTTCAATTGGTGAGAGTGAGACAACTAGTACCCTTCCATTAAGTCTGACAGAGGAGTACACCGGTGGTTACTGAAGTACCAAAGAACTGGCAAAGAAGAGCCACAAAAGATTTCAGAGAAGATTGCAGTGAAGTACTGGTAAGTTGTGAACTAGCAGTAATTAGATAGTAGGCATTTGACTGAGTGAAGAAGACCAGTGGTGGCTAGCAGCAATGTGATAGAAGAGAACCGACAAAAAAAATAGTACCGAAAAAGAAGAACTAGAGGTTGAACTGGTAAGGTTGTAGTAGAGAATGAGTTGCAGCAGGAGATAAGGTTGCAGCAGAGAGGTGAGCAGAGAACCGACAGTGAATTGGATAGAGGAGAACCGGTGAAGATATTTACATAAGAGTTACAAAGTTGTTTTGTAACAAGGAGATTACTTTTGTACTGGATATATGATTTTGTAATCACTGAGTTGGAGCTCGGTGCTCCTTGGGTTGGTGCCATAAAGCAGGAGTGGTACTCCTTGGGTGGGTGACCTAAATATTGTAACCGAAGTTTTCATTGTGAGGTTGGATTGGAGCAGTAGTCTCTAGCAACACTTCTCACCGAAGTTTTTCCCATCTTGGGTTTTCCTCATACATCTGGTGTTATGAGATGTCCCTTTTATGTGTAGTTGTATTTTTTTTATACTCCCATCTAACCGGTATGTCTACTTTATGTTAGATCTGTTAAATGATATATACACATAGGATAGAAAAGGGAAAAGATTTGGCAACCACCGATTCACCCCCCCCCCCCCCCCCCTCTTAGTGGCATCTTGTGTTCAACAAAGTGGTCACATGGAAAGAGCAAGAGCATGCATCAAATGATGAACCATAATCCAACAACTAGCAAGGTGTATCATGCTATGAGCTCATGGGGAAGGAAAAAAAATGGATTCCACAGGCTAGTAAGTTATGTTATGTTAGGTGATACATGGGAGAGAGCAAGAAAAAACATGGATTTCATAGGCTAACAAGTTGTTTTATGTTGGGTGATCCATGGAATCATGGATTCTCACAAGACAACAACTTTTGTTATGTTGTGTGATTTATGTGGAAAGAGTCGAAATAGTGTAGCAAGTTGTGTTATGCTAATTCCACTCATCCTCCAAAATGGTGCAAAGGATAACCAAACAAAATATTATCTATAAAAAAATCTGCAACATAAATTTGAAAAGGATAACCAAGCAAAGCAATCTGCCACTTGAATTTGAAAAGAATAACCAAGCAAAGCATTGTATGCAAGGAAATATGCAACTTGAATTTGGAAAGGATAACCAAGCCAAGCATTATATGCAAGGAAATCCACAACTTTAATTTGAAAAGGATAACCAAGAAAAGCATTGTATGCAAGGAAATACACAACTTAAATTAGGAAAGGATAACCAAGCAAAGCTTTGTATTTAAGTAAACCTGCAACTTGAATTTAAAAAGGATAACTAAGAAAAGCATCCCATGCAAAGAAATCTGAAACTTGAATTGAACATAAGCTACAAGGAGGCCATGATTTATCCCCCCCCCCTGCCTTAAGATGTCAACATAGCCCTATGTTGATGTCTTAAGGTAGAAAGAGAGACAAGGATAAGCACCTTTATCATCAAGGAGATATCCTTTAAGCCAAAGAGGCATAACTCTTATGAGAAAGGAAAAAATAGTTTATAAAAGAGATATCTTGTAGCAAGTGTAAAGGTATCTTGTTGAGGGATGCACGAAGGAAGAGATATTTACCCAAATATATCTACCTATAAAACTAGAGTAGATCTTTAATAAGGATAACATATTTGAAAGGAGAATGAGACCAAGGATACAAACCAAGGATACAAACCTTCCTTACTATTAGGAAAAACTGGATTCTTAGTGAAGGATTGCACATATTCACTAAGGAGAGATTATTCATAAAAAGATGTACAAATTCAAACAAAGAATAGTTCCAACCAAGGGACATATATGTATTCACATGGAGGACCACTCTATGCATGAAAGGACCTCAAGTTATGAAAGATGTGACTCAACCAAGAAAAAGGAAATCTTTGAAAAAGAGAGAGAATTAAAATATTTCTTGCCCCCCAATCAAAGAGACAAGGTAAGAAAGACTATTATGTTGCTATCCAAGTATACTTGCACATGAATTTGTATCACCACAAATGAAAAAGAGCCCCTCCTATGGTATGCTACTAATGTAGTCTAGTCCCGAGAAACATAATAGGGTAGAGGGAGTTCTAGTGCTCTACCTTCAAATTTGGATCAAGAAAAAGCATGAAATCCGATTTGATATGGATACGAGCTCTATCACATAAATCATGTACAAAATTATTTAAAAGCCTTATCATCAGAAAAAGAATGACAATAAGTGTGATGATAAATTCAATATATGTTACTATTACCTTGTTTAATACTGTGTTTAAAGTATTGTAAAAAAAATTTAATAATTTTATCACATTTAAGTCTCCAAAATATTCTTGTGGCTACTTTTTCTTTATTGTCAACATGGATAGGTCTTGTCCCTTGAGGTATAAGGCAAGGTAAAGGAGAGAAATGATTTTCTTTTTTTGGTAGAAGGATTGATAGGGAAGGAGGAGGAAATCCTACACCTTCTCTAGTGCATTGTGAAGGAGGATCTATAGGGACCTTAATTACTTGTTTCATATTTCCAAGTCCTTGTACACTATAGCCTTGTTTTGAAATAATATCAAAACAAACCTCATAAAATGTTTTGAATTGTGAAGGAGAGGGACTTGTTTTATAGACTTATTTGAAATTTCTCATGTGAGGACATGTTGAAAGGCCAAAGTGATGAATAGATGATGAAGGAACAACCTTTATAGGTAGATTCTCATTTCTATATTCATTATTCATGTTCACTTTGTTAGGTTGGGAAGGAGAATATTTATCATCTAAGGCTTCATATTTACTCAATTTTATATTAGGAGATAGGTCATGAATAAAATTCATAACATCATCGTACCTTAATATATGTTGGTGATTAAGATAAGATATAGAAGAATAAGGAGAATCTAGAGTGATTGATGTATTAACATGTTTACCTTGCCCCCTTTCTCTAAAGTATCTATATGAGAAGAGGATGGTTCAATGTTACTCTTCAATGTTGCTCCCCCCTTGGAGAGATCATTAAAATGAGTATTGATTCTTTCCTTGTTAATATAAGATATCCTAGGAGAGGTACAAATGTTATTCATTTCAATATCATCTCTAGGACTATCAATTGTATTGTCTACCAAAGCTTTTATGAGATCTACATATTCCATTAATTTCTTTAAAAATGACATTATATAACAATATAAAACATGAATAAAAGCCTTTGAAAAATTCTTTATAATTAGGAAGTATCTTTGAAACCCTTTTTATTCAATATGTGAAGTACTATGAAAGAATGCAAGAAATATGAAGTAAAAGAGGCTATTATCTAACAGATGATTTTGATAAATGTAACTAATAAGTAATGCCATCACATGTGAAATAAAAAACCATTTGTAAATTCCTTTATGAAAAATTAATTTTTAAAATTAGAAGGATAAGATACATTGGGCTCACCAAAAAATTTAGTGGTGAAATAGGAATCCACAAAATTGGATATGAATCCACTTATTTTCAAGGGGACCACCAAACATAAAAGAGGGAGTAAAATCAATAGATTCGACCCCAAATGGAATGAAATGTTGATTAGATTTTCACCTCTCTTTGTTTGAGTTCAAGGTTCTTATTGGAATTAAAATTTAATGCTAGATCTAGGGTAAATTATACAAAATTGTTGTAAAATAACATAAACAATGAGCTACATGAGCGATATGAAAAAATGGAGCTAGATTTGGGGTAAGGGAACATAGAGGAACCTGTGTTTGAAAACCTAGCTTGAAAGTACACGACAAGGTGGCTTGGGATGACCCCATCCTCAATCTATCGTATATGGACAAACATAAAACTTCCAAAATTAGAATGTCACTCAGAATATTCTCCTAAAAATTCATCAAAAAATTGTTGCACAAGGTGGTGTGGGACAACCTTGTCCTCATATTTTCATTCTTGCAATAGTTATATTTGATCGTTGTCTCCTTTTCCAAAACCTTTGTTTGTATTTTTTCTATCTATCACATGCACACAAAAAGAGGAGAAATGGTGTTGTAGATAGGAATTTGCCTAAGTCAAACCCTGGGTTTGGAATTAACCCTTGAATTGAATTGAAATAAAATTATAAATGGATATATTGAAGTAAATGTTGAATGATATACCTCAGATATGTTGCAATTGATAATGGTTGATGATGTAATGCTCTTTAAATGTAATCACAAGTGTTGATGCAATAACATGACAAAATATAAGAGACTAAATCATAAACACATGCTTAAATAAATATTGATGTAGTTCATTGCTCCATGATGCTTCAAAATGTTGGAAGAATATGGTGGGATGAAATGTTGTCTCGAATGCTTGAAGATCCTTGATGTTGTGGATGGATGTGGAATGGATGAGTATGGATGATATGATATGAAAATGAATTGAAAGGATGCTCTTATATAGGGTTCCCAAGGTAATTTACCAATTAGGCCAACCTCCAACAGTCAAAATTAGACATGAACATTTGAAATTAGTGGGAAGGGGAAGTGCACCAACATCTTTAAAATAGGTGATGTTTCAGGAGGACAAGGATGCCTTGGGAACCCCTATCTAGAAAAGGGCACCTGAAGTGCCCCTATCCACCAAAAACATGGCAAACAAGTGGGAAATGAAGAGAACACAACCCAATATCAAGGTTTAGATCACCATGTAGAAAGATGATATCATTTTTTAGATTAAAAAGGCCATAAATGGAGCTAGTTGAGAGCTAAGATGGGACACACTAAAGTAGGGGTACAAAAGGTGGTAAATTGTGTAGGGATATAATTTACGATGTTACACAAAATTAAAAATATTAAAAAATAGGGTATATATGAATTTGATGTAGATTGAAATATGAGGTAGAAAAAAACAAGTTTACAAGGTAATAATATGAGTTTGAAGGGAAATCAGAAATAAAACTAGAGGAACAAATTAGGGTTTAAAGGGAAATAGGTAAAGTGTGAGAGGAAAAAGGGATTAAAATGACAATATGAGAAAGGAAATAATATAGGGAAACTAAAGGTACTATAACAAGGTGTAGGAATGAGAAAAATATCAAATGGTATGATGATTTATTAAAAGGAAATTGGAGAAGAAATGGACGATTTTCATAAACTAGAGTTTGACAAAGAGAGGATGAAGGTGGAAGACAAAAATGGAGGCTCAAATAGAAATACAAATTAATGATAATGATTGGTTTGAAGGGAGGGATGGAATGAGGTGAATAATATACAAAATAAGTAGGAAACATAATGATAAAAACTATAAGGGAATAAACTACCTAATGTAAAACCATATCAACCACCTAGTGATGAAGATATGCTTGTGGAAATGTCTAAGAGTTGAATTAAAATCATTATATAACATGGAGATGAAGTTAAAACATCCTATAATTTTCAAAAGAGTGTATAAGAATCACCAAATATCATATGCACATATAATAGGATTACCAAGTGAAATGTTTACCTTTCATGTGTAAAAATGGGGTAAAGATGGGTTTCTTTTGTACGAAATAACTCTAATTAATGAGATTGGTGATTATTTTTTATAGTGGAAGGATAAAAATAAATAGTCACAACCTTGGCGATATTCAATGTGGTGAGTCCCTTGGAATCCTAGGAGGCTCAATGTTTGGGGAAAGTTAAGGCCTTAAGGAGGGTCATATATTCATTGAATATTAAAGTCAATAAATGCTTTGCGGTACAAGAGGAGATTTTGACATAGGTTAGGAATTTTAGCATTGTAAATTGTCACTAGGACAATTTACACCTCATGTTTGTGCCCCTACTTTAGCGTATCTCCTCTTTATCTCCTATCTAGGTCCTTTCAATACCTTAACTCCAGTTCTAATGCCATGTACACCCACTAATTTATTTCCTATAGGGATATCCTTCTCCCTTGGACTAAATTAAGGTCCCTAACTGAGAAGGACCAAAGCGCTGAGTGCTCTAGTCCCTCTTAGTTGAGCCCTATTTTTAAATGGGAGAAGAGCCCTATCTCTCTAGCGAAAATTCAACTTTTTGGCTCTACATGACCGTTGGAGGTTGACGTAATTGGTAAATGACCTAGATACCCCTATAGAAATACATTAATCAATTCATTTCAATCCTAAGACTCTAAGCAATCAAGCATTGTTGCATTTGTGAAGCATTCATCATCAAGCATTTTCAGAGATCTTCAAGGTTGCATATCCTTCATTTGACCATTGTGGAGAAAAATTACATCTTTCATTCAATATTTTTTTCATGTTCATGCCATTTCATACAACATACATGATTACATTCAAGAAGCAAAGCATCATTATCAACAAATTGCAGATTTGAGGTATACCTTTCCATTACTTATTTCAGTATTTGCAATCATTCATTAAAGGTTAATTCCTAAACTGGGGTTTGAATTAGGCAAACCCCTATTCCCAACCATTTTTCCTTCTCTACTATGTGCAATAATACGTGCAAAGTTGTAAATTTCAGGATTGACATTATTCACAAAGACAAAAAGGTTTCCCTTTAGACGATGAAAAGTGCAGAGGACCAGAGCGACGAGCATTTTGGTCCCGACAATTCAGGTCGACATTTTGGGAATACATCCAAACATTCACATATTGCTTAGATCTAGGTTCGTAGCTCTGTTTTTACAACTGTAGTGAACTATTTATGCATGATTACTTCAATTTCATCACATTTACCAGAATTTCAACATTTTCAAAATTCAACTTAAAGAGAGGGAATCAAACTCCAACTATTGAATTTAATTATAATTCTCAGCCCTATCCTTGTTTATTTGAGACTAGATTTATTAGATTTACCCCTCTTTAATGTAGTGGTCCCTAAGCAAAAATTAAGGGATTCTACTACATCTAGTGGTGAAAACCCTAATATTTCACCATTACATTTTTTGATGAACCCAACGCCTTACACCCTTATTTCTAATTTATGTTCCCATATATGAGTGTTTATGCATTTTAAAATTCAAATTTACATTTATGTCTTTTCAGTTGAATTACATAAATTTAGAGGTTAAATTCACACAAACCCTAATTTATAATTCTAAAATTAAACTTATGGATTGTTTAATTTGGATTAATTGTTTCAATAATGACTTGGGAACATTTTAAACTTCATTTTTTCATTCATAGATCTTATTTTAATCAAATTACATAAATTTAGAGGTTAAATTCACAAAAAAATCATAATTTATTTTGGTTAATTTGATTTGTGGCTTGCATAATTTTTCAAATTTATTTTCAAATCTAACTTTAAATGGCACTTGATAGATTTGATTTATTTTTCATTCCACATATGATTGCGTTTATTTTCACTTATATCTATCATAATCATGTGTTGGATAATGGTTTTTTTTACTTCACATTGCTTCTTTTCACTCATAGTAGTTTGACACATTGCATTTTTTAGAATTTCAAAATTGCTTTCTATTAATCAATTAAATCTCAATTCTTTTATCCATAGTGCATGTTGTTTTATGGTGATATTTTTATGAAAATACATTACATATGTATATCACATAAAATATTTTGTAGATCTCAATCCTAGAGATGCTAATGGAAAACCTAATACTTGTACCTCTCCTAGGGTATCTAATGTGAATGAAGAAAAAGCAAATAATCCTATCAATGATCTCTCTAATGAAGAGAAAGAATTAAAGAGAAACATGTATCCATCTCTTCTCATGCACATGCCCTAGATAAAGGGGGGAAAGATCAAAATATTGGTGTTTCAATCTCTCTAGATACCATTTATTCTCCTATAGCCTATCTTAATCATCAAAACATTTGTAGAGAAGATGATGTCATGCATTTCATTCATGATATATCTCCCCACATAACAGTAAGTAAAGATGAGGCCTTAGATGATAAGTATCTTCCTTCCCAACCTACCAAAGAGGAATTGTATGATGACAGAAAGGAAGATCTTCCTACACAAGATATTCCTTCTTCATCTAATTTTCCCTTTTCTCCTTCTAGATACACCTACACTACAAATTTCAAAGAAATTCATGATAATGTTCCTCATTCTTCTCAATTAAGAAATTCTTATAGGAGTGGCTATACCATAATATCAAAACAAGGTTTTAGAGGACAAGGACTTGGAAACTTTGAACAAGGAATTAGAGTCCCTATAAACCCCCCTACATAAACTAATATTGAAGGTCTAGGACATAATCATGATTCTCCTATGTATGATCTCCTTAAAATTGAAAATTTTAAGGATTATCTTGCAGTACATAATACTTATCATCCATCTAAGGGTGCTTCTTCAAACACTCCTTTTTTTCCATATCATCAACCTCATGATCATCATGCTAATGATTGTCTGTATTTTCAAAAGAGTATACAAGAACTAGTTGATAATTGAACTATTAAAATCAAAGATGACAATCCATCTTCTTATAATAATTCGTGTCCTACATCACAAGAGAAAAGGCCTAACCCTATTGATGACCAAGAGAAATTGGCTACTAGGATCTTTTGGAGATTGAAGTATGATAAGAATGTTGTCTCTCCTTTTATTAAAATTAATTAGAATTTTAAGCATAAGAAAGGTGATGCACATTGTCTTTTTCATCATATTTATTCTCACCCTCTTGGAAAATGTAAAGCATTTAAAACATTTATTCAAAAACAATATTATAGGGCTCTCATAGCTCTTACAACTGATCTTGCACTCTTCCTTGGTGAAGAGGTAGTGCCTTAGAACTCCATTCACCCTTCATGTTGCTCCTCACCCTATGACACAAGTAGATAACTTAATTGGGGGCTCTTTGTCATAAGAGGTGATTTTGTTTCATTTACAATTATCTTGGGGCAACAACACAATTCATTCTTGCCTTTGTCCTATCTTTTCTCTCTATATAAGTTTTTCTCTATTCCCTTTAGGGGTTGCATTCTTCATGTTATGATGTCCTTTCTTGATAAAATGGTATGTCTTTTATGACTAATCTCTTCTTAGGGAAGTTTGATGACCATCTTTCTCTTTGAAGATTACCTCTTCTTTAGAGTTGCATTTTACAAATATTGATGTCTTTTCTTGCATTGAATATTCCTTCATGTGAGTATATTGTGCATTTTCTTATGTCTTGTCCCTACACTTGGGGGGAATTGATTGATATTTCATATTTCATATCCTTTCTAAGGATCCACTTTTTCTTTGTTGAGTGGTGTTTTCTTAAGATTTGATGTCATTCCTTGTATGAATTTGTTGTTTTCTCAAGGATTATCTCTTATGCAAGAGGTGTATGTGTTAGGGTTCCCACAGATACTGAGAGGGGGGGTGAATCAGTATCTAACCGGTAATAAGAATTTCTTAAGTTGAAACATGCAAAACATAATATAACAGTGTACCGATATGCAAGAAATAATGCAATAAAAAGAATCAAGAATATCCACATGAAAAGTACACCATAACACAAGATGTTTAATGAGGAAACCCGGTGTGGGAAAAACCTCGATGGGATTTGTGACCCACAATATTCACTCACTGGCCAATAAGAGAATATTACTTACAATAGGGGCCTGCACATGCAGGAAGGCCAACTGCCTAGAGCTCACTGCTCAATGGGAAGTCACACTGACTTACAATAAGGATTATATTAATCCAATGACTTGTACTGCTTTATAATAGCATCTTTAATGCCAGATTCAGTACCGATTCTTTCTCTATTCTTTACATATACCCTTGACCTATATTTTGCACATTAGGTCTACCTAATAATTTCCTTTATGCTTCTTACATTTTTTTTTAAATGTCTATAATGATCTCCTTTATATACAAGAGTCATTTTATAATTTTCCAAGTCGACTTACAATAATAAACAAAATATTACATAACAAAAATCCTATCGGCCTCTGTGCCGGTGCCGGTGTACTTGTTGATGTCGGTGGACTATCTTGCCTGTGTAGTACTTGCCGGTATGATGTCTTGTCGGTGCCATAGGATTGCAAGGTTGCCATCAATGACAAAAACTTCAATCACATACAATGTCTCATTGGAGTGTCCATATGCCAACAATCTCCCCCTTTGGCATTGATGGCAACACTCATGAGAAATTTCAAAAAAGTATCCAAAAATGTGTAGTCCAAAAATGTTTACCAAAAATGTGAGAGCTCCCCCTGAGCATATGATTCCTATGTTTTGAACTTTCTCATCCCACTACTCCCCCTTTGGCATCAATGACAAAGGTTGTCAAGATGTTAGTAGAGTTTGTAGTTTCATCTATCCATATCCTCAACCCTGTAGCTGGGTAGTTATTATCTGAAAAAGATCTCCAAAAATTAAGTTTAAACTATCCATAAATTTCTTACTATCTTTTATTGTTGTCTCAGTTCTTTTTACTGTACCGGTGAGATGCTGCAAATGCTCTGCCGGTGTTTTTTTGCCTTGTGTTAATGCCTCTGAGATTTCCTTCCGCAGAGATGCTAAATAGTCCAATCTTGGACTCAGTTTAGATCTCAAATGCTTTGCCTTGTTTATTATTCTCTCTTTCTCTCTTTCCAGTTTGAGTAATTCTTCCTCAAAATTTGCTATCTTCTCTTCAAAAACTGATAATGAATCTGGTGAGTTGACAAAATTGTCTGCAAGTTTATTTATCTCATCCTGCGCCTTGCTTATTTTCTTGTCAATATCTACAGTCAAAAAGTTTGTTTTACATGTATCTTTATACAGATTTCAAACTACATAGTTCCGGTAGAAGTGTGTCAAAATCTTTGTTACACTTCTTTATTTCCTCATCAAAGAATTTATGTTTCTCTTTCTCTACCTTATCCTTTACTAATTCTTCCATTATTTTCTCAATGTTTTCATAAATATATTTACACAATGTATCCAATTGCCCTAAAGAATCTTTATTATCTATGTTACAGTTTGGAGCTATTACCTTCAAAATTGGTATAGAATCATCTATTACTTTATAAGCCTGTGAACTGCAGTCAGTTATTTTCTTAATGGAGTCAAGTAGTACCTCAGTCACATTTGTTGACTTAAATGTTGATGATGATCCAATAATCTGAATACCGATGGAAGTAACCATGCTCGTATTGACCTCTGGCAGGTCAGTTTGTGTCTATATTTCTTTTAGCACTGGTTTTCCCACTTCACTACTTACCGGTGGCACTGTTTCCTTATGAACCTGTTATGGAGCCTTTAGCTCTATTGGTTTCTCTGTATGTTGTTTTGTCTATGTATGTGCCTCACTCTCTACCTTTTTCTCTGTGTCCTCTGCCGGTTTCTCTGTTTCCCTTGCTACCAGAGGCTCTTTAGCCATATCTGACTTGTCAGTTGTATCTTTATCAACTATTATGTTGATCTTTTGGGTATCAACATTTATAGTATATAGGACTTCAGAATTAGGATTGCTATCCTCTACATCCATACTTTCTGCTACCGGTTGATCTTCAGTAGTTGTAATTTTCAAAGGTGGGGGTAGGTTGTCTTTAACTTTTATGCTTGGTGGTCCACCAACTTTTCCTTTCCCCTTGTCCCTATCCTTCTGATATACGTTTATAGGCTTAGGTTTCCTATATTCTTCATGTTTTTACTTGTCAACCAGGAATATATCCCAACCATCTTATGTTTCCTCTGTTACTTCAGTAACTCTTCCTGCCATCAGTGAAATATGCTGGTGTGCAGTAGAGAATACTGACCGGTTTGCTTGAGCAATCAACTCATCAATTTCCTTGGGAGAGTTTACTGGATATACATCAAGTAATTTCTCTATTTTTAGTTTCTTATCTAATTCTATCACTGCTTGTCTTCTAGCCTCAAGTCTTTTGAACAAATCATCAGGAATTTCATTTGCTACTTCCATCAAAAATTTCTTGTACATGTCCATATGTAGTATCACACTTTCCTCACCTTTCTCTTTCTCATCAGTAGATAGAGTTTCATAAATTTTTCTTATGTTTTTTAGTTTTCCCTTCTCTATGATTTCATTTAACAATATATCTAGAGGTGCCAAGTCATTGTTTGTCCTTTTCTTTTTCTTTGGTGTCAGCTTCTTCTTGGGTGTGACCTTTCTAACCGGAGATCTCACTGCTTGTTGCTTTTGCCTTGTCCTTCTAGGTGAAGGAGTGGTTGCCAGTGAGGGACCTCTTTTTCTAACAACTCTTTTAAAAGTTGCTGGAATGTCACCTTCCGAAGAAGTACCTACCGGTGATAGATGAGCTTCAGGTTGTGGAGCTCCCAACTCATCTTTTGTTATGCCGGTTTTTTTTAGTACATCTTCCTTAATGGCCTTTGCTTGCCTGGATCCTTTCCTTACAGATGCCTCAACCTTCTTTACTCTTTTCTTTGATTGTATTTGGCTTTCTATAGTCTCAGCACTACCAAATACTTCTTCCTTGGGTTCATTGGGGGCTTCCAGAAGTGCTTTAGCATAAGTTTCAACTATGTGATCATCTGTCTCATAGCCCATCTCGGTTACCCAAATTGTCCTTGGGATGACCGCTTCCATCCAGATTTCATCTTTCTTAATAAAAAAGCATATATCATCTTTGTATTTGTCTAATATTTTCTGAGATAATCTTATTCTTTGTTTCATTTTGGTCTTCAATGCTTGGAAAAAGTCATGAATATTGTTCTCCTTGTTCTCACCCATGGTATTGAATAGTTCAGTTAATTATTTTCCTACCAGTATGTCATATCCAAGTTCTTTATAACCTATACCGGGAACCTGTTTTGTTATGTGTAGCATTAAACATAAACAAATTTCCAAATCTGAAAGTTCCTTTCTTGTCCTTCTTTATCTTTCCAAGGTTGTCTATTAATTCATCCTTTAACCATTCACAGATGTCAATTTTTTCATTGTCTGTTACCATATCATAAGCACTCTTAATGCATAAACTTGAAACTGAGTTAAGTCTATTGGCATGAGTGGCTTTGTAACCTAATATCATACTTATGAATCTCACATTGATATCTTTTACATCATTAACCCTTAGAGATCTCTTATCAAATGTTGCACCAGTTAGTTTTGTAACTAGGTCATTTGGAACCTTCCTGGTTTTATCTGGTCTCTTACCAGTGGTCGGTAACCCTGTGATAGCTTTCATAGCTTCCTTGGTGATCTTATGGATTGCATCTAGCCAGAAAAATTCTCCATGAACTCTGCTTAACAATATCCTAATCACATCCTTAGGGAATTCAAGAATGCTAAGGATTTATGTGAATCCTAGGGTTTCAATAACCTTGTGTTCATTTTTAACATTGCCGGTATCATCACATATTACGGTTTTATACATGGTTTTGATTTCCTCATCTCCTAACTCTTCAATATTGCAGTGGATGTACATTCTAGGGTCTTCAACATATACAACTCCTTTAGGGATTTGAGAAAATGCACCTAAGGTATCATCCTTCTTTGCTATCTCGGGGACTAACTGAAATACGAGCCTAGGTCTTTTGATTACTTCAACAACAGTAGGGTTTGCTATGTATTCAATTGCAGAGGTGGATGCCATGATTAAATACCTTTTACTACCTTGGATGGATGATTGCATGGAGTGTGCTTGCTTCTTGCTCAAAATGCCTTAGCTCAGAATCTTCGTGCTCTCTAAAAATTTGAAATCACGATGAAATGAAATGAAGCCAAAACCTTATTTTTATAATGTCTTTTCGCCATCTACCACATTAATTGCATGCCGGATAAGTATTCACTTAACATTGTCTGTCGGTTATAAGTAATTTTCAACTTCTTATCTCTAACCGAGGGAATAATTAGCATATGTGTCATTTGATTGCCAAACCCTCAAGGAAATTTTCCTCAATTAGATGAAGAACTTCCTGACGGTGGAGTACTGCTCTGTCCTGCCGGTGAAGCATCGCTTTGTCCTACTGGTGAAGCATTTGTTGGTTCTACCGGTGGAGAAGTATTCCCAATATTTAGATTAGCTTTTCTAATCCATTGCTTTGAGAATTCTCGCTTAACCTCTTCAACCTTTTCTTTACCTTTCAAGCTAGCACTTTTGTTGTCTACCGGTGTTCCTTTATTTCTACAAAATTTTGCAATATGCCCAATTTTGTTACATGCATAACAAGTTACATTATTCTTCTGAATAGCTTTCCCATAACCTATGCTGGTTTGTGTTCTGCATTGATTTGTTAAGTGTCCAAATCTTCCACAAACATAACATCTCACATTCATTCTGTAGTTTTCAGAGTTATGACCAACTTTGTTGCATTTTGAACATTGACCGGTGGGTGTATTGATATTCTGATAATTCCTAGATCTACATTCATTTGCTCTATGACCATACTTATTATAGTTAAAGCATCTTCCATTGAATTTATAAGCATTAGGTTGTCTTACCAGTTTGTTGTGATCCTGAGTATTTGCAGTACCAGAGCTTTCACCAACTTCAAAGCCAATTCCAAAAGTGTCACCTTTAGGTTTTTGATTCTTCAGCAAGGTACCAAGTTCCTCTGAGCTTTTCTTGAATTTTTCTTTGTGTTGATTTGCAGTTTCCAGTTCCCTTTCCAAAATTTCTTTTTGTCTCGTTAGTTCATTTGAGTCATTTTGAGTATGCATCAGATCTGTCTTCAACATGTCATTTTCATAGCTAAGTCTTGTATTCTCATTTGCTGCATCACTTAGTCTTCTGGTCAATTCTTCTTTATTCTTCTTCCTGTCCTCAATCTCTTTGCAAAATCTCATAGTCATATCTTGCATTTCATTTTTTGTTGTCATGATCTCTTGTTTCAACTTGCTTATCATGTCATTGAGTGATTCCTTTTCATCATTCTCATTTTTCAATTTTTCACAAATTTCTCTTCTCTTATTTCTTGTAACAGTAAAATTTTCTTGAAGTGCCTAATTGATATCCTGAGTAGCTCTGAAATCATCTTCTAATTTGATATTTTTCAATTTCTCTGCATCATAGTCTGTAAGAGCTCCTTCAAGTTGCTTCATCAGATTTTCCATCTTTACCGGTGTCAGGATCTTCCTCAAGCTGTTAGTCTTTTGAAAGTAGAGGACCAAGCTCTGATACCAATTGTTAGGGTTCCCACATATACTGAGAGGGGGGGGTGAATCAGTATCTAACCGGTAATAAGAATTTCTTAAGTTGAAACATGTAGAACATAATATAATAGTGTACCGGTATGCAAGAAATAATGCAATAAATAGAATCAAGAATATCCACATGAAAAGTACACCATAACATAAGATGTTTAATGAGGAAACTCGGTGTGGGAAAAACCTCAGTGGGATTTGTGACCCCTCACTAGCCAATAAGAGAATATTACTTACAATAGGGGCTTGCACATGCAGGAAGGCCAACTGCCTAGAGCTCACTGCTCAATGGGAAGTCACACTGACTTACAATAAGGATTATATTAATCCAATGACTTGTACTGCTTTACAATAGCATCTTCAATGCTAGATTCATTACCGGTTCTTGCTCTGTTCTTTACATATACCCTTGACCTATATTTCACACATTAGGTCTGTCTAACAATTTCCTTTATGCTTCTTACATTTTTTTTAAAATATCTATAATGATCTCCTTTATATACAAGAGTCATTTTACAATTTGCGAAGTTGGTTTACAATAATAAACAAAATATTACATAACAAAAATCTTGTCGGCCTCTGTGCCGGTATACATATTTTCTTCTGTGTCAGTGTTGGTGTCCTTGTTGATGCCGGTGCACTATCTTGCCTGTGTAGTACTTGCCGGTATGACGTCTTGCCGGTGCCATAGGATTGCAAGGTTTGCATCAATGACAAAACCTTCAATCACATACAATGTCTCATTGGAGTGTCCATATGCCAATAGTATGTCCTTGGCTACAACCTCTTTTTCTCTTGGAAATGTATATCTATTATAAACTTACCCCTCACATTGGTTCAAAAGTGTGTCATCCTTCATCAAGAATCCCTTTTACATAGAAAAAGGGGGAAGGTATGCATTCTTGTTCTCCTTCCCCTCTGTTGGTAGAAGATAGAATGTTTGTTCAAATCTCCTCTTGGAGGTAGATGTATTTTGAGAAAAGATCTCTTCTCCTCCAAGGATCCTCTTTACACTTGTTGCAAGATATCTCTTTTTCAACTATCTTATCGTTTCTCATAAGAGTATTCCCTCTTTAGCTTGTATTTATGAACATTGTTTCCTAAAGGATATATCCTTGGTGTTTAAGGTGGGTATCCTTGTTTCTAGCTTCGTTAAGACATCAACATAGGGCTATGTTGAAATGTTGAGGGGGGCATACATATCACTCTCTTTGTACCATATTGTACTATATTTTTGCATCTCTTAAATGGGGTGTTAATTCTCAAAGCTAGAGAAAACAAACTCTTACACGAAATGATTCATACCTGAAACCAAACAAGGCATTGATATATGTCTTAAATGGGGTGCATATTCCTGAAACCAGAGCAAACAAACTCTTATGTGAGATGTCCTTGAAACCAGCCATATATTTATCTTAAACGGGGCTACACATTCTTGAAACCAAACCAAACAAACTCTTATATGAGATGTTTCCAAAACCAGACACTTGCCCCTTATCTTTTTTCATTATATGTCTTACACAAGCTATTGCATGCTTGAAACCCGAGAAAACAAACTCTTATACAAGATGCTTAACACCTGAAACCAAACATCTCTTGCACACACGCATGAGGATGAGTGGAACTAGCAAAACATAGCTAGACTATTCCTAATCTCGTCCCTAACATGGATCACCTAGAAAAACACATCTAGAATGTGTATCCATGTCCTCTCTCATTATTCTTCTCATGCATCACCTAGAAAAACACATCGGGAATGTGTATACATGCTTCTCTCTTTCTTCCAATGAGCTCATAGCTTTTCTATTTATAGTTCATGGATGATGCGTAATCTTTCTCTTTTATGTGATTGCTTATTTTCTTGAGATGACATTTTTCAAGAATAATATTAGTTGTTGAGACATTTTGATATTGAGGTCTCTTTGGCTAGTTGACTTAGGGTCTTTAGTTTTTAGCTTTTGTGTGTTGTATGTCTTTTTATCTTTGTTTACCTTTATTTTCTTCTTTTTTTGTGTGCCCTTGCATTCATTTGAGTGAGTTAAGAGCCTAATATTGGGGGCTTGGTTCCTCAAAATTAGTGATGTCTTATACTCCTTGTGATTGTGCTCCTAATTACTCCTCTTTCATCTTTCATCTACTTTACCATGATTATTTGCATAGGCTCATACTCTCGATAAAGTGGGGGCTAAATGTAACATCATAAATTGTCATCGGGACAATTTACTCCTCATGTTTATGTCCCTACTTTATAGTGCATCCTCCTCATCTCTTACCAGGTCCATTCAATGCCTTAACTCCAGTTTTGATGCCATGTACACTCACTAATTTATTTCTTGGAGGGGTATCATTCTCCCTAGGGCTAAATTAAGGTCCCTAACTAAGAAGGACTAGGGCGCTAGCACTTTGGTCTGAGGACAAGAACACCTAGCGCTCTAGTCCTTCTTAGTTGGGCCCTATCTCTCTGGTAAGAATTCAACTTTATGGCTCCACATGACCATTGGAGGTCTGCCTAATTGGTAAATAACATGTATTCCCCTATATAAAAATATTAATCAATTGATTTCAATCCTAGGACTCCAAGCAATCAAGAATTCTTGCCTTTGTGAAGCATTCATCATCAAGCATTTTCAGAGATCTTCAAGGCTGCATATCCTTCATTCGACTAATGTGGAGAAAAACTACATCATTCATATGCAAGCATTTGTATGTGATTAGGATTTTTTCATGTTCATGCAATTTCATACAACATATGTGATTACATTCAAGAAGAAAAGCATCATTATCAACAAATTGCAAATCTAAGGTATACCTTTCCATTATTTATTACAATATTTGTTGTTATTCTTTCAAGGTTAATTCCTAAATTAGGGTTTGACTTAGGTAAACCCATAGTCCCAACCACTTCCCTTCTCTACTATGTGCAGGAATAGGTGGGGAGTTGTAACTTTCAGGATCAACATTATTCACAGACATAAACAGGTTCCCCTTTGGATAACAAAAAGTGTGAAGGACCAAAGAGATTCCGGTCTCAAAAATTCAGGTCAACCTTTTGGGAACAGATCTGAATATTCACATATTGCTTAGATACATATTCATAGCTCCATTTGATGACTGCATCTCATTATTTATGCATGATTACTTAAATTTCAGCACATTTGCCCGAATTTCAGCATTTTCACAATTCAACTTAAAAAGAGGGAATCAAACTCCAACTAGTGAATTTAATTAGAATTCTTAGCCCTATTCTTGTTGATTTGAGGCTAGATCTATTGGGTTCACCCCTCTTTAATTAGTGTCCCCTAAGCAAAAATTAAGGGATTCTCCAACATCTAGTGGTGGAAACCCTATTTTTTCACCATTACAAGAATAGATGCAACATTGAAAAGGGAAAAAGGGGGTAAATTAATATTAAAAAAATGTCTAAAGGAACACAAGAATGAGGAATAAATTAAATGGGAAGAAATTAAAATAAATTTAAAGGAAAACAAATAAACAAAGAGGTTTTAAGTGGGGAAGGGGTCAAATGAAGGATTTGAATGGTGGTGTGAAATGTGTCTAAACTTTCTCCTAATGTTTTTGATTAAAAAAGAAGTGAAAACCAGGGCACTAACCCTTTACATAGAAAAACTATCAATGGAACCACAGTGCAACAACAACACTATAACAGCATTAACAACAAACTAAAACCATCCTTTAGAAATAAAAAACAACAAAAAATAGTGGAAACACAACATCTATAGGGTCGCCTTGAGCACCCCAATGTGGTCTATGACATTGTTCCAATTAGTGAACATGAACTTTTACAATTCCCAGGCCTCCTGTTTCTCTTCCTTTGAATCCGCAGTTCATTCCCTCAACAGAGAGAGGGTGAGCGTCGCGCTGTGTAAAACCTATAGGTAAAACCTATTAAGTCCAACAATTTGGGTGTCCCTGGCTTTGACCAGGCTTTGGAGCCTCTTGACCTCATCCATGATGGCCTTCAGTTCTAGAACAGGACCCAAATTCTCAATCTTCTGCATGATGTCCATCACGTGGATGCACAACTTTTCCATTTGCTCCAAGGTAGGGGCCCCCTAGGGGGTCTTCGTAGCCTTCTCATCCACAGTCACATCCTTCACCTTGGCCACATCCTCAGTAGGGGTATAGTCAGTTCCAGTGTCAAGGCCCATCAAAAGAATAGAGTCAATCATCTCTTCTGCCATCTTCAAATTGTCATCCAGGTCCAAGTCGGCATAATCTGGAGCTTTAGTATCAGTAGTGTCCTCATTGGTGGCTCCGACAGTGCCCACATCTATAGGGACCCTATCCATATCGTTAACAAAATCCAGGGTTTGAGTATCAGTATTACCCTCACAAGTGGCTCCCGTAGAGCCCATATCTATAGGATCCCTTCCCTTGTCAGCTTTGGCAACATCCTTACTGGGGGCTCCCATAGTGTTTTTAGGGTCCCCCCATCCTTGTCCTCCATGGGATCCTCCTCAGAGTCAATCATCTCAATCACAAGGGTATTCTTTTTAACCGAGCTTTTGGAGGCCAATCTACCAGACCTCCTTCTTTCCTTAGAGTCAGGGGAGGGGTTATCATTCTCAACATCCTTGGAAGACGAATTGTCATAAAAAACAATTCATTTACATTTGACAGGGGTTTTTCTTTTACCCTTGGAAAGGGAGTGGGACATGCTGGGAGAGGTAGACAATGTCAAGCTAGGGGAGAGCTCAAATATTGAAACCATGGAGGCAAAAGCAGGCAGAGACATGGGGAAATTATCCATAGAAAAGGACTCATGCGAAAGTTGGAAAAATATGGGAAAAGCCATAGAAAGGGCAGCAAGCTACTGAGGGGTTGGCATAGAGGGTTGAGAGAGCATGAGGTTCTAGGGGGGACAAAGGGCCTGGTGATATTTATAAAGCTTGTAGATGAGACTTTGGTGGAGGAGGTATGGCAGCTTTTCCCCATGCTTGGGCTCCAAGGTATCCTTGAAAGATGTTTCAATGGAATGCAACAAGTAAAAAGGCAGACATAGAAAATCATTATTATGAAAATGATTCAGAAGAGGCAAATGGTAATAATAAAATACCTTGTGTCTACCCTCGAGCATGAAATATTTCATTATCATCAGGTAGATCATATTCTAAGGATGTTTTAGCTCTTCACAGGAAAACCCACCCTGGATTTTAACAGGTTCCTCACGGTTGCAGAAGAAACGTTTCAGGCCTTCACTGTTGGCCACATGGCTGGTGCGCTTCCAACGTCGTTTGTTGTTGGCCAGCCTCATGGCCTGAGAGATGGTTTCCTTAGAGACTTAGAACAAAATTTTGCCCACCAAAACATGTCGCCCAGACTAGGAGGCAAATTCAATAGAGAGTTGCTCATCATGTCCTTGAAGACATTCCAAGAAATTAGTGACTCCTCCTTCCAGGCAGAAATTCCATACCCGGGGGTCATTATTGAAGTCATCCTGTTTATCCGACTCATATCTGACCCTTTCACCACCCATATCATCCACCAAGAGAGCTTCTTTAGTCATGAAGACGATTTCACATAGAAGATTGCAGAAACCCTTTGATAAACTAGCTGCAAGAAAACAATAGGAAGTGTGTGAGCCAGGAGTCATTAAGTGAGACATGAAGTTAGGCGCGTGGGAAATATTGAACACACTTTTGGGAATGATTTTCTAATTGCATGGCATGAGAAGCCAACAAGTATCAGCAACAACCATCATGTTAACTTCCATATCGTATCTCATTATTAGGTGATAAGCCCAAAAGGTTTTCCAACAAAGCAGCATGTCCTTCAAAGCCAGCTGGCCAAACGAGTCACCACCCAATCGTCAATAACCATAGGAATATTTCCTCTATTTGAATTATGAAACCAAACCCTCCGAACAACCCCAAGGGAAGAGAGGAGACCAAGGAAAAAACTAAGCAACAACTCAATCATTGATATATATTTTAGATTTCTTTCCCTTAAGAAGGAAGTTGGCATGGTCCGGGAGGGAATTCTAGCTTCTCCAACATCTTAAACCTGAAATATTTAGCCCAAGGGCAGCTAGAGCATTAGCCACTGTGTTACTCTCCCTAAAGACATACATGAGTCTGAATGGGTCAAGCCTAGAAATGAGCCTTAGGGTGTCCCTGATGGTTCCCTCAATGGTTCAGTTGATCCTATTCCACCCTTTGACAACATTTATGATGAGCTTGGAATCACCCTCAATATCCATTGACCCAATTCCCATAGTAAGGGCAAAACAAAACCCCCAGGCTAAGGCCATTTCTTTAGCCTGATTAGAGGAGTGCCCATTCAGGTTACCCGCATAGGTAGCAACAAGGGCCCCCGTTTGGGTTCGGATGATCCCTCCACCAGTAGTCAAGCCCCATCAAAGTTGAGTTTAAAGCCATGGGTGGAAGGAGGGGAGCAACCCGTTCTTTTCTTTAAGAGTCTCTTGGAGCAATCAACAAGAGAGAATGAGGGGGAAAGATTCCAGTATCTACCAATTTCCCAGTCCTAGGTAGAGGGGGGCTTGGAGGCTAGCCAGGTTCTAGTGACCGAGATATTCTCAAGAATCAACTTTAGGAAATGAGTAAACACAGTTTCCACATAGGCCTCTTTATCTCTATGATAACTCAATGATGAGAAAATAGTATGAACCAGTACTGAGAGGGGGGGTGAATCAGTATAGATAAAATACAGTCCTAAACCAGCTTAACAGGGATTACTCCAAATGACTGGCAAACAGTGACACCGGTTTGAAACAGAGTGCAACCGATAAAACCTAGAACAACTAAAACAATCATAAACTGGTTACTCACTTAGCTTTCAACTCAACTCAGAACTACACTACCATTTCACCCTTATGTATGAACAGGTAATCTAACATCATATCTTCACAACAACTGGTTCAACATGTTTTATTGACAGGCATAACACACAGAACCATCATATGCTTAACAGATAAAAACAAAGCATCACAAGATAAAAGCATCACACATGACACACATATTTTTCATGTGGAAACCCAACTGGGAAAAACCATGGTGAGGATGAATACCCACAAGCTTGTTGTTGAACTCTTTGGAAGTCTGCTTTGTTAGGAGTCTTGTCCTGTTAAAGACAGATACAATAGGTTCTATTAGGAACCGATCCTGTTAGGGATCACCCGGTTAAGGGATGGCTACAATACTCGGTTAAGGGTTAAACCTTGTTACAGGTTACCTTGTTAGAGGATTTCAAGAACTCAATAGCTAAAGGATTTCTAGAGCTCTCTAGCTTTCCAGATCTCAATAACTTTGAGTTACCCTATTAAGGGATTTACAACAAGCTGGTTAAGGCTACCCTATTAGGGGATTTTCCAACTGTTGAGGTGGTTAGAGATCAACAGGTATTTCAATGATCTGGTAACAACACTCAATGCCAATGCATATCTGCTTAAGCTCCTCTTCACCTTCTGCACTTACACTGCAAATATCACTTCTCTCCTCTGGTCTGGAAAGAATCACGTATCCCTTCTCTTGGATACTCACACACAACTTTTGGCAACAACCTCTAAAAGAGTCACAACATCAACCTTATAGGACAATAGACAGGTCGGTAGCATAAACCCTAAACCCTAGACCTGTTAGGTTAAGGAATTTAAACGGTTCAATCCTGATCGTTGATCATATTGTATTGAATGCAACAGTCTTGATCCAATCTCAAGACATTCTCCATTGTTTATTTTCCACCGATTTCATCGCGGCTGATAACCTATCACACGTTATCACCGTTTACAGACTTCGCACATTCCCGAGGTAGATAGGAACAATCTCCTTTATGCAAAATCCTTCATGCTCACAAGGCTGACATGGCAACATGATCTATTCTTCATTACAATGCTAACTCATCACACAATGTCACCGGTTGAGCCATACAGGCTTGAAGCACTTCAACTGGAAACCTTGAAGTTGTGGCTACCAACCGGTAGTCATACAATGCTTACATGTGTCGGTTCCCATAACCATATGTCGGTTCACCTTGAACAAGCACACCGCTTCACTTTGGCACGAATGTCGGTTCATAGTGTTATACCAGTTCTCACATATGCTGGTTCATACCTCTTCAACATATTGACATCAATGACAACATACAATGTCATTATGTCCACATACCAGTTCACATAATGACAACAATCTCCCCCTTTGGCATTGATGGCAATATACAAAGATATCTCTCCGCTCTCTCCGCTTCACATTTTCTCCCCCAATTTCTGCAGATATCTTCTTTGTTTGACATCTTCTCCCCCTTTGACAACAATGCCAAAGTGAGGCACAAGCTTCCCTATTCCATTATGCTGCCCCCCTTGAGGAGTAGCATCCTTCAACACATCAATCCTGAAGAAAGATTTTACTATGCAATACATGACTGATGTGGAGCATATACCTTTAGTTCACCTCCTGAAGGGGCAGTACCCCTAATTCACCTCTTAAGTGTGTAAATGTAGTATTTGGGAGAGGCTTGGTGAATATGTCTGCTAACTGCTTCTTACTGGACACATGCTCCAGTGCAATCTCTTTGTTCTGAACCTTTTCCCTCAAGAAATGATACTTAAGCTCAAAGTGCTTGGTTCTAGAACGTAAAACCAGATTCTTTGAAATATTGATAGCACTTGTGTTATCACAGAATATACTTACCGGTTCAAGTACAGGGATTTTGAAGTCTTTCAGTACATGCTTCATCCAAATTGTCTGAGTGCAGTTCATGAAAGCTGCAACATACTCCGCTTCCGCTGTAGACTGAGAGATGCAACTCTGCTTTTTACTCATCCATGAGACCAGTCTACCACCAAGGAAGAATGCACCACCGGTTGTGCTCTTTCGGTCATCTACATTACTAGCCCAATCAACATCTGTGAACACCTTCAAGTTGAAGTCCTTGCTATATGGATACCACAATCCATAGTCAGCAGTCCCCTTCAGATACCTAAGAATCCGCTTGACTGCAACCAAGTGGGATTCTCTTGGACTTTTCTGGAACCTTGCAGTAATGTCAACTACATGTGCAATATCCGATCTGCTATGCACTACATAATGCAATTTACCAATCATTGATCGGTATTCCTTCTCATCAACCAATGTTGAGTCATCCTCTTTGGATAGTTTACAACCAGTCACCATTAGTGTACCAACCGGTTTTCAATCTTCCATGCCAAAGGTCTTCAACACCTCTTTGACATACTTGGACTGAGTGATAAAGATTCCATCCTTCATTTGTTGGATCCGTAGTCCAATGAAGAACTTAATCTCCCCTATGAGTGACATCTCAAAATCTTCCTTCATCTCATCAACAAACTCATGACTCATCTTGTCATCTCCACCAAAGATAATGTCATCAACAAATACCTCACAGATCAGGATCTGATCTCCTTCAAACTTCAAGTAGATATTACTATCTTCACTTGTTCTCACAAATCCAATCTTCACAAGATGGAAATGAAGGCACTCATACCATGCCCTAGGTGCTTGCTTTAGACCATATAAGGCTTTATGTAGCCTACATACCATGTCACTTTCTTCAGATAGGGAAAACCCATCTGGTTGCTCAATATACACCTCCTCTTCAAGTGCACCATTTAGGAATGCAGATTTTACATCCATTTGATATACTTTGAAGCCTTTAAAAGATGCATATGCAAGAAGCATACAAACTCCTTCCAATCTGGATATAGGAGCAAATGTTTCTCCATAGTCTTCTCCTTCTTCTTGAGCATATCCTTTGCACACCAATCTAGCTTTCTTCCTAACCACTATGCCATCCTCATTCAGCTTGTTTTTGAACACCCATTTGGTGCCAATGAAATTTTTATCCTCCGGTCTGGGTACCAAGGACCATGTACCATTTTTTTCTATCTGGTCAAGTTCCTCTTCCATTGCCTTGATCCAGTCTTCATCTTTATGAGCCTCTTTGAATAATTTAGGCTCAAATTCAAAGATCATACATGGGTTTTCTCTGATCTTTCTTCTTGTAAGGATTCCTACATCCTTATCTCCTATGATCTACTTAGGATCATGATTCAGCTTGACATATCGAGGAATAGTCTTGACTGGTTCTTCTTGCTTTTCCTCTTCATCCTCATCTTCATCAGTATCAGCATTCACCGGTTCAGGAACACTGTTACTGGTACTTGGTTGACTGACAACCGGTTCCCAGAAGGTTGCAACCGGCTCATTTACAGCTTGCTCACTACCTGTTTCCTCCAGTTTCTCAGAGGTTTCATCAACTCTCACATTGATACTTTCCATAATTCTCTGAGTCCTATTGTTGAAACACTTGAGAGCTTTACTCTTGGTGGAATATCCTAGGAATATTCCCTCATCACATTTTGTATCAAATTTTCTCTAGTGTTCACTCCTCTTGATGTAACATTTGCTACCAAACACTCTAAAGTAGCTAACCACAGGTGTCTTACCGGTCCAGTACTCATAAGGAGTTTTATCCTTACCTTTCTTGATGAGTACCCGGTTCATTGTGTAGACTGCAGTGCTCACTGCTTCTCTCCAAAAGGTGTGAGCTACCTTTCCTTGAATCAACATGGTTCTAGCTGCTTCAACCACAGTCTGGTTATTCCTCTCTGCTAGGCCATTCTACTATGGAGTCTAGGGGGCAGACAGTTGCCTCTTGATGCCAAATTCTTCACAATACTTGTTGAATTCACCGGAAGTGAATTCCTCTCCTTGATCAGTTCTGAGACACTTGATCCTTTTACCGCTTTCCTTCTCCACTAATGCTCTGAAAGCTTTAAACTTCACAAAGGCTTCAGACTTGTCTTTCAAGAATGTGACCCACATCATTCTTGAGAATTCATCAGTGAGAATCATGAAGTACCTATCACCCTGCACACTTCTAGTTTTCATAGGACCACACAAATCAGTATGCACAAGATCAAGCAAGTTGTCAACAGTGAAAGATTTAGCTTTAAAGGTTGAGGAAGACATTTTCCCCAATTGACACTCTCTGCACAAGTTATTATCCGGTTTTCTTAGCACCGACAACCCTCTAACTGCCTTGATCTTACTAGCCTTCACAATGTTATCAAAGTTTACATGGCAGAGTCTCCTATGCCATATCCAGCTATCATCAAACTTAACCATAAGACATGTACTTATATTTGCATTCAGATGAAATAGGTTACCTTTGGTCTACATGTCGGTGGCCACCAATTCACCATCTTTTCCTTTGATTCTGCAAACTCCATTCTTGAATTCCAGAGTGAGGCCACTGTCATTCAGCTGGGCAACACTCAGAAGGTTGTGTCTGAGACCATCAACCCAGTACACATTGTCAACACTTCTCTTTCCATTCAGAGAGATGGACCCTCTACCTTTGACCATGCATGGTGCATCATTGCCAAAGAGAACCACACCTCCATCATACTCCTCCAAGGATAGAAACTTGCTCCGATCACCAATCATATGGTGATAATAGCCACTATCAATGATCCACTCATTGAAATTATCAAATCGAGAGACAAGAGCCTTCTTGTCTGACACATCTTCTTTGACAGCAATAAACACAATATCTTCATTTTCTTCATCCTCTGATTCTTCATCCATGACACCTTCATCAACTATCATAAAATAGTTTCTTCGGTTTCCTCCTTTGAATTTCCTGAACCTTTCTGGGTTTGTCCTTGTTATCGCCATTAGGACAGTTTATAGCAATATGTCCTATCCGGTTACAAGAGAAGCATTTCAAAGGTAGTTTACCTTTGTATTTACCGGTTCCTTTAGGAAGCTTCCTAGCAAGGAGAGCTTCAAATGCCATCAGAATCTCCTCATCATCCATTTCTCTGCTCTATCTAGGTTCACCACTAGTGCTAGCTTCTTTTCCTTTTCTGGATGGTATAGCAGAGGCTTTAAAAGCTGATTCAATCTTTTGAACACTGCCATCAAAACTATTTAGCTCATAGGCTATCAATTTGGCTATGATGGAGTCCAAGGATACCTTAGTCTTGTCTATTGATCTCAGCTCCTAAATAGCAACAACCCTTACAGCATAGACCGGCAATAGGGATCTCAGGACTTTGCTTACCATAGTGGAATCTTCTATTTTACCACCTGCACTCTTGATTTCTCCAACAACTGTTTTGATTCTTATTCCATACTGCTGAATGGTCTCACCTTTAACCATCTGCATATCTTCAAACTTCCCTCTCAGGCTTTCTTCCTTAGCCTTTTTTACATGTTCATCACCACCATAGATATTTTCAAGAGCATCCCATACCTCTTTGGGATTTACATTGTCTTGAACATCAATAAACTCAATGTCAGATAGACTACTAATAAGGGCTTCCATGACTTGCCCATTTTCTTGTATCTCTCTCCTTTGGTCATCGGTGAGAGTACCGGTAGGGACAACATAGACATTCTCAACATAACTCTAGTGTTGAGCACCCATGCTTCTGATGAATATCTTCATCCTATCTTTCCATATACTGAAATTTTCCCTGTTAAACTTTGGACCTTCCCTCTTCATCATCTGACTGGGATCTTTATCTCAAGTGGTTAAGCTTACAACACAGAGGACCTGGAGGATGCTCTGATACCAATTGATAACTCAATGATGAGCAAATAGTATGAACCGGTACTGAGAGGGGGGGGGGGGTGAATCAGTACAGACAAAATACAGTCCTAAACAGGCTTAACAGGGATTACTCCAAATGACTGGCAAACAGTGACACCGGTTTGAAACAGAGTGCAACCGGTAAAACCCAGAACAACTAAAACAATCATAAACTGGTTACTCACTTAGCTTTCAACTCAACTCAGAACTACACTACCATTTCAACCTTATGTATGAACAGGTAATCTATCATCATATCTTCACAACAGCTAGTTCAACATGTTTTATTGACAGGCATAAAACACAGAACCATCATATGCTTAATAGGTAAAAACAAAGCATCACAAGATAAAAGCATCACACACGACACCCATATTTTTCACATGGAAACCCAACTGGAAAAAACCATGGTGGAGATGAATACCCACAAGCTTGTTGTTGAACTCTTTAGAAGTCCACTCTGTTAGGAGCCTTGTCCTGTTAAAGACAGATACAATAGGTTCTGTTAGGAACCGATCTTGTTAGGGATCACTCAGTTAAGGGATGGATACAGTACCTGGTTAAGGGTTAAACCTTGTTACAAGTTACCTTGTTAGAGGATTTCAATAACTCAATAGCTAAAGGATTTCTAGAGCTCTCTAGCTTTCCAGATCTCAATAACTTTGAGTTACCCTGTTAAGGGATTTACAGCAAGCCGGTTAAGGCTACCCTGTTAGGGGATTTTCCAACTGTTGAGGTGGTTAGAGATCAATAGGTATTTCAATGATCTAGTAACATCAATCAATACCAATGCAGATCCACTTAAGATCCTCTTCACCTTCTACACTTACACTCTACAGATATCACTTCTCTCCTCTGGTCTGGCAAGAATCATGTATCCCTTCTCTTGGATACTCACACACAACTTTTGCCAATAGCCTCTGAAAGAGTCACAACATCAACCTTATAGGACAATAGATAGGTCGGTAGCATAAACCCTAAACCTTAGACCTATTAGGTTAAGGAATTCAAATGGTTCAATCCTAACCGTTGATCATACTGTATTGAATGCAATAGTCTTGATGCAATCTCAAGACATTCTCCATCATTTGTTTTCCACCGATTTCATGGTGGTTGATAACCCATCACACGTTATCACCATTTACAGACTTTGCACATTCCCGAGGTAGATAGGAACAATCTCCTTTATGCAATATCCTTCACATGCATAAGGATGACGCGGCAACATGATCTATTCTTCATTACAATTCTAACTCATCACACAATGTCACCATTTGAGCCATACATGCTTGAAGCACTTCAACCCGAAACCCTGAAGTTGAGGCTACCAACCGGTAGTCATACAATGCTTCCATGTGCCGGTTCCCATAACCATATGTCGGTTCACCTTGAACAGGCACACCGCTTCACTTTGGCAACAATTGCCGGTTCATAGTGTTATACCGTTTCTCACATATGTCAGTTCATACCTCTTCAACATATTGACATCAATGACAACATACAATGTCATTATGTCCACATACCGGTTCACATAATGGCAACACTCTAAATATCATGTCATTCCTTTCCATCCTGATACTCCAACTCACATAAGGGGGGATCTGCTTCCACAGTTGTTGGATAAGGGGGCTGGAAGAGGGACCCCAGAACTCTTGGGACAAATTTAACAAGTTGTCATTCATAATCCAACTGATATTGAGCGTGTTGCAGACCATCCCCTAGAGCTCTTGAGAAAACACACGATGTAGAAAGAGATGAGCAGGGATTTACACATCATTTTTGCAAAGGATGCATCTATTAGGCAATCGGAATCCCCTCTTAACCATATTGTCTTGTGTCAATATTATGTTGTGGAGAGTCATCCACTAGAATAAGTTGACCTTGGGGATGAGTTGGGGATTCCATACCACATTCCAGTTGATGGTATGATCAAGTTCCCTCAGCAAGTTGTTGTAAGCAGTTCTAACATAGAATTCCCCAGAGGGGTCCCACTTCCAAATGTATTTATCTTCCCTGGGTAAGAAGAGGAGGAAGGTGCCCGCCAAAATCTCTTGAATCTCTCTAGTCACAGAGAGGAGGAAGGGTTGATCAATGCAGCAGTCCTCTAAATCCCTCCAAGTGTTGTTGATGAAGTAGTCACTGACCGTCTCCCCGAAAAAACTTTTAGCAGCATCCTGGACCCTTCTAAGAGAGGGGGAGAAAGTAAGGGGCTTCTCTCCCAACCAGCAGTCCTCCCAAAAGAGGATATTCCTACCATTTCCAATAAGTCACCTCATACCATGGGATAAAGGGTCCCTGCAACTCATGATGTTGTTCCAAATTTTGGAACCCTTGGGGAGGCCATCCTTCTTGAGGAAATAGGAAAAATTGCCATTTCCTAAGTATTTAGCCCTAATAATCCTACTCAAATCTGCATCCTTATTCAGAAGCTTACAGACAATTTTGGTCATAAAGGCATTGTCGAACCTAGAGATCTTGCAGGTTCCTGACCCGCCCATGGCCTTAGAGAGACAAACTTTGTCCCAGCCCACTAAATCGACCCTCTTCTTTTCTTCCATCTTAGTCCAAAGGAAGGTCCTTTGGATAATCTCTAGCTTGGCAGCCATGGCCACCGAAATATTAAAAAGGGAGAGGAAGTACATAGGGATCCCCTAGAGGGAGGAGGTAAGCAGCTGCAATTTCCCAGCACTAGTGAGGAGTCTACCTTTCCAACTAGCCAGTTTCTTCTACATTCTTTCAAGGATGGTGACCCAAAAAGAATTAGAAACATCTTTGACAGTTAAAGGGAGGCAAAGATAGGTGCCAAGGAGGGAGGCCCTTTGACGGCCAAGGATTCTACAGATTTTATCCTAGAGTTGCACATGAATATGAAAGAAGTATATGTTTATCTTCTTGTAGTTGATGTGTTGACCAGAGGCCTATGCATATAAGTTGAGGAAATATTTCCAAGTAGTATCTTCCACCACAGAGGAGATTCCAAAGAGAATAGTGTCATTGACAAACTGCTGCAGAACATTAGGAGGTGTTGTTGAGGCCAGTTTGATGCCTATGAGAGCTCCTCTATAAACCATGGAGTTCAGATTAGAAGCCAACACTTCAGCAAGGATAATGAATAGGTAAGGGGAGAGAGGATCCCCTTGTCTCAGACCTCTAGAGGCCCTGAACATCTCCAGGGGGCTCCCATTAAGAAGAACAAAATAGCTGACTATAGATATGCATTCCCTGATGAGATTTTGAAGTTTATCTCCAAACCCAAACTTCTTCAAAATTTTAAAGAGAAAGTTCAAGTTGACTCTGTCATAATCCTTAGAGATATCAAGCTTGAGCACCATCCCCGACTAATGGCACTTGTCCATAGAGTGGATTATCTCATGAGTAGAGATGGCCACATCAAGAATTTATCTACTAGGAACAAAACCTTTATTGGTTGGGCTGATCAAATAGTCAAGGAAAGGTTTAAGCCTATTGACAAGAAATTTGCTGAAGATTTTGTAAATAGTGTTGCAAAGGCTAATAGGGCGGAAGTCCTTGAGGGAAGCCGCCTCCTAAATTTTGCGGAAAAGGGAAATGAAGGTGTTATTGAGCTTTCTAAGAAGCCCCCCAGATCTTGAAAAATACCTTGTGGCAAGAACAACACCCGGGCCCATCACATCCCATAAATCTTGGAAAAAAGTCAGGGGGAAACCATCAGTACCCGGGGCTTTGAAGGCACCCATAGGAAAAACAACGGTCTTGACTTCCTCCTCATAGATACGGGCCATAATGAGTTTATTATCCTCCAATGAAAGGTGGGGGGCAAGAGGCAATTGAGAAGTTCCTCCCCAACAAGGGCCCCAATGTCACTATCATCCCTAAATAAAGTGAAAAATAGTTAGTAGTCAATCTACCCAGACTATCCTCATCTTTGACCTCCTGATTGTTGTCATCCATGAGGGAAGAGATGTGGTTTCTTCGCATGTGGTTATTGACATATTTGTGGAAGAAGGTCATATTCTTATCTCCCTCCTTGAGCCATTACACTCAAGATTTATGTTTCCAGTAGAGTTCTTCTTTGTAAGAGTTTTCTTTCCATTTTCTGTGAAGAACAACCTCCTCCATGTGGGTAGCTTCAAGGGAGTCACCATGATCAATACACTCCTAAATAGTAGTCAGCTTACTATTGAGATCATTTTTTCTGAATGAAGATGTCTCTGAAGGTATTTTTGTTCCAACCCCTGACATTCCTTTTGATCAATTCTAACTTCTAGGCAACCCAGAACATGGGTGTGCCAGAAATGCTAATACCCCACCATATTTTGATGCAGTCCTTGAATTCATGATGATAATTCCACATAATTTCATACCTAAAGGGGTGGTTTTTCCTTACAGGATTCGTGGTACTACAAAGGAGCAAGGGGTTGTGGTCAGAGACCGTTCTGGGGAGGGCAAAGAGCTTCAAAGAAGGACCAATTCCCCAATTACCCGAAATGAAAAACTTGTCAAGTCTGACTTGTATAAGATCCTTTCCTTTCCTAAGATTGGACCCAGTGAATTTTTTCCCCGTTAATTTCACATCTAATAACTCATTCCTGCCAATGAAGTTGGTAAGGTCTGTCATGTTGTCAGAGTACTCCGAGAGGCCACCCAACTTCTCAAAGGGGATCAGAGGAGAGTTAAAATCACTCGCAATCAACTAGTGGGTGTTGGCATTATTTTGAATTAGAGTAGTTATGTCATTCCAAAGATTCAATCTACCTAACCTAACATTAGGGGCATAAACATTAATGAGCAGGCAAGAATCCATCGGGGAAGAGAATTTAGAGACCAAAGAGTTGGTAGAGTAGGAGAGGAGACTACAAGAGAAATGGGAGGGGTCCCACGTGGTAACCAAGCCACTAGAAGCTCCAGTAACAACAAGGGAAAAGGAGGTCATAGACATTTTAACCTCTTATAGGAGGACCTTAATTTAATTTTCAAAAATACAATTCTTAAGAGCATATTGCTTTTGGGGACTATTTAGGCCCCTCATATTCCATGAGAGGGCCATCATTTCTTACCTTTTATGGATATCTCCAAGGTCTGTTTCCTGCCATTGGCAATGTCCCTTGCTTCTTCCTTCTGTCTGGATAGTCTTTGTGATGGTCGGCCCGCTTTAAGGTCAGTCCCCACATCAGGCTTTGTATTCCTGGTTTTGCATCTCTAAGTAGTCCAACCCACATCATCAGGTATCTTGCAACCACTGGATGAAGCTCTAGGTTCACCAAGAGAGGGGAGGCCTAGGTTCAGAGTGGGGTGAGTTAACACCGTCGGGGAGCGATCCCTCTCAGGGGAAAGAATGGGTCCCTTGACAATTTTGCCATCTTCCAGCTGATCAACAGGTTGAACTGAGCTAGCCATCGGGGAGATGCACTACTCCTTCAAATCCGACTTAGGGGCCTCGTCCTCATTCTTTGCAGGAGATTTGAGAAGGTTGATAATACTCTTAGGAAAAGGGTACTCTTTTGTAACTGGGTCATCAACTATAGGGGAAAGCAAACCAAGGCGATAAGAAGAAGCCACATCTTGCCCAACTACTAGGCCATCAAGCTTGGGAGAAACCATTGGCTCAGGGCTTTCATCAAGAGCTGGGCCCTTGAGATTAAGAGGAATGGGATCCAGAGCTTTACATTGAGAGATAATATACCTTGCTTTTCAATATTTTTGGCAGAAAAGAGTGGAATTTTCATAAACAAGGGACTGGGTCCAGCTTCTCAGCTTGGACTTGACGGTTATAAAGTTAGGGAGATTCATACTCACAGTAGCTTGAACATAGAATCATACATCGACCAGATGCGATTTGGATATGGTAATCTCATTGACACCAACAAAGTGTCCAAAGGTGTTCCCAATCCATTTAAAGATGGAGTCATCCCAGTACTCAAGGGGGAGCCCTGGGATCCGCACCCAAACCGGGGTAGTTTTCTGCAAATCAGTCGGCGGGTCAAAACCAACCTTCCATCGACAGAGGGAGAGGTTGCATCGTCCATAATTCTAGCAGCTAGAAAAGACAAGAGCGGCATCCTCCTCAACAATGAATTTGAAGAGGGAGAGGACTCCATGCATAGCACTAACAGAGACACTCCCTTTTAGTTTCCATTTGTCCTTAACCCATTTGCTAACCATTTCCATCATGGGACGAAGAGAGAAAAATTTTCCCACCAGGGTGTTGGCCATGTTGAGAAAGATGTGGTCTAAAATTATGTCAAGGATCTCTAAAGTCATTCCCTCCTTAATTTGAGAGTAGACAGGGATGATGTTGGGGTCCACAGTCTCAGTGTTCCCGACTAGCGCATTTTTCCAGCCTTTGAGGTTCAAGCTATCAATTTGAGGTCCAGTGATAGTTTGTTCATCATGAAAAATCGATGCCTCAGGTTTAGGAGCATAAACCACGGGCGTGACCAAAGAACTCCCCTATTTAGGACCATCAACTATCACAGCCTCAGGTAGGTAGGTCACAACCAACTAAAACTCACCCAGACTGGAAGGAGGAACCACCATGGTGGCAAGAGGGGATGTGTCACAATTTATCAACATCGCAGAGTCCAAAGCGAGGCTTGAAGGCGGTGGGAGATGATCCCCATCTGTAGAAATCACCATGAACAGTAGGTGTTTGAAATTGAAAATTGTAGAGCGGTAAATTTTCAATTATAATTCTCCTAATGTTGATATTACAAAAATGTGGTTTTCAGAGATAAAATGAGAAAACTCAATTTTTAGGCTATAGAGTTTTTTTTGGTTAAAATAAACATTCTTGGTTGTTTGGCATTACCTATGGAGTTGTATATTGTGTAGATCTCTTTGATATCTTCAATTTAAGAAAAATGGGCCCAATCAACCCACCAAATCAAAAGTTATGACATCTAAAAGTTTGCATAGGAAATGTAAAAATTTGTTAGACACGAAAGAGTTGTAAAAGGCAGTTACACTTGTTCACCAACTTATGATGTATGTTATGATACATTAAAAGGCATCTTTGATTGGGGATAATTTTGGGTAATATTTTTTTGGGTGGTTTAGCTCATGGTTTTTTAATTACCATTTGATGGTTTCATGTATTGTATTTTATATATCTTAGGTGCTTGTGATGGAGGTTGTGTTTAATTTTTGTAGATATAGTTAAGTTGGTAGAATTATAATAGGTATCTAGTTGGTGATATTAATGTGAAGGATTTCTTTGCAAGTGTATTATAACATTTTTTTACTAAATAATATATTGTATTCCTTTAGGGTGTGCCCAACTTTTCTCTTGAAAGGGCTTTCCCCATGTAAACCTAAGTTATGATATAACATAAATTTAATGTCTAAACATGTTTCTACTTTTTCTAATTATTAAAATATTAAAATTACACATCACTTTTAATGTCCTCAACTAAAAAATTAGAACAATTTCAAATCTTAAAATAGATTCACAAAGTATTATGCCAAATGTCATTGAAATCACCAAAACTAGATTCACAAAGTATTATTAAATTAAATTTTCTAGTCTATAAATATGATTTTACAATAGAAACAACGCTATATCTTTGCACTTCAAAAATCTCCAACATATCCACAAAATTATGCCAAAACTAGATTACCCAATATGCTCCAAACTTCACTAAAAGAATACCAAACCAAATAAATCTTCACGAAATACAAAATAAAAGTATTTTTTGATATTCAATAAAAAATAATTATATCTGAGATCTGATATATAACATCAGTAAATGATTTGGCTTTAAACACTCTGTTGGGTGAATATTTTGTCACTAGTGTACCAATGACAAAATATATGATTCACACATAGCTATGTTGAGAAAGTAATCTCTCCTCTAATCAAGGGGAGGTTCCCTTTGAAATTTCTTCTCTAATTAACAAGAGATTAAAATCTATGGGTTAGTTTCGGGCATATAACTCTTTTTTTTCAGAGTCTATGTATTCTCCCTCCACTTTGTTACAATTTCCCTATCACTTTTGATACTTAAAGAAATGAATGAATTAATCCAACAAACTATACCAAATTTTACAAGCAAGAAGCACAAAGTCTTTCTTGAATGTAACACTAACTTAAACTAATTATCACAAATGGTAAGAAATCCAACTTGCAGATCAAAGTCTTCAAGTGTAATTCCCCAATCCTTAAAACTACAAGCAACAGTAGCAATACAAAGCCTACCACTAATCACTTAACAATAGAAAATTTCCCAAATATGCAAGGAGCACAAAGTCTATTTTCACAATTCAAGAGCTCTTTTACCCACATAACAATATCTCCAATATCAATGAATTAAAGAACATATATAAGTAATGAACATAAGAACATTAACTCATATAAACAATTTTTGACACAACACAAAGTTTGAGATCAAATAAAATTTCTTTCTTTATTTGCTTGATTGAATCTTCACAACAAAAGCTCAAAGTCTTAGTTGAGGCAAAAATTCAGTAGATTTTTGCTTAGCATAATCAAAGATAAAAAATATACAAATGAGGGTCCTCCTTATATATGAAAAGAGTGGAGAAAAATATGGGCACAGTTGACTAATTCAACTGCACAGTCCCACTTGACTACAACTACAACAGAAAGAAATTATGCAGCTACAAGATAACTTGCAACATCTAACGATGCAACTACATGAAAAGAAAATATCAAAAGGGGACACTTTATTCATCTTTCTCCTCCTCATTAGATTTGTGGAATTATTCGAACTTAGTCAGGATGGCCTCCATCTCAACTTTGTTTGACATTGGGGTAGAATCTATGATAACACGAACATAGGAAATTGCATCCTTAGCCTTCACATATTTCTTTTTTCCATCTTTCAGCATGGGGATGCAAGGACCTCAAAACTGACTTGAATCTCCAGTAACTTATCAAATGCACTTAGAGATAAATCTTGTTCCATGTAGTGATCCATTAGAGAAAGAAACTCTTGCGTGATGGCGTCACTAGTAATAAGATTTTGATTGTCATCATATAGATAGCAAGGAATGTCAGCAATTCTAGCAGAAATGAGATCAATATCATCATCACCTTCCTTCCTTTCTTGATCCATCTCTGCAATCATCAATCGTATTGTCTCTTTTTTATGAGACAACAATGACAAGATTTGGATATATTTTTCATTTGTGGGAACTACTTTATTCCCCATGAGGACGTCTATTTTGAAGTCCTCCATTTTGCTCCAAAGGGTTGCACTTCTCTCAATATCTTCAATTTCTTGAGATAGTGATGTCTTGATACTTTGCATTTGACTTTGAATTACTTCAAAATCAGCCAGTAACCCAATTGTTGAACTTCAAAGATGAGACCCCTCTGATTTCAACTGTGCAATCCACTCATCTACTACTTGACCCTTGACTCCCACCTATTCAACTTTCTTTAGAGCCTCAGTATCTATTGAGGAACCAATAGGCTCGATTTCTTGGGAGGATTGTGTAACCTTGAGAAGAACACTGGTTAATTTCTCACACTTTTGTTTTAACTCATTCTTCTCATCTCTTTCCTAATCAAATCTCTACAACAAAGAGTTAAAAGCACTTTGAGGAACCAGTTTAACACTCTCATGTGTTTCCACTCCAAGATCTATGGTTTGAATGGTATAGTCCTCAAGTTGTATATTATCTTTACTTTTATTTGATGACGGCACCATGACCTCATCATATTTCCTCTTAGTAGCTGGATCTATTAATACTCGAGAAACAATCTTCAACTTTTTTGTACCTTTGGGCTTTGGGGGAACCAACTGCTCAAAATAAAACTCATCGGGTGAAATCACATGTTTCTTTCTCTTGGGTGCTACTACCTCCATCCAAGGTGGTAGTTCTGGATTGGCGGGTGGAGTAGTAGCTTCCTGCTGAGTACAATTGGTATTTCAGGAGCAAACTGGCTTGAACTTGCAATGGTTGTGGATTTTGTTATTGGTATCATAGCGGAAGTATCCAATGACATGCCAGCTGATATAGTAACAATAGCTGCTACTGACAACTCTTCAGTTACAGCCACAGATGGGAGAGTGGAAGGTGCAGTGGAAATAATTTTAGTACTTACCGGAGGTGGAACTTCTATTATGACCATTGTAGAAGGTAAATTCATCATTTTTTGTTCTGCAAATGCTTGCTCCATGTGTTTATGGTGAAAATGGATAACAATAATAACAATATTGAAAGACTAAAATGGATTCAACCACCAAACCCTAGCCTAACAATGAACAAAGATCCACCATAACATATGAAGATAACCTAAGACAATGCAAAATAACTCAAAATCACAAAGATTATACCATCACATGTCCAATAGGGTTTTGATCTCCATTCTTCCTATCTCCATTGATCTTGTTTGATATGCTTGCTCTCAGATTTTTGTATGCACAAGAGCTCAATAAAGAACGGAATGTGGTTGCAAGTGTAGCAAATTGTATGAAAGATCATTAGCATGAGTGATTAGGGTTCTGTCATTAGAATGCCTGATTAGGGTTTGACAATGAAGAAAGCATCTCCTTAAATAGAAGACACAATAGGAAATGGAGGGTTAAGATTGAGAGGTGTAAAAAGAGAGGTCGGCTAGGATTGGAGGGTAGGTATAAGAAATACCAAAATAATGAAAGGGGTAGGTAGTGTAGGAATTAAGAGATGAATGACATGTGTCATGTGTAGAAAAAGATAATGAATTAATTAAATAAATAAAGATTTATTTAATTAATAGAAGAAGTAGGACAATTAAATAAATAAGATATTTATTTAATTTAAGAAAGGGATAATTTAAATAAATAAATGTATTTATTTAAATGAGAGATAAGGCTAGAAGAGGATAAATGAATTAATTAAATAAATAAAGATTTATTTAATTAATAGAAGAATTAGGCTTAGATAATTAAATAAATAAAATATTTATTTAATTAGACATGACAATTTTGGGTGTCTACACCATGGTTTCAGGAAAATCCGACGTTGAAGATTCAATGGTGGTTGAAGGAATATCATCCAAACTGGAAAAAATGGATAATGTAAAAAACTGTTGAGCAGCTTCTGACTGTGTCATGTCCATATCTAACTCCTCATCATTAAATCCCTCATCCTCTTGATCTGAGTCAGTTTCAATAGAATGAATAACAACTTCTAGAAGGGTTGGCGCCTATGAGGTGGCAGGGACATTAATCTCACCATGATGTGCTGGCTCTTCAACCTGTGCTTCCTCTTGATGAGGAATTTCACCTTCTTCCAGCTCATTTTCTTTCTCAGTCTCTTTAGTAGACTATTGTTCTGACTCTTTTGTGGTTGTCTCCTACGTTGTTGAAGATGACTCACCTTGTTTAGACCCCTTAACTGTGAATTTAATTTTGGGTCCTTTTCCCTTAGATTGGGTTGCAGGAGCTGAGGATGGTGCTTGTTGATCTTCTTTTCTCTTGGTCCTTGTTTCATCCATAGCTATCTTACCAACTGGACCATCACTATTGTCATCATCTCCAGAACTAGCAGGAAGTTGTTTCATTCTAAGATTCTTCTTCAACAACCATGCATTGGTATTTGCCAAAATGGGGGAAATTCTTTGAGTAATAGACTTACTCTCCTTCTTCAACCATTGCACCAGTGGGAGTGGCGAATCAACAATCTTGTTTTTCATAATAGACTGGGTCTACTATGTCATCAGTATCCTCCATGGTCATTGGGATTTTTGCCA